>NW_024515875.1:1027047-1627047 GCF_017590135.1 Pyrgilauda ruficollis
AAGGCGGGCCGGGAAGGCGGGCCCGGAGCGGCGGGGCCGCCGAGCCCCGGGGCGGTGCCGGGCGGGCCGAGCCGGGTCGTGGAGGAGAGGCAGCGGGGGCTGGCGTGAGGGTCACGGATAGGAAACCCGAGCTGGTGCCCGACGGGGAAGCGCTGGAAGAAGTTTCCTGAGGCAGGGATGTGGTGGGCTCTGTATTGACAGGCGTGTTCAATTACTAAGAGAAGGTTTGCTGATTCCTATCAGTTATTCACTTTCCAAGCCTTGGAAAGCAGGAGCATGATCCCCCGGTCGTCCTTCACAGCCCTACTATTTTTTTTTCTTTTCTTGAAGAGCCAAAGTTCATTATGAATGCTAGTCCCGTTTTTCCAATTAGCTGTCCAGGCCTCTGAGTATTACATAGCTGTCACTTTGGGTACTTGAGCACCTTTTCATACCTTCATGTTTTAGACTTTTTCTGTCCTGTTAGAACGAAATTTGAAGCATCCCTTAGGTGAATTTGAGAACTTAGTCATTGACAGAGTAAACCTGGCCTGTTTGTTGGCCACCTCTGCTGTGAATTCTTAATACTGAGCACTTGAGTAGCTTAGCATGTGGCAAATCTCAAATGCGATGTGACACGGTTAACTCCTATTGTTCAGTATTATGAGAAGGTGCAATTTTGTATGAGCCCCTTCAAGTCCTATCACCTTCTAAACGGCTGGGAGCAAATCCTCAAGGATAATGCTGTTTTGCTTTGTTAGGTGGTTTTTCTTAGGAAGAACGTTTGGGATGTACTCCAGGTCTTTGAGAGCAGGATTCTGCATGGTTGAAAGACCTTTTGGTTTTACTGCAAACTGGTCCCACACTGCAAAGATATCCACAAAATGTGTCATCCCTCTTGTTCCCTGCAAATGAAAGGAAGCATTTTGCTATTAATTTAGTTTCAACTCCACTTAATATGAATAATAACGATCTCATTAAGGGCTGACAAACCTGTCTATTTTAGAAACTTTATTTTAACATGGGATGATTTGAATTTCCATAGATAAATTAGGTGTTAGCCTTGAGTAAGTACAAATTTGTAGATAATTAAATTCAGGATTAGTGAGAGAAGAGGTGAAAAATGGGGGTCAGATGCAAACCATCATGGGTCAGGCACCGTCAGTTTTGCTCTTGCCTTTTTGTGCTGTTCAAAAATAGTTTTTGATTCACTGGTTAGAACAAGTTTCTAATAGTTTGGTGAACTGAACTACTAATTTCTAAGCAGTGTCTTATCTCAGCGACAGTGATAAATTCTCTCAACTAAAATTTGCAGACTAAAAGGTTTAAATATATACTGAGCTTTATGGAAATGCTCCACAGACACCTAAAATAGATGCAAGGAGTTCAATTTAGTTTAGGAAACATGTGTATATATAAATATATTTTTTTTTTTAAATAGGGGGATATATTTCTTGAAATTAATTTGGGATTTCCTTGTGGATGGTGCTTTAAGAATTAACGTCTCTTTCTTGTGCTCATTGCCTATCTTATTTTTTGGCAGCCATTTTATTTGGGTGATAAAATGGGGATTCAGCTTAAGGTGCTTTGAAATGGAACTGTTATTCTTGGAGTAAGTGCTTGAGGTAACATGCAAAATTCATGCAGCTTCATTGTTCAAGGAATGACATAATAATTTATGAGAAGTGCAGGATTTAGAAGTTGTTTCAACCTCTGGCAGATTGCAGTGGTTCCCACCTTGAGAACTTTTTGTGGCATAGTTAAGGGTAAATGCTGGAAAATGTAAGTTTGCACACCTGATTTGAGCAATGAAGAGCTTTATTTCTCACTGCAGGTGGAGCACTATTCACGCAAGTTTATACCTTATTAATGCACCATTATAATGCTACTGTCAACCTATAGGTATTAAAATTTTTAAGAGATCTAATCATTCTTATGGATTTATTTTTGTTACGTAAAAACCTATGTGACTTGTAAGTGTTTCAGTGGGAGTTATTTAGTACCATGCAGAAGAGAAGTCTGGTGTAGGGGCCTGTCCTGTAGTTTAATCCGGGGGGTTTGGAGGAGACGTCAGAGCCTAGAAAAACTGTCTTGTGCTTTGAGTAACGGAACTTTTAAGCATTGTTGAAATTGAGCCTAATGTATCGCTCTCCACTGCTGGAGCAACAATAAAACAACCTGGAAGTACCCTTTTAGCAGAGGAAGTAATGATAAAAGTAAAGCCAGGTCACAAAATTTCCCAGAAGATACAATAGAGAGATGGGTCTGATGATAAGCAACTTGGTTGTGCTCTCTGCATAGAAGTGAGGAATGCTTTCATTCCTTGGGGAGTACTATGGACTAACACAGGCTTCAGCCTTCAGAGTTAGCTGAGGTACATGGCTTTGGGACCTTGACTCTACACTAACTTTATATTCTTTGAATTCTCTGTAATTACAGAGTCGACATGCCACTTCTGGTAACAAGAGATCAGTGAATTGAAAAGCCATCTTCAGTTATCATTTTTTACTGTTTCCCTTAGTGTTAGGTATCCCAGAAGTGCAGAAAGGGGTTTGTTGTATGGGTCAGGCGCCATGACAAGCATGGTCTTGTTCTTCTGAAGACCTCAGGCATACAGCTGGAATTTGGCTGTTTGCTGAGGTTTCTTTGGTTATTTTTAGAAAGAGGACATCCATCTTCTGAGATACTGAGACTTCATTCTGTATCTTGAAGGGAGTAAGGGGCACATAAGGTTCCAACAGAGGGTTCATGAACCCCTACAGGAGTGAAAAAAATGTAGCTGCTATCTTCCTTTTTTTCTGATATCCACAATTTTTATGGCAAAAAGCTCATTTCTGTTCTGTTTGAAGAGCTGAACCTTTGCTTTAGTTGTCACTTAAAAAAACCCTAACCAATGAACCAACCAAAAAAGCCAACCAAGCTGCTGCACCCCCGTTATTCTCCCCACCACCCAGTCTCTCCAATAACTAAAACCCTAAAAACTGAAATGCATTTTGCCACTACGGTAACTTGCAGGTTGAAGATCATTGGAGTGGAGAGGGGAAAAACCCCATCACCTGCAGAGTTTCTAGCAATTCATTTATTTTCTTGTAGGAGAAAGTGAAAAGTTTCCCACAAGATATAGGGGTGGCAAGGAAAAATCAATGCTCCACTGCACGTTTCCTAGAGGTATCAGTGATCTGGTTCCTACCTCCTGCAATACTTCAAGATTTTAAGTGGGAATCTTCCCCTGCTGTCCTTCACTTCCCAGTCCATCAGTGTAATGTCTACTGTAGCTTCCAGGTTTCTGCCCTTCATCATTACTTGGCTGTTTAAAAGGTGTGAACTGTGGAGAGTTACTGGGTGGCAGTTGTGTGGTTGTGAGCTGAATTCCACTCCTTCTCCAAAAATCAGGAGCAGAAGCTGGTGAGCAGTAGTTAGCATATACTGAGGGACCTGAACCTTGCCAGAGGCCTGTGAGAGGGGCACCTGGCCAGGGTAGAGTAAGACAAGCAGTTGAAGGTGGGCAGATGCCATTATCATAGCTCTGTGTTTGAGGGTAACTTGTTCCATGTCTTGCCCCCCTGGGGATGAGAAAGCTGCACAGGTGGCAGGAAAGAGTGGAAGAACTGCTCTTATGGGAATGATGATTCAAACGGGACACGCTTTTTAGAATGCACACCAATTTCCTCTGCTTCCCACTGATGCTTTGTAGATGTGTTCTGCAGAAGCAGGATTACTTCTGGATTAGCTGTGCTTTTATGCCCTTGTGGTGACTTTCATATTTACAACTTTGATGGAAAATAACTAATTATGAATAGCCATTTTATGTCATTAGAATTACTGGAATCATATGTGGATATTGGCCTTTTAAGATGTAGTGGAAATGAAGCCAGGGTACAAAACCAGTGAATTAGGACACTTACTTTTCATCACTTGTCTGGAGTTTCCATGTATTGTGTTGTTTACAGCAGTGTGAGAAAATGACAGTTAGAAACGAAATATATTTCTCTGTGATGGTACAGTTTGCAATAATTTAAGCACAGCCAAAATTTCCTGCAAATAAAGAAGAGGTTGAGTCTTATGAATTTACTTATTTTATTTTAAAATTGCTCCTGCGGTTGTAGTAAGTGCTTGGAAAGCAAGATGAGAACATTATTAGAAACTTGTCCCTTGGGGCACATCTTTTATAGTATTACTACTGGGAAGGAGGTGGTTGGGAGGGAAGCATTTAAACTGAAACAGCAAGGTCAAGAAATATTTTTCTAAGTAATACAGGACTCAATGTCCAACCTGGTGCCCCTTCACTGTCACAAAGAAATCCTTTGCTAGGCAGAGTGCCATTTATTTCCAAAGTGCCCTGTCACTGACTTGTACACTGGCAGGATTTTTCCTCTCTAATTTTTCATAAGGCATTAGGCATAAGAGTCTCCAGCTGAACCTATTCAAACTGGGTGTTCTGGTGAACCAGGATGTACTTTTTGGCTTTTCAGCATTCTCTTCTTGGCCATTTATTGTCACATGGCACCTATGGAGAACTTTCTTCATCTCACTGACAGTCCATACAAAACAGATTTTCTCTGTTTTCAGCAGCACTCCAGCTGTGAACGTCTCTAACAGGCTATAGGATTGAAGAGAAAAGCAGGAAGAGGAGGCTGTGGGAAGGAAAGGAGGTGGTGAGACCTGTCCTTTGGTTTCTATTATTCTTTTTTAACTGGGTTTGCTCTTGTAACTTTTTTTGACTTTTGATGTTTTATTAAATCTGCAGAAAAGCTGACTGGGGTTCCACTGAGCTGCTGTAATTTCCTACCTGTGGATATAAGGATTGGGATCTGTCTTGCTCCAAGTGGTTTTTGTTCTGCATCTAAGGAGAATCTTCTGTGGGATGTGTGCTGGCTTGCAATGGACGATGTGATCCTAATTCTTTGTTTTTCAGTAAAGCAGTGCTTTCTGAGATGAAAACCTTTCCTGACAGCATGTTTTAAATATCTTTCTACATATTATCCTATTTTCTTTCATGAGGGTTGAAAAATATTTTTAAAGGAATTTTTGGATTACTTTGCTCATTTAGTTTACTGAACCTCTGACCCCAGTCTGGGTGCTGTACAGAAATAGGTATGCTCTCATCAGGTTCTTTCAGGTGTTGTATCTGTGAGGGAGTGTTTTTGCCTTTTCCTTGGAATTTCCTTATACTGAGGTGGTAGAACAGATCAGCACCCCAGAAATGTCAAAACAGATGGAGAGTATCTGGGATAGCTCTGGGCTTTTCCCCTCCCTTTCCTCAGTGAAAATGTTTTTCAGTTTTAATTATGAGCCCTGGATGTGCATCTTGAGATTTGCAGCATCTGGAGCATGGTGCAATGATTTCTGCTCTGTGAGAGGCATGCAAATAAGCAGTAGCTTAAACTTGCTCCCTGTTCCTACTGGTATCTGTGTCACTTCTGCATGCAGGCTGTCTCCTCAGCCCACACAAATATCTGCCTGCTTGTGCCAGTGTAAGAGACATGTTTTCAGGCTCCCTTAGATTTCAAGGCAGAAGGATAGATTCTCTTAGGGGAAAACCTTACATGGCTTCAGTGGTTAACTTGAATTAAATGGGTATTTTCTAATTGGATAAACTCAAGTGAGTCATGCAGTTACATAAAATAGGGGAGGGAAGATTGGCACTGAAATGGTTTGTTTATTGCTAAAACCCATGGATAATGTTCTTCATAGTACCAAGTTTTCACTCCCACTTCCCCATCCTGTCCATCACTTCATATATTGCCGAGGATAGCTCTAAATGGAACAGCTGTGCCATCTGCCTCCAAGATTATTTCAGTCCTCACTGTTTTGGGATACATTTCATAAAGTGTATTGCACATGCAAACATTTAATTGAACAAATGGGAAGCCTCTCCAGTTAAGAAAGCTTTGTAAATGACAAGTAGTGTCCAATTTCCATTCTAATGGTTACTCTGGGGCTTTAAAATATGTGTGAATTCATCTAGCAGGGGCTGATGGTATATTGGAGGCAGATGGCTTGGTTCTGCAAAGAAGAAATGTAAGTGGCTTTTACTATAAATCTTTTTTTTTTTTTTGGCAAAGGGTTGACACAATAAAGATGTGACTATTACTGAGAGTGCTCTTTAATAATCATACTACCTTATGTTTTCCCTCAAGAATATGGTTAACTGACTAGAAAAATCTATTCTGAATTTTTATGTTTAACTATAACAAACAGTTTAGGAACACCCTTTTCTTCCTCTAGGAACAAGACTGAGGAGTGGACAGGTGATTAAACATAAGGCAAACACCAGGCCTTGCAGAAACACTGCAACCTCTGGAAAGGTGTTGGACCTTGTGAGAACTGCAGCCCAGCCATGCTCAATGTCCTTACCTATCCAAGGACCTTAAGACCAAGCTTAGACCTCACCTTCTCTGTAGATTCTCAGATTTTAAGGCAGTTAGGAAGTGGGCAATCATAAATATTTGAAATGTTTCTCTTAAAGCTGTGCTGATGACCTTTGCTTTAAGCATAAATGTCTTATACATCTTAATGCTCACAAAAGCTCAGCTGAGGATTTCTCAGTCATTTGGCTGAGTGGGCAGTGACAAGAGTTGCTGAATGCAATGGAGATGAACATACCTATGGCATGAGTAAAGGGGGAAGATCTTCAGAATTTTGATAGTGCTTGTCTGAATTTGCATTCAATGAATGCATGGAACGAGGATGTCTGATGTAGGTTTAGCTGTTTTCTGTGGCTTGAAGACACTTATGATACCTTAATGAAATAAAACATGAACAAGTATAAATTTGTCAGTAAATTTAACTGCACAGTAAGGACAGATCTTGTTAGCAGGAGCAGTAAGGGTGGGCACCCCAGGTTTGCATAACTGAGAATGTCTGTGTGTTTGCCATGAATTTGGTCAAAGCTGCATGGTCATCACACCTTTCTTCTCAAGGTTTACTGAGCTACACTTCTTCCCTGACATTTTCCCTCCAAAATAAACTCTCATCATTTTGTTTCATGCTAGCTCAGGATTTGGATGTATGTATGTATTTTTGTGGATTCTGGTGTTAGGATTGTAAAGATGTTACTTGGACAATTTTTGGAGCTCTCTTTGGAAAGTTGTGAACAGCAACTGAGCTCTGGAGTTCATTTAAAATTTATCATAAAAATAAAATTCAATGGGAAGAAAGAACTAAATATGCTACCTACTCTGGGGACCAGCACTTGACATTAAATACAAAGAAGACTGGAATTAAATCCTAAAAGTTGCAGTAACCATTGAAGAACCCACAACTACACACAACCTCCAAATAACAATTATCCAGTATAAAGTCTGGGCTTATGTGTTTGAATTTGTATACTAATGAATGCTTGCATATATCCTAAATACTAAAATATTCTTGTCAGGGCTTTTTTTTAATAAGAACAGACTGGATTATTGAGTCTTCAAGAGGCATTTTTTCATTGAGACAGGTTTTACTAGAAAAGAAGACAGACACAATGAAACCTTGATAGACTCCTTAACTGGGGTAGTTTTGGCAGACACCAAACTAGTGTTCATAAGCCTTCTCAGTGGTTCTAATTCTAACTGTAATAAGCAGGTATTGACTTTGTTGTAATCCGCATCAAGATTCATTGACTGGAGAGGTAAACAGTGGTGAGAGCAAAGCCAGGGTCAATACAATCCTCAAGGGATGGTTAATCTCTGTGGACTGAAAAGGAAGTCAGTATTGATAGTATTACACGATTCCAGTGTAAAAAATTCTTTTATATGCATGCACAAAGGGAAAGAGGAAGGATAATCCAGAAATGTAATGTAGCTATTTCAATGGACCCTGTGTCTAGCACTCAGGTCATAAAAGTTGATTATTTTACTAGTCATATTCTACATGTAATTTTTTCTTGTGGTGCAGTCTGAATTTGGATCAAAAGCAAACAAAGGCTCTGAGACAGGGTGACAATTAGATGACACTGCCCAAGTGTTTTTTCTGCTGGGTGGGCACAACCCTGACAAGTGCTAAATATTGTCCTCTTTATGCAGCAGACTGTTGTTGTTGCTGTCTTTGCTTACTGCCGACTAACTAGAGTGCTTGCTGCTTCTCAGGCTTGAGAGCCACAGTTGTTACAGCAAGGCAGGATCTACCTTAAAGCTGGCCAGTGAACTGGTCTGTGCAGACCACATCTTCTGGTCAATCTTCCTAAACAATTACCTGACTTTTAGCTGAGCCATGGTTTTGAGCAGTGCATGGCTTTTTGTGTCCTCTTGCTCCCTGCTGGTCCCTCCCACAGCTTCTATTCAGTTCTTCTTCTTTGGTCCGTCTCTGTCTCAGCTTGGGTAGAAATCTTACCAACTTGCTTACTTGATGACTATTCCATAGTTTTGAATGCCATGCCATTTGAAAACAATGGTGAACTTTTGGAGATCTTCTTTTGGACAGGCTCTTGCAATTCATGATTTGTACAGTGCAGCAGTAATATGGCACAAAAGAACCATGTGGTCACAGGGATGCCAAATAGCTGCTTACGAATGTCTGCAAAATGTGAAGTCTTGCCTTTGTCCTAGGGAGGTTAGTGGTCTGAAGCGTGCTTCTGGGCTTCAGAAACAAAAGCTAAGCCATTTTGAGAGCCCCCTGTAGCATTTACCCTGCTGCCTGTGTCTGAAATGGGATTGGCCTTCTGATGAAGCACCCTGCCAGCCCTGCTGCTGTGGTTCATGAGTCACACTTCCTGATGTGCTTTCTGAGGGAATACTGCCAGCTCCTAGACAGCTAGGCAAAGATGGCCTTTCAGTAGAAAACAAAATTGGCTGTTCCTGATTTGTGATTTGTTATTCCTCTTGTATGGATATAGCAGCTTAAAGTTTCACTCATTCACTTGGGGAGTAGAAATAAAGTTGTGTGACTTGGGAACATGCTCAAACACATTGAGTAATAGGCAGGGAACAGTAAAAGTGAACAAGCTCACAGGCAAACCCTTAAGGTGAATTTCCTTCATATAAATTATTTAGTGCGTAATTTGCAAACAGCAAAGATATTTGCAAAGGATGGATTTGGTTTTGAATGACTCAACAAAGTAAACATAGGTTGTGGAAACACTGGCCCACTTACTCAAAAAAAGTAAGTGAACTGACTCTTTTCTCTCTTAGGATAGTCTGCAAGTTTCAAAATTCACATGTTTTTAGAAATATATAAAACTCCTCTTTTTGCACGTAGTAACATTGCTTATCTACCGATCAGTCTACAAACACATGCACTTTTTGCATAAAAAAATTTGATTCAATTCTTAAATAGGAAATAACTCTTAAATAGGAATATAGCTTGTGATGTAGATATAAATGCTTTACATATGCTGTATTCAGATATATGTACATACAACAAAAGATATTGAGGTATTTCTATAAAATACATTTTTAAAAGTATCTGTCAATAATAAAAAAGGAAATACTATCTTTTCCACTGTTATTCGTCCTGGCAGTTCATCTTCAAACAGACTTTCTGTAGGTATAACATCCTAGTAGGGTGTGTTTTGAAAAGTGAAATTAGCTTCAAGAGTGGCTCTTATTTGGTGTTATTTCAGGTTTATTATGGTACAGGTTTGAATTAGATCAATGAAACTAGTTTAATATGGTGACAATGTGGTTCTAGCTGTTGTAAGCTTTGCTGGTTCCTGCTGTCCTTTTTTCCCCACCCCATCGTGGTGGTCTCCAGCTACCTGTTTTTCTTCAAGAGAGAACTTCTATCTAGAAAAACTTGCTTTGTTGGCTCTTTAAACGTTAAAGCAATATTTTTGTGCCATACACTGAAAATTCCACAAAATGTGAACCAGACTACTGAGAGGTAATTTTCCTTGATTTTCTACAAGTTAATTTCCTTCTCTGAATGTTCATCTCTGGACTTCAAGGTTGTTTTCCTGCATGGGTGATTATTTTCAATCCAGCCTTCTTATCAGAAGTTGGGTAGAGCTCAGAAAGACAGACTGTTTTGTCTCTTCAGTGCTGTCCCAACCCAGAGATTTTCCTAAAATGAAATGTGGCATCCTATATTGAGAAGTGCAAAGAAAGAGGGTGCTGCTATTTATCTAGATGTATGATAGAAACAACTGTAGCTAGATAAAAACCATTAAATAATTGAACATTTACATCCAAAATTAATAGAGCTGAAAAACAGGAACTGCATTTGTGACTAACTTTATTAAACATAAGGTTTCAAACAGTTTTGTTGAAAAGAGGAAGAGAAGGAATGATACTTCTGCAAAATATTGAGGCTTTTGGTGTTGCGGTGGGTTTTTTTTTCTCTTTTCTTTTTTTTTTTTTTTTTTTTTTTTTTTTTTTTTTTTTTAAGAGAGTGGGTTGCTTGTTTTCATGTAGCTCATGGGATTATACCCCAAAATGAAGAAAAACCCCCAAAAACCTGACACATTGTGTCGACTATCATGTTAGGGTTTCTATTTTCTGACATCTCTATTTAATAGTAATAATGATAACCTCTGTTACAATTTCTACAGAAATTGGGCAATTCCTCTTTCCTGAGGTAGAATTAATTTTGTTTTAGGCAAGGAAAAATTGAGCATAATAGTGATCACTTATAGAGAATTCCAACATTAGGGAGTAGGTATATTACTGACAAGAAAATATTTAAAATAATTTGATAGAAAATACTTAAAAAGCCTTATGTAAAAAACTTCCTAGGCAGGAAACTGTACCCCAAGTGCTCATTGCTATGTTTGCATACTGTGCGTGCTATACATTGTGAAATATGTGTCCTCTTAATCTTAGTCATGCGAATATTGATTTGTCAAAAATTGATTGGCAGCCCATCACAGATTCATGCATCTTCTTTTTACCACAGAATGGTAGCACAGTTTTGTTTGAAAGATTCTTGCACAATCCAGGTTTCTTTTTTTCTGTAATACAAATGAGACTGAGGTATGTAAAACCTGGTAAAAAGGGAAAAAATGCTTTTCCTAAAAGCCCAGTATTTCAATGCAAAGTGTTCATTTGTCCCAGTGCTACTTGCTGGAGATGTTGTTGCTGTTAGCACTGAATGGATGTTCAATTTCCAAGCTCACAGTAATGGACCTAAAGAATGTCGCACCATCATGACTGTGTAAGTCAGACATTATGGCACTGGACTAACAAATTAATGTGCTGAGCTCAATGTTAATCAGCTTCTACCCTGTGAATTCTTCACATTTGCTTTTAGAGTACATACTATCCATTTTATGTAAAGAGTAGATGTGCACTTCCAACATATGGTGCAATCAGAAAAGTCCAGAGGACAGTAGAGTACACATTGCCCATATTTTATTAGGGTTTGGAGCACACTGATAGCACACAGAGCAACTCTCTCAACTTTTCTGTGTGTTGCTTTGGAATGTCCCTTCTCTTTTCTTGCAAATTACAATTAGAAGTTGGTAACAGTTTCACATTACTTCCATTTGGCAGAAACTGTTCTTTTCAGGTTTCACCTACTTGTGTTCTTCATGATACAAATTCAGTAGCTATAGATATCTCCCTGCCTGTCTCTTCCCTTGTTTTAACTTTTGAAACAATGTAAGACCTTTTATTTTTTTTTTTTTTTCCCGTGTGAAAGCCAGAAATAATTTTATTCTGTTAAGGTCTCTTGGAAGGATGGACTTCCCTCACTTCTGAGTTTCCTTAAGGCACTGAGGGCAGCCTAAGGGTATTGTAGGTCTTGTAAGAGTCCTGTTGTCTGAATTCAGCTTTGTTGTGCTTCGGTGGCAGCAGTCAATACCAAAGTGGGTAAGATGTATTGCCCACATTGCAGGCTGTGTTTATAGTGTGTTAAATCTAATTCTGGATCCTTTAGTCATAAAAACCTCCTGTTCTGCCTGCAGGCTAAAATGTTATCCAAGTATTTTTTTCTTTTTTTTAGCTTATCCACATCAGAGGCTGATCAGACTTCTGCCTTTGCTAGATTGTCTTTGTGGCTTCCTCCTGTGCCCTTCACAGTGAGAAAAGCAGTGTAAATTTGTTCTCGTCCTGAGGCAACATTCACCTGGGTATGCCTATCTACTCCTGATCCAAGATCTTGGAATAAGGAGTCTTCATTAGGACTTTGAGGTTGGAGAAGATTTTCACTGAGGAACTGTTTCGTTGTTCAATCCATAAAAGTGGCCAGAAGTCAAAAAAGCTTAGTTAAAGTTGAAAAATAATCCTTATTTCCATGGAGTTTTGATTATACCATGTATCTGTTCTTCACAGGTACTGAGCAGTCCAAATACAGTTGGCAAATGTTGTAACTTCCAACGCTGTCTGATCAGAAAGCTTCTGAATGATGACCCTGTAAACACATGGAAACTCAGTAAAAAGATTGTTTCAGTCTCTCACATGTGGGCATTGCCAAATGCTGGGGCTAAATGAAAATAACTGGAAGCTGCATGTGGAGCTGTTTCCTCTTCATAAACATATGGACAGAGTTCCCAGAGGAGAGTAGAATACAGTTTGTCAGGGTTTGAGATGACCTTGCTGGTTTCCACTTGGGAAGGTGGATCTGGTTGGGCTTCTCTGCCCCTCTTTTATTTTGTTCCCACTTGCCTCAGAGGGTTAAGCTGAGGGGACCAGAGAATCGTGTATCGTGACTTGCTGCTCTCTTGGTGTGACTGCAGGAGGTCAAGGAGATAAGACTGCCTGCAAAGCTCCTTCTGCAATGCCTGTGCACTGCGGTCTGTTCTCTGCACTTGGCTCTTGCAAGCACTAAATAGCTGTGACAGACTGATGAACAACCAGAAGAGCAACCTGTGGGCAAAGGCTGGTAACTAAACTCCTGCCTTGGGCCTTCTGCTCATACAAGACTGGAACTGGAGGAATAATAGCAGAGACTCCAGGCTCTTGTGTGTCCCCCACCCCCAACTTATGCATTGTCTTTTAAACACTGAAAAGGGATTTCTGGGGCCTTGTCTGAAATATGATTTCCCTCCTGTCCATTACCCAGGTACTGCTATTACATGTGTATCAATTTTCATCTTTCTTTCTTTTTTTGTAAACCCCCTTTGATTATTGGGCATTTCTGCCTGTCTCATCTTATAGGTGTGTGGTGGGAATCAACTGGCCTTTTGTTTTCTGTAGATGGAAGGAATATGACACCAATGTACTTTTCTGATGTGGTACCAAAATTAACATATTTCCTTCTCTGCCTCTTCCCCAGTGTTAGAAGAGTGATGGAAGTGTTTTGCCTTGGTTCTCTAAATCTGTGGCAGGAGGCATCAGGGAGAAATATATAACTGCATGTTCTGCAATGGCACAAAGCTGAGAGAAAAGCTGCAAGGGTAATGTTCTGTCCTTAATCTAATAATGTTCCTTGTTCAGTATTAGTAGAAAATGACTCTTTCTGCATTCCTTCATATTGCTCTGTAATAAACAACAGCATAATACTGAAATTATGAAGTAATTTAGTAAGTTCAGGTTTTGTTGCAGATAATGGATAACCATGCACAGGAGTATAGTAAGTCTTGAATGACAGTTTTATTTGATTACCAAGCCTGAATGCAATGTTCCATGGCACTGCTTTACTGTAACACCCTGTCATGTTGTAGGGAGTCTAATTGCCCTTAGATCTGGTCAAGCAGTTCCCATTCTGTGGCCTCCTGTCTCATCAAAACTGACAGACTATACCCCAGCAGTGCTTGGGTGGAACCTCTGGAGAAGACTAACATACAATAGTGAGAAGTCCTGGTGGACTCAAACCCACCATCCCCACCTCGTTCAAACCAAAACAAAGCCTCTGAGATAGTGCAAAAGAAATTGAGGTTTAATGCAGTTTCCATTTTCAGGTGTGATGTACTGCTCATGCCAAATATTTATCACGGCAGGTTCCAGCTGGGCTGCGCCCGGTGGACTGCCGAGGCCAGGATAGTCTCAGTGGAGGCTCAGACTTGGTCCGATCTCCAAAGCCGTTCCCAGCTGCGGGCAGCCAAGCAAGCTCAAGTGATTTTCAGGTCTTTAGTGATTATCAGCTCTGTGTGATATCAGCTCTTTTTGCTTGCTAGGTGCCTGGCAGCAGCAGATGAAGGGAGAGAGAGGAGAAGGCTGTTTGATGATTCCACAGGATTCTCTATTAGGGTCTTCCACGAAGGGTCTCAGTGACAGCTCTTCTGCCGAACCAGGCAGAATTAGTGGTTTTTATACCCTACAGGGGTTTTGGAAACTGTCCAATAGCAAAGGTCAGGGGAAAGTGACCTATAGGCTTACAGAGAGATAAGCAGGGTCCAAAGGCAGACAAGAGGGGCTTCTAAGGCCCAGTCATCGTGACTTGGCATTTCCTACCTCAGGCTTCTGACCGCCAAGGAGGCCTTGCAGGCCCTGGGCCTGCTACAAATATTGAGCCATTAAAATAGGTTCTATAGTTTCACTTATTTCCTTTTTTTTTTTTTTTTTTTTTTTTTTAATTAAATGAAGGTTTTTTTCAGGTATCCTTGCATTGTTCCTTGGTTTCATTGTAATGATCACTGCAGTGGTTTCTAATGGAGTAGAAAGATGGCAAAGTACTTTGCTGTTTCTGTTAGAAAGCCACAATTATTTAATAATTATTTTGCAGACACAGGCAGATTGAATGTGTTTCTCCTCTCATGCCCATTTTTTCCATTCATCCTCTTACCACCGTGCTGCTTTGGCACGGTGACTTTGAGCAAAACAAGAAGACATTTGCCAGCTTTCTACTGAAGCACTGACACTGTCCTTTAATCCTGCCCTGAGAGAAGTCATGGTATTTTGCTTTTGCTTGATATGAGGCAGCCAAATGTTGTGACATTTTGTGATGTGTGGGAGTGGGAATGAGAGTTTGTCCTCAGGCACTGAATTAGTTAACTGTTACATTTGTTTTGCAGTCAATAAAGTTTAGTCTGGGTTTGCTGAACACCCTATAGGTGTGGAAGGGGTTGCAGTTCAGTTAGTTTGCTGTTTTCTTTGTGGAGATTGTCAGTTTTACCAAAGATCGTGTTGCACACGATTACTTTGTCGGGTTTGTTCACAATTTGCTGATTTCAATTTTTAGATTTTTTGGTAAGAGGGTTTTTAAATTATTTTTTGATTCCTACATTTATGCATATTTTAAGAAGGTATAAAGTTAAATGGGTTTCCAATTATGTTTTTTGGTTTTTTTTTTCCTTGTTTTACCTCTTTGACAGAGATCCTAGGACAGGTGGAACTATTCTCAATTATAAGATAAATTGCTGGAATGCCCTGTGCTAACGATTGAAGCTATATAAAACTACTTTGCTGTGACACCACGAGGACAAGTGGTGTTACTGTTTGCTTGTGCTAGAGAGAAAGATTGGAGGCTCGAGAGGTCATTTGGATATGCTCCTAACACCACTGTCAACTCATAAGACTGCATAAAAACAGCATTGGATCAGGATCACGTTTTTCAAAGTGTGCTGTAAACGGTCAGAATAGGAGCTTCTCTGTATCCCAACCAGTGGATATAATTTATTTTGACTTTCAAAAGGCTTTTGTTGTACACATTCATAGAAGATGGCTTGGGCAAAATGTGAGAGGAAGGGGCCCTTTGAGAGAAGGAACAAAGGCTGAGAAAAAATAGCTAATTCTCAGTGTGGAGGGAGGTTAATAGTGGGGCAGACCAGCTAAGATCTTGAAAGGAGTACTGGGAGATCAGAGAAGCTGTTTTAGAGAGTCCATCACCTACTCTTTAACATCTTATTCACCACTGAAGCTAACTTACACTTCTAAGGAAACTTCTTTTGTCTCCCTAATTAGACTGAACGTTAAAAAGCAGCTGGAACTTCTGCAGCTAAACTGAGGCCAAGTAGAGGAATATTGAAGTTTCAGGGTCCTATGAAGGCAATATAAATACAGTGTGATGAGGGCACTTGTTAGGTAGAGCTCCCGCCTTCTCTCAACACTTGTGAAGGGAATGCAAGTTTGCAGGATTTGATTCATGTTTTATAATTCTAGAAAAGGCACTTAATAGGGAAAACCAGCTAAAGTTTTTATTTCTCTTTGAAGAAGGTGTTTCTATACTGTTAGGCCCAATAACATCTCTTGACAGACACCAGCTGTTATATTGTGTGTTTTACGGGTTGATTTAGATCACATCAGAGCATTGAGCAGCCAGTGAGGAGACCAGTAATACGCAGCCTGTGGATACAGACTACAGATGAGAATTTTGCTCTAAGGAGCTGTAAGTCAACATGAAAAAAGGATGAACATCACCGTTTTTTTTATCCACTTCTGTGGATTTCTCTAATGTGGCTCATTTTATACATAATGAGGCTCATTTTTGCAGAATTCTGTGCTTGGATTATGCATGTCATGTGTTTGAGGAGAAGAGATAAGGACTGGAATGAAGTAAGGAATAGAACCTGATTTACTTCTGGTCCCTTTAGATTTGAATAATACTTACTAAGTCAAGTATTTGGCCCTAATTCACTTGGCAGAATGAGCTCTCTATACTAAGCCTATGTGCTACATATACCTCAATGTCCTTATTTACAACCAGCTATTAATGTACTAAATTAGTTGAGTAAATAATATACAATTAGGGATTCATCCTGCAAATAGAATCTTGTTTTTCTCCTTTGGAAAATACATGAGCAGTACAGTCA
The DNA here is from genome assembly GCF_017590135.1 of Pyrgilauda ruficollis. NCBI lineage: Eukaryota > Metazoa > Chordata > Aves > Passeriformes > Passeridae > Pyrgilauda > Pyrgilauda ruficollis. The sequence goes on from NW_024515875.1 coordinate 1,043,579, forward strand.
TCTTGGCACCAAGATCTGCTTAAGTGTAACACTTGCTTTTTGCAAATAAATTCTTAAATTCTTAATTAAGAACTTAAATTCTTAATTAAATCCTTAAATTCTTAATAAAATCCTTAAATTCTTTTTTTTTTTTTTTCAACTGTATCTGCTAGCGTGACTCAGTGGCATAAACATATTGGAAAATGAATGCAAAAAATGTGGTCAAAGGAAGTCTTCTATTTTGAGATTTTAACACACACATATATATATATATATATATATATATATATATGTATTAAAGTTCTGTATATAGTATTCACATAGATATCTTAATGTTCTTTTACTCAGGGAATTGCTGAAGTTATCACGTCTGTGACGTATTTGGTAATATGCTGCCTAAATTAAAATCTACTTTGAGAATGGCATATTTTTTTATCTAATGTGTATTTTTGGCCAGAAACTGTATCCAGAATGCAGCCAATTAGAGATTGCCCTGATGATGTAATGGCCATTGGTTGCCTGAGGAGAAAGTGGGTGGAGGTGGCACACCACTGCATGTACTCCACTCTATTGCCTGCATTTCATCACGGCTTTTAATCAACTCTTGCTCCCCCCCTTTTTTCTCAGAACATCAAACTGATTTTAGAAAAAAGTGTTAAGCCAGGAAGAGAAATCCATTCTTTGTTCTTGAGAAGGTGACAATGAGCACAGACATGATCCCCTGTGCAAGTGCAGGTAGAATTTCTCTAACACGGCCGGATTTGTCAATAATTAATAATGTGATGGGGGCAGGACATGGCTAAACTGTGTCCATGTCACTTCAAGGGATTAAATTGTGCCCACTGAAATGAAGTGTACAGCTTGCTCAGAGGGGGCAGGATGTGGACCTGAGTGATGGAGGAGCTGGTATTGCATGTGAGAATGTCAGGCAGAAAGCCACTGTAGTGTTAAGTGTTGATTTTTGTAAAAGCTGGATTTAATGAATTAAGTCTTGTGTCTAGGACCTTGGTAATGGACTCCTTTTTCTCCTTTGGGTGTTTGGTGTGTAAGGTGGGTGTCTAATAGGTACAAACAACACGTGCACAGATGTAAAGACAGCAGGCTTTTATTTATTTGGGTCCATCCTTAAGAAATGGATGAAAGCATCCGTAAGCACAGAGAGCAAAATTCGGATATTCAACAAATACTATCACTTCAATTAAGCAACAGGCTGAGTTTTAGCTTAATTGTTAAATTTCCTTATGACTTTGGCTTCAAGTCACCTTCTGTTACTTTCCCTTGGTTCTGTTGCATGTAAATGCAGTATCTTATGTTGGAATGGCTGAGGAGTCTACTAAGACCATCTGACCTGTATTATAGAGAGCTGACACATCAGAATTCTAAGTTGTGTCTTTGGTGCCAGTAATCTACACAACCCAACAAGCTGTGACTGCATTAAATTACTATGATTTTTGACAGAAGAGACCTTGTTTGCATAAATCCCTTGAATACCAATGGGAGTGTGATTACAGCTTTAACAAAGGGAGAGGTTGAATACAAATTTGGGAGGGCCAGAAAGTGTTTAGTATCTCTTATTGTTTTCATCAGAATTCTAAATCTTACTCATGCTGGTGACTGATCTTTATATCAATGCACAAAAAGAGAAGAACAGAGGAGCAGAAAGACTCTTCTCTTTTGACTGAAACACTGATTTTGTTATCGTGTTACCAATGAGTGTCCATTTGGGATATTATTCAAGCACAGAGATCAGTGCTGGCCTTTTGTAAGAGCACTTAAATGTTTGGAATACATTTTCCCTTGAGGGAGATAACCTACTGCAAAAAAGTTAGATTCAAAAGAGGAGATAGAGAAGGTGGGATTTTGCTTTGCACATTGATGCTTGCTGGCAGAGCAGTTCTGCCTTAAGCTTAAAGCTACCTGCATTCTTTTGTAGCCCTCTATACTTAATAGCTGGGTTCTGTTTTCTATGTCAGGTTTTGTTCATGAAACAAATTGGCAATTAGCCACTGGCTGAGGCAACAAAGCGTATTTGTTTGGGATTAAGTGTGGTGATCGGGATGTGTCTTGCTATTTGGTTTCTTTTGAGATCAAAAATATCAGGCATGTGGGGTTTTTAACCAAATAGGTGAAACAGACTTCTTATTATACTTAGACTACCCCTTCAGTTTTATTTTCTATGTCCCTTATTGCCTCTTGTTGCTTCAGGGGTGGTAGGGGTGCCTTCCAGACAGACCTGGACAAACCTGAGAAGTGGGCCCACAGGAACCTCATGAGATTCTACAAGACCAAGAGCCAGGTGCTGCATCTGGGTTGGGGCAATCTCAGACATGAGCACAGACTGGTAGGGAATTGAGAGCAGCCCTGTAGAGAAGGCCTAGGGTCTTTTAATGGATGAAATTCTGGACATGAGCCAACACTGTGTGCTCACGGCCTAGAAAGTGAACCACATCCTGGACAGTATCAAAGGCAGTGTGGCCAGCAGGTGTAGGAAGGTGATGATCCCCTCTGTCATTGTGAGAACCTCACCTGCAGAACTGCAGCCAGCTCTGGGGTCCTCAGCACAAGAAAGATTGGAGTGAGCCCAGAGGAGGGCTGGATGATCAGAGGGGTGGGGCGCCTCTCCTGTGAAGAGAGACAGAGTTGGGATTGCTCAGTCTGGAGAACAGGTGATTTCAAGGAGGTATCATTGTGGCCTTCCAGTACCTAGAGGGGGCTTTATAAAAAAGAGGGAGAGCAACTTTTTACATGTGCATATAGTGAGAGGACAAGGGGAAATGGTTTTAAGCTAAAAGAGAAGAAATTTAGGAAGAAGTTCTTTAATCTGATGGTCATGTGGCACTGGCACAAGTTGCCCAAAGAACTTTTCCATGTACCACACAGGTACAGGATTTAGATGCCCTTTTCTAGTTCTGATCATTGGTTGATTAAAGTTGTTTAAGAACTGTCCTGACTGCCTGGAATGTTCCATATGCAAAATTACTCTCCATATAGGCAATGTAATGGTATACTTAATCATAAGTACATAAACCTACTGACATAGATTTTTCCCATGGACTTACACAAATGGACTGGGTCTATTTCTGTCTTTTTTCCCTGTTTATCTTCCTTCTCCACCTTTCCAAGCTAGAAGAGCTGCCAACAAAGGACATTTCTTCTTAAAGGAATAAGATCTGAATAATTAAAATAACATTTTAAGAACTACCATGGGTCATTAAATAGCACTGTAGAGAAAACTGAAATGTAAATAGCATTATTGGTTTATGCTTTTATCAATACATACTGCCTCAGAAGTGAGCACTTTACTTTAGGTCATCAGTTTTGACAACCCCAAAAAAAGAGTTGTTAAACAAATGCTCCTAATCAATAATGCAGGGTTTCTAGGTATACATCTTTATCTTAGTTACCTTTTTTGTGCCAAGTGTATGGAGTGCTATAGGTAGCAGCTCATGTACTGCAAAGGAAATACAAATACTATTGATCTTATCCAGTTTCTCCAGTGAATGTGCTGCTCTGTACTTTCGTATTTTCTCCAGCACTGTCAGTTACATAAATGCTATTAGGGGATCATAAGCAGAGGAACAAGAATACTTGCAATGCCAATTGCCAGTCTAACAGCAGGGTGCAGTTGTGTTTTGTTGTCCAGTGCTATTTTTGTCACAACACTGACAAAGATGAATACTTCAGCAGTGCCCCTGTGGGCTCCAGCTGATGCAGAGGTGCCTCAATGAGAATGGTCAATGTGAAGGACTGGAGCGTGCGTGATGCATGTGCGTAGGAGTGACAGAAGGCCATAGGAGGTGGGGGAGCTGAGGAGAAAAGCCCTGCTTTTACCTGCCTTGCTAGTTCCTTAGTACCAAAGTCCTGTTGTCTTTAGGTGCCCTTGCAGCTGTGGAAGAAGCTGGACTGCAGCACTGTGCTGTGACCCCTCTTTGTGGTTGCACAGGTTACACAACATGTTTGACACAACAGCAGTTGCCTCACTGGTCACAGGAAATGACAGATTGCTGTCCAAATATTTCACTGTATTAGTCCAAGACTTGTGTAAGAGTTGTTCTGTGTGATAATTCAAAGCAGAATGATCTTTGAAACTATTCTTGCTCTTCTTTTTTGCTTTCCAAACAGAATGATGTTTGTAACTAATGAAAAGCTGGTGTCCTCTCATATATTTAAAAAAAAAAAAAAAAAAAAAAAGATAAAAAAGATTAGGAATATTGAAGTAACTCATATCTTGCTGCTCACTTGCTGCTGTCTTTTCTCAGATTGCTTCAGAATTAGGATGATGCTATTTCTAAGTTACTTTCAACTTTACTGGAGTTATTAAAACTGGAGTTTTAGAGCTGAATATCAGCTATTTGCAAGTTCCTAGTTTTGACTTTCTTGCTATACAGTGACATGGCTAAAATGTCAGTGTACAACCCCCATAACTATTTGGGATTCATTCTGATTCCCAGTAGACAACTTATGCCCTAACAGGATGTCACCTATTTAATACCTTGGCTTTTATCTGGGCCTCTCTAAACAATTAATCAGAAACCACTTAAAGGAAGTCAGTGAAAACTTGCCACACTCCTTCATCATATGTTGGCTTGAGTAGCACTCATTTGTGAACGGAATTCTCCTCTTCTTCACATTTTATTTGCTTTCATAAGAATGAGAACCACAAATATCATGTCAAGCCTAGATCCTAACACAAAGAAATAAATGAAGGCCTCATGGCCAGCATTCATTTCTCACTGATCTTCTTCCATTTCCATAGTTTGTAACATAACACCTTCCACACACCTGATTAATACTCAGATTTTAAAAGTTAAATCTTGCAGATTTTCAGCTCTATACTCAACAAACCTAAACCAACCAAACAACAACAACAACAAATAAATAAATAAATAAATAAATATATATATAATCAAACCAAATGAAGCATCTTGAACTTCTAAAGTACTGCTTTCTGTAGCCAAAAGTAGCCAAATGATGGGCATCAATATTTAGCTTGCTAAGGGAGACTGGTGTTGTCTGTAGGCAGAATGAAATTAGTGATTAATGAATTTTTCTTGTGTGCAGATACTGGGACTGCCTGAATATATGGAGGTTAATCATGGGAGATGTTGAAATAAATAAACAAAAAATAGTATACAATCATCACCACTGTTTCAGGGAATGAATGGGACAAATTATATGCTGGATTTTTTCAAATTTTAAGTGGTTGATTATTACATTTAATGGCATACTTGTTTCACCTTGTTACTAGGTTTTATGGAGCAATACTTTTCATAGGGAATAAGTATATAGCAAACATTCTGTAACTTGAATTTGCCTAGTTTTGATTTGAAATGTTGCTTGTATAAGCCCCTGTTAATAGACATGAAAGCAGATATTTATTTTCCATTTTTTTGATGAAATCAGTGGACTTGAGGAATGTGCTTCAGGCCAAAACTTGATCATCATGTCCAAGCCAAGTGTGAAGCATGAATATGGCTTGAAAACAAGCAGTGGAGAGACAACACGATTGGGGGTTTGCCTTGCAGGGTTCCTGCTGCATTAGAGATAGTGTTTCTCACTTATTTGCTTTTTGTTTTCCATGTGAGAGCTTGCAGAGGGGCCCATCTTGTCCACTTCTTGGCAGGGCTTTTGCCTGGTCCCTCTGTGGGTTGAAGATATGCATCTGGCCCAATTCCCATTAGCTAATGGCAAAAAAAGAAACGCTGTCTGTGGGTCTCAGCCCTGACAATTCAGGTTCTGAGTGCCTCTCTGAACTCAGTAGTTACCTTCCCAATTCTGGATCTCTGGAACTAGGATCTTCCCATGGAAACAATCATCTGCTTTGGCGGGCACTCAACTTATACTGAATTGCATGAGACCACCATGAGTGGTCTTGAGTGGTCTTTCACAGCATGAGAGCTGTGAAAAGCTACTTACACAGGAGGTAATATTTTCTTCCTCCTTTCCTTGTGGAAAGAAATATTGTCCTCTCTTTGCAAGCATCTTGAAAAGCCTTGAGAAAGACCTTGCAAATCAACATTTGTCTTCTGTGTTTAGGAGCAGGAAAAAGGAGGGGAAGGAAGCTTTTCTCTGACTGTTGGAGGGAAATACAGCTTATAAATAATGAAACACTGGATACTTACATGAGGTGTGACATAAACACCTTTCTATGCCTATCTTGCAGGTGAACAGTATTGTGGATTTTTGTTTTACTCCTAAGGAAAAATGGGGGAAAGACCTGTAGAGGTGCCAAGACTATAGTACAACCTTCACACCTTCTGGCAGATAGTAATGGCTATAGACACTTCAGGTTACACAAAGGCTGTGTCATTTCTTGCTGGCATGTGGTACAGCTATCATTTCTCTGCTTGGGCAGGGCTGTCTCATCAATCAGTGCTTGTGCTGCTTGCCCAGGCTGGGAAAAACATATTGTAATAATGACAATAATAATAGCAATCAAAATAAGAGGGCTGCTAGAGGAGCATGATGGGCCCTCCTGTTGAGAATGCATTGTAAACATATTGACAATTGGAAATGTACTTCAGTCCATTTAGTGCTCTGTTTCCTTGAATACATTTTGATGATATAGGACTGCCATGTCATGTGTGGACTGGAGAGTTGCTTCATGTTTTGTTCCATTTATGTGTGCTGTAATTATGAAGTGGAAATAGAATTTCAGTTGTCTCTCACCTGGGGTATGAATCTTTTGCTCAGTGCAGCTGAATGCATACATGCTTGTTTTCACAGAACCAACAAACAACTACATTAAAAAGAGTGTTAAGGCTGTGAAATAAGTGTGGAGAGCAAGAGATGAGGAGGAATCTCCAGCCCAGTGATGTGGGGTTTAAAGGAATATCAGGCTACTGAACCACATTCAACTGCTACTCAGCAGAGGTTTAATACTTGGGGGTATGTTTCTGTGCTTATTTCATTACTTGAACGGATTTTCCCTGGTATTTAAAGTCCAATGTCAGCTGATACTGGTGGGTTGGTGCTTCTCTGGATATTCTATGCTTTCTTATTCTTTGAAATAACAGAAAGCAAATACTCTTATGAAATGACAAGGGTGTGTAGGCAGTGGCTGCCATGCATAAGAAACACATGTAAATTTATTCATATAAGCTTGTAGTTGATATGTATTTACATTTTATAATTATATACATCTATTTATGTAATTGGCTATTGTCAACCATATATTTGTATGTAAAGAAATACATGCTCTTTACTGACCGCTGTTTAGGTTTTTTTCAATATATTGTATTATGAAAGGAACCTGAATATGAAGAACCTGGCCTTCAAAATAACTGCTTGAAAATGTGGTGATTTTTATCCAAGAAATTTAAATTTAAAGTACCTTTCTAGTTAATGCAACTGTCAGAATACTGTCTGGAATTGTTGCTGTTCACTGCACATGTGGTATTGTGTATACAACTCCAATGGTGTTTAGAAGACCCTGATTTAAGAAAATTGAATTAGCCTCTCTTATGAGGCTAATAGTGCAAATTGCTGTATTTCTATCATATGGAAGTCTTTCAAGTACAGTTTCACAAATGGAAAAATAGTATAGCATTGTAAATTAGGCATGTTTTGACAACTGCTTTTGGGTTTACAGAATTAATTTTGAGGCTTGGCAGGGCTTTTCTTTGCATTTTGAATGTATATTCTTTTCATGTATTTTGCCTGCTTAAGAGCACAGTTGTTCCTAGAAGTTAATGGAATTTAAACAAACACAAATGCAGTAAGATTTTTCTAGTTAATTTTCCCAATTCTACTTCTAGATGAAGTGTATCAAAATTCAGGATATTTGTTCATAATATATTTAAGTTATCTGAGCTTCAAATATCTTGGTATTTCATAATGAAGTACAATTTTTTGAATAAATTTTTTTCATCTTGTCCTTTTGGTCTCTGAGAACATGAATTTTGGTTTCATTTTGTAATTATTCCCCCTTTTTGTGTGTGTGTGAACTCTTATCTCTTTCATAGAGCCGAAGCAACTTGATAGGTGGTGCCTGAAAAAGATTTGAAATAAGTAAGTGCTGCTAGATCCAGCAGACAATGTTCTATTGCTGTAAAGACCAATCAGTTTTATGATCACTTTGTCAGCTGTTAAAAATATGCTGTGGTTTGCAGAGTAAATTTAAATAAAGCTGTACAATAAATTCTCCTGTAATGCTTCTAAATTAGGCACAATTCTCAGATTGTAATGTCAGAAGCAAAAACTGTAGGGAGACATTTCTGCTTAAACCTCTCCCTTTCACAAAGGAATGCTGTTCCATACAGAAGTCGCACTTATTACTGAAGTCTGAGCTTTGTTAGAATAACTTTTGCCTGAAATAAAAAAAATTCTCTCCATTACATAGCATGCTCCTGTCTCCATTGTAATTGTTGCCAACTGATTTTATTTATTTTGTTTTTTTGAGGGGGGGGGGGGGGGGGGGGGGGGCTTTTCTCGGGGGGGGGGGGGGGGGGGAGTGTCATGTTCAGCCCCTTCAGAATAGAGAGATTTCCTCTGATCAAATGTGTTGTGTTCTACCATTTGTGTCTTTGGACATAGTCAGCTTCTCTGCTGATTTGGAACTTAAACCAGAGACATAATTAAGCACTAATGAGGTATGACTAAGAGTTGCGTGCCTTACTCCACTGATAATGTATGACTAAGCATTGTGTGTTTGTTAGTGTTCATCTAATTACAAATTTGATATTGATCATTGGAGTATTTGATGAATATTGTATCGTGTGAGATAGCAATTTAAGGAGACTGTTTTTCTGAAAGCTGTGAAAGATTATATGAAGGTAAGGACATTTGTTTCTGTACTTGTGCCGTTTATATAAGGTGAATAAATTCCTAAAGGAAATGCATACATCAAACCTGCTTTTGGCTATTGATCTAAAACTCTGACTACTGTTTGATTTTTTTCTGCCAGCACTAAGATCACAAAACGAAATAAAATAAACCCAACAACCTTTCAAGGAGGAGTTAGAACCTGAAATAGAAAGAGCCGGAGAGATGTTCTGTTGTACAACACAGAATATTACAGGGGTTCTTCTGGTCCTCAATACAGATTTAAAGTTAGGAGTCAGGTTTATGCTGTTCTGAGACTGAATTGCAGCCTAGAGGGGAAGCATACAAATGTTTCTGATTGTGGTGGAGATACTAGTAACAGAATTCATGCTATGCAGCATGATACAGAGGACTCAGAACTTTGGTTTTGGCATTTATAAAATATGATGCTGTTCGTTTTTCTGCCTGCCATTAGATGTAGATGGTTCTACACTTTGGTACTTTGCAGGGTTTGGAACAATACCAGTTTTCATATAAGATATTTTTGCTGATGGCGTTTTTCCTCTACTGTGCCTTTGCTTCATTGGTGTTTGTTTTTCCTGGAGGTGTTTAGTGACAACTCCAGCAAAGAGGCTTCTCAGCAAGAACACTTGACATGGTACAATGTCCCTGTTTAATTGGTTCCTGTGAGAGCATTTTCAGGGCCCTGGCACAGGTATTTTGCAGCTGAAAATAAATGGATGATGGAGTACAGTATTCATCTGGAGGCTGCTAACTGGAGTAATTAGTCAGCATAACAAGGATGCCATGACATTGCTGTGTTTATATCCTGCTGGTATATATAAGACAAGTAAGAATATTTCTGATTATTCAAGAATTTGACTTAAGAAATCAAAATAAATTAAGAGTAGGTCATTCCTAAGATGGACTTTTGGATGACTGATAGAACCAAACATTATACACAGTCTCAGAGGTACATCTTTTTATATTTGCTTGATGAAAGAAATAAGTGTCTTAAATTTGGGAGCAGGCCAGCAGCTGTGCTATGCTCAGTCCATGGGATGATGGGCTCCTGCATCTCCCATGCATGAGCAGCCAGCTCTGCCTTCATGGCCACGTGAGGCCTGCTGCCTTTCAGGGAGGCATGGGTAGCAGCTGCAGTGAAAGGCAGCAGGAAACCAGGCTCATTTCCTTGGATGTTACTGAAAAGGAAAGTCCAGATCTGTGGCTGATGGGTGGAAAGGGTGGAAAATCACCCTGTTCCACCTGTGACAGCCCAGCCCCACCTCTCTTTGACTGGATGAGTATGGTGCCATCACTGCCTGGCTCACAGCAGGGTCTGGGAGAAAACTCTATTTGGTCCTGCCTGTGGCTTTCAGAGGGGCCTTGGATCTAATTAGTTTTTTGTTTTGTCCAGGGGCACTGATGAATCCCATGACCAGGTCTGCCTCTTGTCCCCAGACCCTGGGATCTGGTGCTGAGGGCCACCAGGGCTGCTGTCTGCCTTGCCCTGGCGGGCAGCTGGCCCTTTGCTGCTGCCTGACACTGGGTGACTCGGGTGCCCAAAGATACTGTGGGTCTTTGTCATTGCTTTCCTGAGGAATCAAGTCCTGGAGACCAGCATTTGATTTGCCTGTTTGTTTATCTAAGGTGGTAGTTCTACAGGGGAAATAATGTTAGTATTTCTGGTAGCTTGTGACAGAAAATATCTCCTTGATATCTTGCTTGCAGAGCATAATGAAACAATGCCATGATGGCCCAAGACCTCTAGTAGTATAATAACTGTGGTTTTCTGCACCGTGGGGTCTAAAACATGGTACATATGCCATTTCTTTTGACAGACACGCAGCACTTGAAAAAACTGGGTTTTCAACTACAGAATGCTTCTTTACAAACCTGAAATGTGCTGGTGGTATGAAAGATATTTTTAGCAAGATGTTAAATGAAATATAGTGAATGTGGGTACCAGCCAGGCCAGCCAGAACAGTCCTACATGTAAAACAGCAGTCCTACATGTAAAACAGCAGGAAGCAGATTCAATGCTTTCCTTTGTAACGGGACGGGAGAAGGTGACAGCCACCAATAGCTTGGCTGTAGAGGCAGTGTAAACAGTGGTTTGTCTTGGGGTCATCATGCTGCAGAATTGTTTCAGAGGTGCCTGGAGCAAGGCTGGGAATGGCTTGGCTTTGTTGTGCTGTATAAAAGCATGGAGAAATTATGATCCTGAAAAATCAGGACTGGTGGAAACTTCTTTTTATTTTTCCTTTTTCTATGACAATTTTAAAATTAGGGAGGATTTTTACAAATTTTATTCATGTTACCCACATTAACACAACATCTCACCTTTCAGTGAAGTCTCCTGAGTGGAAAAGAGAAGAATGGCTATATTAATATGTTGCAGTAAAATGGGAACTTAAATTGACGGAGATCAGTGGTACAATCTTTTGTGTATCAGGGAAACATACAAATCACGCGAGTTCTGTGAATAACTCAACTTGATTCCCATCAGGATGGTCTTCAGAGTTTGTGGATTCCTTTGTGTTTTGTTCTCATGTGGAAGAAGGGAGATTCTTGTGGCAGTGACCAAAGATAATGTGCTAAATATGGAAAGTCTTGGGAAAGGTGAATTTGAGGAAAGTAGTCACAATCTTGTTTAACTGCCTATACCACATTACCCTCCTGCTTCCCTCTTTTTGGAGTACTGGATTGTGTTGCTAGCTTCTCTGTACCAGTGCTGCTTGTAGATTACGTACTTTTTTCCCCCCTCTATGCTTGCTCCCAAACACTTATCCTTGTGTCCTGATCTACACACGACACATAGGCACTTCCATCTTACTGTGCTCCTACTTAAGTGTTTAAAAGGCCTCAGTCTGGATCTAAGCTGAGGTAATTTTTCTCCAAGATAAATAACTTAAAGGTACAGGTAATGAAATAATCATGTAAATATAGGACACCCTAATTTAGTAGAGCCACTAAATCTACTTCATCAACTATTTACTAGTATATTAAAAATGCACATGCATAAAAATAGACTGAAGTCTCAGCTAAGTCTCTGCCCATATTTTTCCTAATACAAATATTTAGATAGAAAACTTAAGTGGTTTGAAGTGTTAGGTTGGCTGATAACCTTTTTCTTAAGGGCATGGGAAAATTGTGTGACCTAATTGTTACTCCTATAGGTATATTTTAGCTCCCATACTTCTTCATAAATTAATCATGCTAACTTAAGTCAATAAATGAACTCAGATGAAACTTATTAAAATCTAACTCCGTTCACATCATTAATTGCATGACATTTCATATCCCTAGAATAAGCATTTCTGCGGTAGAAGAACCTGCCCACAAGGTCATCTGTCCTTGCAAAGTTATGGATTATAAATCTGGCCCAAGTATTTATGCTGACAGTCATTTTTGTTCTTCTCTTGCTCATAGTTCATAATATTTTTTAAATAATGGCATTATGGAACTTATTTTAGCCCAGTATGAGCATTTGAGTTATTTACAAGCTGAGAGTCCTTGCCTGGTACTATTAATATAGATTTTTGAAATAAAGTAATGAAATGCTACAGTTTAGAGTGTGGATAGAAACAATGTGAGTATAAGTAGAAGTAAGTGAATTCTGGAAGTAATTACTTTCAAATATTGATATGCACACCCAGTGAATTGATCTGTGTTAATGTGATTATCTCTAGGCAGTGTCTAAGTACTGCCGTTCTGTTCTGTGAAATCTCTTAAGTTTTATCTCGTTGTGCAAGCAGATGAGGCTGCTCTTGTCATTACACTCTGTGTCTTGTTCCAGAGATTGGGCCTGCCTCTGTCTTATTGTCTGGTGGCTTGCTGATTGTATTTATGCTCTGCTTGTACTCCTCTAGGATGTGAAAGTGCAGTTTTAGCTGGCTGTGCTGCCTGTTCTTTGTTCACTCGTTGCTGCCTTCTTCTGCACTGACTTGGGTCTGTGCTCTTTCCAAGATCCTTTGTAGCTTTAGATGTTACAGTTCCTTCCTCATGCAGTACTGATAATGTTGCCTTTTCCCTATAATCAGTGATGTGTCCTGCTTAAAACTTGGAAGATTATCGTCATTATTTTGCTTCCTCTCAAACTAGGTAAGAAATCCTAGCAAATATTTATAAATATACCTGTTCCCCTCCCTATTAAGGCTCGCCAGAACACATCTTGGCTGGACAGCTCACGGTCTAAACCATTTCTCTTCCATTCCCAGAAAAGACGCTTCAATGTGATAGGAAAGAGCATTGAAAGGCTGGGAGCAGGGGCTGGGTTTATGGCTCGGGATGGGATTTATCTGGCCTGTTTTCCCTGCTGCTCCAAGACAAGGGCCCAAGGACCACAGCTCCTCATGCGGCTGCATGGGGTCTCATGGCTTTACTGGATGTCCTGTCTGTGCCACCTGTTCTTGTGGACTGCAAATATAATTACTAAGCTTTTGGGACAGATGCTGTCATCTGGATGTTTATGCAGTCTCTGGCACAAGTGTAGGATTATTACAGTAGAAAGAGTGTATAATCGTCCATGGATTTTATGGAGAGTGCTTTATCCAGAGTTTAGCTGAAAGGAAATAGAAATACAAAGCTGAAAGAGAATTGAAAATACTATTTATTTAAGAAAAATGAATTTTAGTGTGGGCTTTTTTAAACTAGTGCATTATGTTGTATGTTCTTTCCATATGTTATTTTTATTCCCACTTATAATGTTTGGAATTAAACTACACAGTAAACTCTCCAAAGCAGAATTGTTTTCCCAAATATATTTGTCTTGCAAGTAGCAGGCTTTCAACTTAAGAGAGCAGCTTCTTGCATAGAATAATAAAAAGCAATAGTAGTTACTTTTGTTTGGAAGTAAAGCTGAAAATGATGTGGAGTGTATAGAAAAAGTGTAAAAACAGTAGGCTTTGTTTATGATCTCCCCATGTGCTAGCTTAAGCTATAAGCTACAAGTGTAGTTGTGGTCTGTGGATATACAGCTTTAAAACAGATACAAGATCATGTCCTGATGCATCTGTTCAAAAATTGTTATAATCATTAGTGGTTACAGCTGTAGATTATTTTAGTAAGAGTTTTCATCTACTTTACTTGGATTCCATATTTTACTACTGATATTTTTTTATGTATAAAAATATTTATTACATAAGTAGAGTTTGTGTATGTATGTATTGGGCAGATTTTTAAAGTGTGATCTTCATTTTCTGCAACTCTGCAACCTGATATGGCTTTCTAGTTTTCTTTTAAGTTAATCATAGGTCTGCAGCTCTTCATTTGCTACAAGGATGCTCTTGAAGCTGTGATTTGTATTTTATTCAGGAGTAGCATTGCTAAAGTTCTTGCTTCTTCTCTGTTTTGTCACCCATTGTTATTCATATGATCTTTTCTCTGTTCTAATTTTAAAACTGTCTGCATTCCAGTTTAGCTGAAGTGTTCAATGTATTCCTTTTTATGTTACTTAAAAGTTTTTGTATTTCTTAGTGGCTTGATTTCAGAAAGAGATCTGACAGAGCCAACTGGCTGAAAAATGGATTTCTCCATTTCACAGGAGAACTTCCCCCTACACTTATTTTAGAAAAATGATCTCTTTATTTCTCCAGCACCCCGTTTCGAAATGGAAATGAAGTTCCAAATGTTCTGTGGAATTCAGTTTCTGAAAAAAATATTTCAGATGCATCAAGTTAAAAAAACCTCCAAACCCAAACTCTGATGCTGTTTTAATGATTTATTTAACATTTTACTTGTGATATTTTCAACAACCAACATGCTAATGCTTTGGTCCCTTTAATCTGATTTTGTTTTCTCTGCTCAAAAAAAGTGTAGAGGAAAAGAATAAGTACCTTTGCAAACAATAAAGTACAAGAGACTCTCTAGCCACGGTGTAAGAATACAGAGAAAAAGAAATAAAACATCTGTTGAACATTGCTTTGCCTAAAAAGCCATGTTATGGTAAGACTTGTTTTCCTTGTGTAGCTGGTAACAAATGTGAGAGTCTGTGCCTATCCCTGTGTCGTTTCAGCCATTGCTACTCAGCATTCAAAAACCTGACAACACTTGTGCAGGTTGTGTGGGCACAACACAGTGTGTTTTGTCCATGTAAATGCGCTGGGTATTTACCTGATTAATGGATAGTTTTTTAAAAATGCTTGGGGTCCCCTGCTGCTGTAGACTGGCTCCCATGGGTAGAGCTGTATGTTTGAAACATGCTGAAGTTAAACACTGTCTCATCTTGCAGGATAAACTTTCAAACCGTGTTTGCTGTGGTTAGTGTGGGTCCTGGGGCTGAGCAAGAGGGGGAGGTCTGTCTCTCACAACAGTTTCTTTATCATAGAAAGACAAAAATATTCTTTTACCCCAAAATGTCTTTCTTGGCTGTAGCCATGCAGTTTGTCCTCAGTACAGCAAGCTTTTTGTGCTGCCACACATAACTGTGAGCTGCAAATCCCTGTGATCTGTTACTGCTGCATTTAGCAGTAACAGTAGTTTTAAATCAAATTACTTCTGAGTGGTTCTCTTGATTAAAGCACTAGAATGAATAAATAATTCAGTGAACTTAATAGTAAGGAAAGAAATAGATCAAGTGGAGCTGTAATTTTTGAGAAAATATATTTTTCTCAACTTTTGACTTTATGGATTCTTTTAAAATATATTTAATCACAATTTTTTTTGGGTTTTTTTGGGTTTTTTTCAGTGTTTTTGTTTAATGTACTAAAATCTACTTTGATTTGTTGCTATGGTATTTAATAGGCAATTCTGATATTTAGCCTACAGTATCTTTCCATAATGTACAGACTAATGAAGACTTACAAGCATTCATTTCTTCTATGTTTTCTCTAGAAAATATGTATGAAATTTAGAGCTTAAACTTTGTAGCTCTTTGTGCTTGTTTGGCATGGAGGAAGATGAAAATTAAGATGTGTAATGCTGAACCGCCAGTATGTTTTAATTTTCACTCCTGAGAAGTTGTCTTGCAGGCCCTTGTACAACAGCAAAGATGGGATGAGATCACAGGATGGGTAGGTTGGGAAAGGCCACAATGGGTCCATCTGGTCCAACCTCCCTGCTCAAGCAGGGTCATCCCGGAGCACATGGCACAAGGTTGTATCCAGACAGGTCTGGAATATCTCCAGTGAGGGGGACTCCACAACCTCTCTGGGCAACCTGTTCCAGTGCTCAGTCACCTGCAGAGTAAAGAATTTCAGAGTATTGCAGAGAAGGGCAGTTCAAAGTGGGAATTAGTTTTACCAATTCAGATGGATCTGCTAAGGTCTGGTGATGGGCATGTTCAGCTAGTGAACAAAGGAAGGAAGCATCAGCTTCGAGTTCTCTCAATGAAGAATGTGGGGTACATTGTTTCTTGCCTTGGGAGATAAACTCTGCAATTAAAAATACATGTTCAAACAACCAAAGAGAGAGAGTAACAGGTTCCTTCCCTCCCACCCCCCAAATCTGATCTTATGTGACTGACTACTGAGGTAAGGCACATAATCCTCATTCTCCACTGAAATTAACAACTTAGGGAATGTCTAACTTGTTCAGAGATGTGACAGAATGGAAAAAAGAAAGGATATGACCAAAAATTGAAGCACTCCTCCCCCTTATATTTCTGTGCCTTTTGCTAGAGCAAAAATGATTTTGAAGTTTTAGTGAATTTTGGAGTACAACGCCAAATTTAAACAAAAAACAACAACTCAGCAACCTATTCCCTTTCCCCAAACTATACCATTTTTTAATTACTGTACTCTCTAGCAGAAGATAAATAGCTCTTGAAGATAAACAACATTTTTTTATTGAATTTTGCCCTGACAAACAAATAGCTCCCTTGGAATCCAGCCAGGTCCTGGGATGAAGATAACTCTTTACAAGAGAAAATTGTGCCTGCTACACAATAAAGGGGTGATGTAATAGACAATTAATACCCAGTCAGTCTAAATTGCTGACAAGAGCAGGGTGCAATCAAATAAAATGAAAGCACTAGAGGGTGAAACAAGTGAGAGGAGTTAACATTGAATTTTGTACATATAAGTCTAAATACAAATTATAGAGGAATTAAAAGAACGTAATGTGTAGAGGAGTCAGATGACAAGACTGATTCTGACCTTTCTCCTGAAAAAATCTAGTGAGTGCTTTTAGCATAGGGCATTTATGGATTGGTGATGCATGGGTGGGAGAGGAAAACAAGCTTGAATCCTGATAGCAAGAATGTAGATATGTATATGGATTTTGTGTGTTGCCATAAGAGAAGAAATCAAATGTTAGCTTGAATGAAAAGACCATGTTTTTAACTTCTGTTATCCCTCTTGTGATGCTATTTGTAAAAAAGTTTGGTGGCTGTGATGGAAAGCTGCCTCTGCAGTAGCTCCTCTATGTTAATTCAGGGATCTGGCTGCTTGACTAAGATGTAGAAGACTTAGGTTTAATTCCTCTCTAGTCTGAGAGTGTTATTTCAACTTTGTTTCTTAGGACAGTGCTGTAGGCACTGATCTAGACCGTATGCTTGTTGCAGTGTGATGTCTGGTACACTCCAATATATGCTGAACTAGATTATTTTCTCATTTGCTGTAGTTGACATTAGAGTCTTCATTTAACCATTTCAGTATGAGCTGGTGGGGAAAAACCCTGTTGCCAGTAACTCAGGTGTAAGTTTCATCCTTTGACCAAATGGAGTGGTCCCCAAGATGGAGCTGGAGGAGGGATATTCAAGCTGTTCTCCTGTGCACTGGGTAAATGCCCTAGTAGCTCTGGGGATGGAATGGGATGAGAACACCATCTTGGTAAAACCGCAGTGATGGCAGCACAGCTGATTTTATCATCAGCTTATTATGATTAGCTCTTTGCCATATCTGTGAAGATTCTCAAGAGGGGAAGGAAATATTTGTTCAACAGGGCACAAGAATGCTTTCATTCTCAGCTTTGATAATGACCATGAAATATCCATCTTGAGTGGATCCAAAGTCATGTCCTTTTTTTAGCTGATGCAAACACTAAGCTGGGAACTCCTCCTTGCACAAGGAGAGCTGTTCTGGCACAGTCCCTTCTTGGAGGGAGCCTGGGGCAGAAAGGTGTTCTTGTGCTGGGTGCTAGTAAATGATCTGAAGATGAGTGAAAATCGATGCACCCTTGGCAAATTATGATTTGGGAGCTCATTATCTCTTTGTGAAACTCATTTTCCAGCCTAGTGATTAGGCTTATAAAAGCACAATTTTAATATGCCTCCTGCCCTGTTTTTAATTCCCTGGCTGACAGTAAAGAAAATTCTGACCAACTCTCAGGACAATTTATACTCTTCTTTTTCCTTGATGGCATATTGATCCTGCTGAACGTTCCTTCTGAAAAATAATGAACATGCATCTTAAATGCAGTTCATAGGAGTTGTGTAGTAAGCTTTTTTCTTGCTAGGGGCAGTTTGCTGCTTTTGTATTCTGAGAGCAGGTGCAACCTAGGAGGAATGGATCACGGCTCTTCTGTGGAAAAATCTTTCTGATCTCTGTCACTCTTTTTTAGTCCTTTATTAGAGTTTCCTGACATTTAATGGTCTTATTGTTTTGAAATTTTAATCTTGCATTTCATTGTAGAAAATTGTCCTAGTAACTACAGCAGTGACTGTACTTGGCTGGGAAAAATCTTATTGAAAATGGTCTTAGAAATCTGTCCATGAATTAACTAAACACGGGAAACTCTGCATTTATTTCACTAACACTGCACTTGCTTTTTTTCTTTTCTTGAAAATAAGTAGCCTAAATCCGCCTTGCCTCCAAAAATAAGAGACTCCCAAAAGAACCTTCTGGTGTAATGTAAACCAGTCTCTAAAGCTGAAAAACCCACTTACACCAAAGGAGGCAGGGGGAACCATTTGGCTTGGGGAATTTCACTGGTGTATTAAAGTACATTAAACTCTCATCCTACCTTGGTGATTGCTTTCCTTCTTGGAGAAGCCCCAGGCTGTGGGTGCATACATGGTCTGCAGCAGTGCTTGGTCAGGCAGCCCCTTTGCTCAGTTCACTTTGGGCTCTCACTGAGCTGGAGCAGAAGCTGGGACTATCTGCATGTATTTTTTCACGATTGTGAGCAGGGCCTGACTCTCTGAAAAGGAAATAAAGGTCTCAGGATTTGTCCTTGGAATAATGACAACTTCAGGCATATTTCTTTGCAATGCAAGCTAAACTACCTGTATTTTTCCAACAAATAATTATTGCCTCATTCATGCTACACTCTGGAGGTGAACAGGCTCGCAATCATATGAATGAGGTAATCTTTCAGCAACTTAACACTAAACTTGAGAACAGATGAAATAAGGAAACCACTTAGAGGAAAATGACCTCTCTGTGATAGCCCTTTCTCAGAAATAGAAGATTTGCTGTTCAGCACCAGCAAGTGTGTAGGGAACCAGCTGAATGGGAGAATCTGTCCACTCCTCTAAGTACTTAATGGGACACTTATTTCCCTTTTCTAAAGAAAGGCTGGTGACATCCTCATTTAGTTGAAGAAGCTAATGGCAGAGGGAGACAAGGAAAAAGGCTATGCTGTAAAGCCAGAGGACCAGGTGAATATTCCTTTCAGGTCAAATACACCCTTTCTTTCTCATCTGAGGGATGAGGGGGCCTCTGCAGAAGAAAAAAATGCTTCAGCTACTGAAAAATTAAGAATAATTTAGGACAGGAATAAAGACTGTAGGTTTGGCTGGGAGGTGGAAATGTGTTCATAAAGGAGAGTACCTCAGGTGTTACATACAAGTGTGTAGTGTAGAGAATTCATCTAATGCTACAGAGTGTGCATATTTGGAAATTGTAGCCTTAAAAACAAACTTGTGTCTTCTGTGTGAAAAGTCTCTCTATGACTGGAGATAAGATAGCAAATGGTAACGTAGTGATTTTTTTGGATTTTTTTTAGATTTGGGACAAAATAAAAATTTTCAGTATAATCCAAAAGGAAGTTGAATTCCAGATTCATTTTCACACTGAGCTGTCAAGTCTGTAATTGTCAACACAGAAATTCTTTTTCAAAACAGCCACAGGTGAGCTGAGGTAATCTATGGTGTAGATGTAGATCAGATGTAGGTTCTGCCAGTAGGGGCTTAAAAATCTAAAACTAAAAAGCAGAGTTGGGAAATAAAAAGGAATTTTCAATGAAGAAATGAGCTGGTTTTAATGCTGTTCTAAAGCACAGGGAGTATGTATTTGTTACCAATGAGCAGGCAGGTTTGCGTAAATCCAGAGAAGCTGAAGGAGTCTTGTGTGTATTTTTTATTCCAATTCCCAATTTGTAACCACAGCCATTTCTAATTCACATTTGTCTTTGCTAATACCGAAACATGCTGGTCTTGTGACGTATATTGTTTTATGCTAGTAAAACTAACAGGGATTTGTCTACCCCAGTTTTGTGGTCTGTACCCAAATGAAACTTATGCCAGGGTTATTCACAATCTGTTCAGGTCATGTTTTTGCCTTTGGTAAAACTTTGCTTAAACTGGATTTGGGTTCTGTGATGTTTCACTGCAGGTATACTTTCATGATCATTTTTCTCACTTGTGCTCCATGTTCTGCTAATAGTTTGCATTGGAGAGATTTAAATTACAATTGCTTTGGCAAGATAGGAAGTGAACTAGATGGTTTTGAGCTTGAATACTATTCCGTTAAAACTGGTGTGCACTTTCTCTAGATGCCGATAATGTAAACAGCCATGACAATTTTTAAGCCATATATTTGTGTGAGTATATTTGATTACAACTAGGGAGGAATCTCTCATGCAATATTGATTTTTTAACTTATTTTTTTCCTTGTGGTTACAGCACACATTGATTTGGTGCAGTAAGAATTATATAAATTGTTAATCCAGTTTAGCTGGGGTTTGAATTAAATCTGATCTTTTAGAAAATAAACTTGGGTAGTAATGTGAATTGCTTATATCAAGGGGCTCAGTGTGGACTTAATACTGAGAAATGCCTGGAAAAGCAAGTGTGTGTGTGGGGTTTAAATGCAGATGAATACAACTATAAGAAACACAAAGCAACTGGAGAAGGAGTGGGGGCCTGTTTGGAGGCTTCCAAAATTTCACTGTCAGAAGAATTGAATGTGGATGATGATGATGATGATGATGTCTTGGGAGAAAATCAATGAGAATCTCTCAAATATAAGCCTATACACAGATATATGTCCCAAAAATATGCCAAACTTTGACAGGTTATTTTATCAGAAAGATTTGCTTGTTTGTGTTTTGACAGCTGAGGTTGTTCTTTAAATATATATATATATATTTTTTCAGGCGTGTTTTAAACATTTGATATTGACATATATTCTACAAAAAGCATATGACTAGAAAAATTACTTATCTAGTTGTGCATAAAAATTCCTCTGTTCCTAAACAATTGAGGTGTGCTTTGGCTGAATTTTTCCCTTAGAAGGTCATTTAAACTGCAGAGCTCACTTCATGGACACTCTAGCAGTCACTGTGCACCTTCAGAGCCCATTTCCAAAAAACCCAGAATCCCTCTTCACAGAGCAAAGCATTTCACTCTTAAACTGAGAATGGACATTTCATATGACTTATGACATTGAAGAATATTTTGTTTTGAAATAGCCTCTGTGGTTCAAGCTAGCAATCTAGCTGAGGTTTGTAGAATTTCATATTAACATTGAAGTTCTGGTGTGGTCTGTGTTCTGTAGAAGCAAGTTTAAGATAATTCCAGAGCTGTCTATTAGAGTATAATAGTGATAAAACCCATGTTTTTTTTAAAAATTCTGATTAATAATAAAGGATGATCTCATCTATCTTATTTTTATTAAGATAATTGCAAATCTGACAAAATACATAGTTGCATTGTGGGCAAAAGAGCAGTGGAATTTGGCTTGCATGTGAACTGGTTAAAAGTCTTTGGACATAATCTTTTATTTGAAATTTGTTCTTCTCTATTGAGTTTTTCTATTCTCTTGCAGTTTCTCTGTCTCTTCACAGGTATTTAGATATGGGTAGCAAGGTGTGGGGGCTTTCTAAGTTCTAGAGGAGAGGGAAAAATGTTTTTCTTTTGTGTTATACCATTCTATATGAAAAGGAAAAGTTCCTTAGAAGCTAATAGATAAAATTAGTAATCAAACTAAATCTCCTTGAAAATTATGGTTTAGAAGAATCAGCTTGTCTGATTTCAAATAATACATAAAATATGAGTGAGATGGTCAGAGGGATTTGTGGAATGGAGACAGATTTTTAATTTGGAAATGAGCAAGATGTCTCTTAATGAGGTACATTTGGAAAGCTTATTGTGATCTATTCATAGAACTGTAGCCTTATATTTGTTCTGGCCAGAATAGCTGTTGGAAATCATACTGAAAACTTTCAAAACTATTGAATATTATACAGGGTGAAAATAGTTTTCCTTATGAATACACTCTTAGATTGGAGAATCAAATATTTGGAGGCGCATTCTCTAAAGGGTTAATGGTGAAATAGTCAGGTTTTTTCTGTTTTTTTTTTTTTTTTTTTTTTTTCCTGTCAAAGGATTCAGGGATTTCTTTTTTGTTAAATGTAAAGAATAGAGAAATAGCACATTATATAGCAGGAGAATTACTGAATTCTCTGTAGAAAAGTTGAAAAAGAAACTTGGATTTTTGAGGGCATGTGGTAAATCCTTCAGGTCACTTACAGGTACAGTGTTATAGCAATGAATGGCTTGTTTTTAAGAACAAGGGATTTTTTAAATCCCTTTTAAGAACAAGGATGTTTTGGTTAATAGCTTCCTGTAAACAAGAGCAGTTGATTAATCATGAAACATGTTGGGCTGTTTTTCACCCTGCCTATGGGGTTTTAATAGATTGAGGGGAAACCAGCTGCCCTTCCAGGTGGCAAAAGATGCTTGGGATTGGGAACATCTGGGTAACAACTGTTTCCCTGAGAAGGTTGAGGTGAGAGGTGCTTGTCAGCAGTGACTTCCACGAGGGAGCATGCTGTGACCTGCTGGGATGAAGGCGATGCAGCCACTGGGGGCTGTGCTGCCCAGCCGGCTTTAAATCCACCTCTGCTCGCACACATGGGCAGGTGGAAGTGTGCTCACCTCAGCCAAGCTGTTCCTAAAGGTTTTGGGAAGAGCTGTCTCCCAGAAGAACACAACCATAGCTCCTCTGAGGATAGCTGCTGGTGAGCCGCTCCTTCAGTAAGGCTCACAGAATAAGGATGTGTCTCGCAGTCTTGTGCTTTGTCTCCTTTATTTGTTGAAAAACAGTTTTCAGCAAGGGAAAGGTGGGATGACACCTGTCAGGATTTCATTGTGTATATACTCCTGCCGAGGGAGGAAACCCAGATGTTGCAGAAGCTGTGATTGCTGTCAGTGGAAACAGAAATTGCACTGTGGTTTATGATGATTTGATGTTTTCAATAATCTCATCTGAAGAGCAAAAGGCAAGGGATTGCTTTTGATATTAGACCCTTATTAAATGATAAAACAACATAAATAGAGTGTCACATTTTGGAAACCTACTCAAGGTTAGACTGTTCTTTAAATGCACTTGTTTGTGAAACTGATATTACATAGAGAAATTTTAGTTTAGATTTGTATGGCATTTCAGCGTTAAGAGGAAAATCTACTTTCCTCTGTCACTGCCCTGATACTGGAGGATGATGAGGAGGAGGCGAGTCAGTGCATCTTGTTGGTACTGGTTCTGCCATGTCTGCTCTGTGGGGTTGCCATCAATGTATGCAGTGTGCTCTGCAGCACTTTGATGTTTAAGAGGAGCTGGCCAAAGTGGAGGCATGGTAGAGTCAGGGCTTTTCTCTTCTAAAAGCTGCCCTACATTCCAACAAATCCAGGCACCTCAAAGCTGTCTCTGTGATGCAAAAGCCTACAAACTACTGTTTTCCCTGGCCAGAGGTGTAACAAAAGCTTCCAGGCATAGATGAATATAAACTGAAGGGAGGGGGCAGAAGGAGGAAAAAGTCTAATGCCAGAAACAGGAGTTGAACACCCCCCCCAAATCCCAGAAATAGAGGAGTAGATATTATGAAGCAGGCTTAGTTTCTAGCAGCTTGATCTTTGCCTTTGTGTGCACTTGGCTTTGTGTGCATTGATGTCCTGTTGGTAATTATCATTCTGTTGTCACCTATATTCATGATGACACCCCTATATCACATTTTCATCACAGCGTGAAATGTCACTCTTTTTTTCTTTTGTTTTGTTTAGTATTATGAGTTTTGCCCAGAGCTGAAAAAAAACAAAACAAAAGACACTTCTCACAACACACAATGGTACATTGATAACCTTGCAGTTTAGTTACTGATCCTATCTCAATGCTTCCATCTCTCTCCTTCCTCCCGCCCCTCTCTTTAATCAGACAAGGTTTTCCCTCAACAAGCTGATGACAGAATAATTTCTCCAGGTTGATTGTTTGCCCCACATGGTCCTCTGGATTTCTTCATACAAGTGGAGAGAAGCAGATCAAAAGCCTGCAAGAAAAAAACAGGCAGAGAATTGTAAAAAACCACCATAAAGAACCTCCTCAGGTTTCATTCTGATGATGAACAGGCTTGTAAAGTATTCTGAGACCTGTCAAATTTTCCCATCTGAAGTCCAGACCTATTTTATAAAGAATTTTCATAATGAGTGTTTCTTTTCCTCCATCCACAGGCTCAAAATATTTTCTGAAAAAGTTCTGCAGGGCAGGGGAGTTGAACAGTTGATCACATGCAGGAGCACGGGATAGATGGAGTACAGCTGACTCAACAACTACAGGGGATTTGGGTAAGTGCCCACCATGTCAGCCAACTAGGACTTACTAAAATATTGGTTAATATCTCACAGTATTCATTACTTTTAAAAGGAAATTCTTACTTTATCACCTGTCAGACAAATATAACCTCACTAGGAAATCTCGGTGGTAGTTTGTTGGGGAAAAAGTAGGCAGGGAATGGCTGATGCAAACATGATGGCGTTAGCATCCAACTGGAATTGACTTTTGCAAGTTAGCTTTTGCCTAAGGGTAAACCAACCACACTTGTGCTATTAATGCTAGGGGAGGAAGGTTATAAGCCCTGTGCAATGTGGAGGCTATCAGTGTATGTCAAACCCACTTGTGTTGCTTTTAGGAGGGAAACAATTAATTGCTTGAAGGAGGCAATGTCATCCAACTTGTGGTGTCAGTCAGCCTGTTCTCAACAGTCATTGCATTGATGGAGGAAAATTTTGATAAGCAGGACTTCTTATCTGACTCCACTGCAGTTGAATGACAAGAGTTTGTTGATTGGGAGTGACATTGTTTCGGGTCACAAAGCTGGCTGGACATGGTAATTGAACCACCTTTGTTTATTTTTAAAGTAATGATAACAGCGATATATTCTTCAGTGAGGATTGCAGGGTTTGAAATCAAGTCTTCAGTTAAGCTGATGAACTGATACTGTCCAAATTGACGTAGTTACTATAATTGCCTTGTGTACTGTGGGGGGAAGCCTTAAGAGCTGCAGGAGATAGGAATGCTGGCCCTGCTTGCATATTCTTGGTCAAAGAATGGTTTTACCAGTTCATGGTGATTTGGTTTTTTTTCAACTAGATCTTCAACAGTACACCTTGGGCTTGTTTTATAGGTTGGCTCAAAAATTACTACAAATCTTGTTTTAAGTCCCAAATGGCTACAATACAGACTCAAAACATGATGAAAGAAATAACCCTAAGCGAATCTCTTCCATTTCACAATATAGTTTTTCTTTTTTTAAATATAAATTTGGGAACAGAATCTCTTTGATTTAATAATTTGTGAAATCTGTGGTATTACATACTTTCTTTGACCACCATATTGGCAGCATTACTTACTGCTAATTTGTTTAACTTTCAATGATGAGATAAAGTTGTACTCTACTGCGGCATCCTTACTGCTTAGTTGTTGTTTCTAAAAGTGAGGAAATTGAAGTAATCATGATGGCATAAACCCTTGGTGCTTTTTGTGAGGGAAGTCTTATTTTACTGGTAACTTTTCAAGCTGCAAACAGATGGCTGCAGTATAATCTACTTGCTAGTGACATCAAGCATTATTTTACTGAAGACTTATATTTATATTGCTCTCTGCAAAAGCATAAAAAGCATAATTAAGTAGAATGATAGTCATTTAGATATTTATCTGCCCATGTGATTGCAGGGCTCTGGGGTCAGGCAATAGGATTAAAAGCATCTCATCACTAGATCAGTGTGTTTGAATCCAGACCATGGTTAGAGGCGACTGAAGGCCGGTATAATGTGATGACACTTCAGGGGCCTCTATCAGATGATTTGACAGTCTCTGTAAATTTGCTAACTGATGGAACCCCCATAATGATCAGTGGTCTGAGAAGGAAATCTGTAGACTGAATGTGCACGTGTGGAGAATGTGTTTAAGCTTAGGAACAATTTTAGTTCCAGGTTTTAGGGGCAGTCTTTGTACTCTACCTGTGCAGGGAACATGACACAGCTTTTACTTTTGTGTTTCAGTCCAAGGTGATGTTGGACTTGCTTTAGTCTCAGTGATTGTCATATTGCAGTGTCTCCACTGAAAGTTAAAGAGAAACACAATGTAGACCAGCTGCAATAGAGCTAAATGGTCCCATTTTTTCCTCACTATTGGATTAATTAGACAGTTTCTTAAACGCTCTAGTTCTGTTCATTACAGATACTTCTATATGTGCTTGCCAGCCTGTAAGTGAATGTGGCACAGCTGGTGTTAATCTGATGGCTCTTTTTTTGTCATCAGCTTGTTTATAGTGTTTTGTGGCTGAAGTAAGATAAAAAAAATCCAACATGATTTTTATTTTAGTTTTATGATGTGAGTGAGGAAGGCAGTGACCTCAGTAGGGAGTCTATGAATGTTTTCAGTTGGTTTATGTTCCTGGTGTTTCAATTGCATCCACTGAAGTTGCACTAAAGAGTTTAACCACAAAATTAAAGAAAAGCCGCACACAAGCCAAATTATGTGGATTTTAATGATTAAAAGGAGGCCGTGATTTGTCAGGAACATCCAAATTTGAGCTAAAATGATCTTTTCAGACTAGTCACTGCAATAGTCTCCAAATCTTATACTGAATTTCCTTTCTTTTTTTCTCAGGTATCTTGCTATGTCAAAGTTTTTCTGATGCAGTAGACAATACTAAGCGGGGCTATGGTGAAAGTAATATGGAACCGTGTAGGGGGAAGATATCACATCTGAAGAATATTATTTCACTAGTGGATGTAGGAAACACTAGAATGAATCTGCTATTTAGCACAGAATAGCAGGAAAACAGACCTCAACACTTGCAAGTGAATAAATTTAAATAGACCTAGTAAGTCAAAATCTCTGGCTTGCTCAACAAATAGCTGTCTAGATTTATTTATACTATTATAATTATATTTTCACAGTAGTCTGTCTTCTTGGAAGAAGGTATTATACTGCTTTGTATAAATCTCCTGGAAATATTTCATAAAGGTGTAGTATTCACTTGATCACCATTCTCTTCTTACATTGCAAATATGCAGTTAACTTAGTTTCTTTTCAGACTAGATTAAAAAAAAGTCAATGCATCCAAGGATTGGTTGTTAAAATAAAGACATACACCTGTGCTAAGGTACAATGTTTAAAAGTTTATTAGGAATGTTTTAAAGTGTTAGAGGGTAGGATTTTTTATTTTTGTTTGTTTGTTTGGTTTTTTTTAAGAGCTTATTGGCAGTATGGAACACCAAATAATTTCCCTAGTCATTAGGCAGGCAGAAAAACTGTCTCAGCTGGATTTTTGCCTATCTGAGGCTCTGAGATGAACTTCCAGATGGACCTGTACTAATGCCTCTCTCTAAACACACCTGGTTTTATAGATTCAAGAGCTGTAAGCCTTCTATTACTTACCCAACATACACATTTATTTCTCACTACAGTCATAAGATTCACAAAACATACTGAGCTGTGAATTCTGGAAGCAGATGTAGGTTTTCACCCTTTTGGTGTTCAGAAGGGTTTAGAATTATTATTTCATTTCAATTCATAAGAACATTATATATTACTTCTGTATAAATATTTTATGATCTTGAATATGAGTTGCCCATTGTAGTGTGCTGGTGAAAATCTGAGGTCATTCAAATGAAAGTCTAATGATTTTGATGTGGCTTCCTTTTGTGGAAACTTAACATCTATTTCTCAGACCCTTTGGCTTTTTTGTTCTGTGAAAGAGATTATTGTAAAAAGATTTGAAAATAACAAAATTCTTTTAACTTACACTAGAATTTTTTAAACTTTTGGACCAAATCAAAAGCTTTGTTTTCCAAAAGCTGCAAAAATCTCTTCAGTCTCATTTTCCTGGGACCATATGGGCACCTACTTGATTCACAAAACATCTTAGCATTTGAGACTTTAGCTATGATTTAGAATTGGTCAGGGAAAGCTCCTGTTTGGTTCTGGTAGTATTTTGATTAAGGAGGTGTTCCAAGCTTTGTCCCAATATTTAATTAGAAATCTAATATATTATGGAGCTAATTCAGGATTCTTTTTTACAAATCTCAAGAACTGAGGGCAAAAATATGACTAGAAAATACATACAGGTCATTCTGAGGCCGGGTAATTGATGCTGAAGGCAAGTCTGTGCCCGACTAATGTGCGTTTTAAATCATGGTCTTTCTCATTCAGTCCACAACTGCTGTGTTCTGAATAGCTGTGAGAGAGATTAGTTTACATATTCAAAACAAAAATATTTTCACATTTTCCCCTTGTGAACAATCAGCTGGTTTTGTACATCCTGAGGTGTACTGATTTCTGATGTTCTTAGTTTTATTATTTCCTTGTATATGTCAAATTATTACATTTTCTGTGAGCCTTAAACACTGTAATTTTGGGAATATACAGGCTGTTCATAGGTTTAGTAGGAAACTGTTGGACTTCAAGGCTCATGTATCTGCCTCTGTGTGTTTGCATTTGTCATGTATGTATAGATATGTGCATGTCTGTACACATTTATTTTTTCCATGTTGCAGGTATTTCTAGGTGTCAGAAATGTGATGGCACTATGGGGTGAAAGCACAGAACATTCTAAAAAAGATTTTAAAGTCTCAGAACCAAAGATTATCCACAAACATAGAGAAATTTTGTAGTTGAAATGTGTCTTAAAGTTCTTTGCATCTCAGTTGCCCTTTTTCTATAAAAAATATTAAAAAAAAGGCAATTATCACCTTTTGATAGGCTTATTTTTAAAACAGTTGCTGTAAAGATCTAAGTCCTGTTTTATCTGCATCATAAGATATAAAGTGGAAGGCGATAGTGAAAACAATCTGGATAATTTATTTCAACAGGATGTACAAATCAAAAGAGAAAATTCCACTAAAGAACTTGAGGTAGAGAGATATTCTTCTGTTTTTGTTTACTGGGTTACTTTTAAGTGATGACAAACAGTCTCGTGTGTGTTTAGAAGCAAAGTGGTTCTGGAGGACCTGACAGTGGCACAGTAAATGCACTTCATAACTATTCGCATCTTGGGTGCACATGCAGAAACAAGTGTGGCAGAAAGATGAATGCAAGCCAGAAGGACAAGGAACTATTTTGTCATGAGATGACTGAGATGGACTTGTTGAACTATGTAATGATAATTTGAAAATATTTTTGTGAGCAGAAGTAATGTTCCTATTCCATTACTTGTAGATACCTGATGTACATTGCTGGACAATATTTAGGCAGCTACTAGGTATACTAGGCGTGTGTGAAAACACTTACAAATGTGGCACCAGCTTATTATGTGCTCATCACATCTATAATTGTCTTTCAGAAATTTTTGTTATTACTATTAACTATTCTTTTTGAAAATGTATCCAGTCAGAAGGCATGAGGATCACCATATTATTCTGCTGAACTGCCATACCATGTGAATTAAAAATAGAGAATAAGCAGTGGACTATAGGAAGTTCTTATAAAACACAGGAAGAATATTTGAAATAATAATGTACTTAGAACTCACAACTGGCTCACAAATGCAATTCATTAAAAATGTAGGGCTGAGTCAGTGAATGTTGTTGACAATGGAAAATTTTTGAAGATCTTTTTAGGGAGGATGGGAGAGAAGAAAAATGAATATCAGGTCATGACAGAGGAAATAAGAGGGAATTTAAATCAAACTATAGCTTCTCAGTGGAATTAAATTCCTAAACTGACTGCAAAAGCTTGTGATGTTTAAATCATAAACATCTTTACTTGGGAATTCTCTGCAGGTTTTCTGACATGATAAAGTTTATCAAAGCAGGGACAAGGGCTTTGTAAAGTGATGAAAATTAAAGTGAGGACTGCCTGTTGCAACTCTGACCTCTCTGTACTCTTCAGTGACGAGCAGCACAGAACAGCAGGGCCTGAGTCTTGGTACATCAGTGAAACATGATATGGATTTGTTGTTTAGGAGTTTAATGAACAGAAGGGGTCAGATTTCCCTTGCAGTATATGTTAGCATCTTTTTAATCCTGGAAATCTTCTTAACAGCCAAATATGTTTGTTGTAGATCAAAGAAGCCTTTGTTTTTTTAAACCACCTAGAACTGCATTTCTCAAAAAAGGCATACTAAGAATTGCGTATTAAATGAAGAAAAAAAGGCAGGTATCTTCCTCATGAATTTTACTCCAGGATTATAAAACCCATTCCTGACACTTGCATGCTATTTTATAGATAGCATGGATCTTTAGTTTCATATTTATATGCCAACAACGAACATCATGTTCCTGTTAATATTTTGATAAAACTTTGATGCTTCTATAATTGTATTAAATGGTCAGCCACATTAGTATGGTACAAAACTTTTGCTTAGGATGCCTTATACATTTGGGAGGGCTGAAGTTCAGAAATTTCTGTTGAGAAATAGGTTGCTAGGGGCCTTTAAGACCAGACTGGAAAAGCAAGAATGGCTGCCTTAATTGTGTCTGGAGTGGGCAGATCAGTGATGTTGGCCATTCAGGATGATTTCTAGCCCTGCAGTTCTCTTGAAAAATGAAAAATAATGCATATTCGTAGCTTATTTAAGCAAAAGCAGCAGGAGTCAGCTCAATTGGTGATCTGGATCTGCATATTGATTCATATGCAGATGAATCAATAGCCAAAAAGCAAGTAGGACATTTTTGGTTATGGTAATATCTGAATTGTTCTGAATACAGCTAGAGAAATAATGCTATAAATACTTAATGTCTTAATTCAGATTTGTTCCTTAGCAATCATCTATCCTTCCTCCAAAATGCAGCAGTTTAAGTTATGTTTAATAATTGAAATTTTAGAATTTATTCTGAAGTTCTGCTTTTCATCTAAAATAATAATTACAGCTTTATCAGTGGCACCTTTCATTTAACTCTTTTCAAAGTTTTTTTTTTCTTTTTTACTAGCAGAAAACCACTGTGGATGTTAGAAAATTAAACTCAGGTTTAGATCTAGGTAAATTGCCCTTGACGTATCCCATTGTAATGGACATCAGAAACCAGCCCATATACAAGAGAACAGTCATACCCACTTTATTGATGTAACTGCTGTATGTACAAGCAGATGTAAGGCTCCAGAACGCTGGAGAAATGCCAACTTTCTGAAAAAAAAGATGTTTCTTTCAAAATAACGGATGCATTTTTATAGTAAACAAACAAGCAAAACACTGCTGTGCTTCTCCATCTGAGAGTGATGGACAGGGTGAAGAGATCATGAAAATACAGAGGTTTCATAGCAACCCAGTTGGAAATTTTATTTTCTTTCTTATGTTTTCACAATTCTTCATCAACATTAGCCGCAAGTGCTGTCAATCTCCACAGGAATCTAATAGAAAAATTGTTAAGAGTCAGAGTGCTTTTGTTTGGAATTTAGTATCCACCTGAAACAAAAAGGAGGTTGCATTGTTGCTGTAACTCACTCGTTGAGAAAGTTGTGAAGAACTAGGTAGGAGAGCTGCTTTTGGATGTGATAATAGCAAAAGTTACACCTGACCTCCCAAATGTGCATGCTTATCTGGAAGCCCATGTTTCCAATTCTGCATTTTATTCCGTGTACTTCCAAGCAGAATTACACAGGAATCATTGTACAATTGGACACACCTTTGACTTTTTAGAAGAATTTGGGTCAGTGTTTTCTTGGAGTTGATCTGTTCATTCACAAAGCATGTGGGAGTGTCCTCTAAGGGTCTTTCTTTCAATGCAGAGCATTAAAAGAGCATGGTTTGAAAATTAGTGAAAGCCTTTGTATTACTGAAGAGAAGCAGCTCAGGCTGCTGTGTAACACCTTGAAAGATCCAGTAAAGAGTGAGGGCTTGTCTCAAGTGTTCTCTCCATGTGCTGTGGCCAGCTCTTAGCAATGCAGAACAGTTCCTTGCCATGCCAGGTATGGCTGCATTTAGGTGTGCTCTATCCCTGGAGTTTGCATATGTGCCTTATCCACTTGGAGAGAGGTGATCTGTAGTCTTAGAGGAAGCAATTCCCTAAATCTTAGAATTGCTGAGTTCCTGTCTAGGCAAATGGAGAACATTGCCACATTTGGGGTGTACATCAGCAGTTATATTCTCTGGAATTACAAAATCTTACATAGATAAAAAACCCCAAGAAAACAAACAAAATAAACAAAACAAAAAATTAATGCACTTGGATTTACTGACAAAAATCTCAATATTTTGGGATGCTTTTGACAGACATGTGTAAGAAGTTGGGCTTTTTTTGGTTGTGGTAAATACCACAGGTGTTACACCTTGGAGCCTTTCCTTGCTAAAGGAATCATCACTGAGGACACTTGAAATTCTTGTGTTCTGATTGCCAGATACAATTCAAGTAGATGCAAGTGTCTGCACCAGCTCTCTGTATTAAGCAAATTAATTGCGTTAATTGTATTAAGCAATTTAATTGCATTTGTGCTGCAAAGAACAAATGTTTGGCAAATAGATATGAACCAAATTTTATTCTAGTATCTTGAGCCTGGGAATTGCTGAGCTAACCATTTATTTCTATGGTTTTTCATGACTTGGAACAATAGTTTAATCTTAGCCAAGACATCTTTCTTAAGGAATATTACACTGAAACATCAAAAAAAACCCAGTTGGAATTTAAATATTCAAGCAATTTTAAACTATCAATATATATTAGGGTTGTTTTTTCCCTTTTCTATTATCCTTGAGTGCCTTTTATTTTGCCACAAGTTATGATTGAAAGTTGTAGAAGTTAATAGAAATTGCACATTACTCAGGAGCAGAGAAATGGGCCCTGCTGTCTGTGACCTCATTCCCACAAGCTTGTGAGCTTTATCCCCAGTTCCTTTGCTGGAGTCCGTCGCCTCCCGAGCTATAGAATGTTTGCAGTGAGCATCTTTAATGCAATGAACAGATGTGTGTAATAACCACTCAATGTTTTGCTAGGTTTTGCAATGGAACAGGTATGGTTGCTGCTCCTGCTGACGATTAAAGTGCTCCCAGTGACTGCTCAGTTCAATGGATACAACTGTGATGCTAACCTCCATAGCAGGTTTCCTGGTAAGTATTTAATAGACTTTTTTTCTAATGGCTTCTTTATTGTCTTGCTTCAAAGCAGTGCTTATTTTTAAATACAGAGTTTTAAATCTGTCTAAGGCCTGGGGGTAGGACTCCACATTAAGTGAGTGTTAACTGTTTTTGTGACAATGAACTTGCCTAATGCTGCACTTTGCTTCCTTCTTAATTGCACAATGAGTCAAATTCAGCCTGGTAGCAAAGCAAACAATTCCCCTCACACCAGTGGGGCTTGACCTGCTTTTGCCAGTGCTCTAAACTGTCCAAGACATTTACCAGAGCTCATATTATTGTAAATGTTCTCTATAGATTTAACACTCTCACACTTCTTACTGGGTTTTCTTTCATGTTTAGGTTTTATAGTTTTCTTTTCCTGAGTAAGAGAATATAATTATATCCTTTTAGTAAAATAAAGAAATATGAATCTATTTTAAGCAAAATTATCTTGATGGCAAAATTTTAGTGCCTCACTTCAACATTAAGGCCTTGCTTGGGGACAGGTGAAGCAATGAGTTTTGTCTATGGATGATGTATTTTCCTTCCTCTAAGAAAATGGGAATGAAGTCATTTTGGGGACATTGGGTGTTCAGAGCTGTTAATACAATGAGAAATAGAAATGAAATGTCAGTCTTGGTGGCATGGTATCAGGGTTTACTCAGGCAAAGGATCCTTTTAGTTTCTATTACATTGCTGATCCTTCCTGCTTCAGTTGTATTATGGGCAGAATAATAATAATAAAAAGAAGGCTGTGAATACTGTCTCTCTCACATCTTGTTTTTCTGAGATAGCGATTGAATTGAATAGCTCAGTAATGAACACTCAGTGTAGTATTACACTGTAATACCTCTCCTCTTGTTGCTTTCTGAATAATAAAAGTTTTGATTTTTTTTTTTTTCCAGGAAGGGTCGGCTTTTTTATTAAATGTAAGTCAGCAGAAGGCATAAAGTCGGTTTATTGATTCTCATGTGACCATCACACTGCTAGGTGTTTTGTTGACATAAGGACTAACAGTGGGTTTGATTCTTTTCTACTTAATCAATATGAGGAACAGAGAAATAAGACATGCAAAGAAGATCAAATACACTGTCTCCATTCCTAGAGAAAATCACACTTTAGCTGAGTATTTTGCAAGATACTTTTTAATGTATATGTGTTCCTATCCTATTCTATTCATAATATATATATATATATTCCACTTAGCATGAATTTTTGCAGGCTTGCTTCTGAAGTGTGAGTGAATTTTGCCCATCTGCTTCAGAGCTACCTTTTGAGTTTCTTAGGCGATTGTGGCTTATCTGGTCCCCATTTCAGCCTTCTTGAGATGTTTGCAACAGATAGAGGGAAGCTTATGTTCCTCTTTCTGTGTTTTAAAATTTTTCTCTGGTCATTTTTTGCACCTGCTCTGTGCCAATGTTTGTTTGCAATGTGATACCTGCGAATGGAATTCATCTCTTATTGAGGGTATTTAGGGGCCTCTTGCAATTCTGCCTCATAAAAATGAGTCGTATCAGATTCCATGTCTGCCAAATCTCATTGACTGGGGAGAATATCTGTTTACGTTACAGGCAAACAGATTTTTTTTAAAGTAAATTCTAATCACCCCTCACTGGCCATATGAGCTGAGACCAGAGTCCTTTGTCCTTTTTCTTGTTTGTCATAAAAGATTCAAAGGCCAGGATTTAATCAACAGTCTTACTGTTGATTTTGAGAGCTACAAAAGAAAAATAATTCTGTTTGTTAGTCGTGCATCTGAGGTGGAAGTAAAAGCCAGGAATCCCTTTTGCCCCAAATTTGACAGGTGTTATTTTCAATATGCAGAATGGTCTGCTATGTAATGAGCTGGGGCTAGTGGACGTGAGAGGCTGCTGAAGATGGAGAGAGCCTCTCCAGAGAGAAGGGGCTCACTCTTCCTGTGCTGGTTTCCCCAGCACTTGGCTCAGGAGAGGTCAAAAAGGAGAACTGGTATCTTCCAGGCTGAGATACTACTCACAGAACCTTGTCATGGATAGATTTTTCTTCCTGTTCCTTATTTGTTCCATGCAAGGAGTCTTTATTTCTGTCAGCTGGAATTCCAAGCATGATATGCAGGTACTGGAGAAGCCATTGGGTGTTGAAGTTGTCTCTTTTTCTTTAAATGTTGATAAGAAACAGAAGTTGTCTTCCACAAAGAGGACAAAGGAAGCCTTCCTAGAGGAACCATGGAGCTCATCCATTTTTCATTTGTTTGTGCTTTTATCATTCATCGCTTAGGTGACTTCTTGCATAGGAGTAGTGCTGCATAAATAGGATGACAATCAAACAGAACTTTTGTTTCTGCAGTTTGCAGGGTTATTTTAGAATGCAGCTATGCAATAGTCATCAGGAATGAAGGGAAAATAGCCCCATTTTTGGTTGACAAAAATGCAGTGATATTTTTTTTTTTTTGTACCAAAGCTAGATGTGTTCTAGAGAATATATAATTAGGTTAGATCTTGCCATCGTTCAGAGAGCTTACACAGGACAAAAACTTTAGTTCTGCATTGCAGTAAAGCATAGTTTTTAGAAGGCTTCTGGGGCATAGAGCCATAGCAGTCTGTCTCCAATTGGGACATGCAGTTTTGATTCAGGAGGTTCTTGTCTTGAGTTCATGTTGAGAACTTAGTAGGGACTGAGAAAATGTTGCAGCTTTTTCACATACACTGTGCATTTTAATTCAATATCAAAGCAGCCATTTGATCGAAGAGGAGATTCATGAGGAGAAACTGGTTTTGGACTACACAGATCTTTTCATTCCTCTTCTGATGGAATGACTTATCAATGGTGATCTGTGGAAGCTTTTGTCCTCTGAGGGTTTTTTTGATGCCTGCCCTGGTGTGAATTGTCCATGTGTGGAGGGGTGACAGAGCAGAAGTGGGCAGTGGAGCTCCCAGCATTTGCCCCGATGAGTCTGCCCATAATTCAAGATGGTTTCTGTTTCTGTAGGATCCGTGTACCTCTTGGGCTTTACTCTCGTGCTTGGGAGACATCCATGAGCACCTCTGGCTGTAGGTAGCTTGTGTGATTTGAGTCAGAAAGAAAGCAAGTAGTTTTCCTGTACGGAAACCCTGGGAGCATTATAGTTAAGGCTTCATCAGCTGGGTGCTGTAACCTTCAAGCCATCGCCCCTCTGACTCAGAAAACCAAAGGCTTTTAATGCAGAAATGCAAATACTTTTTTTTGTTTGTTTCTTTTAACTTATATAGGAAAAATATTTACCTTCCCAAATTCTCAAGAAATATGCTAGATATTTAACATCTAAGAGGGCATTAGATCTGTTTGGGATTGGCTTCAGATAAACTTCTGCTCAAAAAATGTTTTATTTCTGGAATGGACTAATTTGGCAGCAATACTTCCTCATGAAGCAGTGGGCAGGAAATGTTAAGTCTGGAAAAGTTGTGTATCCTCCTGTATCACGCAGAAGTTGGTTTTATACAGTATGGTCTCATATCCCATAGTGTCAAATGATAATTTTGCAAGCAGTAAAGATAACTTAATTGGTAAAGTTATTATTCTGCTTTCTGAAAAGGCTTGAAGTGAGTTATGAAATTAACTGAGCTACTTTGTTACATCCTGCAATTCATTATGATCTGACTGTGCATCAGTCCAAGAAACAGAAATGCACACTTTGCCATTCCCCTTTTTGTGCTGGCCCCTCTCCCTTGGTACACTCATTAAACAGATGGTAATAGTCCTCCTGCAGAGAAAAATGAAGGCATGTTGCTTTCTGATCTTTGTGTGTTACATTAGTGGGATTGTGTACAAACCAGAAGAATTTCATGCCAAATCACTTCAACTCCTGTCTTGCCTGCAGTACCTTTCCACCCAAATTAACACGCAGTGAGTAATATTTATCATGGCATTAGCTCAGGACTGAGTTTGGCCTGTTATTTTCTGCACTTGATTGTTTTGGTTTGAAAGTCACCATTAAAGCTGTCTAAATTAAACTACCTGTGCTCCTTTACCATGAGGGAAGAACTAGTTCATTGTAATGGAAATTTCATTTCCTCTCTGCTATGACTACGAAGTGAAGCAATTCATTTTAGCAGGCTTAATGGTACAGTATTGACTGAAGTTGTTCTACAATTTTTAATAGCCCTTAATCTTTAAGCAGATGTAATAAATTAGTTCTATAAAGGAGTAATATCTGTGTTTAACACAATGCAGTATGTATTTTTGTAAAGCACTAGGGGGAAACACCAGAACAGCCCTCCAGCCATCTGTGGGCAAAGAAGACCTTAAAGAAGAGCAATGTTAGAGCTTTAAAGCAAAACAATCTGTTTCTTGTGTCTGTATCTGAACCTGATGCTTCTCCATTCAGAATGTAAAAATCTTCAGAACTTTTGAATAAAAGGTCAAATTGGTGAAGACAGTTTTTTTGCTGTTCAAAAATTGATCAGTTTTAACAGCTGTTTCTTTCTAGGTCTTTTGTGTTGTCATTATGCACAGAATGAAAGATTGCAAGATGCTTTGTGGTATTGATCGTAGCCTTTCAAGAGCCAACTGATTTTTCATTGAAGCTCAAGTTGATGGCTCTTAAAAAAACTCCAAAGCCAAAACCCAGGGAAAACCAACCTTGGAGAGATCATAATAAATTACTCTGATATACTGTTAATTGTACTTCAAAGTCTGCACAGCCTGAGACTGTGATCTCATGCAAAGTGGACTCCAGACAACTCAGGAAAATGTAGCCAGTTTCCATGCCAGAGTGGGCTGGGAGGCAGAGCTTGGCCTTCTCTATTTCTCAGAATTGCTGGAAATTTCTGTTCCAGAGGGGGCTGCTTAATCAGACTCCAAATATTTAACCACTTGATGTTTTCTACTCTGTTGCAGTGTTTCATTTTATGAATGTGCTACTAAAAGATTTGCTGAGGGATTAATGTATTTCTTGCTTGGTTACACTGTGTTACTATATCAATTCTTGGTTTTTTCTTCAGTGAAATGGTAGAGTCCAATCTGTTCCTCAGACTAGTGCAATTCCTACCCTTATATTCTAAAATTTTCCTGAAACTGAAATCTAAAAATTTATTTGATTGGAAGTAACAACGCTAGACGAACTGCTACAATAGTTGTATAATGATTACTTCAGATTTTCTTACAATGTCTTTCCCTGTGTTTTTCTTGCAGCTGAGCGAGATATCAATGTTTTCTGCGGAGTACAGACAATTACTATGAAGATAAATTTTTGCACAGTTCTTTTTTCTGGTTATTCTGAGACAGATCTGGCACTGAATGGGAAACATGGGGATGCCCACTGCAGGGGCTTCATCAATAACAATACCTTTCCAGCAGTGGTCATTTTCATCATCAATCTGAGTACTTTGGAATCTTGTGGAAATACTTTAGTGGTAAGACCAAATCAAAGTGAAATTATAGCATGGCTATGTATACATAGGATCAAGTGAATGCCCTTGACAGCATTGTAGCTTTCATAGATAATATTTACTTTGTCTTACCCAGTTAGAAACATTGCATGCATCAAAGAAAACCAGAGAAAGTTGGTAACTTATAATCTTGATTACTATTGAGAAAATATGGCGCGACACACATTTGTCCTCTGATTAGAAAGTATAATTTGAATTTAAGTATTTTTTGAGTGGAAGAAAGATTTTTCCAAGGTGTTTCTAAAAATCTTGCTGACCATGCCTTAGATTTTGCAGAAGTGGAGAGTTTCACAGTTCACGTGTATCACATTGAGTGATATCAAAATACCTCTGAATAACTTTAAAAAAAAAGTGTAAAAATGTATTATTCTCAAGGCTTTTATTTTGTCCAGAATTCTTATTTGTACTTGATCCCTGTCAGTTTTTATAACAAACCCCCTGTTTTGTTGCTAATAAATTTGCTGAAATGTTTGATATGGTCTGTGGCCTCTGTGCCTTAGGCTGAGTTTTCTTTTAAAATTTCAACAAAAAACCAGTTCAGCCAATTCAAGACTCTCTTTGCCAGCTGTAGCACCTCTCTGACTTGCAGTAGAAGAATTTTCCAGGAAGCAACTTCTTCCTGTTCCTGTGTATGGTCAACTTCCTGAACTTGCTATTTGATCATAATCGTAAGAGCTTGATGTTTAAAAAACAAAACAAAGAGACCCCCCAAACTCATAAGTCCAAATGATGTCCCCCACCAGGCTGCACTGAATACAAAGACAAAGCAGCTGCTAAAAATATAACAAAAAATATTCCCCCATCCTCTCTGTTTATTTGTGCTGTGCCCCCAAACAAAGACAAAAATTGAGCAGGGAGCATTTCTTATCATGTTCCCCACACTGGAGTTTTACAACCCCCTGCATTTCTTGGCTGTGTTTCACAGCAAAGGCCTTCAAGCTAATTTTCAATAAAAGTAAAGGAAAGACAACAGCTCAGGCAGAACTTGTGTAAAACCCATATCTTTTTGTAGTACAGTAGACTCAGCATTTTACTTTATGGGGGGTAGGGTGGTGAGGAAGTTAAAAAAGCTTTAGTTGTAGAGCACTGATTTAGCCTGTAGCGTTTAGGCAAAAACTCAGATCCTGGAAAATTCTATTTTCAACATTTTTGTGCCATTTAGAAAATTATTAAGTATGCTATGGGCAAAATGCATACCTGCTTCTGTCTTTTAGGTGTGTTTTTGGTAGACAAAGAAATCTAAATTCCTGATGTTTATCCTGTGCTACTTACTACAAAATGTTACAACTCGTGCACCTCAGGATGATTTTTCCATAATGAAATGTATTTTTAAGAAACCATGTGTTTTAAAGCTACTGAGAACATCTGTTTTGCTAATACAGTTCTACAAAAGAAATGCTGCAGTAGAAGTCCAGTGCCATGTTAATTTGCCCCGTTGTGTCTGTGCCTGCTGAGGAAGGAATTTGTGCTGTTCTCAGTTGTTTTCAAACAACCCCCTTATTCAGATCAGTAGCCACAGATGGAGTGGGCCTGGACTAATACCAGCAGAGAAATGTCCCTCAGTTTTCCTGAGGACTGTGTGTTTTTTTCAGGCTCTGCACACTCTGTGAGCTGAGCAATACAGAAAAGCACGCGCCCATGGATACAATTTAGGTTGCATTGGCATTAATTATGTATTACTTTTCAGCCCTGTATTTTCTGACAGTTTATAGCTTATATTTAAGATTTAGAAAGGTATAATATAAACAAAGCCACACACTCAAATTTCAACTATTTGGCTTGTGTCTGCTTATAAAGTACCCTATTTTTGATGTGCCCAAACTGAAGCTCAACAGTGAACAAATATTGTTTCTGTGAACAAAATTGCTTGTGTATTGGCCTTTTTACTGGATACAGAAGCTCATTTAAGGTAATACTTTTTAACAGTAATAGAAAAGTTGCTTTAGTTTTTTCCAATAAGTGGCATGAATTCAATGGGAATGTGGAGGAAAAAAAGTGCCTACCAAAAATATGCTTCCAAGATTCATAATTATTTTCAAATGTTGCTCAAGTCTGTTCTAAGAATAGGGATACAGCTTGTGAATTTTATATGCCTGATTCCAAGGAGGTGAAAAACAGAACACAAGGAAGATTTAAAAGTAAATTAATTTTTGAAAGTTTTAGTGAAGATATTTCAGAGTAAATTATGGGCTAAACCATCAGTGTCCTTCAGGTTTTTTTGTTACACAGTTAATTTCAGCTAATAATAATTTTCTCTCTTCCTCAATAGGTATCCTCAGCTCGAGGTATCAATGCTTATGGAAATACCTCAGTGGTACAGATAGGTAATGTTTCAGGCTATATTGATACACCAGACCCACCAACGATTATCAGCTATTTGCCTGGGCTTCTGTACAAATTTAGCTGTAGCTACCCACTGGAGTACTTGGTTAACAATACCCAGCTTGCTTCGTAAGTGTGCTTTTTCATTTCTGTGTGTTTCACCCCCATGTTTGTGAAAGCATGTATATGTGCATGCCATAACAGCATGTAGCAATTTTGGCTGTTTAAGAGTAAAGGGAAAGGAAAAACACCAAAAGAAGATGTGTTGCAAGGAAAAATAAAATTCTGTAGCATCATTATATGAGATAATATAATTTATGAATACCTGCTGTTATGAAGATGCCCTTAAAAATGTAAATCTTCCCTTAAAATTTTCTTTTCAAAAATTATAGCAGAAAAAGAAAACAAAACAAAACAAAAATACCCTTCATTAAATAGTTTGCAAGCTTGTAAATA
This sequence comes from Pyrgilauda ruficollis, assembly GCF_017590135.1. Classification (NCBI taxonomy): domain Eukaryota; kingdom Metazoa; phylum Chordata; class Aves; order Passeriformes; family Passeridae; genus Pyrgilauda; species Pyrgilauda ruficollis. Next base: position 1,084,936 of record NW_024515875.1, read on the forward strand.
TAGAATACAAAAGAAAATATTTCCATGAGTAAACCTTGTGCATCATGTGAAGTAAGATCCATTTTGTCACTTTGCCTCTCTGCTAATTATTTTTCTGATTTGTGTTTCCAGTAGCATCCATTATTTTATGCATAGTTAAGACTATCAGTATTTTCACTATAAATTTCTGTTTCTGAAGTTTATAACCCAAATGCATAAATTAACTCTTGTGATATGACTCATTGAGTTTTTTAATGATAAAGCCTACTGAAGTATGCAAAAACAAAAATAAGGTATCTTTCTTCATGATGGTTTTTGGTTTCTGGGTCTGTTGTAGGTCATCAGCTGCTATTTCTGTAAGAGAGAACAATGGTACCTTTATCAGCACTTTGAATTTGTTACTTTACAATGTGAGTATAGAACACAGTATGACCTGGACTGAATTAATCTCTTCTCTATGTGGATACAAACTGTTTTAGCAGACAAAAGTATAGATTCCTCCTCATAATGTGCTGTTTCCTTCCCATTTCTCCCATGAGCCAAGCCTTTCTTCCAGGCATCTTTCATCTCTGAATTCCTTCTTCCTTTTTGTTTGCATGTACTTGCTGTCTTGTGTTTATGTGTCTGGTCTTCGAGGACAGACACAGTCTTTTTGTCCTGTATTTATACAGTTCCTCAATTTACAGCTCTGCCTTTCAGCTGGTAGTGCCATGTGACCAATCAATTGTAGTCATAACAATCATACTCCAGAGTGCATATTTTGTTTGCATTTATTATGTTTCTCTGTGTGTGCATAGGTGCTTTGTGCTTAAACAGAGAGTGCTCTGTAGAATTCTATACAATTATTCCACACCTACTCCCATAGCAATGAACTGTAGCACTTTGGCCGTGGGGTTTTTGTGTTCAAGCCTCATCAGAGTGTTATGATCATCTGTGGTTGTTGTCAAGGATGAATCAGTTCCAAATCTATATCCTGATTCACATGTTGCCTTGCAGTGTGGACTTTAAAGATTTTAAGGGTTAATAATTATGACAGTTTTCATCCAATGCTTCTTCCTTATGTTTTAGATAATTTGAATATGCATTATTTTAAAAGCTTTTACCATGTAAATGGGTTGGTGACACTGAAACATGAAAAATGCAAGGACCTCTATTTAACATTAATCCCTGAAATTATATTTTTGTGTTGATTAAAATTTTTACTCATACATTTTAAATACCTGATTTAAATATCAATTTTTCAATCTATCAAGCATCATTTTTGTAAATTATGAATTCGATTTTTTTTGCATTATTATTCCTGCCATCGTGTTGCTGAGTTATAATTCATGCAACTGATTTAAAAGTCAATGCTTTATGCTTTGAACATAATGAGCTATAAATATTGCAACAGGACATTTTTCAATGGCATTCTCTAAAAAATCACATTTGTTTGAAAGAGCAGAGCCCCAAATAACAACCTATAATCTGTTAAAATGATGATTATAGTTCTCTCCTTTTTTAAATAAACCTGTGATCAAAAAGATGGGGCAGAATGCAGATAGGCAAATTTCTCAGTCAAACCAAGCATTGACCACTGTGTGTTGACTGCCTTTCAGGGCTCAGTTCAGCAAACAGTCAGGAATAAATGCTATTGATGCTCATATTGAGCACATTTTTTTCCCTCAGATATCCCCAAAAGTCAAAATGTACTTTCATCCTGCCCACCCCTTAAGTTTACAAGTAGATCATGAACAGTGGTGTCTTTTCATCCTGGTAGCAGTCACATTACTTGCCCTAGCGAGTAGCATTGTCAGTGAATAATACTGCTAAGGCTGGCAGATTCCAGTGGTGGATATGCCCTTCTGTGCATCACTTCCCAGGGCTGGATGAATACATGGACAGCTTGTGCACTGCCTGCACTGCCTGTTGGGAGTGCCTCTGGAGACCTGCTGTCTTGTGGGATCACTTGATCCCTGTTAGTAGTCCTTGTCTGGGGCCTCAAGGCTCATGTCCACCCTTGCTATTAGTGAGGGGATGTGTACAGATTTGTTTCTTGACTGCAAGCGGCTGTCTTCTCCAAATTTAGCTGTAGTGTTATTTCTTAATGTTGACTCTTCATCTTCTAAGCTTGCCTCTGTCTTCTGTCATAAAATGTTGTTCAGATTTACTTTGTGATGCTAGTACATGTCATTGTTAGTAAAGATAAGAGCTGTTATGGTAGACTCAGAGTTTAGTAGCAAAATGCTTAATGGGCTTTCACAGAGCCTAAGTGGCTATGTGCTTTTATGCCTTTTTGCAAACGTCTCTCTAAATGAATAAAAACTACTCTTAAAGAATAAAAGAGCAACTATGGAGTGTAATAGTGAGGGTCTTGCACTTTTTAATCAGTTGCAAAATGTGGCAGAACTAAGTGTTATAGAAATGTATAATTAATTTGAAAGAAGGCAAACCTACCTGAAGGCCTCTGATACTGCATAGATTAGATATTGGGCATGCTGTTAATTTTGGCATTTGAAAAAAATTCACTTGGTCTCTGGTGTAAACCCTCTTGTTGCTGTCATTTGCTGATTGCCATGGTCTTGCTTGACACAATGAACCTGGTTGAAATCTTTTCTACCAGTTTTTTTCATATATATTGAGTGTTTTGAACTTTCACAAGAGGTCTTAACTTTCTGAGTCACTGTGCTATCTGCATTAGCACTGTGTTTGACAAAGGTGACTTTACCAGGTAGTGCATTTTGATATTCTCAATTAATATCTGACACACAGATCTGTTTCATTGCTTTGTTGCTAAAGTGTAAAGTGACGTTAGTGGTTTAGATTTTGAACAAAAAGCCCCAATAAAACAGCTATATTTAAGTAGTAGTATATGGGGAATTCCCAACTTTTATGTTGAATACAGCTTTCTTGAAACAGCTCTTTTGAAATACTAGAATTTAGATGAAAATGTTTGTTACTTGTAGTTTTCAACAAGCCAGCTTTGACAGAAACTACACTTTGGCATAACAGAATGTCTTTGTTCTCCCAGACTATAGCTCAAAATATATAACATCTCACGGATAACATTGCTAACTCCACTAATTCAAATAACCTTGGCAACCTTTCCTGGGAAAGAGTGCAGTGTGACAGCCCAGTAAAGCTCCCCTATTAGAAAACCAGAGTAGCTCCTATGTGTGCCTGTAAACTCTGGGAGACTTACTGAAGTGTCAATGAATGATGTGTTTTCCTTAATCACTGATCCAAACACCTTATTAAATCATATATTCTCCCAAATTGTTGCGTGGGGCAAAGCCAGTTTTAACAGACAAACTTGTAGGCAATTTCTCTGGCATTGCTTATTGCTTCTTCCCTTACAGAGGACAAAGTAAACAATCATTCTACACAGAAGGGTCAGAAAAATTGCTGAGAGCTCACTCTGGATGCAGATAGGTTGTTAAAATGAAATTTCTGTTACAATTGAGGCAATGTTTTTTTTTACAGGATTCAACCTACAGCCAGCAACTCCTTATTCCAAGCACAGGTTTACCTTTGAAAACCAAAATATATGCAGCTGTAAGAGCAACCAACCTTGATGGCAGGTACCATAGAGGGTGTTATTTCTTGTCTTGCTTGCTTTTCAGCCCTTGTTACTTATCTGATTTAGAAGCAACTGTCTTTCCTCGTAGCTTTTTGTATTTCAAAATAATGGTTGGTGTTCAATAATCACTGCTCTCAGCTGGAGAATGTCAGGTTCTTGGCAGTGAATGCATATTTTGCTGCAGTTCTTGTTATGAAAGTTTTCCTGAATTAGACTTGAAATCCTATATTGTTTTTTTAAAAGAAAATCCAGGGGTTTTAGAAGTGGGTTGGTTTTGATTTCCAGTCCTATTTGACCATGATTTCTGAGAGGAGGCGTGCAGTGTGTGTTGGTGTGGTGGTTGACTTACATAAAACCAAATTATTTGATTTATAAAGTTCTGCTGCTATGTTTAATCTTCTAAGCAGTTGAAGAAACAGGATGACTGGCATGAGACCTGTTTAATACAGTAACTCAGTTTCACTGTAACAGCCTGCACTACCTGTTTGTATGCTTTTTTGTACTGTCCTTTCATCTCACCTCACTCATATCCCCCACACTTGCATTGCCAGTTCTCCTCATCTGTCCCTTTATTCCTTGCGCAGGTGGAATGTTTTGATGGACTACTGTTACACCACACCATCTGGCAATCCTAGTGACGATCTTCGATATGATCTTTTCTTCAGGTAGGTCCTGTGCAAACCCAGTATTTTGTTGGTCCTTCTTTAAAAAAATAACTATAAACCTCTTCAATAGTGGTGTCTTAAATTGCCTGGAAATTTTAAGCATTATTAGTAGGCAGGACCAAGGGCTAGGCTTATAGATAGCATGTCAGAGCTTCTTTCTGGGTGAACATAAACATAGAAGCAGGTGCTAAATCATAAGAATTATGAAGGTAGAAAAGCATATATCCAAAGTAGTTCTACCAGAGATAACATAAATGCTTAAAGTGAATGGTTAAACTGGCCTTTATTTTACCAAAGGTGAATGTGGTGATTGACAGTGATGTGAAACATCAGAGACTTCAGTCCAGGAAAGTAGTTAAGCAAATGATCGAATATACACAGATGCTCCTACTTGTATTCCCAGTAATAACATTTATTTGAATTGGAACTTTGAAAACATCCTGGCAATATCTCAAATTAAATTTTATCCATGATACCTAATGCAGAGGTACTGTCTTCATTTGGAGTTACCTGTCTATACTGGTTAGCATACCTGATTGCTTCTTGCGTCAGGTCTCAAGTTTCTTTAAGCGCTGGAATTAAATGGTACCTTGGTTATTGCTGTGGTGCTGCAAAACAAAACAAGTATTTTTGTAGGAATGTGTTTCAGCACAGGAACCTGCAGCCTAACAGGCAGATTGTGTCTGCAGATATTTTCATTTCCAAGGAATTAAAGGGTTGATCTTGCTGCTTAAGCTATGATATTCCCAGCTAAGAGCTTCAAAATACTAACAAAGCTGCTCATCCCAGTTTCACTCTTCTCTACAAAAACTAGCTGTGACAAGGACCCGCAGACAACCATAATTGAAAATGGCAAGAGTCAAATGGGCCGGTTTTCCTTTGAGGTGTTTCGCTTTGTGAAGCACAAGAACCAGAAGATGTCCACAGTCTTCCTTCACTGTGTGACGAAGCTGTGCAGAGCAGATGACTGTCCCTTTCTTGTGCCAGTAAGTTGTAATTATCTGGATATAAAATAGACATCCCGGAGTTCTGCATACAAGTGTTATGGAAGTTTGGATGGCACAGAATGAAAGCGACTTGTAGAGACTGAAGTAAGAATGTTTTTTGTGTCTGAAGGAATGTGAAACTACTGTTGAAGAATATGGAAATGAATACTGTAATCTGGAGATAAAATAATACTAGACCTGTAAAACGCAGGTTATTGAATATATGAGAAATTACCTCTTTGCCTTATAGTCCTTAATTTTAAAAGTAACAACTCTGAGATGGCTTTCAGGTTGATGTTCTTAGTATAGTAGTAAGGTATCCATCATCACAGTGGATGAAGAGAAATATCTTAGAATATAGTTTATGGAAAAGTTAAAACTATAGAAAGTGCTGTTATTCTGACAAGAAAAATTTGTGGAATTTTCTCACGGTGAAAAAAAATACCATGCCCCTTAAAGTATATAATCTCTTCTATCATCTGAAAACTACTCTTGCGCTGCAGTTCATGATGTTACATGCATTTAAAATTAACTAATTTTAGGAGTATCAGGAACAACAAATAAATTTTGGAATAAGAAACATTTAAATAAACATATAAACACAAAGTTCTGTGCTGTCTTCAGAACACTGCATTGTCTCCCACTGAATGACTTCCCATTTAGAATTTTAAAGTGCTGTCACTTCAGTATACTCCTGAAATTTTGTATGTTTTATATTTTTATGTTACGCATTCACACAATTAATTCTGCATTCAATTTATGTTCTGAGATTTTTTAAGTTCTTTCACAAGAAGCTGAAACTAAGGAAATGCTCTTGTTTGGAGCACTCTTGAGTACAGTAGATTAAGGCAGATGTTAGATTACAAACGTTAAAGGTGGATTCCAGATGAGAGTGTTGGGGATTGTTGCAGTGTGTCATTGCTATTTAGAACTCCATGGAAGATGTGCAAGCTCTCACTCAAGAAGCTTGCAAGAATAGGGATTGTCAAGCAAAACAGATTTGTTGGGGAAAACTGTCTGTTAACATAGCTTTGGGAAATTAACTACTGAAAATTTAATATACTATAAGATGGATCTTGTACACAACAGCAATGTAGTTTTGTAAACAAAGTGAGGCAAAATAAAATGGGAAGCCACGAATTTATAAGATGCGCTTCCAGGCAATATTGCAGATGTTTTTATTGCAAAGTGATTTAATGCGTACTAAGAAATAAAATCGAAGTTGTAGTATTGCTTACCAAAGTGTTCGTATTACATCAGGAAGCACAAAAAGGCTGCAGTTCTGTTCCACACTGAGTCTATGATTGTTTTGATTGACCACTCAGATCTGCAGCAACAGAGAAAGAAGAGACACTGGTGGAAGGACGACTTGGCGCCCTCAGAGCACATCGGGCAATGCTGTAATCTCTGCTGGCCCCATCATTACAAGGAGTGGTAGGAATAAACAATCTTTCTCTATGGACTGCAGCAATTTCAGAAACCTGGGGAAATGTTTTGCAGTTTAATGTAAATTTGAAGTGACTTTTTGATGAGTATTTTTTTACTACTGCTGAATATTTTTTACGACATTTTTTACTACTTTGTTTGGTAGAAATTTTGAGCTAGTATTTTTGTTTGGCTCTCACATGCTTCCTCCTCCAATAAAATCACTGTGGGATACTTTTATACATATAGGGCCATTATAAAAGTCCAGACTCAGTGGGTTGACTTCTTTTTTCGTCAGATTTCACTGGAGATAATATAATTTAAGTTGCTGTGTTCAGTGTTGCAATTTAATTTGGATGGATAATGAATATTCACTGTCACTTTCTATTCACCATTTCTTCCAGCTTCCCTCTGGGTTTTTATCTACATGTTGCTTAAAATTAATGCGCATTATTCTTAGATGCAGCTATAAGAAAGAAATAGGAAAAACCCATTGTAAATTTTAAACAGTGGGCCAAATTCCTCTGCTTTAAATTGAGGGTGAAATTCCTTGACTTTCATTTTTATTGCCAATTGTTTTAGGAAAAAAATAAAAGGCAGCTCTAAATGTAACCTGCAGTCTCTGAAAAAAATGTATATGACTGCTGTTTAAGTTATACAAATTACAAATATTTATAAGTAATTGCAGTTAAGCAATTGTTCTTAGCAATCTTAGGTTTAGGATGCTGAGAGTAGGACTAAACCTGGTTAGGAAATCTAATTTAAAACTTGAGAATAAAATCCTTCTTTAAATACCCAGTAGTTGTACCTCTATAAAAAGAGAGCAACTGACCCTTCAGGATGGGGAACCACCTAACAAGAGACCATTTCTAGAACAAACAGGCTCCGTTATGAGCAGCATATCTGCAATGAAAATGAGTGGGTTTTTTTTCATTATACATGGTCCCATTAGAGTTGCTGCCATCTGATTAGCCAAGAAAAAGTGAGAGAAACGAACTTCAAAGTTGCATACTTGAGTACATATGGGAAATGAATGACGGATTTGCTCAGCCAAACAAGCATGCTGGAGTAATGCTGCCTTAGGCAAGGAATGGAAACTAGATACAACTTCTTATACAAGCCGCCCCTGGTAGGTAATATAGCTCATGATTCAAATGCTGTGGATGCTATTTTGCAATTCAAAAATTTAACAAAAAGGATACTGATCAATTATCTTTAAATATTGCATAGCTTGAAGCAAAGAGATCTGATGGATGTTTAATGGTGCCAAAGAAAGTATAAACAATTTTATAATTTCATGACAACTGCTGAGGTTGTTTAAATGACATCATGAATAAGGCTGAAAAAAGAAAATAATTTTTTAGGCATATTCTAAAGGTGGGTGGGTAAAGCTTTCTTGATTTCTCCGTCTTCATAGCGTGCTTTTGGACCATTCCACTCATGCTGACAGAAGGATGGCTTAATGGGAAGTACTTGAAAAATATTGGATTCAATTCTAAACTCTGCCATGAATTTCATGATTGGCACTGGGCAAATCCCTCAATCTCACTTGCATTTCCCTTTTTCTTCTGGATCAGTAATAGGGAATTAGTCCTGCTGTCAATTCCCTTTGTGAAAATAAACTTGTAAGAACCAGGAGGCTTATGAATAATATTGTTAACAAACTAAAAGGGGGAAGATCATGTGAGAACTTGACCAAAACTATCTGGATGATGAATAATTTTGGATAAATGTGGAAATTTTTGGATAATTTTTTTGAATTTAGGTAAATTTTGGATGAGGGATGCCAGGGTGCAGTGCTGGTTTGCACTGATGTGAGGGTGCATGGAAGCGCTTACACTGTTTTCAAGGCCAACTCTGGTCTAGCTTTAGCACAGATTTAGCATTTGTCCAGAGCCCATGAAACCTGGCTCAGCACGGTCCGTACGCCAGTAGTAGGACTGCACAGATGTGCCCTTCCCTCATTTGGGGTGGAGCTGAAGCTGTCCCAGGGCTGGCCTGTGCACATCAGCACCTGCAGAGGCTCCTCAAGGCAGCCAGGTCCCCCCACGACCTGTCACCAGCTGCTCTGGCAGTGGAGCTGCTGATGCAGCTGCCTTGGTAGGAACAGAAGAGTGCTGCTGCAAAAGAGTGATGGTCCTTCTCCTGTGAGTTTCTGAACTCATATTTCTAACATTTGGCTCTTTTCAGAGAAACATTATTCTTTTTTGTTAATCCAAAATAAGTCATTACAGGAGACGTACACAGAAGAAAATGTTTTAGTCTCTGTATGGAAACAAAGCAGGGATCTACTTGTGAAGTTAAAATTATGTAGCTTTTGATGGATGTCTCACTTAAGCTTGGGAGACAGCTGTTCAAAACAAATGTATATGTGAACTGTGCTCACAGATTGCACAAAAAGCCCCCAAAACAGTCACAAGAAATGTAATTCTGAAACGGACACTGGTAAGTAAAAACTGAAGACAAAATCCAAATGTTAGCCTGAATATAAAGCCACTATGTGACTGCCAAGAGGAAAATAAGCATGGCAAAAAGAGCTTTTGTAATAAGTTATGATTGCTGACATACTTTTTTCTTGTAAAACTCAAGTTTTTTCCTATAGAGTGATTTTATAATATGATTAAGTGAAGGGGCTTACATATAACATTGTGTTTATGCTTCTGTTCTTACTGAGGGAGACAACAGAACTGGCCAGCTTTTCAGGAATTAAGAGATTCCTGATTTAAGGTGGTGTTGGTTTGTTTTTCCACAAGACATTAAAAATTTTAATTAATATTTTAATATCTCCTCATATTAAAAATGAACCAATGACATGCAATTAATGTTATTGACCATATTTTAACAGAGATGCTAAAAGCTACTAGTCCATGTGGCATGTAGACTTGATGTATTTTTAAAATAAAGCTCCAACTATTGGCTTTTCTGTTGCAAGAGGGGAGGAGATAGGCATAGGTATTTTAAAGCAATGACACATCCAATTTTTTTTTTATATAGATGAGACGCCAACCAACAATTCACAGCTTGGTAAGTTAATCAGAATTTCAAGAAACATAAGAAAGGGTTTATGAGGGAAGCAGAACTGAGAATGAATAATTTTGATTAATATCTATGCACTGGGATTTTTTTTCCTTTTTTTCTTTTTATTTATTTTTGTTGCTTAAATGTGTCAATACCAACATGCACTGAAAAGAAAGTGATTGGTGAGTATGGAATTCTCAGTTTAATTTGTGCACCCAGCACCATCTACATTGAAACTTTTAATTCCTGTGATGAAATTGAAATAAAGATCTGATGCTACAGCATATGAGAGTGAAGGGTACGTTATAGCCACCAGATGCAAAACCAGGCTTCAGCAGTAAAATTTGCCCATGCCACGCAGAAGTAGAGCAGGAAAAATGTTGTTATGTGCACTCTAGCTTGGTTCACATCTCAAAGCCAGAAGGTCAGAGCTTCAGCTCTTGTTCTAGTATTTAACCACACAAGGAGCCTGGGGAGAAAGTTGGATGGAACTCGTGCCTTGCTAGGGCAGTGAAGGAAATAGACGGCAGGGGAGTTCAGCTCTTTAAGTTTTAGGGTGCTTTTCCTTTGGGCACTTGGAACACTTGTTTCAGCCTATCTGTTACTATTCTCGCTGGTAACAAAGAGTGGCTGATGGCTAAAAAGGATGATCAGGTGGTACATTGGGCCATTCCACCCTGTGTTTCTTCATAACAGGACTGTCCTCTGAACTCTAGCACTATTTGGTCCTTTCGTTACTGAGTTTAGAACATATAAAAGCAGCTGCTGTTCTTGTCTGTCATGGAGAAATCTTCCTGTAATTAATTGCTCCCTGGTGTGCTCCTACCTATGGATATAATTAAAATGATAAAAAGCAAATTCTTTATTTGCTGCACACAGTTTGCTCTGTTGATGGCTGCTATGTTTTCTTCCCATCCAACAAAAGAAGCATCCTCTGAATCACAGAGCAAAAGCCTTTCCTTTTCCTGTTGCTGTCTCTGTGGAGACGACAGAGGTAGAGTGAGGTGAGGTTACTGCTGTAGCAGCCACAAAGCAGTACAGTGTTGGGAAGGGGAGGGTAACCAGATCAACAGTGCTGATTGCCTCTCAGCTTGGGTGAGGAGAGTGGGATTAATGGTGTTGAGGGCAGGTGGCTGCTTCTGGGAGGAGCAGGCTGTTTTCTCACATGAAGACAGTGTTGTCATTTCACCTTACTCTCCACCACTGGAAATGGCAAATGCTCATTGGTACTCAAATGTTTTTTCCCCCTGTTGCTGGAAAACACAGTACTGGCTGTGGGTGTATGTGGCCCATTACTTCAGAACTGGTCCATGAGCAGCTTGCTGATCTACAATAAGTATTAAATATGTCACCTTTCCTACCTGAGAATTTATAAACATATTAAGAAGCCCTTTCTGAAGGTGTGCAACAAGCTTGCAGAATGTCCAATATCTGGTGCCAGACATGTCTGCTGATTTATATAGACTTTGAATTGAAATGTAGATAATTATAGTGGGGAAGAAATCCTTTCATTAACTTGATTAGACCACAAATCCTTATACATCTACTTTGATAGTCCTTGGATAAGTTCTTGGATAAGGCCTTGGATAATGATAGTCTTGCCTCAAGTAACTGGCAGATGAGGGATAATGCCTCATGTCTTTATCCCCCAACATGATTGATGTTGAAAGAATTAATAACTGTTTTCAAAACATACTTAGATAAGCTTTATCCAAGTAGACAGGCGCTCGTTCTGAGGTACAGTTAGTTTTAGTTCCTTCATTGCAATTATACAGTATACTGGGTGTTGGAAGGGGTGTTTGGCACTCATGAGAGAGAAAACCAGATGTCACCTGAGAATTTTTCTTCTCCTTGCAGCTCACCCAAACGGACCTCCTTTCCAGATGAACACAGTCACCAGTGCGCTGATTTCAGGCATTGTCGTCCTAGGAATTTCAAGCATTTTCTTTTTTGTATGTTCTCTAACCCTTCTGCGCAGGAACTGGCCCAACAGTTCAGTCCTGAGTGGCATCCGAAACCCAGTTTTCAACTGAAAGTGATGATTTGTTTGCACTTTTTGTATGGGGTTGCCTTTCTTGTCTGTGAAGTACGATACCATTAAAAAGAAATGTAAAGGCAACACTCCAGTGGTATCCAGCTTCTGTTCCAGCTATTCTGTATGTGTAGATTTGCTAGATGATGTTGTGTAGGCAAGCAGCAGTGACGTTGGTAACAAGCCTAGAAAATGTTGAGAATCTCAATTGTGTTTGCGATCAGACTGCATGACATTTGCCCATGAATGTGCTGACAATAGAGCTCACGTCTTCATCTGCTCAGTAAGGTCTGAAAGCTGAAGAGGCTGCAGATGAGAACCTTTCCAAGTATGCCACTTTAATACAGAGGCTGACATATTGAGAAAAGTTCATAAGTTCATGAACACCTAGTAAGATAAGGATAACTTCTCTTTTGTTATTACATTTTTCACAAAAACCAGTGTGTCTCAGGAGGAATTTGTTTTCAGCTGTATTGGCTAAAAAATAACCTAAGAAAGGCTTGGAACAAGTGACTTTTACTTATTTGTAATTTGGAAGTATTTTCTTAAATATATCTTCCACTGGCTTGTGGAGGTATAATGTATCAAGTATTGCCCAAACTTTCCTCACAGAAAATTATTTTTGGAGCACAGTTTGGCAACAGAGTAAAACTCTCACTAATACACTAATTGTTAAGGGCAAGTTTTGCCCCGTGAGTTTTTCAGTTCTCAGATAAAACTTTCATTTCCACATGAACAGTCATCAATCATTGCTTATTTTTTTAGCAGATTTTCTGTGTGAGTTAGATTTGTTCACTGCATGGATGAGGGGAAGAGGGCAACTTGAAGGATAACAGGCTACAAGCAGTACTGTACTGTTGCCTCTAGTTAATCTGATGAACATCAGACTTACCTGAAGTGAGTGTGAGTGGCAGGTGCCCTCAAACAGGAGCACAAGGCAGTGGTTTAGCTGTGTAGACAAAAATGCTGGTACTAGAGAGGCCACCATAGACACAACATATTAAGCTGGACTGGATAGACAGTTGGGATTTTGGTCACACATACAGCAGTTAAATTTCATTTTTCATGTACTGTACATATTGGCCTAGAAACACCTCATTGATATTTATCATCATCATGTGTTAACTGTGTCTGTGTCTTCACTGATGTGACAGAACTGGCTAATGATCAGGGCTTTTTGGCTCTCAAGGCTAAAGACAAATACAGTCTTGTTCTCAGTTTTCTCTGACCCTGCAAATGCTGTATAAAGGCCTGTTGTTTGCAAATTCCACTGTGCTATAGGGCGGTATCCCTAACAACCAATACTGTGCCTGTTTTCCTCCAGTCTTAATACCTCAGAAACATTTTTGCACTTCAGGGGTTAGGTCTGATGACATGTAAAACACGATTGTTTAATAAAATTAAACATTTCAGAGTGGATGCTTTGTCTGAACTGTTTTCCTTCCCTTGTCCAATTGTTACTTTTCTACATGCTTCCAGGGACCTCATTCTACAAAAAGGAAAAGTGGACCTGCTTTTTTAAGTTGGTTTGGTAAGAGCTTTCAATATACAGGATAAATTAATATAATTATAGATTTACTGACCTTTAAAGGAGTGTGGTAAACTCTGGAGATTTATATTCCAGCCTGGGGATAAGTAAATTCAGATAATCTATTTTAATTTACTAATAAAGACAACCACAAAATCCCTTTAATGTAATTACTACTTAGTAAGGAGCAGCTTTAGCTGCTTTCAGCTTTAGCTGAAAGTTTCCAGTGATGGAGATAGCCATTATCATCCTTAGAAAGTTGTTTCAGTAGTTAAATGATCTCTTCAATACTTTTTAAAATGCTTACTAATGTGAATATGCTCATTTTAACTTACCAGCTCTTAAAAAATGTCAGGCTTATGTCTGTTAGAGAGAGGGAGAGACCCTTTTTCTAACACAAGTCCCATACAGTATGGCTAAGACCACAAAAAAAGAAAGTGAATGGTGTTGGAAGCAAAGTTGCTGATATAGTATCATACTTGTCCTATTTGATTTCTCTGTGTTTCTGGAAGACAGTTTGTTGCTTTTCTATAAGGAAGTGTATTTCATAGTAATTAACATAGTCTTGTTGACCACTTTTTTGAGGCTCAGGTTACCTATTACAAAAATGGAGTTGCTACTCAATAAAGTGATATGCAGAATGTTATTCTTCTATTTTTTTTTTAAATTTCTGGAGTGTTTTGTTTCTGTGAAGAACCAGGTAAGATATTTGTGTAGCTTTTGCTCATGTGGAAATTGCTAGGCACCAAAGGGTGTTCTCCCTCTAGCTAAATTAGTGACAGAGTTCCAACAGCCCTTTGTAGGAGTCATTACTGAGCTTGCTATGGATTGTGAATGTATTTGTCTCCATCATCCATTAAAAGAGATAAATATGTGTTCCTCCTTGGTAAAGAAACATGGAGAACCACAGGTAGAAAATGATGCCTAAACCAAGGCTTATCCATTTACAGATCTGACATGGGAATGATTTATGACTTGCAGGGGAGCTTAAAACTTGAGCCAGGCTGGCAGAATATTTCTAGGAAGGTGAAGACTGACTGAATTCGTAAAAACATCCCCATCCTGGTTTGTTTGAAAGAAATATACAGCTATTAAGGAACACGTGGAATCCATGATTTGTGACCTCACAAGTTTCAAGTCACAGGTTAGGCAGAAGTTGAGTGGATGTGCATGAAGGTTACACCCTACTTTTTGAAAGGCAGGATGTCAGGTGAGAGGGAATGGGGAATGGAATGAAAATATAAGTTTTAAATGAAGTACTGAAACTAAGACGACCCTTTGTACCTTGTGTGAAGGAGCTCTGGCCCAATACAAAATGGGAGTTTTGCAGGTGTTAAATGAAACAGAACTGCTAAGAGAATAGTGGCTCTGATAAGGCAAGCACTTCTTTTAGGGGTGCCTGTTATGTGTGTTTTAATGGATTTTTTTGCACATAGGTCAGGTTTCTGCAGGTAAGCACAGCGTACTGAAATATTCTCAGGTCTGTGACTCAGATTGTGGAGCAGACTGAAAAGAAACTGAAATTTTAAGCTCAGTTCTAAATCCAGTAGAATTTAATAAACCTATAGAAGGGTGAAAACACTTCCAGGCTTCCCCCTTGGAGGAGATAAATGGCATATCCAACTGGAACTGTGTATACCAGTGCCTGGGATAAATTCAGTTAATGTTTGAGAAACAGGCCTTGGCCAAGAAACCTGGAAGTAAATCACATTTCCTTCATTACATACTACATTACGTCACATACTTCATTAAGCAGACAGTATGTCTTACTCTTGATATCTCTGAAGATCCACAAAGGTGCCAGAAGAAGCAGACTTGCTCTGATTGAACTGCTCACCTCTTCATCTGAACTGCTCACCTCTTCAGGAGACACAGGTAGGAGTGTTGTGGTAAACTAGGAAATGCAAATTGTTGCAAATTGGTCCTTCCTCAGGTTACTCCCAGGTTTTATTTCAATGCCACTTGGACCTTCCACCATGCCTTTCAGGAAGAAGCAGGTAGGATGGACGTGGAAGAGACATGAGAGAATAGCTCTGCACAGACTGGACCTGTGATTGCAGTACTGTCATGGCTCTTTGCCATAATGTTTTTTTTGAAATGTTTTATTAATTTTTATGTTACTAGTTAACTAACTCTTTCCTGCTATTTAAAAGACAATGTTTGTGTAATTAGGAAGCACACCCTTGAGATTAGAGAACTGAAAATATACAGTGGAAAAGGTGTTTAAGTGACTTTGTGAAGAAGGCAAACTAATCCTGTTTGGTAAACCAAGGAACGTGCTGGCCAGCCAGAGTTCAAATGCTGCTATTGCACTTTTAACCTCTGCTTTTGGACTTCAGGGTGTAGCATGAAAACTACTTTGTGCTAAAGCAGGATGCAGTCCTGTTTTTGCAACCAAAAAATACCATTTTGCAGGGGAAATCTTCACTCTTTTGAACTCATAAGGTGGTGGTGGTTATAGACATTCATTATTCTTACCTGCATAGGCATAAAATGCTGTTTACATCCTGAACTGCTTGTGTATAGACTCTATGTCGCTGAAGTGTGTTTATTGAACTTGTTTCTTTCGCATAAATAAAAAACAAAAATAGCTTTGCCTCAGCATGTTTTTGACCCCTTTTTCTGGAAGATTAAATTGAGTGTTCCTGCCAGCAGTCTGCTATATTTCTTATCAAGAAAGAGAGGATGAATGAACCCATTACAGACACTCTTCTAAGTGGACAAAGAAGAATCTGCTCTTGTGACTATTTTCTCCTCAGTGTTGTAATCCCTTGTCTCTTGATTCCAGCTGAGCTTGAATCAAGCTCTATTCAGACAATTTTATTACTTTTATCAGGTAGTAATATGTCTCTGCGCAGCGGCTGTTTTGAGGGACAGGTTTTAGTGTGTTTTTTTAAACTAATTTTTTAATTCTTTTGTTTTTACTTTATGAGGAGGAATTAGTGAACTGGACCAGTCAGTGCAACCACAAGCTACTTTATACAGCAGATATTCCTGATTTGTGTTTTCCCCTCTCCAGGTTCTAATAGATAAAATAATGATCCTGTTAATGCAAATGCTAATTGCAAATGACTGTTAGGGAAAAAATTCAGTGTAGGGTCTGTAGTGGATGACTCAGAGGAGCATGCATGCACAGTGGGTGTGTATCCTGCACAGGCTTGCACCCATTCTGGAGCCCGTGACATGTCAGGAGATAAGTAGACTGGGCACCATCTCACTTCAGAGTCAAACCCTGCTTCTGGATGCTAGGGCTGCACAGCTGAGTCAGTGCCATGTGATGGAGTGATGCCTTGGGGCTTCCCTCCCTTACCCCAAAACACTGAGCACTGGGTTGCATATTGTCATCACAGCACTGCAATTAGTATGGGCAGAACCATGAGATGGGTGGCCAGAACAGGTGTTCCCTGTCAGCCACCGTGTCCTGGTGCTTCCCGGGCTGCAGGTCTGACTCTGGGAGAGCTCTGCATGTGCACTGGAACTTGGCAAAGTGGGAGCAGAGCCGTGGCAGTGCTGTACTGCTAGTTTGTATTGCTGCTCCTGCAGACTGCTGAGCAGCTTGTTCTGCATGTGAACTCCACACAGACTTGCTCTGCTGGGAACACCAATTAAATACAGAAACAGAAATGTGTGAATTAGTGAGAAATCACTGAATAAGCCCCTTTCTGGATAATTGTATTTGTTTTCACAAATGAAGCAGGGCATGGAGATGGGGAGGTGTCAGGACTGTGGCCTCAGGTACAAGGGCAGCAGCCTCTGCAGAATGGGCTGCCAAGATCTCAGGCTGCAAGAAAGAGAAACAGCTTTATTCCATGTGTTATTTGGCAGGAATTTTTAATGTTTATTGTGTCTATGGAGCAAGCAAATATCTTTGGTATTGCCAGGTACACTCCAGGGCAGTTAATGCATAGTGTAGGCTCTGTGGTATGAACTAGGAAGGACTGACTCATCCTGGGGAAATCTGCTTTGATATCGAGCTTACATCAATATCATAGGTGTTCAGATTGACACCTTAAGCACTCATCTACTTTTTTCTTGTACAGATCACTTCTACAGCAGCAATATGTGTTTTGCTTCAGTGGCACTTGGGTGCTCTCCGTCCTGCCACCTTTTTTTATCAGTGCTTGCAGAACATTGCACAGGTACAGTGCTCAGATAGGAACCCCTTCCTGGGAGTTAAAATTAATTATTAACTATTAAATTAATTTCACTTAATAGAAATGTTTCTGGTCTGTCAGGCCTGAAACGGCAGTGTGACTTGTGCCTTCACTGCTAATGTGAAACTTAGACATGCTTTGAGTAGGGTCCTGTTTCAGTGGCTACCCTAATTTTAATCCTTACAGTGGAAATTGCCAATAGTGCTTTGTATTTTCTTAGAATTTTTCAAATGTTCAAATTCTTTAAGCCTATTATGTTCTTCATTCCTTCAGCAGGTGTTCTAGGTGCTGACTATCTTGTTGGCCTTCCACCAGACTTCTTCCAGTTTACTGATGTTTTCCTTCCAGTGATTGGAAAATGACACATAGGTTATCTAGTTTGTGCAAAAAGTGATGAGTAGTGGGGGAAAATGACTTCTCAATCTCCTGGCCATGCTCCTGTTCATACAGCCCCGGGCACTGCTGACCTGCCTTGCTGCCAGGACCCACTGCTGGCTCCTGTGCAGCCTTCTGCCCACCAAGATCCCCCACTGCTCTTCACCAGGGCTGCTCCCAACCAGCCAGTCCCCAGCCTGTATCACTGCAGGGGTTGCTCCCAAACAGATAGAGGACTTTGCAGCTCTACTTGTTGAATTTCATAACATCCCTGTCAGCCCATTCCTCCAGTGTGGTGAGGTTCTTCTAAACGGCAGTCCCGCTCCCAAGAGTATTGGGTGGTGATCCTAATTTGTGGTATTTGAAAATTTGACTATAGTGTCCTCTGTCACCTTCTCCAGATCATTGATAAAGGTATTAAAAAGGACAATTTCAAGCAGATTTCCACAGTACTCCATTTGTTGCTGGTATCCATGCAGACAGTGACTACTGCCCGCTGAACTAAATCATTCCTCCATTTGTCCAGCTGAAAGACATTGTGGCTGTCAGTTCAAGGTTCATGTTCTGCTGATCTTGTATGATAGGGACAATGACAATGCTACACAGCAGAGGTTGTTATATTGCTTATTTTTAATCAGGAAATTACATCAGAAATCCAATCCTGACAGAAAGCTAATGGTACAAAGTAAAGCACTAAGGAGCTATGCTCAGACATGCTGTGTTTTCTTGGAAAGGTTCTTATTTTCCTTGGAATGTTGCTTTGCCTCCTAGGTACAAGTTGAACAGTGAATCAGGGTAGTTTTGAGCAATATTTGAAAAGGAGTTTGCTGCTGAATGGAGCCCAATCTTCTTTACTAAAGAAGTTAAGTTTCCAGTGAATAAGGCAGGAAAGTGGTCCAAAAGACAATGGCTGTATGGTGAAACTGGTTGATTCTGGTTTGCCCAGTTGGACAGTGCTTCTGGGTCAGTCTCTTGCTGGATATGGCTGGAATGACAGTTTAAATTGAAGTCAGGTTCTGTACCTTAATTCTTAACCTCCTCCCCACCTCCAATGTACTCGAGCCAAAGCCTTAATCCTTGGCATTGTTCCTGGTGCAGTTTTCCACCATTGTGTGTATTTCTGACCCTGCCTGCTGCTTTAAGGCTTTTTGAGGCTGTAACCCCAGTGCTCTACCAAGACCATTGTTTCTGCTGCTCCCTGACTGGGTGGGTGCCTGCCTTCTCTCATGCCTGGCCCCAGCCTGCCTTGACTGCAGTTCTGCTTCTGTTCTCCCAGCCTAGCTCAGCCCTAAGCTGTGACTGTGTGGGAGCCACGTAAGCATTATCCCCATTGTGTTTCTGGTTCTGAGTGTTAGTGTTAGTGTCCCTCCTCCAGCTGGTTAAGCCAAACTCTTCTTAGCTGACTGTTTCCTCTTCTGTTGCCATTTACTTGGGATAGGGCACAGGAGACCTCTGGTTATAGTAATGAAAGCATACAGTGGCTAACAGTCCAGAAAATGAGTTCTTGTTTTGGTAAATGTCAAACTTACTGCTCCTCTGGGTAAGTCTTAAGGAAATAAATTTTGATGCTCAATATATTGAGCATGGTCTGCTGCTGTTGTCATACTGGAAAGAAGATCTAATAGCATTAAGAGGAAGAAAAATGTGTCAAGCCACAGTGACACATGTTACTAATATTTTTTCACTTGCCTCATAATTAAAAAATAAATTGAAATCTATCTGCTTCAGTAGCGTTTTTGGTCTATTCCATTTTGGACTGGAGTTGCAAAAAATTTCACTGATACATTCTGATTTACATGAATTTGCATACATCATGAGGGCCTTCTAGAGTTAACAAAATAAAGCAGCAAGACACCTGTGTTCTCAGAGGGCATCCCTCTTAAGTTCTTCCTCGGCTCTTTGTCCTTACAATTCATACAGGTTTCCTCTGATGATACAGAGGCTACTTGCCATTCTCATAATTTTACGTGTTTTGCCATGGAAGAAGGCTGGAGAGAGACCTATATCCTGCTTCTTGTTTCTGTTTCTATGATTGACTGGGTTAATTCTGCTTCCAGATGTGTTTAAGAGAGGTATGGAGATCACTTGTCGTTGACTGCCTGCAGGTAGAGAAACTGAATTTTGCTGCTGTTTTGCCATCTGGAAAGAACTTCCCTCTGTGAGGAATACAAATACCTCTGTAATGATTACCAGGCTGTGAATATACAATAGAATAGTTAATGGTATCTGAATCTGGTTCCATCTGGTAAAAACAGTCTGGCCTCTCACATAGTTGCCTCACAAACAGTTCCCTTTTGAATTGCTGAAAGAAACACTGAGTTGAGTACACTAAGAAAAGCATTGCCAGCAGGTCGAGGGATGTGATCCTGCCCCTTTAGTCAGCCCTAGTGAGGCACATCTGGAATGCTGTGTCCAGTTCTGGGCTCCTCAGGACAAGGGACACGTGGAGCTCCTGGAGCAGGTCCAGTGGATGGCAATGAAAATGAATAATGGACTGGAGCATCTCTCTTAAGAGGAAAATGTGAGGCAGGTGGGCCTGTCCAGCCCTGAGAAGAGATTGCTGAGAGGGGATCCTGTCAGTACCAATAAGTATCTGAAGGAAGGGTGTCAGGAGGATGGATCCAGGTTCTTCTTGGTGATGCCAAGAAATGGCACCAGAGGCAACGGGCAGAAACTGAAGCACAGAAGTTCCACCTGAACATGAGGAGGAATTTCTTTACTGTGCAGTGACTGAGCATTGGAACAGACTGGCCAGAGAGCTTGTGGAGTCTTCCTCACTGGAAATGTTCCAGACCCATGTGGACACAATCTTGTGCCATGTGCTCTGGTATGACTCTACTTTGTCTCTGTCTCTCTGGGTGCCTCCCAGTGAGCCCCGGCCAGCCCCGGGTCGGCAAACAACGGGGGGGCAGCCCCGAAGTGACCGACAGCGGGGGGACACTCTCTGGTGCCCCGAGGGTACTGAGGGCAGCTAGGCCTGTTGCCTTTGCATCAGAAGAGACGCCGGAGACATCAGTAGAGGGTAAAAGGTCGACTCTCAGCAAGGGGCCAGTCCATGAGCAGGGCGGTTGGACCGGATGATCCTCTGTGGTCTCTTCTGACCTTACCCAGTCTGTGATTCTGTGACATGGGTATATTTTATAGAGATGCAAATTTTGTGATGTAAGCTGCATGCTTCTTTTTCCTAATTTTTTTTTGCCATCTGTACATGATTTCCTTTCCTCTGAAATTTTGGTTTCTTATCTCAGAAGCTTGCTGAAAACTTTCCTTTCTTAATAGTCATCATTCAATACCTTCCTTAGCACTGTTGCAATAGTCCTTCACCCTCTGACTTCTGCTGTAATACACTGGTGTCTCTAATAATTATAGTGCTTCTGTTTCTCTGTTCTTTTTAAAGCTGCTAGGGACAGTAGAAAAGGTTTCTAAAGAGGAAAATAATAAACAACAATCTGAATTTTTTTCTCAGTTGATTTTTGCAAGATACTCTTGATCAAGTATTTGCTGAGGTATAGCAATGAAAGTCAGGATTAGCAAAGTAGCCTTTGGGAAGGCTTTTATATGAAAAAAAGAAAAATCTGTGTATCCTTCCATCCTGCATGAAATATCTCCTCTGTCTTTCTAGGCTATAGAGAATTCTTTACCTGAGTTTAATTGTAACTGGGTGACTTGGCTGGGCAGGGTTTCTTCCAGTGAAATATAAACGTGGGATAGTAATCTACAAAGAACACATGAACTGTGAAGGTTGTGAGGAGAGCTTATAAAACAAGTTATTTGTTACCATTTTATTAATTTAGTCATCTGAAGAGCTATGCCACTGTAAAACTGAGGAAATGGAGAGATATTCCTGTGAGATACAACAGACCTCCTGACATCACATGTTCTGTTTGACCAACTTGATCTTCTATGACAAAATGACCTGCTGATGAGGGAAAAGCTGTGGGTGTTGTCTGTCTAAACTTCAATAAGGCATTTGACACTGTCTCCCACAGAGCTCTCATGGAGGAACTGGCTGTTTGTGGGTCGGATGGGAATGCTCTTTATCAAGTAAAAAACTGGCTGGATGTTGAGGCCCAGAAAGTGGTGGTGAATGAAACTAAATCCAGTTGGCAGCTGTGATTTTGAGGTGGCAAGAGCTGTTTGGACATGGTGGAATTGTGCAGGTTTGGTTGACATCCAAACAAGAAGAATGGGAAGAAAAGTTAGCTGGGACTAGTTCATTTCCTTGACAATGGGATATGGCATCTAGTAATGTTCTGAGTCCCACTCTGTTGAGACAAGTCTGTACAGTCCTCAGCTGAAGGATTATTCATTGATGCTGTAGCATCTGTCTTGAGCAAGTGATGGGAGAAAGATGAGGTACAAAGTTATGGTTTGTGAAGTATGTTGTGGTACTTGGGCAACCTTAATCTGTTTTTAGAGCTGGGTAAGACAGCTGATGTGGGGCAGCTACCAGAAGATAAATACCAAAAGATAAGTAAAATACAAATCCATGCCCAGCTTAGGGTGTAACTCCCTCCTGCAGCACTGGGAGGACAACTGCTGGCTTTTTGGAGTGCAGAGTGCCCATCTCCTGCTCTGCTGGAACAACACCTATGTATGTTGTAGCATCTTTGTCACAGCATATCCCAATGTTTACCACTGTGGGTTGGATAGTGATGGAAAAGTGGGAAGGAGGCACAATTAAGATGAAGAAGCAAGAATGAAAGAAGTTTTGCAGGTGAAAACTGGAAATGTGTCAAGCCTCAATCACTTCCTTGAATCCAGACCAGAGGTGTTTCAGGGATGTATTGCAGCACCTTCCCTGTATGGACACAACAGTTAAATAGGGTATAGTTCCAGACAGCAATGCTTTGAAGGTTATTTTACTGACCAAGGATTAAGGAGTCACGCTGGTAAGTTAGCAAATAGTGTGACAGATGCAGAGATATGATCAGGTTTTCTTTCTGAACTAGCTCATTTCCAAGTCAGTCAAGGCAGCATGAGGTTCTGATGAGCAGCTGCTCTCAGTTTATGGTAATGTTAATAAATTTTCTGAGGAGTCAATGGGAATCATTCAGGTTAGTACACTTAATGCTGTGGTGTCTGTGATGTTCATGTAAGATCAGTAAGTGCCCAGAGAAGTGCTGCTGATAGCACCAGCTATATCAAAAGATTTCTTGGAGTAGAGTTGGGAAGAATAATTCTTTTGCAGTTGTCACACTTGATATTTACCAGTAAAGAGAAGGCACATAGTGATTATAAAGAACAACATTTGAAAATACAAATATATGGTATTTACCAGGAATTTATGTATCTGTATATAATGAACTAAAATTCTTGACCTTATCTCTTGCCCTCTTTTGAAAGATAGGAAGCTTCTGTCCTGTGGCTTCTGATGACAGGTCAATACCTCTTTCCTGTTGCTACTGGTTCATCCCAAAAATGGTGGCAGAAATCAAAGCCCTGCAGCTCATATAATCTATCTTGATATTTTGTATCAGGTCTGTCAATCATTACAGTACTGTACCAGGCTATTTCACATCACCCATATGAGCTCTGAGAAAATGACTTTGTGCTGAGGAGTAATATCATGTTTTGCTTTTATAGTGTTCTACGTTGTACTGCAATAAGAGGAGATTGTTTTTTCTTATTATCTAGTGCCATTATTTGCTTCTTCCATGGACAAAGGCCATACAGATGCCCTTTGTGTGTGTAATAAACTCCTTGGCAGCAAGAAGGAATAAGCTGGGGTTTTCAGGAGCATTGACTAAGCAATTAAAAAGCCAGCTGAAAATGCAAATAGGTGTTCTCTTATGAAAAACTTCTACTCTTTGTAGAAGTGTGTGCTGGTTTTGCACAAAAAGAGACAAACTGAAGAAGCAGTTTGCAGTTTTGAAGAGCACAGCACTGTTTTGAATAAAAATCCTTATGTGTCTGTAGCAAGATAGTCTTCATGTTAAGGCCTGTCCTTCCAAAATCAGTCCTGTAGTAAGCTGCTTACAAGGTGGGGATCCCCTGGCTCTGGGGAAAGGCAGGAAAGCTTGTGCTGGAGCTAGAGTTGTTGAGAATAATTGTCAAATACCAGTAAGTGACAAGAAAAGGAAAAAAAAACCCCACTTTTTCTTCAGTGACCTCCTAGTCAGAATCCTTGGGGTTTGGCTCCTCTCTGCTTGCAGGCAGGTAGGGGCAGTAAATGAGTGGAATACCACAGAGAAGGTTTGTGTGGTACTGAGGATGTTCCAGGGCAGCGAGGCCCAAGTGCTCCGCACGCTCATCTGCATGGATGGATTTAAAAGCTGTAATTTCGGAGTTCATAACATCCCTGCTGGTAAAGACCTGTGCTTTTTCCACAGTGTAGCAGGTGGCTCTTCCTAGCATCCCTCTTCTGGAACTCAGGCCTGGCCATGGATTTTCAAGAAAGACATCCTACCCAAGCATAAGTGGCATGCATAACTACCATTAGCTTGGTGTTCTTTCAATCTTGCTGCTGTGTCATAGGTTAAAACCAAAACTGCTGGAAGCCTAGTAGATCAGGAGCTTTTGGACCATTCTGTTTCAAACTGAATTCCTGTAAATACCTTTTGCCTCTGCTTTTTTTCTGGTTTATTTTCTTGGAGTTCAGGGTGTGTGAAGGTATCAAAAGAGTTAAAGAAAGTTCTTACATTTTAAAAAGGCAGCACTTCTGTATCCATTAAAAAGTTCAGTTAACTGTTTATAGAACAGGTTTAAGCAGTCTTGCTTGCCACTGGCCTGATTTTTCAAATTATTTACTAAGCACCTGAGATCTCTCAGCTTTAGAGGATACAGGGGAGATAGTTCACTGCAAAGCAATGATAACATGAAAAGAAAAGAAGAGCATTCCTTGTTATCTCCTCTCAAATTTATTGATTTCAAGCCAACTAGATTGCCTTTGGTCTCTTTAACCTGCAAGTCTGTAGTGTGTTGTAGAGCACCTCCAGAGCGAGCAGAAACGTAAAGCAGAGCACTGGTGAAGTATCAGCTGGTAAAGAAAAGTGTTACTGCCCTGACAGACAGCATCAAGTCACAGAAAGTTGAGTACTCTGTATCAGGTATGGTTGTAGCAAAGAGATTTCTCGGGACCCATCACTGCACCACACAGAGTGAGTAACTGCTAAACCTCAGAACATGAGCAGAGAGCCTCGGAGACTTTGGGTCTCTGGTTTGTTTTGGTTTCTGAGGTTAGTCTGCCCTAGCTAGAAAGGCAGTGGATGACACACACCTGAGCCTATTGTGTTTCACATTTTTCTCGTGTCCTTGTTGTCCTCTGTGAGAATGGCGGGAGGGAAACAGTGTGCAAAGACCTGTTAATATCATCAGATGTTCTCCTCAAAGCAGGGAGCAAGCTTCCTCTCCACACTGGAGAAGACAGGAGTGGTTTTTATTTGTGAGATGGTGGGGGGTGAAGTAAAGGAGAAGAAAAAACCTCAGCATGATAGCAATCTATGCCCAGGAATAAACATAGAAAGTATTGTATAGTGAAAAGGAAAAAACATCTTAGGGATAGGTTACTCAAGCCAACAAAACTCTGTCAACATTAAATGATGTATGAGAATCTCAGAAGTGTAATTTGAAGACAGATGTTGTGCCAGTTACACTACTTTGGCTTCTTACAACAATTTCTGTCAACAGATACTGCAAAGTCAGTACCATTTCATGAGTTGCTATTGCTGTTGTAGGAAATTGCTTCTCTCTGTTTGGTTTTTCTTTTTCCTTTGCTGGAGATTTGCCTTTTATTAGCCAAGACCCAGCAGTGACTGATTCTTGGAAGAGTGACATTTGAATAGCTGAAGCTACAGTGACCTACTTGTAACAGTTTGATAAGAAGCTCCACAATGGGTCATGCCTCTAAACAGCTGTATCTTGCAAAAACATTTGCTTTGTGGGAATTTTAATCTCATCTCTGCCCCTTTGTATCGAACTAAACATGTGAAAATATAAAGATTTTCCAATGAGTGAGTTTGCAAAACTGAGTTTGTAATGAGTTAAATGGTGCAGAAAGTGAGCCCTGACTGATATTTCAAAATGTGAGAAATGCTGTAAAGTCACAGCAAGTTAACTCCTCCTTGGAACAGGGTGCAGGGGTGGTGGCAGTGTGTGTGTCTGTGGCTTGGCATGCTGGTTTTGCTCACACTGCTTGCTTACCTCCATCTTCTGCCTCTGATTTGGAAAAGATCCTTAGCTGCTTGCACTGCTCTCTATATTTCCCCCCATCCTCACACCTTTCTCCCCACTCCCTAATTTTCTTCCTTTATTTCTCTTGTAATCATGCCTTTGCTCCTTCTTCAAACCCAGAATAAAGATGAATCTATAAAACTCTATTGATAGTTTCAAATCAGTTTCTTGATTTTTAGATGAAAACTGGGTTCTAGCACTTGCTCCTCTTAAACGTGACAAAACAGAGAAATAACATAGTAAATGCTTTATGGAGAAATTAAAAAAGGAAGAGATAAGTATATAATACCTTGACTCTCCCAACTTAATTATTTTCTCTTTTTTTTGGTCAAATAATGCTTAATAGATCATTTTAGAGTTAACTTTTCAGTTGGTTAATATTGAGGCTGTTTACATCAATAACTTACTGCTATGTAAAGTAACAAATTTGCAAAAGATTCAGGACAATGATCTTCTGGCTGTTTTTCAAATCAATAGGGATAAATGAGGCATTTCCATTGAAATTACATTTCATTCAGGAATAATTTTGTGAAAATAGGCTGCTACAATTAGAAGTAACTCAGATTACTGATGATCCATTCTACAAAATCCTTCCCCAAAAGAGAATGGACAAAAATGTCTCTCCCCAATAAAAACATGTCCTCAAAAAAGATCTTTCTCTTTGTGCTTGTTCATTTGAATAGAGAAAAAAAATCAATTTGATGTTAAAGCTTTTCTGTTTACAAAAAAAGTCCCCCCTCAACGCAATCAAGTTAACTAATGGCAAAGCTATTTTTCTGCCAAGAGGCTGCATCATTAAACTGGGAATTAGACAAATGAGATCCTAATGTGTTTTAATAAAAACAATATATTTCTCCCTTCACATTAAACCCCTGTAGTCTTGCATACTTTTTGTACTTATGCCACTGGCTATGTGGAGCTCAGTTATAATTGCTCACCTTATAATTCCTTCTGACACTTATACCTAGAGCAGATTGCATTACAAGGATGTAGATGTATTCTGATTGCATGGGATATTTTTTAGTTTTCTAGAAATGTTTTCAGGAGAAATTAGGGTAGTTTTGAATGGCTTTTCAACCACTGAAAATATGAATCTGTTATGCATTTTATGCATATTATGCACGTCTTACTATTCTACATTTTTCCATTAAAAATGTGCATTTTGGAAAAAAATGGCAATATGTAGGAATATCATTTATCTATGCAACAGTTCTCTTCCTTGGGCATATTGAGACATATCATTTTGTGAGTAAAAGTAAATGTTGTGACTTTTATTTCTTTTCCTTGCAGCAAATGTTCCAGAAACCTCCCCCATGAATGTGGAGCCAGATTCTTGTCTCATCCCTGCACTGTTGGTTTAAGCCATTTCACTGAATTCAGCATTCAGGATCCTTTCTGGTAATGCAGTAGCCCAGGACTGGTTGCTTGCCTTTGGACCCTGAGTTGGGTTTGATGCCCAACAATGGGAGGCTGTGAAAGACAGGGAAACCAGTGAAAGGGGGTTCTCTCATCTTGCAAGTCATGTTTAACTTGTGAATCATGTTTAGACACAAATGCCTTGTATACAAATCTTGTAATTTTTTTTAGTTTTCCCATCTTCATGAGAGGTGTTAAGCCATGCTTCCTAACTCTATGAACCCATGTTCATAATCTCTTTCGCCTGTTTCAAATTTCCTCTTATTTGTCTTTTATTGCTTAAGCAAATCAGTTGTTTGATATCCCTGCTGGATTTTTTTTGGCTTCCCTGTTTCATGTGGTTTGTTATTTCTTTTTTTACCCTAATATGCATGGCTTCTGTGAACTCCTTGGGATTTGTTTCCTTCTGTAACTTTACTAGTGTTTCACACAGGAAATAAAAAAGTTTCAAGAAGCAAACAAACTCACATGTTGGCAGAGTAATCAGAGAATCATCGAGGTTGGAAGAGACCTTCATGATCACCTAGTCTAACATGGGTCTTCAACACTGTTAGAGAAATGCTAGAGATTTATTTTAATTCCTCTGTGTGGAGCTCTTCTTCCAATGGGAGAAAGTATTTAAAAAGCTGTTCCTGGTGTGAAGTGAGCAAACATTCTGCAGGGGAAGTGTTGGCATTGCTCTTTCCCATTTCTAGTTCATGGATTTCACCTTCAAAGTGCTTTAAACACTAGATCAAACATTGTAGTTCCTTGTCCTGTACCTTTCCACGCTGTGCCCACTGCAAGCAGACCTCCAGTGGAATCCATCAGCTCCTGGCTGTCAGGACATTTCTCCAGGCTATGGTGAGGTGTATGGGTGTGGCCTCGTGTTCCTCTCCTCAGCAGTCTTGCTCTTTTCTCCTTGCTGCCCTGAGGGAAAACATTGAGATGGTGCCTTCCAAAAACACTGCTCCTCTCCAGCAAGGAGCACTCAGCTGAAGAATGTGGCTGTGTGTGGAGGATGGTGCTCCTCATTACAAGTATGGCCAGAGTTCAGGCCATAAAGGTGAGCAAAGTGTGCCAGTGGAGAGCACATTGAGTGTATGGATGGGTCCTGCTGCCTGGCTTGGTCATGAAGAGGAGGATAATGAATGTGGTGTTGCTCTTTTAAATGCTTGTCTGAGCTTCAAATTTTAAAATTTTTTATTTTACTCTCTATGGTGAGAAAAGCAGACTGAGTAGAACTGGAAGGAAAAACAAAACCCCAACATAGTCCTTGTGGTCCTTCTGCTGGTACTCATAGATTTGAGTTCATGTAGATTACTGGTAGGGAAGGGAATGTATGGAGTTCAGCAAGGAGAAGTATTTTCCTTTATGCAAAGGCAAAATCCAAGGATCAAATATGTGCCCAAAGCACTGCCTGTCAGTGTGATGAAGACTCTGAGCAGAGCCAGCACAGTGCCCAGGCATCCTGCACACGGGCAGGCAAAAAGCAAATGCCAACTTTATACCTTCCCCCTGACTTTACCCCACTCATAGGATGTTCAAAACCAACCTGACTTCAAGTGATGTTGCTGGGGGGCTGCTCAGTCTTTCCTTACTCATCTGGAAAACAAGTGCTGCAGAATTGATTACATCACTGCTAAAAAAATAGGTGAGGCTTTGTGTGTACTGATGTCCTACTAGATGTCGTTTGGGCGGGCAGACACTCTTCTTTGCTCTTTGTAGTTCCTGTGATTTTTTAGAATCTGTTATCTTACTCTCCAAAGCTGTTGAGTGGTATAAAATTTAACAACATGCTCTGCACAGTGAATTGTAGAAATCTCATCTCTACTTACACCGAGCTGGAGGTGAAGATCATGACTTGCTCTGTCTGTCATGCTTCATCTGTCACAATAGGAACAAAAAAATGTTTCATGGTCTTGGTTAAAACCAAATATAAGCATGGA
The DNA here is from genome assembly GCF_017590135.1 of Pyrgilauda ruficollis. Taxonomy (NCBI): domain Eukaryota; kingdom Metazoa; phylum Chordata; class Aves; order Passeriformes; family Passeridae; genus Pyrgilauda; species Pyrgilauda ruficollis. The sequence continues at coordinate 1,114,173 of NW_024515875.1, forward strand.
AATTGCCCACTAATTACCATCAATGTCAAGTAATTTTCTCCTATGCAGTAGTTATATTTGTTTATTATGCATGTTTATTGCAGTCTTCTGGCCAGTGCTTATGATCAATACCCATTAAGGAAGAGGATACAGAAAATTCAGGGTTTGACTTGCAAAGCCCAGCCAGAAGTACCACAGTTAAGTTCAGACTGAGAAATATAATGTGGTAGTATTTTGAGTTTTGTCATCCTATCCTGGGTTCTCAGATACAAAACTCTCTTGAGTGTCTGAAGGCCTTTTATTTTGTGAAATACTGAAAGTCTATAAAATTGGTATAGTTATTTGGATAATGCTGTAATTCATATTTCACTTGCTGTTCTCTGGTGCAGCTCTGAACATGAGTCTCACTGTTCATTCCTACTCTTTACCTATGGACAGTCTTACCTGCTCTGTGTTGATGTATGTCCATTGATTCTTTTTTCTGTAAAAAAATTTCATTTTCTGGAGTTGCATGGTTAGGTGAGATTCTCAGGCTTTGCTTAGTGGTGGTGAGGATTTTGGAAATATGATCTCTAAGGGCTCAAAGGATGAAAGAATGAATGTCAGAGGTATTCTTTTTAAATTTTATGCCTTCTGACATCTGATGTGGCTTTTCATGGCTCGAAGAAGGCATTACAGCCTTAAAGCACCTGACACAGTTCCCTTATGATGAAAAGGCAATAATTTTGCTGCTTTAAAAAAAGACACCTGAAGCTGCATTTTTGATGCAAAATGAGTGTATGCTGCTTTTGTGGAACCAAAGAAGCCTGTGTCAATGTGAAAGGGTTTCCCTCTGCATTCTGCTGGTTGCTTTGCACGGGCTCTGGGAAATGGTACCTTCACACAGGAGATCCCCAGGACTGAGACAAGGAGCTTCCTGCTCTACTTAAGACCTCATGCTGTAATAGCTATCGTGAGATATATTCATTTAATTGTTAGTTTGATGAATCTTGATTATATTTTTCTCATTTCAGTAACCCAGCAATTTCCCTCCCTGTTATCTCCCAGGGAGACTGTCCAGGAAAATGTTCCAGAACAGATGAAATTCTGACCTTCAGTCATCAAACTGAACAGCAGCTTTTGTGGCATCTCACTCATGTAAGCAGAAGTGATTCTGGGCCCCACATGAGTCTTTGGGAGAAAGCTTGTTTGGGAAGAGGTCTTTGTGGGACTTTTCTGTTTAGTCACGTGTGTAACGGGGTCAACAGTAGCTCCCAGTAGTTTGATATGTGTTGCAAATTCTCTTCCATGAGATGGACCTTCCAGGACCAGAGTCCAGTTTTTTAAAAAAGATTTTATGTGCCCAGTAGTTCACAGTCTAAGTTGCTTTAATCTATGGCATTCAGGAAAGTTTTACTGGCATCCCCTCAGACTTAAGGCTCTGAGCCCTTACTGAAAGTAAATTCCTGCTTACTGTGTTGAGACCTGGCTAAAATTGCCCCTCAAAGTGGTAGAAAGGGGGATTGTCCAGAAACCATTTTGGCAGAGGGGTATAGCAACTAACTTCTGTTTAAGGACTTCTCACTGGGACTCAATTGCACAACAGAGCATCTAAAGTTTCCAGACCACAGTGCTATACCGCAGCCTTGGAGCCCAGGCAAAGTCCCCCTGGGCACTGTGCAGCTCCTGAAGTAGGTGTGCACTCCAGGTCCTTTGAAATTCCAGTTTTCATCTCTGTAAATCCCTTGGCAATACTTGTAACAAAATGCCTATGTCAGAGAAATTTATTACTACTACTGACATGATAATACAAGGAGGAATCCGACATTTGAATTTGAATTTTTGTTATAAAAATGCCTCTGTTAGGGTCGTGCATTACACAGTACCTGCATTTTCTCATTTAAAGTAGTATGTCAGCTCTACTGCTGGCTTTCAGCTCTGCCCCCCCACCCTGTTAATAATTGGCAAATGATGGGATGTGATTACATGGCCATTTACAGTACTTATTAGCATTTCATTTATAACATTATCATATAAAACTGACTTAATTGCCCTCTGGGTGTAAACATTTAAATTTTGTACATGGCAGCTCCATTCACTTCTCTGCCACTGAGGAATACAGTATATTACTTCTCAGAAAAGAAAACACAAATTTGTCACGGATGGCTGCATCCACTGTACGTGGAGAAGAAAGGGCTTAAAAATGCTATGGCTCCTTGGGAATATACACAAGGATAACAACATAATTTGCATTCAGGCATTTGCATATATGGTACAGTAATTTGGCATGGCTCCTTTGGTTTTTATCTCAAAGGAGGGAAGGATTGTCATTTTTCTAGTTGTATCCTAAAAATCACATACCCTAATGCTGAAAAAAGCCTTTGCTAAAGCATCCATAGCTTTGTCACTGTAGAATTGTTCTCAATAGAGTATTTATTTGTCCTTTGTCAAATCTACATTTAAATATACCAACTGATGTCTTGGCATTATTTTCTGTTGGAGGGTATTCCAGAAGCTAAGCAGAGGTCTGTCTGGGGACTTTTCCTTGGTGCTTGGTCTGAAATTACATTGCATTTCTCCTTCTGTTCTTACCTGGTCTATCGCCTACCTGCTCTTTCAGCCTGCTCATCAAATAAGCCGGGCATATTTTTAGCCATGCATCTCTTGTGAGGGACTTCTGAACCACTTCAGGGAGCTGTTGTTTTCCACCCCATGGTGCTTTTTAAATGCCCACTGCCAATCTCTTCCATAACACTCTGCCCTTGCCTCCAAATTTTATTGGCCATTTTCTTCTGAGCTCTCTTTGGATAACAGCTCGCTCAAACCAGCCATCAATGTGCCAGATGCTGCTGTGCTGGGGCTGCCAACCTGATCCAGAAATCACTGAAGCCATAGGAAAGCCTCCGTTGATTTTGGATCAGTACCATAATGAGGAACCAGGGAATAAGATAATGGCCCATAACTTAAAGCACTGAAATGTGGGCCTCCATCACAGTGCAAAGATTTAGTAGCTGAAGGGTAAAGGTCTTCCACAGCCATAACCAAGAGGCAACAGCAATTAGCTAATAAACATAAAAATAATAATAAATTGCCAGAGTAATTTTTGTGGCTGGAGGAAGCTGAAGGAATTTTGGCAGGCTGGGCAGAGCTCCGCTTGGCAGTGGTGGGCTAGGAGCAGTGCAGCTGGCAGTGCTCCCTCTGGGGTCTGGGGTGGGAGAAGAGCTGTGAGGGCTGCGGGGCAGGATGGGGAGCCATGGGGCTCCCTGAGGACTGGGGGATTTGGTCACAGACTAACATGGTGTGACAACAGTTTGCTTGTGTTGGAGTTTGGTGGGAGCAAAGGGACAAGAGGACTGCAGTGCTGGTGGGACCTCAGCAGCTTTGGGAGGATTGGGACTGTGATGAGGGGCTTGGTGGGGGTTGTCTGTGCTCCTGAAGCTAGCCACTCTCCACTCCTGCCCCGAGTATGGGGAGGCAACAGCTGTGTCTGGAAAGGCAGGTGATAGGGCCAGGCAGTGGTGGTAGCATTCCTGAGAAGCAAGGTGTTTTCCTTCTGTGGTGTTGGGGCCAGGAGTCATTCCTGTGAATCTCTCTTTCAGCAGAAGGCTGTGCGGATGAGAGATGGGAAGAGACTACCTGCAGGACTGAACCATGAGTGTCCTGCCTTCTTCCTCCCCACTATACTGCTCTTTCAGGCAGTGGTAACTTGTCTGCCCATGGGTCTGGCATTCAGAGGAATGCTGACATCTTTCTCAGGGCTTTCTGGTCTCACCTTTCCTTGTGATGTACCTCTGCTTTTGCCATGTAGTCTTATGCCTTTTCTCTTGTTTATGCCTCGCTTGCTTCCAGCATCTTCCTTTTTGGGCATGATCCTACTGGCTGCCTCCACTTCCAGAAAGCCACCCTTGTGCTGTCCCCATCCCTAAAGTGCTGCCTCACATCCTTTTGCTCTTGTCTCTCCAGTGGCCGGCCCAGCGCTGGAGCAGTGGCTCCATACACTAAAGTCAGGATGGGGAAGTTGAAGAGCAAGGTGAATTAACTCTGAATAAGGAGCTTCTTGGAACACACTTGAGTCATGTAAGTTGGGGCAGTGTCTGAAGCTGCTCAGTGCTCTGCTTTCCCACAGCCCCCCAGGGCTGGACTGAGGGCAGCAGGAGTTCCCCTGCTCTACAGCCCTGTCCATACAGTGCATTTCAGGTGGCAGTCTGATGAGATTTTCCTCATCCCACCACCCAGCGCTGGGACCTGGGAACAGAGCCTTGCAGTGCGTGGGAGTGGTCTCTGATTCGGGAGATACTGCTGGGTTATTCCACTCTTCTCCCTAAGATGTTGTTTACTGTTACCTGGAACACAGAGGGCCTCTCTGCCTGAGGTAAGACAAGACACAAGTGGTATCAGTGTTGTTTTTTCTCTTCCTCTGCAGTGTTTTCAGTCTCATCTGTGCTTCCTGAAGAAACCAGATAAGTTTTTGATCTTTTATCAAACACCAGCAATGCATTTTTCCATGGCAGACTGAGCTAGCTCGCTGATATCCTTTGCATCAGCAAGATTGTTATTTCAGATTTTCTTTTCCTTCCAGCTTTTGCCCAAAACAGCTTGATTCATTTCAGTGTCTCTCTTACTGACCTTGCAGGTTAACTTTTTTGAATGTCCATGAGAATAGAGGACCTTTAAGAATAAATAAAAATGTCATCATACCTGAACATGCACAGAGAGGATGTGAAACGCATTGTATCATTTTCCATGCAGGAACGGGAACAAAAATTATTTGAGATAAGGAGGGAAAATAAATATGAAAAAAAGAAGAAGTGTGAAATGAAAAAGGAAGGAGAAAAGAAAGAGACCACCCTCCCATGCAAAAAAAAAAAAAGAAAAGAAAAAAAAAAAAAAAAGATAAATGACAATTGCAGTGGCCATGTTTCCATGGCTAATTCCTAAGGATGCACTGCCACCTGCCAGCCTTTGAGGAAAACGCATGGAGAGAAAAAGTGGATTTCATTCCTAATTGCACTGTTCCTTGACTGCCTAAATTGCTACGTGGCCGATATATCCATTTTAGAGAGGAAACAGCAATCAAGGATTTACACAGGGATTTGTACCCTTGCACTACACGTTATGCAGAGGAGCAGAATATGTTTGCCAGGTGGAGCACCCTGAGCCCAGCCGAGGCTGGCTGTGGCTGTGAATCGGGGCTCAGGGGCACGAAGAGCCCCTCTTGCCCTGTCCTCAGCTGAAGGTATGAAACATTGTGAGGGGAAAGCACAAGTAACAGGGGTGCTGAGGAGTTGATTTATGGTCTTAGAAGAGATTAAATCTGCTGCATATTACAGGATTGTTGAATGGGAGCAAAAGGGGTGTGTTGCTGAAACTTGAAGGTGACAAATAATGGAAGGAAAAGAAATATTGATTTAGGGTGGGTGCCCAGGAGTAATGGGATGAAATTTCAAAGGGAAACATGAGTGTTGTGTATTAGGAAATGCTTCCACATACTGAGATCTATCAAGCTGTGAATATCTCAGGGGAAACTTCTTCACCCAAGGCACTTTAAACTAGAATAGAATAAATGCTATGAAATTATTATAGAGTGAAGTCTTATAGTGGTAAGGGGATGAAATAGACAATCTAATAGGTTTTTATTTGCTCTCTGAGCTGACTCTCCATTGTCTTTCATTATGCAGCACAAGCTGTTCAAGCTTGCTTATCCAGCAGAACACCACTACTACTATGCGCACAGATGTGTTGTACCACACCTGGTAAAGGATGCATGGAGTACAGCTTTACCTTGAACCTGCTGCAAGGCAATGCAAATTGCATTTCTGATCTCTCAGCCTCTTAGTCCTGGCTCAGATTTAGCTTTTCTTTAGCACTGCGCAGGGTCCATTACCGTGAAGAAATACATGTTTTGTTCAATATATTTCTTAGATAAAAATACTTGTGTAATTTGAAGCAGTACATCACCTTAAGACCTGATTGAGTCAAAACAAATTTAGCAAGGACAATCTAGTTAACTCCTCCTAAAGTGACATTGTCTTCTCTTGGTAGGGTTTTGTTCCATGTAAAAATTCAGAAATGCCTCTGGAAATTAAACAAACCTTCCATTTCCCTTTTAAACTTTGAATGTTCTTTGGGTTGGGACTGAGATAAAAAGTAACTGTCTTGTGTTCGTAACTGAATTAACATTCTTAAGAGGATTTCTTGTGAGAAATGGTAAACAATTAAAGAAGTGGTTACTTGTGAGAGTTTGTCTTTTTGCATACAAAGGTGAAAATTAGTGAAAATGATGGAAATACACAGTTGGAAAAACATGTTAGGAGCAGAATCAAACCATGATTTTTATCACCGGGTTAAGTGAGTTCATTACAAAAATACTGGCTGCCAAGAATTTTGCTTTTTTTCTTGTATGCATTTATTCTGAAATACAGTTTTAAAAGAGCCTCTATCCCTTTTGTCATAAAGGCACCACACCAGTTGGCTGTGTCCTTACAAGACTCATGCATTAGCTGCCATCCTAACACTGTGAGTTTAACTGTCCTCTTCCCTTGTGAAACTGACTGTATTTTTTCCTTTTTCTTCACTCTGGGAACCATCTTAAAACAAGTTCCACTAAGAAAAATCTTGGTTTAAGGATGCAATTGCTATATGGTTGAAACTAGGTATATACTGAGCCCTATTTACCTTAAATGAATATTAAGAACATGTGCTTGTTTCTAAAAAGCAGTTCTTATCTGTCACTGAGCTTTGGGAACTTAGTTTCTGGATTTATTCTTGGGAAATGTGAAGTTTAATCTGTAATGAATGTAAGAAGAAAAATATTTGCTATTACCTACAAAGTGATGGCCAAAGCTACCTCACTCTGAAGCCCAAAGTTGGCTGACTGCGCATGTAGCGCCTGAACTGCTACTTTAACTCTGGTGACAACAGCAAAATATTCAGAGCCTCAGCTCTTGGTCCTCTGGCTGAACCAGAGGTTGTCATGTGGTGGTATTTTCCACCAGAAGGTCTCTTGAGTCTGGTTTTTCTCAAACACAGCTTGGAGATCTCACATGCATTGTGGAGTCCCAGCTACAGATAGATTAAAAGCCAGCTGTGAAAGTCAGAAGAGCACCAGTCCCCAGCGTTCAGTGTGTGGAAGATCACACTTCTTGCAGTTCAGTCATGATCAGTGATCAAACTAGAGGGCACAGCAATGCCAGTCATAGTCCTCTGAACCACTGGGTCACCAAGCACAGTGTCACGGCAGAATACATAAAAAATTAAGCTGGGCCTGAGCAGTAATTCCTTGTTTTAGAAGCTGATTTGACATTGGGGCAGCTGGGAAATTAGGTGGTCCTTGCTGGAAAACCTATCAGCCTTCTTTCAGGACAGGGGAACTGGGTGAGGACTGCTTTGGCAGGGAAAGGCAAGGTTTGTGCCTTGTGGACAAGGGACAAAGGTGCTGGAAAGTGTGTGGGAAGGAGGAGTTGACAAAAAGCAAAGCAGCTGTAGGGGTATGAAGACACACTAGAAGAAAGAACAAATCATCTTGACTGTACTGTATTCATTGTTTTGCCTTCTGGATGGAGTATGCTGTGAGTGGGGACACTGGGATAATTGAATGCTTGATTATAAAGTATTTGTTAGCACTTCTTCTGACTTGGTTGTGCCAGTGACAACTTATGCAGGAGGTTCTTTGATTTATATTCTCTTCAGGAGAGGAATAAAAATGAATACCCACCTCATTAATCCCTTTTAAAATTATATGTGGATGGGCTAAACAAACTTCTGTGGTTCTATTTCCTAACAAACAAGGAAATCATTACAAAAAGTTTATCAGCTTTACTTTGGTTAATCACCTCTGTTGTTTCACTTCTATTGTGTAGTCTGCAAGAATAAATTAAACTAAATGAGCCTTTATGAAAGTCCTTTTTAACAACATTTTTGTTTAGAGTTTACCTACCAGCTCTGTAAAACTCTTTACATTTCCAGGTTTCCAGATGGATCTTACAACATCTATTGTGCTTGCCTCAATGTAGAGTAAAAAGGAAAACCTAGTTCTCTTAGATCTATCCTCTGGGACTAATTATACTCATTTGACTAGAGTAGCAGTTAGATCTGAATTATAGTCATGAATAAGTTAGATCTTAATTAAAGTCATGTTTGGGTGCAAAAGGCAATGTCATACATGCAAAGAAGCTGCTTTGTAATATGCGGAAATTAGTGTTAATAATGATTTGTGTATGAGATTTGGATTCCAATTTATTCCTCATATTGCTCTCTCTGGCACTTTACCCATTTAATAGTGCATCCTGCTCCTGTTTCCATGTTTGAGTACTCTCAAAGTAATAGAAGGTAAAATATTGCTAAGCCAAAAAATAAAATGACTCACTCAATTCACATCAATATTTAAGGAGCTTTGTAATTGTCAAGGCCTTATCAGATGTTTGACAATGTCTTGCATCTATTTGGAATATGTTGAAAAATTAACGATATTATGATGTACTGTAACATCTTTCTTCTGAAGACTTTCAGAGTTTCCCAGGAGGACAGTTTAATCTCATTTTTCCCCCTGTTCTGATCTGTTCTCATCTCTCATAAAATTGCCAATAACACATAAATTAAACTGTAGGAGGGTAAGTTTAGTTTAGATATCAGAATATCAGCAAAAAAATTTCTTTATTACAAGTGTGGTGAGGCACTGAAAGAGCTTGCACAGAGTAGTTGTGGATGCCCTGGAAGTGTTCCAGGCCAGGTTGGACGGGGCTTTGAGCAAGGAAGGGAAGGGGTCCCTATCATGGCAAGGGGTTGGAACTAGATGAGTTTTGAGGTCTCTTCGAACTCAAACTGTTCTATGGTGTGTGTGCATACATAAAGAGCACGCTTCAAAACACTGCTGCATTTGGGCAGCCATCAACCCTTGCTTTGCTTTGGATGATGGTTAAAACTTCTTAGGGGAATATCTACTCCACATGGGAGACAAAGACAACTCAAAAGCATGGAGAACATGTGTAAGGCCAGTTAACTACATTGGGCTCAAAGATCAACATGGGAATGCCACCTAGACCGAGGGATGCCTACGAGGATAACCAAAACACTCCAGTAAAACAGGTGCTGTGGCTGGTAAGTGACTGTGTCTTTGTGATATGTTCCTCTTGCTGATTGGTGATCTAGGCCTTGTAAAGAGAATTGTCACCTGCTTAGTGTGAGCAGGTAGCCTGAGGCACAATGTGAAAGCTTGGCAGACTGTGACATATTTTTTCCTTTCCTATGGCACGTTTTTTGCCAGTTGCTGCATCTAAGTATGTTAGTTGACAAAGGATCTTCTATATTTTTGTGACCATCCTGTCATGGGTTTTTATTTCTGAAGAAAACTTTGAGGAAGTCTAAGTACTTTCTTTTGATATTCTCTAAGGAACATGTTGTTTCTTGAAAGAAGATGCTATCTTTTAATCCCAAGCAACTTATTTTTTGACACTTTGATATATTTATTTAGAAAAATAAGGAGGAGTTGAAGAGATAGAAAACTTAAAATAGAATAAGCCTTTTTGACACCATCCTGAAAGAATTATTATTGCCTTGTGATAATTTTTATGTATCTCTATATCTATATATCTATACCTATATATATGTGTGTATATAATATATGCTGAGGAAAATTCAGGCAAGCATGATACTCTTGTATTTGTTTCACTGCTCTGGTCAGTGACTCAGGCTTTCTAGTGAATAGCACTGAAGAGCCTGGGTTTGGCGCTCACAGTGTCCAGTGGGTGTGGATCTCTGGAGATCACCTTGGAAGAGCGATCTGGTGCACAAAGTTGCACTTGGGTGTGGGTCAGATCATTGTGCATATTTAATTCTGTAGTCATGGCATCACTGCTGACATTGTGCTTGTGGACACTGCAATTTTCTCTCTGTGCTGCTCACTCCACTTGTAATGGTCTTTTGAAAGCACTCAATACTGTTTTAAGCAGTCTTTTGAAAGCCAAAATACTCAGGAAAAGGATGTCTAAGGCAATCTGGTTTAGGAGAAGTTGTTTGCACTACAGGTATGTAATGACACACAAATAGGGAAAATCTGGATGGGTTTGCATTGCAGCAAGGGAAATTTAGGCCAAACATTGAGGCAAGCTTTCCAACAGCTCAGCACTGAAATTGTCTATCCATAGATCTCCTCACATTCTGCTTCACAAAGATTTTAGGAACAAATAGAAAAAGAATGGTTTTGGTTAGCTTAGTCTGTACTTGGCTACAAGACAGATTGGAAGGTTTCCTGAGGTCTTAATGCTTAGTTTAAGGAAATTACACACAAGATACCAAGGTTAGCTCTTTACAGAGGCTTGCATTTAAGATATATCTTAAGGAAATAATAGAAATTTTAGGACTTGATCAAATGGATTGTAATGAAAAATAAAAGTGTATAAAGAAAAATAAAAGTGTATAAAGAAAAATAAAAATGTATAAAGAAAAATAAAAGTATATAAAGAAAAAATTAAAGGTATAATTTAGACCTTTGTTTGTACCATTTATTTTTATTTCAGAGATTAGGATAATTTGGTAAAATGGAGGATGGTACTATGAATCTACGAATTTATATGATTTTTTCTTTTTTGCTGGTTTTTTTTTTTTTTTTTTTTTTTTTTAACTTATGAAACTTACTCTTTTGGACACTATTACTGAGGTCTTGAATTTGATTGCAGAGTATTCCACTCAAGTGAATGTCTATAGGTGCAGTAGCTGGGATGAAGCAAATTATTAAAGATTTGAACTCTTCTGCCTCAAGACATTAACTAGTCTTAAGCACCTTAGTTTTGGAAGAAACATCCTCCATGGGAACATTACTGCATGACTGTCTATGAGGATTTGGAGCACCTGCTGTTGGTACCTGTCAGAGACAAGATAGGAGCAAACAGACTTACTGTGTGATTCAGCCCAGCAATTAATTTCCTTTGTAGGAATCCAGTAAAGCACAGAGCAGAGCAAAGCCCTGCCACTTCTCCTTTGTCTTAGTCACTGCTTCTTTTCTTCTAGGAGAAAAGTAATTATTGCATCTGGAGAATCTGAATTACAAATACAGGTAACATTCCTGCAAGTGAGTCTGAGAACAATTCAAATATATAAAAATCTCCAAAATTTAGAAGTCAATTACAGGGTATGGGTGCTCTAAGATGCAAAAGAAGTCCTGAGTGTTTTGCATGGATGCACTGCACCATGAGGGGAATGCAGCTGACCCTCTTCCTTGGCCTTGCATGTGATGCTTACATGAGTTACTCAAATTTGTTTCACATTCTCTTTTTTTTTTTTTTTTTTTTTTTTACAGTCACCATCAGTAATATATTTACTTTTATTTAACTAGATATATCCATGCCTGTTTCAAGGTGCTTTATTCCTGTTGGCAAAGGCAGACTCATTGTAACTCCCATTCGTGTGAATAAACCCAAAACAAAACTCAGGGGCTGATATAATTAGAACACATTTATGCTTGTTTTCCAGCCTTGGTCTGCTGAACAGCAATTACTTTGAAAGATAGTTCCTCTGCCTTCTTAAAATTTCTTTTTCTTTTCCAGTGTTCCTTTTATTCAGTCATGGGCTTGCAGTGGAAAGATGGATGAAGTGGAGAAGTACACTCTTTGCATATTTCTCAGCAGAATGAAAAAGAATACAGTGTACCGTATACAATAATCTGCAAATATACTAAGATAGCTGAAAAGAGTAAGGGCCTTGGATGGAAAAATTATTGATGAAAGAAGACTAGAAATAATGAGCATGTACTTCCCCAAGGGGATTTGAGATTGGATGTTAGATAACCTCATATGTAATGCTAACTAATGCTTCTTTAACAAGACATGGGCTTCTATCACTGTCAGTCCTTAAAACAGATTAGTTAAGCTGTTTGGGAAATGCTTAGGAATTCTTCACCCTGCTCTGTGCAGAGCAATGGACAAGGCTGCCTCTCCGCCTCTCCTTTAGTTTTCATGACTTTGTGTACACCTTTGTTGTGCTGTGTTTCAGCCATATAGGCACAGTACTCTTCCAAATGTAGTTACATTTTGTACTTACAGCTACAACAGTGATGGAAGCAGTCTAAGTAGGTGCCACCAAGACACAGTTGCTCCTGTGGAAATGCCAGTCCCTACCAAGCATTGTCAAACAGCAGAAGGGATGATTCTTAACTAATTACAACAGCATTGACAACAGGGCTCACACACAAACCAGTCTACCACATGCCATCTGCTCCATTGATGAAGGCATAAATGCTTTACACTGGGACAGAGCTTTCGTCTGAGGATCTCAAAGTATTTTACGAAGTGGAAATATAAAGTGACACTATCTTAATTGCACAGTTAGATGAGCAGGATTGCCACCTTCCTTAATTGCATGCTGATAGCATAGTCTGGCGTCTTCCTGAGGAAAGATTAGGAACATGAACAAAGGTAGTTTTGCTTAACTCTTCTGGGGATACTTGGAGGTAAAATTGTTCTGTTGAGCCACAGGCGTTATACAGGGGTGTGTGTGTAAGAACAAGTTTATTTCTCCAACAGAAGTCCTTTACATAGAGGTTGTGATGTGATTTTGCTTTTGTGAGGTATGTTCTTTACAGAAGAGCACGTGCACCCAACAGAGCTATTCTGGTATGTCTGCAGCACTAGCAGCGTCACTGAACTGACGTGTTTGCATAGGAGCAGGTTAATTTATGTCCTTGAGAAGGAGTTCAACACAGAGACACTTAGGTGAACAGCCCTATGAAAAGCACCACCATTACCGAGCTAGTGCATTTTCTCTCCTTTGGCACAGAAGCAAAGGACTGATGGTGCTGGGAATGGAGTGACAGGCCCTCTCCTCTGCAGCATGCTTTCTACCAATGCAGGCATAGAGTGCTTGTCAACACACATGTGTTCACCTCCTCTCTGCTGCAAATATTCATATGATTTATATGAATAAATATATAATTTCCTAGCCTTTTTGCTGTACATTTAGGATCCTGATCAGGACAGAAGTTACCATTTTACCTGGTAGTGAGTAAACATGTAACAGAGATGTCATGACAGAATGTGTGTCAGTGATGAACTTGTATCTGCTCCAGTTCCTTTTCCATATCTGTCTAAGCCAAAGTGCATGAAAGATATCAGAGTACAGCACGAAAGCTACATAAATCTGGTTTTGGACCCTAATAATGCCCTCCAAAACTTCCTTTCAGCAAGTAATTTCTCTTCCTGCTCTCATTTTTTAAATCCACTCTGCAGGTGAGATAAGAGGATTCTTTTTGCCCTTAAATTATGGCAGTTACGAGTAATCCTTGCTCTCTCTGTACACATGGGGCTTTTTGTTGGTTTTTTTTTTTGTCTTTGTTATTTTTTTTTCCCCAAGGAAAGCAACTATTTCATGTTCATGGAAAAAAACCCAGAGATTAGCTGCACCAGAACAAAATATATGAGTTAACCTGAGGCAAAGCACAGCTGAACAGCAGCAATACAAACTTCCCCTCAGCTCTGGTGCCCAATGTCGCCAATGATAAACCTTTGCAGGCCATTAAGTGGAAACAAAGTGTCCTTTATTAAGTTTCCTTTTTTATTAAAATCAGTAAATATAACTGAGCATCTGATAGTAAATAATTTCCCTCCACCCATCTACGGGTAAAGGAAGGCTCTGAGGGGCAGCAAGTACTTGCTCTCAGAAGAAACAATTCTGAGATGGTTTAAGGCAGCAGCTGCACTGGTGATCAGACAGGTCAGTGACATGAATATAGTTCCAATGCATATTTAAAGACTCTCTGACCTACATACAAGTATTTCCAGGACACGCACGTTCTTTTTCTAGCTGGCATCTTTTATATGACTTGAGTGGCCCACACCTTTCTCTGCAGACAAAGGTGTTACCTCCCCTGTTTCTTGACTATGGGGAGGATTGGGAAGCTGCTTGGATAAGTTATTTTTTGGTGGATTTTAACTGGGAAACACCAGTTCAATTGTATAGAAGGTAGGCCAAAAGGTTATATTCATCAAATACAAGAATCTTTATTTTAAAAGAGAATGTCTTAGGAGAGAGATGCTGTTCAGAGAAGGGCAATAATAGTGGCAGGGTGTGCTCTTGTTTCACCAGAGTAGGCAGAGACCCTTGGGGACACAAGAGAGAGGTCGAATCACATTTGTCTGGTTTAGATTAGAGGCTACAGGGCAGTCTGGAGGAAACATGCCCGCTGCAGCTGTGCTGCTTTGTATGGATGCCAGACAAATAAGAGCAGTAATTAGGCTCTTCACCAGGGCAACTTTGTCAGAGCCTGTGCCTTGCACTAAACAGAGAGAAGCTGCTGAGACATCTTCAGCAAGTGTCAATTACTAAGCTATGTGGTCAGGGCCATAGACCTGTTTTCTAAGGTGCTCTGTGCCACTCAAGCCTTGGTCTTATTAAACAGGCAGGAAAACTGTTGTGATTTGTTAAGAATTTGGAAAGAGGAGAAGTTTTTAAACTTAGATGCTTATTTTCCTTCCTCAGGGGAATGGTATTTTGACTGTAGTGGGAGAATTTAGGTTTGTCTTGAACTTGTAGGGTGCTGGGGAGAATAAAGGATCTTGCCAACCTCTGGGACTAATCAGCAGTGTGGTAAGTGACCACCCTTCTCCAGGTGTTTGGGGATGTATGAGTTTCAGATGAAACAGGAACTTCTCCCCAAGGTGTATCTGAACTATGTCACTGTCCATGTTTTCCCAGAGTCACTGTCCCTTGCTGGAGCAGGGACAGTGTGGCTCTGCTAGGGGATTGATAGAGATTTCAAATTTGAACAGGGACTTTTGAAGTTGGCATGTTGTCCCAAAAGGCAACACCTGCATGTTGAGAGTAAGTCTGAGAAAAAGTGGCATGGACATTTTGGTTGCCCTTTGGGACTTGTAGGTAGGAGGATTTTTGATTTGACTGGGCAGTTTTCTCACTATATTGAAAACAAGGGGTGGCCAAGCATAAGAGTAAGGAAGTGCAGAAGGCCTGACCTCTGTTTTATGACAGAACTAAGAGAGAGAACAGGTGGTCACAGACTAACTTATTCTGAAGAAAACTGGAGACAAGCATGTGATGGGAGAACTTGAAAAATAACAAAGGGAAGATGAAATCTTTAACGGTATGCTGAAAAAGATTAAGGGAAGACAAGCAGTTTCTTACTTTTTGTTGTTTGACTCCAGGGTGGGTATCACTTATTTGTGTGTAGCAGAATGACGCAGAGTCCCTGGTCAGGTGCAAAGGAGAGCCCCCTTATTGCAAAACTAAGGCCTTTTTAAGCAGTCAGGCCTTTATCAGTTACATAATTTTGAACCATAACAAACATAATTCAACCAACCACTACACATCAAAATGTGAACACACAATGGTTATATAACTTGCTTTTCTGCCTCTAATTCAGCTGAGTCACTTTCCCATTGTCCTTTTCTACTTAGCTGAAATAGCAGGCCTCAGCCATGGTTTTACAAGGCCTTCCTTTTGTAAGGTTATACCTATATGCAACACTTATTGTTTATTTATAAGGCTGTTGATAAAGACATGGCTGAAAATGAAAACACACTGGTTTCATCCCCTAGAAGAAAGGATTAAATCATTACTGTCATTCACATTTCAGGCAAAAGAGAAATAATTCTTCTGATGCTCACTCAAGGGAAGCTGGCAGTCAGAAGGACAGGGGATTGTGTTCCCGTGTTACTCTGAAATATGTAATGAGATTGCACTGTAAAATAGCCATGGAAATGTTAATTCTAAAGTCTGTGGTGTGCTGTGGAAAGAGAAAGTGGGAAACGATAAATGAGAAACATCGATCAAATATCAGCATGCGCTGTGATTGCCAAGGGCTTAGGTAGATCTCTACTCCTTAGGGAAGTTCTTCTCCCTAAGAATCATATGAGAGACTACTCTGTTAGGCAAAAATAATGCTGCAGAAATTTGTGAAGTGTTCATTAAGTAGAGTAAGAGCAGGAACTTTCCAAGTGACTGAGTGTCACTTTGATGGATAGACTACAGTAGGTTATACTCAATAAATCCTCGTGATCTCTGTGTGCATTGTCATTCAAAAGGAATTATTATTCCTAACTAAATAGTCACTGAAAATCTAAAAGGTCTGTTATGCACTGCCATGTCCTGAGTAACTGGGTTGTGTGACACAAGTCAGTGTGGAAATAAGAGAATTGGCACGCTCTTGGACCCTCACAGGGATGGGTCAGAGGGAAGTGCCCTCCCTGCATGTGGAGTCCAGACACAGCTGGGTGGCTGTGAGTCATATCTTACCTCTAGGGCTTCTTAAGATCTAGACACTTTATTCTAGACCAACGTACAGTCATTTCAGTATGTTTGAAGGGAAGGAGGAAAAATATAGAGAGAAATGACATGTTTTGTAAAAATGGACTGAAAAATGCTATAAGATTGAAGCAGAGCCCAGTTCAAATTTGTAAAATTCCTTCACTTTCACCATATTAAGGCTTGGGAACAATTTCAAGACTTTGAAGAGCTGCTGGGGAGTTCTTTAGCAGGTGAGGAAGGCTGGGAGGAGAACAAGGTAAATGTGTAAGTGGAACGGAACTTCTTTAGATGGGTGATGTCTGAGAACAAAGATAACTTTGTTCAGCTTTTGACCAAGTTATTGGGAGTCATATAGGATCTCATTTAAACTTTATCATTAGATTGCATGCCTCATCTGTGACCAGGGACATGACTAGCATAGAAACAGGCTTACTCATTTTCTAATTGCATTCGCTGGACCATGGGTGGAAAGCAAGCATGAAGGATGTGGGTGCAGCATTCCAGGGCCAGAATGCGGCATTTGTTGATCATGTCATTGTATAATGACATCATATCACATAAAAGCATACAGTATTGAAAAATATAGCCACATAATTTCCTGGAATCAGTACTAATTAAAAAGCAAATTGGAGTGGGAAGCAGCTGAAGAATATCCAACTATTTCTATTATCATGATTTTTACAGTAAAGGACAGATGAGTAAATGCTGTGTTTGAATTGAAGAACATTAATTGTGAAGCTTCAAGGCTGCTGAGAAAATGAAATTTGCCTTTTTCTTTTTTAAACAAAAATGGGTTTATTCATCTTCTTGCTATTTAGTACACAATAGCCTTAATAAATACAATACAATAATAGGGCTGCTGGATCAGGTCCAAATAAACCCTAAAATGACCAGGTGCTATAATGAGAATATCAGAGTTTGACATTTTAGTTCCCTAAATTGTCCTTCTTGCTCCTTCTTCTAGCATCTACAAGCAGTGCACCTGAAAAATGCCCACACTTAGAATGGCATCAGCACAAGGTAGGGAAGGAGAACTCTTGGCTGTGGGGGGGCTGGGTTGTCTCCAATGTGGTACATTCTGTCTCCAATGTGACACAAGAGGTTTGTGGAGGGGTGCAGTGGAAACCTTGTGTTATAAACAATGTGCAGACACTGTGGAATGTGCCTACTCTAAAATGAGTGCTTTCTGATTTCACTCCCTGCTTCAGTTGATCCTGAAACTGTGTGGAAAAGTATTATCCACCTCTTAATATTTCCTACCTTTGCTAAGGTGAGTAGTGATGGAGAGTATGCACCACAATGGCTGTTTAACCAGGATCTTTGTCTGTGGCTCTGCAGAACTAGATATGTTGTCTTCCTTGATCTGCTTCAATTTATTTTTAGGTTGTGACTGTGAAAAAGCTAGAAGTTTGCTGGAGTCAATTTTCACAAAAAGCCAGTGACAGAGTAAGAATTTCTGCCAATCTTCTTAACTTGCACTGAAAGCCTACAGTTTCTCAGGTTGCAGGAGCACAATATCAAAAAAAAAAAAAAAAAAAAAAAAAAATTGCAGCCATCAAAGCATGCTCAGAACAGACATATTCTGTTAGCTTTTGTGACTCCTTGTTTCACACAGAAATGCCCAGATTTAGAAGGCATGACTTGGGCATAGTCCTATAATTTGTCAGTCTAACCCCATCCTTTCCCCCTCAGTCTCTTGTCCCAGTCACTGACTTAATGAAAAGCATTTTTTTGGTGGGTCTCTTGGCATGGTTCTTCCCCTAGCAGTGCTGCTTGTTGCTCCTTATTGCTGAAGAGGTGTAGAACTGACGGATTATCACAGTTGGGCTTCATGAAGAAGGTCCTCCTTCTAGACTTAACCTGCAGGTGGAAGATATTGAAGAGGAATGTACTTTTGATAGCTTTATCTTAAAAGAGAGTGAGGAAATATCTAGATTTCTTCACTGAAAATTTATTTTATTCATAGCCATCTTCAGAAGTACAGGATTGTTCTGGCCCTCTGACCATGGAAAATTTGTTCCAGGAAAGCAAGTTTCTCAAAGGTTCAAGAGCACTTTCTTGCCTTACTAGGAGTTTGTGTAAAGTGTGAACTATAAGCAAAGGATGGTTCTGCTGTGCCCCTAACATGCCCTGTCTTTAGGTACTTGTTACAGGAATGGCATGGATTACATGCTAGGATCAGGAAACAGGAGCCTGTGTATGAGAAGTAACAGCTCTTTGGCCGGATGTGACAGAGAGAGGTCAGGCTTTGCCTTCTCTTACAGAATCATTACTGTGAATCATTACAACAAGCATTGTTGGTGTTGGGAATTGGCCTTGGCTAGCAATGAGGCTGGAATAACTCTAGTACCACAGGGGTTTAGACCTCTAGTAGCAGCACATGGCACAGGGCTCTGTGCTGTGAGGGTTCCTGCGCAGTGCATGTGCTGGCCTTGGGAAAGCTCACTTAGTAACTCAGTTTGCTATGACTTTCACAAGAATTTGCCTGCACTGTGCATAGGCTTCATGGTCAAAACATAAAAAATTGCCTGTCGTTTTACTTGATTCCAATTGTTTGCGGTGCTGTGGAAATGAGATGCTTAGAGATAAATAAGCTGGCCGTTAACTGTGTTTTTTATTTGGTTTTAATGGTTTGTACTAATTAACTGGATCCCGTCTAGTTTCACTTGAGTGGGAGTGACATGAGCACAAAGATTACAGGTTGGCATTTACATTAGTCTGTTTCATTAAAGAGGAAAAGATTCCGTTTAGCAAGAGACACCTCCAAGGAAAACAATGCCAGAGGGAACAAAACTGTTTCTGTGCTTGAAGAGAACAGGGCCGCAATACAGTAGTCTAATTAAGATGGTTATCTGCTGGTAAACAAACATAGCTGACTCCTGTACAGTGGACAGGGGAATTTAAAGAGAAAAATTATCGATTGAGTCTGGAAAAAGAGTTGGAGCTCAACAACGCAACAGATAAATACATATGCTTTCTCTGTCTCATTCTTTCACATTGAACATATCTGATGGTGTTGGGGAAACTTTTTTTCTAATTTGTGGCTTTTCCCGCCCCCCCCCCCCCCCCCCCCCCCCCCCCGACTATTCTGTGTAAGACTTTTCAGGGATGGCTTGGCAACATGGGTCAACCAATTCAGCTCCTTTTTTTAATTCCTTATTCTTAGATTCTGTCTTGTCTGAAAACACACTGTTGGTGCCACTTTGGTTGAAATTCCTCTGCAAATCCCTGCTGTATGAGTTAAGGCTTGTGCAGATGGTGGCACTGCTGATGAAAATGACACTGAAGGGTTGTTTTGTCTTTTCTAAAGCCAAGCAAGAGCATTTTAAACAGGAAACAAACAGCTATTATGATTTTGGTGGCTTTTATAACTGCTCTGTAAAAAGGTATAAAAAAACCCTTTGGCTGTCTCTTCCACTTTTCTAATTTGAAAAAAATAAGAAATAAAATGTCCCCAGAAACTGGTGGTATACCAGTGGCTTCTCCTCAAAATCTTTTAGAAATCATAGCTTTATGAAGGGACAAGTGCTTTAGTTTTGATGTGAAACTCTATTTGTCCCAGAGGCACTCAGGAATCTGAGTGCTGGGGAGGCTTCACTGAGGGCTGCCCAAGACTGAAAGTGCAGTGACCAGGCAGCCCTGAAGATGGGCTGGACAAGGATGATGCAGAGGACATCTACTGGAGCCAGCCTGCACTGGGAAACTGCCCAGGTGGCTTTATTTTGTTTTGGTAAGTTCACTGCCTGCTCTGTTGTAAATGAAGAAAACACTGCTGCTGTCTTTTTCTCACTTTTGGAATAAACTGAAGATATATCTGCATCATTCATGTCGAGGTATCCAAGCTACATCCACACAAGGTGAAACGGACTACAAAGAAAGAGAGCAGTAGGATAAAAACCAATAAACCTTTGTTTAGTCAGGTCTTCCTTGACACATAATTTTGTTATTGACTTGTAAGTTATGGAATAAATCATCTGGGAAGCTGTGGGAAATACCCCTGGTCTGTGAATTCTGGTAAGGCAGAGAATTGGGTTAGGCACAAGTCATGAATTGGGTAACAAGAACCACCCTCTCTTTCTACTACTCTGGTTTCTGTATGTGTCTCATCATGATAACTCAGACCTGAAGCTTATTCAATGAGAAGTGTCAGATAAAGCTGGATGGTGTTTTGCAGAAAGTCTTGACAGCTTGGTGCAAACATCCAGCCAAGGCATGGGAATGCCATGTTGTTCAACTGACGACTCACAGGCCATAAATAATAGTTAGTCAATGAGCCAGAAGTGACTAGCCCATAGACAGAACCCATATGTTGAAATATGTTTGCATTAATTTTTGCTGAAGGGCCTTGAATAATGAGGAGATTAGTAAAAATCAAAGTCCTTTTTGGATAATATATGAACAGGAACCAAACAGGGTAAGTTGTGAACTGCAAAGGGTTCTCCTAGTTGTAGTCATTGGCTTGTGGCTTTCTATCACTACCTACTAATTTAGATCTTTAACAATATTCATTTAAATTACATTTTTTTTTAATCTGGCAGAGTGGACAAGTTCAAAGAGACCAGATGATTAAAAAAATGCTATAAAATAGCTGGACAAAGGGATCTAGTTGGTGTATGAATGGTACTCTTTGATTGTGCCTTTTTGTGTATCTGGTATCTCTTTTCTGCAGAAGCTTTTGGACAATATCCAGTGAGCATAAAGGATTGCCACGAGGACAAGAACTGTCCATAATTTTGACTAGACTGGCAGATCAGACTATGAGCAAGAGATACAGATAGAAACTTCATCACATCTCTCAGAGAAGCCTGAAGTGTCAAAAGTTGGAAAACAGCTGTTTGAAAACCTGTCTGAGAATTGGCAGTGGGGAGGGAATAGAGAACTTCCAGCTAAAAAGGGCTTAAAAGATGTGATTTTGAGCACACTTGTTAAATGTGTTTTCCCCAAAGCAGCCATCCTGGTGGATTGGAGAAATTCAACATGCAAAACTGTGTCTCTTGGTATGTATGAGAAGGGAGAAATAACTGTCCTGTTTTTTTCCCAGAGCCTTCTCTAGCAGCTTTTCTCCCTCCCTGTTGCTTCAGCTCAGGCTTCACATGTCCCTGGTGCATGTGCCAAGCAATCTGCCAGCCTCACGTTGACTCTCGCTCCACTCATCACGAGCACTGACCTCCAGCACTTGCATTAACAAAACTTCTCCTGCAGTTAAAATCATTCGATTACTTTAAGCATGAAGTGGCTCAAAAACATTGCAGAGCACAGGATGATTGGTAAGCATGTTACAGAAGCAAAGAACATGTACTTTGAGTTCCTAAGGGCCAGAATTTTTAAAGGGCTGTTGTTAAGGATTCTTTCAGCATTTTCTCAGCAGTGATGAAGTAATTTCTGAAGTACTGCGATCTGCTACATGAAGGCAATGAGTGATTTTCTAATGTTACTTGAATATCTTCCGTGAATCTCTTTCTTTGCTTCTTGGCTTTGCCATACAGAAAATTTGTTGAAGTTTCTTTTCTCCTCATTTCATGGATCCTCAGTCTGACTTCTCCTTCCCAAATCAAGCTGCATACACAAAACCTCCTGCTGGAATATGCTAGGCCTGGCATAGATTTCAGGTAAGAAATATATGCCTTCATACAGATGATGCAACACTGCTTTCAAATCAAGTATGAAGGATTTCTTGCAAACCATATCTTCAGGCATTTTAGTGTTTTGGTACTTTGTAACAATTTTAAATTGACCTGAATATATCCTAGCCCTGTTTCCATCAAATGGCAAACATTCAGTGCTGCAGGCCTTGAAACTTCCTGCTTTTCTTTGAAGTATGGACGGGGCTGAAAAGACCATTTTTCTTTAGCTGCCAGGTGTGCAATCCCTGCCTCTCCGTCCATCTCCTGAGCAGAGCTGCACCATGAGTTCACTCTCTCCCTAGCAGCACAGCAGCCTGGTGGCACTGGGTGAGAGCACAGAGTTTAATGTGGTTGCCTGGCATTAGCAGTCAGTCAGAACTGCATGCTGGTAATTTCTTGGTAACACCACTTCAACTAGAGAAGGGATAGAATAAAAAGACTGCCTCTGAAAAGATAATCAGAAGTTTCTTCAAACTCAGCTTAAGTAATAACATGCAACTCCATCATTCCTCAGCCTTATTGGAAATGTTGAGAAAAGACATATTTAGGAGCAAGCAATCACTTTTGTGCTTAGGAAAAAGCATATTGTAAACGCTGTTTCTCTTTTGTATTCTTTTAGAATTTCCCCTTTTATCCACTGCCAGTTGAGTTTCCCACTCTAACCTTTTATTGACAGCAAAGTGCCACCACACTATTTTGATTTGTGTTATCACTCATGGCAGTGGCTAACAGCAGAGGTAATGTGCTGTGACCTTTGGTGGCCACAGTTCTGCTCTAAAGCAAATCCCACAGGATTGGTGCACTCAGTGCTTTCTGCTCCTGGAGGGCAGGTCTGTCCAGAAGGGTCACAAATTCCTGTAGTGTTTTGCAGAAGGTGTATGTGTCTCTTTGGGGAAATAATCATTCTTCCTCAAGCTTCCAGGAGAGTTATAAATACATAAAAGGAAAACAGAGTACTAGACACATACAGGGCCTCTTTTTAATATCTCACTAAGCATATTGTACACTTTCATGTCTGCCGTGCTCCAGGCTGTATTGCCCTGGCACTGTGATGAAAAGCAGTTTCTTTGATTCGTTCTCAGCTTTCTTCTCAATAATACCTGAGTAACACTAACTTGTGGTGGAACAAATCAGTATGAATCCAGGAGCAAGTCCTCCTGAATGGCTTCAGCATCTGCTTTCTTAAGAGAAGCCTTATGAAAATATAAGTATCGAACTTTCCTCTTAATTCAGTGCTAGTTACTCTGACAGAGTTCAGCTGCTTTGGGAACTGGCACTGTGAGTCTGAAAGTTATTGAGATAAACATTGGCCTCCTTCACTGATCTTCTACTAACTCCTCACACCAGCAGCAGGCATGCATTTATTGTCCATCTCAGTTTGAAAGAAAAACACAGATGGTGCAGCACAATGCTGCCCAGGCTGTGACCTTTCTCATGGCACTACATTGTCTTCTTTGGAAAGAGAGAGAAACAGTAAACCGTGACAGACAGTGACATTTACATATGTTGACTTGCAAAAGTAAATATATTTATATGTAGTCATTTGAGAAAAGCCAAATGTGATATGTTTCGGGAAGATAGGCACATGGGTGAATTGCAGTGTAAAAGGCAGGCTAAAAAAATAGGGATGCATGCAAGAAGGCAAAAAAAAGGTGCTCTTTGAAAGTTTGCATCCCTTGAATTGGTATTCTTCACCTCTGAATACCAGTGCCTAGAGCACAGTGTGGCTTGCACTGCATGCCCAGTTTTGTCTGGACTTCAGTATGGTGTGGGGAAACATCCAGGATCTGCTGTGTGTTTCATTTGCAGCTGTGTGCCTGAAATAATCTGAGATTTCATCGAATGCTTATCTTCCAGTCACAGGCTACACACAGGAAATAAATTCACAGGTATTCAAAGTGGCATTGAATGGGATAAAATCAGGCTTGCATAGCTTCCTTTGAGGTACTGTGTAGTAATGGTTTGCTTCAGGGAGGTCCTCTCTGGGAGCTGCATCCTAGTTTTGGGGGTCCCTACTTTGGGGTGGAGGCAGAAGGGAGTCAGGATTTGGCTGGGTTCTCTCTGTCCTCCCTGCTATGGGTGAAGAGAACTGCACATGTAGCAGGGAAAAACCAGAGCCAAGGTCTGCTGGCCTCTGCAACATCATAAGATAACGGTAATTTTGTGAATTTCAGAGGAAATCCTATGCTGCTCTCAAAGCCTGGGAAAAGGGAGGAGAGAGAGGAGAGTGAGATAAAGGTTTAAAGACAAGGAATGGGAATAGCTTCTCCAGACTCTGCTGGAAACCAGTCTCTGCGTGAGTGACACTGGGGATCAAGTAAAAAAAATAAATTAGGAAATGGATCACTTTCATCAAAAATGCTCATGTTCTTGCAATAGAGGGGGCTGAAAGGAATCACTGAGGGAAGGGCAAGGGCGAGGTTAGTTGATCACAAAGACTGAGATACTGCTATAGCCATCAGAGCTCTAAGTTAGGGAGGAGTGATGGAAACATGTCTCAAAAGGGCTCTTTAGTAATTTTTTTTTAATTCTCCTCTTCTTTGCCCTTGAATGCCCCATGAAAATTTCAGAATCAGTTTGGTTGAAACAATTCATGAGAGAATGGCCTGATGTGTTCTCAGCTCCACAAAGACAGAGCAGTGTGAATATCTGTCTGTCTGGGGAAATGGGAAAAACCCTCATCCAGTATTTGCAAGGGGAAGGTGAATGTTACCTTCAGTCATGTTTAAACAATTCAGAACAGGCAAAAAATTCCCAAATATGGCTATTTGGGTTCAGTGCATTTCACATGATAAAGTTATCGGTAGCTATTGGTTGCTTGTTTCTGATCTCCCTTCAGTCAGAAGTGTTTGGGGCTGGCTAGTGGTTTGCTTGTGTGCTTTTAGGGCAAGGAGCATCTGACCTTGTAACAAAGGCACTGGTCCCAGCACTAGAAAATACCAATACTGTCCACATGAGGGAAGATAAAAGCCTGCCAATGCTCTAGGAAATGACAGTAGGCTCACAAGCAGTGAACAAGGCGCACAGGTCATTGCCCATTTCATAAGAACACAAGGTGTTTTGTGAACTAACGAGATTATTCCCTGCCTCTTTTCCCCTGCAGCATCAGAGATACCTACGAGATTAATGGTAGCACCAGCTAAATGGCCTGTTATTCCCATTCCTGTGGACCCTTCTCAGCATGCTTTGATGTTAGGATCAGGGAGCCAGACTCAGGTCATAGCAGTCTCCTGTCCTGCTCCTTTTCCCAATTTAAGTGACAGAACAGCTGATGTTTGAAATATTAACTCCATTTAAATATATCTCTTTCCATGTTCTACAGCCTTGAAAAGTATTGTTTTGGCTCTCAGTATGTATTTTAGGGATGAAGAGTGCCTCTTGTTTCAAAAGGCAGACAACCACTGAAGTCACAGTCCAGAATTAACAAAGTTTTTTGTTTCTCAGTTTGCTTAATACTCTCTTTTGCTTAATACTCTCTTTTAGCTCTAAAAAACCAGTTTTGAAGTGGTGATTCTTAAGCACCTCATTTTATAAAGCCAAAATAATATCACTGACAGGTTGACTGAACACTGTTTGGTACAGTATCTCTGAATTAGTTGCTTGAAGTATGGACACTTAGAAGCATTTCTTTCCTATACATTAAATGGGGAAAAAAACCCAAAACAATGGGCAAAGTTAAATGAGATAGTCTTAATGTAAACTTTCATGGAAAAAGGGAAGAAAAACAGATTTGTGTGGGAATGCCAGCCTCTGAGAAGAACAATAGGAGTGAGCACAGCAACCCCTTAAATTTTGCTAAGGCAAAGAAATGGGTATTTTTTTCACCAGTTGCTGATTTTCATTTGATAAAGTCTTTTATTGTAAAGAACTGAAGGGAAGAACAGCAGCTTTGTTGCATCTGACCAGAGGCAGGACTGTGGACAAAGATAAATTTTTGCTCTTTTAAAGCAGTATGAGCTCTGAAGAAGCTGGGATAAACATAAGCAAGAGACAGAAAGGTGTCAGAGACAGCTGAGGGCCTGAAATGCAAACTCAGTGTCAATAGAAATGCAAGGCTGTCCTTTCACAGCAAGCTCAGCAAGCTGTCCTTTCACAGCAAGTCAACTTAGATGATGTGACACCACTGAATGTAGGAGATCCCAACAGAAAAGCTGAATAGGTCACGTTCCTAGAATAAAGTTTCTCCACATTTCCAGTCAATCCATAAATAACTGAGGTCTTAAGCATCTAATGGGTCTCACATGGCAGCTCTTGGACACATCCTTTGTTATCCTTTGTTAGCATTTCTTTTTCCTTATCCCTTCAGTGAAATTGCTGGTAATTTCTTCTAAAATCTAGCATATAAAAGGAATTATTTTATTTTAATTTTTCATATTCTGAAGAAGAGTCTGCATCATTATGAGAGAAGGAAACTTTGCTGCTGCTTTATATTGCTGCATACTGCCATGAGTAAAAGTCTTTTTTTGAGTCCCTCAGGGGAACAGCCATCTCAGTAGGAGCTGAGGGACTTTCCTCTGCATCAGTTTCAGCTTCCTTGTCTTTTTTCCAAGTGTCACCTAGTTTATTCTAAGTCAAACACTGACAACGAAGCACATATCATAGTCAAAAAAGAAAATCTGTAAATGATCTAAATGTTTTCTTCTTAAAATGTGCTCCATTAACATGCATCATTATACATAGCTCAAACTAATTTTTGAGTGAGTAAATGAAAAGAGGTCTTAGTCTGATAAATGCACTGCATTAATTCTGTGCTATAACAGACTGGCAT
This sequence comes from Pyrgilauda ruficollis, assembly GCF_017590135.1. NCBI lineage: Eukaryota > Metazoa > Chordata > Aves > Passeriformes > Passeridae > Pyrgilauda > Pyrgilauda ruficollis. The sequence goes on from NW_024515875.1 coordinate 1,140,771, forward strand.
GTTACATACAAGAGAAAGATTGACATCTTCATAGTGAAAGAAAATTGTCTGTAACTATTAGACTGAGTTAATGAAAGAGGGAAAAAAGAGGGAAGAATGCTTGTATTAAGCACGATATGATCATTAAACTAATGAGAGGAACATTATTTTGCCATTAGCCTAAAGACTAGGAATTTATAGCAAACTAACGTTAGAATTACATTGAGTTTTGTTTCCATTTCCTGGTGAAGTAGGAAAAATAATCCCAACCTGCAGGAGCTGGAATGTTATGTGCTACATGTCACTTTACAGTTGCAATATATACCTTATTCTAGGGAAGGAGTTGGGATTTTTTTGCCTGTTCTGAATTGTTTAATCATGACTGAAGGTAACATTCACCTGACAGAATGTTTAAACCTCACAGTGGATATCTTCATCTGAGCTCCCCACACCGTTCCCTCTATCCTGAGGGGTGGGGACTGAGGGCTTTAGGACATGGTCTGTTTGATTGAATTTGTTAATGCATAAAGTTAAAATGAGGGGTCTCTACAAATACCATTTCTTTCTCCATTGATGGAAAATGGTGTTCATGCTCTCTGCTTTGTGTTTGAATAGAAACACATTTAGTCAGATAAATGCTCTAATAGGGTTTGAATTCAGTTCATATGTGATACTTAGGTGCTGGTATCTGAGTGCAAAAGGAGTGTTTAAGCTCTCATTGTAGCTGATAAAGAATCTAGTAAAAAAAATCTGTTTAAGATGTGATACCTGCTTCAGATATCAAGTCTAAACCATGAATTTTGTGTGATCAGGAGAGGGAGAAAAATGTTATTATGGTGTTAGATAAAAGTGGAGATTCAAACACCCAAATCCTGATAATCAAGGTTATGCAAGGTTAGCCATTTACACGCTCAAAAAGTATGAATGACTATCTTCCTTCTTGTTTTGTCTCAGTTTCTGACAAACAGTGATTTAAGCACATTTTAAACCAGAGCCTGCATTAGAAATGCCATCCAAGTAGTCACTTAATAGTCACTTAGCCTTTGTAAGCTTGGCTAGTCTCTGTAAAATTTATTTAACCACCCCAGTATCCTACTGCTTTGAGTTTTACCATACATTAACACACTGTTCCCCAAAATCAAACAGTTCCTTTGTTTAAAAGTGGTGGCTTGCCAATCTTCAGAACACTTGGTATTATGGAGAATGATTGCTCCTTATGCACCTTTTTGGACAACAGTCAGTACCAACATTTTCTTGCCTTCTATCATATTCCCTCAAACAAACATGTGTTTTCCATGCCAAAGTTTAATCTATGTGTGTTCCTTTCCAGCTGAACAAGTCTCTTGTCTTTCTCTGTCATCCTTCCCTCTATGCTCTTTTAGTTCCTCTTTTGTTAGACATGGTCTGATTGCTGCAACATGCTGTGTGTGGGAAGAGCATGTGGTGGCTTAGGGAAATGGCAAAATACTTTTTCCTCTCAAGGCCTTTTACAGACAGTGCTGAAATCTGGTTTTCCTTGTGTGGCCTCAGACCACTCTGCTGGCATTTTCTGAAATGTATCCACAATGACTGAATTTTTGCTTGTAGTTAATGCAAACCCATTCGTTATCTACATATAGATATGGTAGATTATTTTATCTCAAGTACCTTACTTTGCTTTTAAGAACCCTGAGCTTCATTTGCCACTTTATCTTTGGGGTCACTTGAGTTCTTCCAGTGACTCACTGATGAGTCATTAAGCTTTACTGCCAAGAATTGCTTGCTTTTACTGGCAAATATCAGCATTGTAATGTTTCCTGCCCCCTGGATTGTTTATGGATGTATTCAGTTACATGGAACACAGCTTGTAGATGGTGTGATGCCTTGGTGGTGGGTAGCAGGTGGTAAACTCAGGATTCCTCACCTGCTCTACTAAGAAAATTGACAAAAGATTTGAATAAAAGCACTGTTAAAAAAGATACAAGAACCTAGAAGTGTTCTTTATATAAATGTTAGCCCTTAGACCTTTTAAGCAACTGCTCATGTTGAAGGAAACTGTTCTCTTGAGGCTCTTACTAAGTTCTGCTTAAACCAGGCAAAGAGCTACAACAACACTTTAGGTTCTGCCAACATACATATCTCATTGAAATGTTGGGTACAAGATCAAATAAAATAATAGATGCTATCTGCCATCCTAATTAAATGAATTTAATAAATAATGATCAGGTATTGATAGTACAAGATTACCGATGGAATTAATGAGTGTCTGTCGATCTTCAGATAAATCCCTGCTGCAGGGCTGCCCTGATGAGGAAAAGCCATTTGACAAGATTAAGTTGATTTGGCCCTTTAAGTAGATTTGGCTTGTGCTATCATTTCTCACCTTGATTTTGTTGCTTTATTTTAGTCAACAATCACTTTGACTTAAAAGGAGCTTAAAAGCTGTGCAAAAGAGCAGGGCATCCCCTTTCACTCCTTTTATTTATCACTGTTCTTGAATGTTTGGAAATACAAAATTCAGTGTATGAGATCAGGAATGTGTCAGGTTAAACTATTACTGTATGCTGATGAAATACTTTTATTTCTATCAGATTGGCAAAAATATTTTCCTTGTGTATTGGACATAATATTCAACTTTAGGAAACATTCCTGGCATAAATCAATTGGACTGAATTTGTGTTGATGGCAATCTCCCAAAGTATAAGAAAGACAAAACCAATCAATGGCACTTTTCAATGGCATTAGACTAGTTTTAAATAGTTAGATGTTCAGTTTCCTAGGAAAAGTAATGAAATTGTTAGAGCTAATCTTAATCCTTTAATTATGGAACTGACTAATGACTTAAACAGATGGTGGGCTTCCCCCCCCTCTCATTATGGGGGAAGGTTAATACAATTAGAATGAATATATTACCCAGACTTCTTTCCACCCTGAGTACATTACCAGTTTCTGTTATACTTTTCTTACTTTTTTTGAAATTTAATACATTTCAAGTTCTTGGGAATTAAGAAAGAAACAAACAAAAGAAAGTCATTAAGGAAATTTAGGAGCCTTATACTACCCAACATTATGTTGCATTACATGCCTGCTATTGTGGGGGCAGGTGGCTTGATTGCTCAATGATTATTTTTAAAGTTCTCAGTGTGGTAATAGAGAGAAAATTACTATCTTCCCTGCATTTATGGGGCATTTTGCATTCTGATAACTTGCCTCCTCCAGGACATTTGCCATGGTTGGAGGCAGCTGGAAATGTCCTCTCTCATAGGCAGAATTTTCAGCTTGGTTAAACTGCAAATATGTGATGCTCAACCACCTTTGTTGTGGGAAAACTGGCACAGAAAGTCCTAGAAGCCTTATGGAAGTGGATGAGTGTGTGGCTTTTGTACATCTTGAGAAGAAACCTGCACTACAGTCCAACAGGGAATTGATACATGAGAGAGAAGCTCAAGCACACAGTGACAGGACAATTTGGGACCCAGTATTGCCAGTGTGCTGAATCTTCCTTTTTGCTGCAGCGCTGTGGCCCCATTCACCAGGATTAGAAGTGCCACGACCAGACAGAACCTACACAAAAATCCAGACACCAGTGTAGCTACCAGCTGCTGGTGTCTCACATTATTCAATCTAAAACCACATGATATAGCTCTTATGGCTTAGTCATCTGATTGCCTCCACAGAAGCATGTATTAGACCCATGTAAATAATTTTAATTTGGTTCTGTATGTAGCCTTGATCATTGACATTGTCTGTGAGGATACTGAGATGGCTTGTGGGATAGTGCTGAGAATCTTTCTCTCAGGGATCCCTCTTCCTCCTGGTAGTTTATTTTCCCCTGCTTCATCTCCTCTACATTTTTTATTACTCTTTCTGCCAGCTAAATTTTATGTGATGTGTTTAAGTTAGTATGATTGGTAGTTTTATGTTTTGTATGGTAATATCTGTTGCCATAAAAAAAAATCTGAGAAAGACTAGAGGAACTGAAAATAATATTGGACTTATTTCTCAAAATGTTTGCACGATGCAGAGAACAATTTGGGAAAAAGAGAGCAGTGTCAGCAAACTGCCAAATGACTGCCTTCATGCTGTATTTCTGTCTTCCTGTCAGGAGATTATGCAGTATCTTTTTATTACAGACCACATTTTAATAGGCTCTTCTGATAATCTCATTTACAAATTCACCCATTATAAAGGGACATCGATTTTACATTTACCTCCAAAATACTGCTGTTTTGTATAAGCAATTGCTGCATATATTCTACAGAAGTTATTGGGAAGATCTTGTGCTGTAGATGTTTGGGACTTGTAAAATATATTTGTGCACACTTGCATGGTATCTATCTTACTCTCACTTCTGCATTCAACAGAAGTGGGGTTTTTTTTGGATGGGCATAATATTTGGTATGCATCTTGTCTCTTTTATGCCTTGTCTCTTTGGTTAACATCTGTTTCTTTGATTTTCTCTGTTTGTTTTTCTAATTACCCTTAAGTGAGTTTTGAGAGCACCTCTCTAACCTTTCTTAGTGTAATAAGAACTAAGGTGACCCTTTTCTGACACAAATACTATTAGATGGAATATGGCAGAAGAAATTAAAGAAAAAATATCAAGGGTTGAGTATAGCATTCCTGATGAGAAAGAAATTTTTTTTCCTCATGTGGGCAAGGAATGCTAAATTTTTCAGGAGAGAAAGAAATTCTAGAGTAGGGAAATTTGATAAACATCAGATGAAACAGGATGAACGTATTTTGGGTAGACAGACTATAGCAGTCTTACTGAAACACACCAATTTTAGCAGTTCACCTCTGTCCAACAAAGAACTGCTTCCAAAGGACTTTCATACATGGATGAAATCTGAGGTTAGTTGAAGTCAGTGGGAGTTTTGCATGATTTTCATGGAATCTAGTCTGGTTTCTACCTGTGCCCTAAATTAATTTTTAAAGTGAAATAATAATAGAGTATATACATACTTGAGAAAGAATTGCCAGGTTTTATGTAAAATCGCAATTTTAAGATGGAATATATGTATTTTAAAAATGATTTTATATGTGTTTGTTTTTTTTTTTTTTTTTTTGTGAAGAACCACACATGGAAAGGAAATAAGGATTCACAGCTCAATGGGAAGAATCACTGAATACTGATGAACCATATTTTTCCGTCACACTAGGACAAGACTAGCAAAAATACTTTGTGGGAATTGTGTAGTTATAGATAAAAATTAATATTTAAAAAAAAATTAGTGAATTGAATTGAAGCCTACATAAAAACTGTAGTCTGGGAACGATAAACACTGTTTTGCAAGTTTGGGTCATATTCAGGTCTTGTAGAAAAGAAGTGGATGAAGCACCTGAAAAAGTTCTAAAATTTTTGACAGTTTTCTTTTAATGATAGAAGAAAAAAATCAAGAATTCACCTGCAAATGGAATTTTTTTTTTAATTTAAACCCCCAAATCTCTTTCCCTTACACAAATACATTTTAATCAGGTGAAAACTGCCAATTACTGTTATTTCTGCAGTGTGTAGGAAGTGGATACAGATGGTACCTGAGCAGAGAGAAAAGCTATCAAGGTCAGAGGTTCAAAAAACCAGAAAGGTAGGTAAGCTTTAAAAGACTGAAAGAGGAATATTTTCACCATATTCATTGTTCCATACAGCTTCATGGCCAACCTGAAGAAGGCAGTTCTATGTCAGTGGTAAAGGTGAACAACCACTGTCAGGACAAAATATTATCATCTTCAATTTGGATTTCTGATGCTGGATTATCCTGGTAATTTTTGGCCAAAGAAAGCAGCACAGGTATGTGGGTGTAACACTATAATTCTCGCAACTTCATGCTTTTCCAAGAGTAAAATGTGAGGTGCCATCTGTGTTCAGTGTTTGTTTTTTTCCTCAGGTGTGTGAGCTTTAACTAGAGGAAAAAGAAATTATCCTCTTTTTGGTACCAGATGTTTCCCCATGAGAGGAAAGATTTGGGTGCTTACAAATTGACTTGCTGGTGAGAAGAGTTCCTTCATGCGCTAGTTAAGAGGTTGTTTATGCTCCAATACCTGAGTGTTCAAATTCTTTCCAGACTTCAATATTTTCTGGTGTTTATATATAATCTTTATCCAATAAAGGAAGAATTGGGCCATAAAATTGTAGGTGACAATATTGAAAGGAACCCTTTAGATTACTCTGTCCATCTCTCCTCTCTCTGCTAGGTGATATAAAGTAGACTTTCATGGTGGATAATGGAAGAGCACCAGACATCATCTGACTTAAACATTTCATGCTGTCCCACATGGCATCCTTGTCTGTAAACTGGAGAGACATGGATTTCATAGATTGAACACTGAGTGGGTGAGGAATTGCCTGGATGGTCACCCCAAAGAGTTGTGGCTTGATATCCACATGGAAAGCAGTGATGAATGGTGTTCCTAATGTCAGTGCTGGGACTGGCAGTATTTTACATCTCTGTACTCCCACCTGGAACACTGCATCCAGCTCTGGGGCCCCAGCAGAAGAAGGATGTGGACCTGTTGGAGTGAGTCCAGAGGAGGGCTACAGAGATGAGCAGAGAGATGGAGCACCTCTCCTATGAAGACAGGCTGAGAGTGTTTTTCAGCCTGGAGAAAGGAAGGCTCTGGGAAGATTTTAGAGCAGTATCCCCAGTACATATAGGGACTAAAGGAGAGCTGGAGAAGGACTTTTTACAAGGGCATGGAGTGATAGGACAAGGAGGAATGGCTTCAGACTGAAAAAGAAGAGGTTTATGTTAGATGTTAAGAAGAAATTCTTTACTGTGAGAATGGTGAGGCTCTGGAATATGTTACCAGAAGAAGCTGTGGATGCCCCTTCCCTGGAAATGATCAAGGCCTGGATGGATGTGGCTCTGAGAACCTGGTTTAGTGGGCAGTGTCCCTGCCCATGGCAGGGGGGTTGTAATTAGATGATCTTTAAGATCTCTGCCAAACCAAAACGTTCTGTGATTCTGTTGTATTTCTGAGACAAAATGGTATTCCTCCTTTTAAACTGACCATGTCTGTCTGAGTCTGTCCTCTACAATGCAGTATTTTTTGTGTTTTTCAGCCACCAATTTAGTAATATTTTCAGATGTCTGTATTATTTACCTGAAGTATGTAAAATATTTATGTTTGTAAAGCATTTTATGAAAGGTACCAAAACAACAACAGAGATTGCTTGACCTTGGTATATTTTGATTTATTGTAGATCTGCATAATTTTGGTGTCTGGAGCCAAACAACTGTAATTTGTTTTTGCTTGCACTTTTCAATTTTATAATGTATTAGACAACATATTATATTATATACATCTCTCAAGTTAGTGGAGAGTTAAGTAAGTAATCAGTCTTCCTCCAAAATTAGTTTTAGTCCCCCATTTAACACTTTAAATCAAATCTCAAAACCAACCTTGTGATTATTTGGCTGTGGGACTATTATAGCTTTGTTTTGGGTATAAACAGATGTCAGGAGTCAGCAGCAACCATTTTGTACTCTGTTCATTTGCTACTCATAGGCCTGTTTTTAATGGTGATATATATTTTTCTTTTATGAAATAGGAAGATATAGGGAACTCTCCTTACATATCATTCACTGCTCTGTTTACTTAGACTCCTAAATATAAAAGTGCAGTCTTCATACTTAAAAACACATGTCCTGAGATGCGAAAATGACAGAAAATTAAAATGTTAGTGAAAAATGACATAAAAATTCCAAATGGAAACTAAATGTAAGGTTATGTGCAGTTATGCAACTGTTCAAAATTCTAAGATGAGATACCAAGTTGATAATTTTATAGCTGCTTATTGTAGGTTTGATTTTTTTTCTTTAATTGAGTTTATCTTGCAGGCTAGAAAAGTTTTTTTGAGTTGAAAAACTCAGTGAAAGGTTAATACAAACTCTTCTTGTTAAGGTCAGTAGTAATAATCTTAAGACTATACAAAGAACCACAAGAGCAGTCTGTTGCACTCTGTTAAATGAGGAGCAAGGTCGCTAGTCCTTTCATAATCTCTATACAGTGCTTTTGCATCCTCTTGTCCTTATCCATAGGCTAGGTTCGTAGAAAGACCTTTCTTGCTGCAAAGTTGACTGAAGATTGGACTAGTGCACTCCTTCTGTGCCCTCAGCAGCATCTTCCAATTTTAAAATCCTGGTTAACACTGGAGGATGTTTTTCTCCTCAGATTTGTCATTGCAAGACATATAATTATAGTATTCTGAATAAGCAGGTTTTTCTCAATATGAATATAGTTAGCGTATGTGTCATAGCAACATCATGCAAGTACAGAGACTATACAGGACAGGCTAAAGTTCTGAAAGAATAAATTTAGTATGTGTATGAGCACCTCTGGACCTCCTTAAATTGCCAAATTTATTGGTCTGCAGTGGATGAATGAAGTATAGAAAGATTTTAGAAAGATTTGGTTTATAACTCCAGCCAAACATGTTTTGAGACACTCTGCAAAATCATTCCTCTCTTTTTGGGGATCTAGAAAGGGCGTAGTAGCCTGTTTTGGTATTAAAGTTTCTTCTTTACAGAGCAGCTACAGAGTTTTAACCAATATAAAACAATGCCATGTGAATCAAATATTCTAGACCTTGGAATTAAAGGGTTTCTTTTGTTTGGGCAGAGATTTGAGCAAAGAAAGAGTTACATATCACTCAATTTAGTTCTACAGCTAAGACATTGTTTTCCTACCTTTTCTCTACCTTTTCAGCCTTTCTCTAGTCAGTCTTTTGGAAGATAAACAATTTTCTGTCAGGTCTAAGAAGAAAATCAAGAAAGGTAATTTTGATGTCACGTTTATGATTAGACCAAAGAAACAAAAAAAAGGTGAGCTGTCCTTGGAGACAGCTTACTAGAGAAGAAACATTGAAACAGGCTGCCCAGGAAAGCGGTTGAGACCCCATCCCGGGAGGTATTTAAAAGATGTGTAGATACAGCACTTAGGCACATAGTTTCCGTGGTGGACTTGGCAGTGGGGGGTTAACAGTTGGACCTGATGACCTTGGAGGCCTTTTCCAACCTAAATTATTCTATGAGTAAGTGATTATGGGTGCCTGTCTTTCCCTGATGGGAAAAAGAAGCAACAGGAGTAGGGCTCAGATGTGGAATAGCCTACAGATCAAGCTGCATGAGGAAAACAGCTTTAGCGCAAGTTGCTGTGGTTTAAAATCACTGAAAAATTGACCAAATTGATGGCTAAAGCTGTCTGGTGTTTTCTCTTGAAATATAAGGTCTTTATTAAATGAATGTGTAAGACGCTGGGAATTTCAAAGCAAAGAGACAAAACATTTAAGATAGAAATTATTTCTTGAGCACAAGGTAAACAATTTTCAGAAAGAGTTCCAGATTTCTCTGAAAAAATAAATACTTCAGAGGAGATATATTGCAAAAGTTTATAAGCAATGGAAAAACTTGTAGGTCAATCAGGAATATAGGACTGTCTTGAGAACTGATGAGCTCAAAAGGGGCTTGCTCAGGATAAAAATCAGAAACATTCTTCAACCACTTATAAAAAGTGTGAGAGAAACGCATAGCCTATATTTTCCTCATGAAATACTGGGATGATACAGACTTAAAAAAAAATATCAGAAGTACCCTTCTCCTTTCCTCCCCAAATACACTGCTTTATTTTTAAAGAAGGGAAATGTTAGGGTATATGGGCAAAAGACAACAGTTCCAGTCTCAACATTTTTGCTGTTACACTGAAAGAAAAGCTCAAGAGCAAGGATATAGCTTTACAAAGTGTAATACCTCTTTTTAGAGTAAAGTATTCTAAAGTATTAAAAGGAATCTGAACAACCATCCACCCTGTCATGTGACCTCCAATATAGGCAAGATTTTCTGACTGAGTCTGGAAATTTTAAGACCAAGTATGGAAGAAAATTCAATGGGAAATGGGGCATGGTTGAAAGTCAGCTTGGGCTGTACCAATTGATTATTCTGGCATTCTGTTGTCTAGTAGATAAGTTGAAAAAAAACTGCAGTAGAGCTATTCCCTTGGACATCAAAAGATGTTTGCTATTGTCCATATGTTGGATAAAAACCCGCCTGTATTTGGAGAGGTGTGATTACTCCAAGAACCATAGGGCATGTAAAAGCTAATGGAAAGGAAAGCAGTGGTGATAAGGGTTAAGCTTGCTCTAGCTTCAACACTTCCCTTTTAATGAATAATATGTCTTGAAGCAGATACATTTTAGTATTTTCACTAGGCCCTAGATTAAAAAAGTTTTGGGGTATGCCATTAAAGCCAACAAAATTTGGATATGAAAAAGCTGAATGGCCTTGATGGTCTGGGGGAAAAAAGAGAGGGGATGAGATTTAGTAGTGCAGTGTGTAAGACATTTAGCACTTGGAGTTAAATAGGTTTTTTGTCTCTAAACTGGTACTCATCAGCTAGAGGTGACAAAAATTAAAATGGATAGAGGATGCTTGTGATCCATAGCATGTCAGGAAAGTCTAATACAGTCCCACAGTCTGCCAGAACAGAAAAGGGGATGGCTGTAGTAGGAAAATACATCCTGATGTCACTGTATCTTAGTATTATGTCACCTGGGTCACCTGAAATATTGGTGGTTTATGTTTGAAAGAGTAACTCAGGCTGGAGCACAAGTGAGGAAAGGTTTGACCACCTTTGTGATCAAAGACATGATGTGCTAGCATGGTATGTGGGAATGTGGGATCATTGAGTAAGCCTTCCCCAAGAAACAGTAAAGGCAAGGCATCTGCTGGTTCGCTAGATGGATCTTGGTACATTTATGAGTGTGATTATGATATGTCTGCCTGCAAAACAGGCAAGCAATTTGATCTCCCAAATTCTGCTCCAGCAATGTGTTTCTAGGCAACCCAGCAGATAGGGATGGAAGAGGCCACCGTTTATTGTTATTGGAGCACAATCAAAGGCAGAGCCTAAATGGACCCTTATTTCACAGAGAAATATTCCAAAGGTATGAAAGTCCACATACCTCTAGCCACAGACACAGGTCATCACCAAATATTACTATCACAGACAGCGAAGCTGTAGGCATGAGACACTGAGTGATCTAACCTTCTGCTGAAGGCTGTAGAGTTGTCAGTGTCTTCTTTTATGTTTGTTTCTGATTCTTCAAAATAAAAAGTTCAAACAGACTAGTATCTTAGCCAGTAAGAAAAAAACACACCCAAAGAGCAACCTTTTCTGAGGATGTTTCAGAACTTTAAATGATAGACCAAAGAGGAACAAGAGCAGAAATACTTAAACTAAGTTTGAACTGCAGCCAAACAATGTTCTCCTATATGCAAGCACATGTTGTGCCGTACCAGGACTTCAACATTTTGTGTTCAGTAGGTGTCAGTGTTGTTGAATCTTATAAATCATAATAATGCTTTCACAAAGTTAAACTGTTAATGAATGTAAATGTAGAATGATAAGAGCTATTTGACATTTCCATATGCTCTTGGAAGTGAGTTTTTATGGCTACTGGCTACTGCCCAAATCACAGGTATTAAAAAACAGGTTTAGTGGATGTCATGACCATCCAGTTGAAAATTTTTCAGGGTTACTAGTACAAAACATATGAATGATGAGCCTAGCTTTCTGCTTTCCTATACATGTGGAAACTTCTAAGCAAAGCAGGTAACAAGCTTTAACAATTGCTTTAGATCATCCCTTTTTCAGGTAAGAAGACTAGAGGCAAAGCTGCTGTATACCACCATCTTTCCTTCTCCATCTCTTCCAGCCATTTTTACAGCTCAGGACTGTGAGTTTCAATTGTTGTTCCTCAAATAGTACAATTCATTGATTTTGTTACCTCTTTTCTTTTTTTGGTCTCTGCTTATCTTTTCCAGAAAATTGTTGCTCAGGGACACATAGCTTCATTTTTCAAAGAACCCTGAAATACTTCTTGTAGTGAATTTATTATTAATGTATTAAAAGTGGGTATAAGCATTTGAGAAAGTCCAAAAATTCATATGCAAAATTTGGGGTCAGCCATTTGAAGGAACTGCCATCTGAAGTCCAAGAAATTGGAATGAAGAAGCAGATTCAAGGGGAAAAAAAGTAACTAATGCTGATTGCTACAGATTTAGGTTTTCCAGATGATCAATATCTCCTTACAGGGAAAGTTCGTGTCATGCTTGAAGCAATACAGAGCACACACTGCAGTCTGGAAACCCCAAACTTCAGTACAGGATTGAATAATTGTAGAAGGGATCATAGGATCTGTGTCTGACACAGCCATAATTAAGCAGTTCGTGAAATAAAGGGACTGGAATTTAAAGGACAAGAAAAAGGCAATCCTTACTCTGTCATTTGGACCTTAGGTTTCCCACTGTTGCCACCGGCACCATTAGCCTGGTGTACTTTGCTGGGCGCAGTGGCACTTTTCCTTCTAGCCATCCCTGCCAGTAACTGCTCTGCACTCCATCACGTTGATGCTTTTATCCCTGCCATAAGCAAGTCTAGAGAAGAAAATGTTGACCCAATTTGTTTCCTTTACAGTAATAATTATGAGTATTGTGTCTCCCTGTCAAGCAACATCTCTTTAAAGTCACTCTTCTTTTTGAGAAGTAAAAGCAAAGTATTTCTCTGGCACCATTAAGTAGACTTCATAACCTACTTCTTTCCTTGAGAAATACTGGAATGTAGTTTTGATTGAATCTTGTGTTTTTCCTGGGGTCCCTCTGTGTGCTTTTTTTCCTTAGCTAGGGTATTTCCACACAGTCCTGTTTCTCTCATCACCTTGCTTTCTTCTCTAGCCCCTTTATGATGCCTCTCTCCTAGAAAAAATATTTTAATATCTTTAAGGGATGTCCTCCCTACAAGGCCTTGACAACTTATTTCCCCATTCATTTGTAGTATCTGTACTTCATATTTCTAACAATCCACCTTGCCAGCATGGGGGTTGTCCAAGCTCATCACAACACAATAAAATAAATTAACAAAGGCCACCACACTTCTGTTTTGTAAGCACAGTGTGGTTGGCAGGCCCTTAACAGAAAACACATGTTCTCCTCCTAGCTTTTACGTGCACTCATTAAACTCATCATACCTACACCAGAAACTAGCTGGCACTGTTATCCTGCTTTGCTGTGCATTCCTGCTTTCCTCTTACCCATTTGGATATTTTTAAGGCTTGTGTGATTTTACAAGATGTTTATCACATGCCTCTTGCACATGTGCTCCACGTGTCACAACTCTTTCTCACCACATCATTGCCTGTGAGAGTGTAATACCATGGAGAGAAAATGAATGCTGTTAACATATAACTTATTTTTTCAGGGAAATACCTTTAATTAAAGAAGAGACAGCACTTGGCTGAAGTGAATAGAAAAAGGTTATTTGTTCTGAGGCTGGAGAATGCAGACAGAATTCAGCCTTCATTGTGGGCCACCTTGGGTCCCAGAAGAATAAAACGTCAATGAATTAGTGACAAAACTGCATACTGCACAGAACCATAAAATCAGGTACGTGACTGTGTCCTTTCTTGGTCTAAAAACAACTAAAATTTGGATTAAGTATATAATTTGAGGTCTGTTGGAATACTTTGATGCACATGAATTAACAAAGACAAGCACGTTGACAGCCAAGATTTATTACCAAAGTATGTTGAGTCTTTAGAGCTTTGATAGTTTTCTTCTTTTTCCACGGTGTATCAAGCCTTTTTAAAATCTCTGTCCTTTCCAAAGTGCTAGATTGAAATTATATAAGCCTTTAGGAAGCATATGAACGTCTATTTACAAACCATTTCTTTTACTGTTCTTCCTGTATAAATCTTGAATCAGAGCATCATAGAATCGTTTGAGTTGTAAGGGACCTTAAAGATCACCTTGCTCCAACCCGTCTGCCATGGTCAGGGACACCTCCCACCAGACCAGGCTGCACATAGCCTATCTGCCCTTGAACAATTCCAGGGAGGGGGCATCCACAGCTTTTCTGGGCAACCAGTTCCAGTGTTTCACCACCCTCACAGAAAAGAATTTCTTCCTAATATCTAATCTAAGCCTACTCTCTGCCGGTTTGAGGCCATTCCCTCTTTTTCTATCACTCTGTGCCCTTGTAAAAAGTCCCTCTCTAGCTCTTTTGTAGTTCCCTTCAGGTACTGGCATGTTCTCTAAGGTCTCCCTGGAGCCTTCTCTTCTTTAGCCTGAACAACCCCAGCTCTCTCAGCCTGCCTTCATAAGAGAGGTGCTCCAGCCCTCTGCTCATCTTTGTAGCCTCCTTTGGACTCAACCCAACAGGTCCATGCCCTTCTTATCTTGAGGGCTCCAGAAGTGGATGCAGTGCTCCAGGTGAGGTCTCACCAGAGCAGAGCAGAGGAGCAGAACAGTGTCCCTCGCCCTGCTGGCCACACTGCAGCCTGCTTTAGATACAGCCCAGGATATGTTTGGCTTTCTGAGCTGCAAAGGCACATGGCCAGCTCATGGTAAGTTTCTTCTCCACTGACATCCAAAGTCCTCCTCAGGGCTGCTCTCAGTCCATTTTCTGCCCAGCCTGTATTTGTGCTAGGGAATTCCCCAACTTCCGTGAACTTGTAAAAAGTCTTTGATAAGAATATAATTGCTTCCAAAGACTTACTCAAAAGTGGTGAAAAGGATAACTGTGTTATCCAAGGGCATCTGGTATCTGTTAATATTGAGAGCTTATTTACATATTTAAACTGACACAGTGTAGTTGCCTGAAACACGAGTCAGAGATCACTCTATAGATTGAAGTCACAAATATTGCTCAATAAATGCCAATTAGCACCTTAAGCGAGACCCCTCCAAATCAGTTGTCACCTTTGACACTATGCAATGCTCACAGTGACAAAGTCCAAATATTTCCTAACATTTTCAATAGTTCATAATGCCACCAGCTCACATTTATGACAATTATTATTTGATGAGCTCTCATTTTTATTCAGAGAGGCAAAGGGCAAGGTTGTGAGAATGGTTAAAACACAGAAGCGACAAAAAAATCCCAAACAAACCCTTTTACTTTCATCTTGCCCATGCTTTCCTTGAGGCCAGACAGGGAGCCAGAGTTTACTGCAACAGCACCGAACCTCAGACTTAGCAGGGCTCTCCTCAGTTATCTTATGTGGGCAAGGTCTCTGTGAATGCATTTGTCCTGGATCTTATGGTGCAGGAAATGCAGACAAATACCCTGAACTGACAGCACAGATGCACCTTGCAGATAAAGGTGAAATGGAACCCAGCACCCCATAAGCAGCCCCTGATATTCCTTCATGGCCTTCAGGGATGGAAGAGATAGAGTTAGTGTACAGCATCATGTTCAAAGTTGCAATTTTATTTGCCAGTTTTCGTGTCTTGTCACACCTTGGAGTAGTGGGAAGCATTGTTTGTTCTTTGTTTGTTTGACAGCAATTTATGTAAAGGCAGTTTCCCCTAATGTTTGTCCAGACATTTAGCTCAGCAGTGGGGAATCTAATTTATTGCAAAACAAAAAGAGAACAAAGTAGAAGGCAATTGTAAAACCAAAATTGTTGGCAGGGGACAGTCTTGTACCTGAAAGTACTCAGACTTTTTAAGGTACAGAATTTCAGGCTGCGTCAGTGTCTTACCAGTAAAACAGAACTGCATTATCCTTTTTCTGTGAAACAAAAAACAAAACCAGTTTCATGGACTACTGTCCTGACAGGATGAATCAGAGACCCTTCAGGAGGGCTTTGCACAGAGCACAGGCTCTCTGAATGAGCAAGGTGAAGTTAAATGGATCCAAAACCTGCATGGATGCAGAAATGACAGTGCTGCAGTAACAGAACTGCATCTCGTAACATGCTAACTCTGCCCTTTTTTAATGCCCACATATCTTTGTTTTGATGACACAGGAAGACCTTTTAGGCTGCCCATGGTCATTAGGCACTTAAGAAACTGCAGGAGTTGCAAGCATATTCTTGTGAGTGGCTGAAGGGAGAGCTCTGCAGTCATTTTAATGACAGCTTAGGACAGGAAAAGCACCTCTCTGTGTAGTGCAGTGCAGCCATTGTGCTGTGCCTGGGCTTCGAAACATCTGCCAAACAAACCAGAATGCTTCAGATGGGCCAGGGTGCAAGTCCACACTGGAGCAAGCACCTTCAAATAGAGCAGGTATGAAATAGAGCAAAGCCCTGCAGTGGAGACAGGAGAAGTGCGGGTGCCGACCTGCAGTCAGTCACTGCATTTTCCCTTGGGAAGAAGTAGCTAAGGAATGGGAGAGAGTAGCTTTCCCAACTGCCTGGGAACACCCTTGCAGTGTGAAGAGAAGAGGTGAATTTTTTGGGTCTCCCTCTCTCCCCTACTCAGGGGTAGGCTTAAGAGTGTCCCAGTGAAGGTGGTTTGCCCTGTGCCATTCCACAGAAGCAAATTGTGGACATTTCTGCAATGACTTATGGCGTGATTGTACTTTAGGAAGCTACAGATATTTTGGGCATTTTTCCTCTCAGCTGATGATCCATAGCTGAGTAGGATAGTGCGGATCAAATTAGTGTTCAGATTGGTATGAATTAATGCAATGGGGATAAGTGCTCATTAGGTATATTGGCAGATTCTCTGTGAGTAAGCTTAGGGTTCAGAGATCACTTGTACAGCCGCAGTGTTTACAAGTGTTGAATGTTGTCAGTGAGGGTCTAACAAAACTCCCTGCAAAACATGCTTATAAAACCTTTAAAAGCCATTGAGGGTATGTTGCTTACGGAGAGAATGTTTCATGTTATATGATAAACTTTGAGGAGAAGAGGGTACAATCACCTTTGTTTTCTTTTTAAATTGAGGTTGACAAAAACCTTAATTTATTTTATAAATATGTATGTAATTGGTGGCATGGCAGACTGCCATGTGCTGTTTTACCTTGAGCACTGATAACAGAAAGCATATTACACAGGAGATTAACAGTATCTTTCCAGGAAAGAATAGTACCAACTTTTTTTTTTGTGTTTAAAGTCTGTACTGAAGGCAATATCTGTGGCAGGTGGTCTCCCACATGGCTCAGGATCTCAGTTTTCATGCCATAGTGGCCAAAAAGTGTCCTGAAGAATTCAGGTCTTCTCACACATAAGGAGGTTTGCTCCTTCTCTTTCTGGCAACAAAGCCATGCTTCATTAGCTGTCTGATTTTTTACTTTTCCACTGTGGAGGAGGCTATGGGAAGGGCTTGAACTATGAACTGAGTGCTGCTGTTGTCTAAACATAAAGGTCTAACTGAGATAAATCACTGACATGCACTTCTGGTTAGGGTAATTTGAAGGATGATTCAGGAGCTCCTGATCTTGGCTGCTGCACAGGTACAAGTCCATGTTAGCTAGACTTCTGACTCTATCCCAGTATAATTCAGAATCTTTAATCTGAAAAAGCTTATTTAATAAGCCAAACAATGATAATGCCACAGGGGCTTCATGGTGTCACAACTAAACCTGTTCACATTCAAGACAGTGGGAGTGCAGCTACCTCTTCCATGTTTAACAAAACACCAAGAGACAAACTGATGAATGTGGATAAGTCTCATCAAGAATTTTAGGCTTGATGAGAAGCTTGCTTCTGAAGTGAAGCTCTCCATCCTTATTTACCACACCTTGACCTGCCTACTGGAGTGGTTTTGGGTTGCACAAAGCAGGCACCTTTCACGTGAATAAAACCCAGAAGTATCACTCCTGCCGCACTGCAGGACTATGGTGTTCAGGCCATGGGAACAGACTGTGATTTGCACTAAACCCTTCACCCCAAAGAGGTATGAAGTGTTAGTACCAGCTTTCTCTACATCTGCTCCTCGGTAAACTTGCTTATACAGACATAGTCCATGTTTCCTCAGTGGTTCTGGGGCCAGCTAGATTCCAATTACAAATCTTTTTCACTTCCCTAATGTCTGGATCAGGTGCCATATTCACAGACTTCTATAAGTAAGCTCTTTGAGTGACTTTGGAATACATACAGTGGGTTGAGAAAGAGAGGATGAAATTGCTGAAGCCTGAAAGGCTAGATCCGTCAATATTTTGAAAGCTTTCTTTACCTTAAGATCAGCTATCAGCTGAAATGGCTACCTGAGATCTGTTGAATGAGAACTCATAAATCACAAAAAGCAGGAAACTTTTTCCTGACAGCTGATCTGCTATGCTTTGGAGCATAAGCATGAGAAGGCCTCTAACATATATCTGCCAGTATAACTTGTCAGTCCCTCCTGAGAAGCTTTCAGTGGAAAGACTGCCATGCTAACTGCAACCAATTTAGACTGATACAGAGCAAATGAATGTGTTTACCTGGCATTTTTGGCACAAACATAAACTTTTTGTTAAGTGCATTCAATATAATTGTATAATGGCATCTAGCATGCAGTTTCAATAACTTATTGGAAGTAATCCTAGTTCTATTTTTTGTCCTTAAAAATAGGTATAATGTTGTAACTTTAAAGTAAAAGTCATCTGCAAGATTTTTTTTTTTTGTTGTGGATGTGTGATGAAAATCCTGAGAGCCCCAGAAATTGAATGTTGGCAGGTGTGAGATTTCATTTTACTCATTGGCGATTGGATGCAAATGTGAGCCAGAGCAAGTGACACAGTATTACTCATATCTCACATGCCACTGTCAAAAAAAAGTGTAATAAAAATGAATCACCTCTGCCCTGACATTATTTATGTTGTCTATAATATCCATGCATACAAAAAATAAAATAAAAATACACGGAAAGTGAAACCAAGTGAAAAGGCAACATTTTCACTGCTCTGGACTGCTTCTCTATAAAGCTGTGCAAGAAACTCCAAATAAATGTGATGGGGATTACCTGAGCCCACAGGGGACTTTTTTATGAAGACTTTCCTTAAGCTGAAATCATGCTAATGTTCAATGTAATTTTCATCCATGTGCCTCTGGAATGACTTTCATTCCCCAGCAGGAGGTTTTAGCAGGAGAGGGACTAAAGACTGCTCATGGACAGCTGAAGTTAAAATACTTCACATGGCCCAAGGTAATGTTCCATCCCATATTTGGGTAGGTGTGATTTAAAATACATGGTGGAACCTGATAAAGGGCAATTTTCAGAAGAGGGTCTATTTTATGCCAATGAAGTATTTTAACTCTTCCAGGGGTGACTGAAGATTTGTGCTGAGTTTCTTCTTGAACTCACCCTAGGAAGGAGTATGGATTTTTCATGGTTACAGTGGGTGGGTAGAGCTAGACATCCCTAGGTCAAAGACACCCCTTTCAAACAGGCATTGCCATATGTATTCCACAGTAACAGGAAGGTGCACTGCAGAAGTGATGAGGCTTGGGAAAAGGAAAAGCTTGTGGGGCAAGGAATGTGTTGGTGACACCCACCCAGCCCTGATACAAATACACTGTCATTTATAACAGTGGTTATAAATGTATATATATATTTACAACAAATCTCCTCTTAAAAGAGATCTCCAAATATAAAGAACTTATCTGCCTTATTTTTCCGTAGAATTCTCAGCTGATCACTTCATGTCGACACTATACTTTTACTCAAGAGATTACTTCATGCCTAGAGGCACAAAGTTGCTTTGTGTGCCTCTCTGAGCCCTCAGACAAAATGTTTCTAAAATGCCATTTGTGCCATGGTTGCAAAGCTGAGCCTTCCACAGCTGGCAGCAGCTCTGGAAGGAGCATGGTGCATGGAATAGCAAAGAGACTTGCTTCTGAGGCTGGAACCAAACTGCTCAATTACCCTTTCTTCTTTTGTCTTGTGGCTGGATACCCACCGGTTTGCTCAGCACTGCTAGGAGCCCAGATGGTTTAAGCCTGTGGCATAGCTTTTCAAGTTTGGATAACATCAATTTGGTGTGTCAAATCTCACCTTTCAGAGACTTTCCTCTGCGCTGGAGAATGCTGTTCTGTGTGCTGATGTGCTGCATAAATACTTCTGTTTATTTCCCTCCTGGTAGTTTTAATATGCATTTCTTTAGTCCTGCAAACTTTACCACAAAATAACTAGAAATGGTTGAAGTGCTCTATTTTGAAGATACATTCATGCTTTAAGCTGTGTGTCGCCTACGTACAACAGAAGGCCAATCTGTAGTGTCACTGACACAACAGACCCACATATCTGTTCTTCCATAATGTTATAACTCTTTGAACAAGCTGTCAGATTTTTTTTGTTGCGAATTCTGAGTTTATGGCAGCTAGTCTAAGTACTATTAGTCATAGCATGCAACTTAATTCACCCTCCCTCTGCAAAACCCTACTGTATCTTTATCAATTTCAACCTTTGACTGCCTAATAGTTTTCTCTCCTAAACTATCAGCATTTTCTTTGCAATCAGTTGACAACTGTACATTGGTAGCCATTCAAATATTACATCAGAGCCCTTAAAGGTCAGTTCCAACACTAAGTGAACAACCTTGTCATACACGAGCTCTTCGTGTAACAGCCTTCCTGTTGTAACCCTGCACTGAGTACTGAAAAGCCTACTCAGTCATGCATTGTTAATTCATTAAAGAAATATATTTTAAGTAATTTAAAATCCTGGTTTTGGAACTCTGAACCTGGTGTTTCTCTGAAAATAGTGTCAACTGAATTTTTTTGTTTTTAATGTTTAGGATGTTAATAAAAAAATTTCTTCTCTTGTTAACTGTCATCAAATTGTAATGAGCTCAGGCTTTCTAAATGCTTAAGAGTAATGATAATTGTGGTGAATGCAGTCCATCTTCTTCATGTACATTTTTAGTGCAAATAGAATAGATTCCTTTATGATAACAGAAATTATTATAATGCTGGCTGAAAATGAATACATTTTTGCTATAGTATATGTGCTAATACATTCCTAAAATTAAATTGCAAGCATTTCAGTCTTTAAAAAACTTTTCAAAGATTGAAATTTATTGGATAATACAGTATCTCTTATGCATTACAGCATACTAAAAATGCTCAAGCAGTCATACTGCTCAATAAACTGAATTTACTAGCCTTACAGAAAAGCACTACAGAGTTTAATAGAAAAAGGTGACTTTTTTTGCATGCATTTGCACATTTCCATGTGATATAGCAAAGAGTGAATGCTTGTGGGAGGATGGCTCTTCTCTGCAGATAGGATAGGACAGTGCCTGAGTGTAACTCAGTGGAGCATTTAAGCATGTGCTTGTACTGGAGTGAGAGTCATCCCACTGGGCTTGAACAGGAGACACATATGTCCTCATTTCCCACTGACCTTCAGGAGAGAGGGTCATGATATGCACTACTTCCCACAGAGCAAATCGTGGAGAATGAGATATTCTGGCACTGTGATGGGTTCAATGTGAAAAATTGGGATTTTGGAAGTGGTAGATTTTCTACTGTCCCATTGTGTGGCTTTAATTTCCAAACTGTCTGAAGTTAGGCTGGTTCTCTTTCCTTGCATTGCCAGCTGAGGGAGCAATCCCGGCTCAGCTGAGCTGTCTGTGACCGCAGAGATTCCTCTCCAGCTGCATCATACAAATGCAGAATAACTTAGGTTGGCTCTGTCCAACCTCTGGCTTCAAGCAGGGACAGCTTCAGAGTCAGATCAGATTGCTGCAGAATCAATACAAAACGCAAAATCAAGCTGACAGTGTTTTTAGTTCATAGTAGGCAATGCAAAAGGAAGGCCATTGCTGGTGCTCATTCTCAAACAACTGGAAACTTGCATGAAGGCTGAAAATTCTGGAGCCAACACTTATTGCCATGGGTTACTGAAGCCTAAGATTCAAAGGCAATCACAGTCTTTTTCAATGGGGGGCTTTTTTTCCTAAGGAAAACTTGCAGTTTTATTTAAAGATAGTGTTTAATGGAAGGTTTTTTGCCACAATTTATTGATAGAAAAATGTACTTCAGGGAAGGCCACCTTCCCCTCAGGCAACTGAATTCTCTGTGGAAATTGCCCTGTGTGTGTGAATGTCTGATATAATGTTTCCCCTGCAGTTTCTGTGGTCATGGGCCTGGCTCTCCAAGAGGTGTTTTAAAATGATGGCTGGCTATACAAATATATTGAAGGTGAAAAATAGAGGAAAGTTTAACTTTGCCTTTTTAGGTGTTCCTCTCTCTTCTCTTACCTTACAACTCTTCCCATATGCACAATAACAAGAGCTTGGATCATCATGCAAAGTGCCTGTCCTTCCTGGAATTTCACCTTGGCTGCCTTTTGAAGCCATGCAAACTGTGCAGGGGGGTGACACCAGGAGCTCTGTTGAATATCCAAGAGCAAGAACATGTTGAAAATGTGGGAAACATTGCGCACATCTCTTCTGAGAGGTCAGTGCTCTCTGGTGCAAGGAACAAGCCTCCCTGCTTCATTGTGGACCCCAGTGCAGGAGGTGGGAGAAGAAGAAAATACATTTTATTCAGGAAAAGTGCTGGACAAGTCAATACTGGCAGAAGTATTAATACACGGGTGTTTTCTTTCTCTAGAGCTGACCTGATGTAGAAGTTTGCCTTCACAAGCTTCTGTAGAGGCTCTATTGATTAATTTGCTAAAATGCAGGTTTAGCAATATTATGATGACAGAACATTGTTGTTTACTTATGAAAAAAAAAAAATTAACTTCTGCCACTCATGAAGAGCCACAGCCAGATGGGAGCAAAGGAAGGATGGAAGCAGCTGCCTTGCTCAATGGGACAGCGAAGGGGAGGAAGAGCAGACCTGGAACAGGGGAATGATTTTTGAAGCAACCATCACAAAGGAAATCATGCTCTTTTGACTCACTAATTCCATGAATTATATTACTTTTTCTCTGGCTGACTTCCTGATCAGATCAGCCTAGTGGTGTTTAGCCTCAGGCTTGAAATTAAGTGCAGTTGCTTAAGTGCTTTTCTGAATTGTATCTTAGAAAGGCTGATCCCAGGTTCATTGAAGTCAACATAAAGGTCTCAATTCAGCCCTGATGAAGCTGAAGCAGAGATGATTAGTGGCTTTAATGAATGATGCTACCCAAACACACAATGGTTTGGCTTGTGTCCTAATCATAATGCTGAAACTGTTATTCACTGTGGGGGAAAAAGGTAAACCGAAGACTTCATCCTGTATTTTAGGCATTCAGCTTGTATTAGTTACTGATAAAGATCATGTGTTCTGATAGAAATTCTTCAAAATGTTTTTTTAAAGATTTTTTCTAAGGAACACAGATTACTATGTGCTTATCTGGCAAGATAGCTTGTGTGTAGAAGCCAAAAATAATTGTATTGACTCCTGCTGGCTCCCCTTTGGAAACAAAAAGCAGCAGCCCATTGTCTGTTCTTTCTCAGAAGTCAGGGAGAAAAGTTTTCAAGATGAGGAGTATGGTATGCACCAGCACACTTCTGCTCACAGCCAACAAATACAGGATTCCTGCTTTTCAAATTTGATTTCAGGAGCAACTGCTTTTAGAACTGCCTTTTTTAAAAGAGCCCGTCATGGCAAATACAGCATAGATAGCAAGATCTCATAATATTTTAATTTGTCCAACCCTTCAAAAGGTAGTGTATATAACAGTCTTAGATTATTATGTGAAGCAAGTGTATCTCAGAATAACTTTATAGTGTCACAGTTTCAATTATTTGTAGAGCAAACAGTTTTCCTAATTTCTGCTTCCTAGCTGGTACATTTATGCTAAGTATTCTGAGAAAACAGAAGTCTCTATGAGAGCTTTTCAAAGACACCAAATATTTGTAGTGTTTGTAAATATACTTACTGTGTATATATACATATATATATATGTATATATATATATATATAAGATTTGTGCATGGGAATGGAGATTGCTCTTAAAAGGTTAGCCAAGGGACTGAGGTATGTCAGCAAGAAAGCCTATTCCTGATTTCCTCACTGGCAAATATTGTCTGTCAATTAGCCAGTGCAACGGAGCTGTGCAAAAATACCCTTGTCAACATAAGCTACTGCTAATTACTAAGCTGCTTTCAGAGACAGGTTTTAAGCATTCAAAATCCATAGCAAATATGGTGTTCCTGCTCCTAGCCCTCTTCTTATCCTTCTTCTCCACTGCTCTCCCTGCATAGGGAACTGCTTTCATGTTTTATTTATTTGTCAAAGAGCTTTGCAGTAATGGGTTCTTTAAGTCGCCTCGATGCTGACATCTTTGCATCACTTCAAAATAGCACGGAAAAATGATAGTGTCCTCCTGGTGCTGGCGCTCAGCATGAAATTCCTGTCACAGTGTTTGTTGTTGCAGCATTTCTCTGAGCTTAGGGATATTAGCTGGCAGGAGATTTCCTCTCTTAACAGAATTTTTAATTTTGGTTCGATGCAGAGGTATGCAGACAAGGAGCCCCACTGGAGTCTGCATGGGGAGGAGGGCCCAGCTGAAATTCTAGTCTACCTCAGCTACTGCCACTACAAACTTCTCAAGAACCATTCCCTTCTTGAGAGAAAGGGTAATTCTAAGGAAGGAGGAAAGCACAATGACTTTTTGAAAAAGTTACTTTTCCTTCCACCAAATCTTCTCTTCTGGACGTCTGATGGTTTGTGGGAAATGATGTGTCTCTGTTTCATGTCTTCTCTACTGCCATTAGTATTAGCTTCCCCTTGTTATGCTTATTTGCCTTGGTATAGAATTAGCACAGGCAGTGCCAGGTAACAGGGAATTCCCTACAGCTGCTTTCCAGTGTGACGTTTTGGCATTCTGTGGCAGGCAGCAGGGGTAGGGATTTTCATTTACTTTTATTACATGGAAGCTTTACTCCATCACATCAGGCTGCCCTTAGGGATAATTAAGGAAAAGTATTTCTTATGTTTCCTCCATTGAAGGAGTAGTTTTAATTTTGCAGCCAGGCCTTCAGGTCAGATTTCTTATATGGAGTCTATATATTTTCAGTCATCCTCAGAGACCTCCCTCAGTTACACTGGTGTAACACCTCTGCATCTGATGCAGTTCCTGGTGATTTACCCACCATGAGGGAGGTGTGTGTCCAGGTCTCTCCTTTTTCTCTGCTGCTTTCCAAACAATAAGCCAAACAAATGCTTCAAAGCAGAAGTAGCCATTTGTTAATTGACAGTGCCTATTCAGTTTCTTGCAACAATGCCCATGGGTGTGGTTATTTTTTCTTTTTTTTTTTTTTTTTTTTTTTTTTTTTTTCTACTCTAAATAGCCATTTGTTCATTGACAGTGTCTATTCAGGTTCTTGCAACAATGCCCATGGGTGTTGTTATTTTTTCTTTCTTTTTTTATTTTTCTTTCCTACTCTGAGCAGCTCCAGATCTTCCCAAACCCATAAATGTGAGTTATACATCCATCTAAGACTACAAGAATATCAAAAGTGCTTGGCTCCTTATTTGTTGTATCTGGCTCTGTTCCAGGCAGCTGATTAATTTTGATGATTCAGAATCTTTGGCAATAGAGCACTGAAAATA
The DNA here is from genome assembly GCF_017590135.1 of Pyrgilauda ruficollis. Classification (NCBI taxonomy): domain Eukaryota; kingdom Metazoa; phylum Chordata; class Aves; order Passeriformes; family Passeridae; genus Pyrgilauda; species Pyrgilauda ruficollis. The sequence continues at coordinate 1,165,984 of NW_024515875.1, forward strand.
TGAAAAAATATACAATAAAATATATTGAGAGCAACTTGAAATGTCAGGTAGAATTCAGTGCAAATAATGTTCCCATCAAGGGAGATTAATGGCATTTCTACACAACACTTCACTTCTTCTGCATTCTAGATGGGCAAATAACCTGCTATTCTCACAATTAATCATGGCTATAGATGTGGGTATTCTTTGCATCTGACAACCTCTGCTCTAGTACATTTTCCACCACATGTGCTTCTCTTCCCTATTAATTATTTTTTTGTATCATTCAAACTGTCCTTTGGCTTCTCCTGCTTGCTGTCACCTCTCATTTGCAGGTGGTCCTTCCCTTCCTTCAGTCCTTTATTTTGTGGTGTGGAACATGCTTATTTGTGAAAGGATTTCTTTCTTCTAAAGGATTATTTGCTTTGACTAGTTTGGGAGAGAAATTGTGCTTTTCCCTTAGAGCTGAGCCTTTTCAGCTGACCTTTACGTGAGGGTCACCTTTGCTGAAAGAAGAAGAAGCAAAATTACTCCTCCCTGGTATGGTGAGGATGTCAGGCATGGGTGGTGTCATGTCTTCACTTGGTCTATAAGACTATCAAACCTGATGAAAAGCAGGAGACTATCTCCTCCCCAGATAGTGGGTTTTGGTAAAGAAACTTCTCATACCATTCTTGCGTTCTGCTTGCAGCTGGTGAAAGTGGCCAAGCAGAGCTGAAGACTAACAGACCATTGTTGCTGTATTAGGTGAGTTTCATAATGAAAAACATAGCATTGTTGACAAGTGATTTTGTTAGAAAATGCTTGAATAATTTTCTGTTCTTTTCCCTCGGAGATGTAGAAAAGGGACTATGGAAGTGTTTCAGGCTTGCCATAATGCAAATGTAATGACCTTCAACGTAAGGTAAGATTAGGTCTGAAATGGCTGTCACATAGGTACCAGTATTAATCTGGTTTTATTAGGGAAATGTAGGCATCAGTGGAACTGAGCTCAAAATTGAAAAGCCGGACTTTCAGGTCAAGGACAAAATTATTTTGCCCTTTGTTTTATTGGCTGCTAGTTCGGCAGCACTGTCAGGCTCCTATGTGGCTGGGGCAAGAACAGAGAGCAGGAGGTGCCCTGCAGTCACCTGGTATCACACCTGCCAGCCACGACATCCTGCTCCTTGCCTACAGGCAGAGCATCTCCTGCCTGGACTCACCCATCTCACCTGCACTCTCGGGTGAAACAGCAAGTCCCAAAGGAGAGCTCTTCATTGCTCATACACCACTTTGCAGTGAAATAGGTTCCTCCCTTTCAGTTAAGATCCTGCTTTTAGCTTTAGCAGAAACCTGACCTCCTTTTGCAGTATGTTTCCTTACTGCCTGTTGCCTCATGGATTTTCACACACATTTGTCTCCCTTCCCTTTCCCATATTTTCCCTTCCCTCGCCTTAAAATTGTACTCTTTACTAACTTCGTTGTCTCTTTCCTTTGTTATGATGTAACAATATGTATTTGTTGGTCAGTGCCCTTTTATGTGTTACTTTGTCTTGCTTTGGGGTTTTCTTTGGCTTAGAACTTCTATGCTCCTTTTTCTCATCCCTCCTTTTAATTGCTCCTCCTGTTCTCAACAACAGTCACATTACCCTGTTTACATACTTTTTATTTATTTGCTCCTTTTAGTCTCCCCAGGTCCCTTCATTCTCTCACCTACAACACTTCTAGTTTCCTTTACTGGAAACTTCACTTGAATATTGCAGAGCTTCCTTTAAATATTTCATTTCCAGGAGAATTTGAGGATGCTGTCATGTCTTACGATTTACTGCAGGTCTGAATATTTTCAAAGAGCAATATTTCTGGATTGTAGCCAAAGCACCAAACCCTTCATTGCGTTATTTATTCTGGTTAGGTGAGGAGATGAGTGTGAGAACCAGCGCCATTTCCCAGGCATGAAGGTCAAGCCTAGATTTCCAGAAGCCCCTGGAGTGGGTTTTTAGCTCAAACCCAGCCAGAGAGGTACACTAACAGTTGGTAGAGCTGGTAGTGTGGGAACACATCAGCAGGTGGGTCCTCATTTGTCTTTGCGTGGAGCGTCAGGGACCAGCAGCTGTGCTCTGTGACAGGTTCTGCGCGGTTCTTCCAGGGGCTCGCCTGCAGGGCAGGCACATCCAAATAATGAAGTACCTCCGCCGCACCTGCTCTTCAGAGGGGGCTCGAATCAGGGCTGTCCTGCTCTCTGGGGAGCCGCTGTTCCGAGGAGAATGAGGGAGCTGCTTTCTCCTCCGTCCCGCTGTGAGCAGCCTGTCAAAGCTGCTCTCAGGCGGGGGTCTCGCTTGGAGGGTCAGGAGGAGAATGTACAGGAGCCAGATTTTGCAAGAGCAGAGCTCTGCCTGCGGGGAGCCTGAGAGGTGACGAGATGAGAGCCGAGCGCTGCCATCCGCTGTGGCGTTCCATTAAATACCCGCTTGCCCGTGCCGGGGAGCGGAGGCGGGGGAGCCCCCTCGCCGCTCCCCCCGGCATGCTGGGGAAGCAAGGGCGGGCAGACAGGACAGTCTCCTGCTGCTGAGAAATGCTTCTGGACCAAAGAGGTGGCATTTGGGAAAGGCGGGAGCAGCACGGGCCGGACGGGTCCCGGGCTCCCTGGGCACTGCGGGCAGCCTCCTCTCTCAGCAGCAGCCTGTGCCAGCAGCGCTGCCTTCACTTATCTCTGCTGAAGTCCTGGCAAGCAGGTTTTTATTGAGTGAGGGCTAGGGAGCGCGAGTAGAGGCTTGGTGAGGACACAGGCACTTCCCCAGCGTGGAGCTTTATTCCCTTTTGGCTGCCTTCCACCTTCTTCTACCACCAAGGCTGTCTCCACCCTTGGGAACCCGTGTTCCCTCCCGGTGCTGCCCCTCTCGTTTCCTTCTCCTCCTGCCCACACACCGATGGGAGGATTAGGAGCGCTCAGAGCCACAGTGTGTGGTGCCTGACAAATGGGTCTCCTCAGACTCCATAAGAAATAAGTGAGAAAATTCTTCTTTGGATGCTTCCCTCCCCACTGCCCTCAGCAGGCAGGTGGGTGGTCTCCCTCCCTCCCCCTGAAGCCCTCTGAGCACCATCTCCTGCACTGCCTCTTTCCCCAGTTTCCAAATTTCTTGCTTTCAGGCCCACTCACCATGTCTCTTTCCTTCAAGTATGCTTCTTTCAGAAATTCTTCTGATAGCTTCTTCTCATTATCATAATGAACAATTAGAGAGTGAATCTGCTAATGTAATTTCTATGTTCTTTCTCCTTGGCTTTGAGCAGCATGGGTTATACCTCTGCTCTGTGAATGCAGCATGCCCCAGCTTTTCAAACAATGGGGAAATATTCAAAGGTGCCTAAAAACTTCCATCCTTCTGGCATTGAGACTATTTATTTTGTTAGAGGAGATTATTAAGGCCGGCTGCAAAAGAGGGTAAAGTGATCAATTAAAAAAAAAAAAAAAAGATGACTGAGGGCTATTATTTTCTCGTCTAGGAGGAAAGCAAACAGGGGCACTGAAACCAGAAACATCTGAATTTTCAGTTGGTATATAGAGCTTGCTGGATGCCTCTGTCCACCCCTGGTGAGGGAAGGATTGTCTGCCTGAAAGCTTCATCTCCAGCAGAGCTCTGCTTAACTGAGGCACCAAAACTACCTGTGATGCTAGTGTGCATTGAACAAATGTTTAAAATAAGGTAATGCTGGCTCTGTTGATGCTCACTGAGATTCTGGCTAGGCTTCTTTTCAGTGAGGCTGAAAAGGATGCCACCTTGCACAAAAAGGCATAAACATATATTTGTATGCAGAGTCTTGGATAGTTCTGAGATGATATTTGAATTTAAACATTCATTAAAACGGAAATAGCTTCAAGTCAGTGGGTGAGCTGGGAGAGACAGACATATAATGCTACTGTGAATGGGGCCATATAGTGATGCTTTGCTCCCAGCAGATTGTGCAGATTCCAGTAATGTTTTGTCTTTATGTGTTTCTCACCTTCTGTCTTACCTCTTTAACTTCCTGAAGGAGCAGGGAAATAATTGAAGGCTTTGCTGACTTTCTAAGTTGTTGTAAATAGCCAGGAGAGCCACAGATTCAGGGTAGTAAAGTCGATTTCTTGCCACCCTTAGAGCTATTGAAACAGGCTCTCAGGAGGCTGGTGCACACAGCACCAGGGGTCCTGGACCCTGTTGTCCTGACCCCTCCTTTCTGTTTGGAATTTGAAGATCCTGCGCGTTCAGGAGGTCTTCCCTTGCCACCCCGAGGCAATCTGGCTCCATTCAAACCCCACGGCAGCAGGATCCTGCTCAGCTTTGCATAAGGATTCACTGTTTCATCATTTGCCATCTTCTTGCAGTTTAGTAATAGGCATCTGGTACCTGTCACTGTCAGCTCCCAGGTGCTATATTTAGACAGATCAGTATGGTGATCCCAGTGTTCATGTCAGTGGGCCACACTAGAAATAGCACTGAAATAACACACTAAATAAAGCAGCACTTATGGGAACAAAAATAGAGAATTTTCTTCAGTGACTTACAATAAAGAAATGAGAACCTTTTTGCCTTTCATGTTCTAATACAGAATTAAATTTATTCTATACCACCCTCACCCTATTTTTCAGTCTCTCTCTTTTTTTTCCCCCCCCCATAGATATTACCTGTGGAAAATGCTGTAGGTAGAATGGTAAGAGGGAAGCTCCAATAGTTGAAACTGAAACAAGAAAGATAATTTTGTATCTAAAAAGAGATAAAAATAGCTTTCTGGAAGGGTGCGGCAAGCACAGTATTCAGATATTCCTATTCAATGAGGAAAAGTGGAATAACTTTTAGAACAAATGAAAACATATTCTTTGCAGATTCTCAAACCTACCAAAGTCCAATTTTCTTTTATTTTTTTTCGCTTAGAAAACAAGTAGAATGCAGTGTTTTAGTTGATATTTCATTTATATTTCTGACATTTTTATACAGCCAGGAATGGTAAAGCAATTAATTAAAAATCGTAAGTGTCTGGATGACTGGAATCTGTGGCAAAATGCATCCAAAAAAACCCATAAATCACAAAATATGTAGTCCTTACTGAGTTGGGTAGAAAAACCCAAAAGCCTATGAAAGTTGTTGAAAGTGTCAGTATTTTGGAAAAAATATCTGTTTGGAATGACCTCTTAAAAATATTTCCAGCAAATTGGCAATGTGAAAAATGTCTCATTTGACACATGGGATTGTAAAAATATCAAAAGATTTCTTCCCAGTGTTCATTTTTTTCACATTTTTAAAAGGGAAATTGCATTTCAAAGCTGAAAGCTATTCCAGACTCAAAACTGAAATGTTTTATGAAAAATGTCATTGCTTTCAAACATTTTAAATGAAAATTTTGCAAAGTTCATGGCTTCACAGAATGTTTTGTTGTGTTCAGTCCCTCATTTTCTGGTAAGACAAGTTAATAGTGAAAAGCTTTTGTAGGAAGGTGCAACAGAGCATTTTCCCACTCAAAATCTTCCATAACCCAAGATGACAGTCGGTAGTTTTGGGATAATTTTCACCAACAGTTCCTCATCTTTGCAAGCTTAATGAGCTGCTTTCTTAACTTCAAGGTTTTGTTTCCACTGTGGATTCGTGGGTAAACTGCAGAATAACCCCAGATCCTAGTTGTGCTAGGATAGGACAGAGGCAGACTTCTGGGTTTCCAGGATATGCGGTGCTGTGTTTCTCTGTCATTCTCTTGGCAAGGAGAGTGAGCATCTCTTGCTCCCCAGGTACAAAGGGCAGTCACCTATCTCTGCTGTTGAATCTGCAAGAAATTGGGTAGGGGTCTGCAGGTCTTTTTTGACACTGCTGATATTCCTAGCTCATGAAGAGTGAGTGAGTGAGGAAGGAAGGAAGGAAGGAAGGAAGGAAGGAAGGAAGGAAGGAAGGAAGGAAGGAAGGAAGGGAGGAATCATCTCCCATGAGTTTCACATGGAAAATACACTGTGTCTTCACCTGCTGAACCTCCTAACCTCTCCTGATGCAGCAGCCTCCATGTGACCATTACAGCATGTGCAGTAAACTACCTTTTTCTCCCTTGGCTTCACTCCCTTAATAAGGGGGCTCTTTCCTATTTGGCTGTGTTGGTGTCTCAAGCCCCTGCTGGGAGCTTGAGGACAGCATTTCTAGCAACTCTGACCCTGTGCTCCTTCGGGCCACTCCACATCTCCCCCTTTAGTCTCAATCCTGGTGCCTTCAGGCCCTGGGAGATGAGGACAGAAGCTTCCAACTTCTGCCAGAGAGACAAGGTCATGGGTAATGGAGTGTGTGTAAGGCTAATGTGACCTCAGAGCACTTTAAAGGGCTGTATTCTTTCCTTCCATGCCAAAGGAAGAGCTATTGCAGGCAATTTGGCAGGAACTAGCCAGCAATTAATTGAGCAACAATTTCAACCATTGCAGGGCCTATTGTGAGGGTATTGATGGCAAAGTGACTGATGCCTCCCAGGCTGCAGGTAAATGTGATTCCTGGTGCTGGAGTCAAGCTGACCTAGGGGAGTCAGTACTGACAGACTTCTGCTAAAGAAACAGGCTTTTGTAGGAATGAGTAACAGCAATATACTCTATTATATGTAATGTTGCACATATCTGTATGTTTCTTGATTTTGAATATAAAACAGTCTTGTTCAAGCCTAGACAAATAGAAACTAGCTGGCTGTGGATTTTGGCTGCTAATGTTGTTAAGGCAGGCCAGGTTGAAAAAGTTTCAGTCTTCTTGCCCCTTTGGTGCCTTGGTTGATGCATCTGGAAGTGGCTATTCATGTGAGTGATGTGGCTTTTAGGGGGGATCACGGAGAGGGGAATCCCTTTTTTTGCTGTGCTGGGCATCTCTATCTCAGAGCTCCTTTGCAGTCCTGCTTCTCAAGTGGGGCTGGCTCCTCCATGGCCAGTTTTAGGGATAAAGCCCCCATACATGGAAAAGCAGGCTGCAGTGTTTGAGAAGGCTGCCAGGGTACACTGCTGAGCCTGTCTTCTGTGATGGTGTGGGATTTGTTCAGCTGTCAGTGCTTGTGCCTCTCTAGTCGTGCTGCAAGCCTGGGCAGGGGAAGCAGTTACACAGAAGCAAATGATGAACATTATTCATTATCCTGATTTTGTTGGGAGGGCTCAGCAGTTCAAGAGCTCTGAGGGAGTAATTGAAGCACTAAAAACAAAGAGCTGACTTGTTACGGTGCTTGAGAGAGGAATGAAAAAATAAATGGGAGAAGGGAGTTCAGATGTGTGGGAGAATGCTGGTGGCTGAAACTTCAGCCTGCTTGAGAAATTGTGTCTCGTATTACTGTCTCAGCTAGAGGTTTTGTAGGGCTGCTGCAGCTAAATTTCAAGCTGGATGAAGTTGACAGAAGCACAAAAGGGAGTGTTCCTTGCTCTTGCCCCAGCATAAGAGGGGAGGGAGTGTGGGAGGTGCTGCTCTCACTTGGTTTCCTGCTGCTTCCAGATACATCGTTACTCCTCGGTGGTCCTTTTCTCAGATTGCAGGGGTGGAATCTGTGCTCAGTGTAGCCTCCTGAACTCTGGGATTCACCTCAGTTTTCTATTCACCAAATCTAGATACAAAGATATTGAGGTGAAATGGTAAAACTCACTTGTTCTCCAGACCTTTCTCTGGTGATGTGTGTTCACAAGGCACTGTAGTGAATGGTGCTTTGGTTAACTTTTGCATTGGTGGAAGTCATGATGTGCTAAGTTATTAATCTTTCAAATGAGATATATATCCTAAATCCTTGCTAATCCTTATATCCATAGCACAAAACCACACAAATGACAAGTTGTGCAGAGCCCCAGTTCATGATGAAGAGGCAATTATGGAGCCAACTGCAGCACTGGGCAGTGGTGGGGAAAACTCATATGTTTAATTTGGTGTGGAAAAAGTGAGGTTCAGAACTTGTATTGTCTATCTCTCAAAATTATAAGCCTGCAAAATATATTAGAGAATATTAGAGGTAGAATGAATAACTTCTGGTTTTAGCCAGAGTAAATTGTCTTTTTGTTAGTATAGCCCTCTCATTTCCTGTCCTGGTGGGTTTCAAGTGAGACAAAGGAGAATTTTAAGATAAGTTGGAAAAATCATAGCAGCAAGGGGAGGGAATTGTATGATCGCTTCTGACTTCATCAAACAGCCAGCTCCAGGTGTATCTGGGCTGTGGTTATAATCTAGTTCCCATAGCCCTGTTTTCTTGCATGTAGTTTTTCTGTATCACAAAAATACCTCTGTAAGGTGAATGGCTATACTGGAATGGGTGGGGAAAATTAGGCAGAGTCAAAAATTGATACATTCAAACCATCTTTCATGATTTTAGAAGCCTTTCCTCTCCATTCCCTTGGTATTACTGATGGATGCAGCCTTTCTGGAAAATGGACATGCATACACTACTATATAGAAGTGGGTTTTGACTGAGTCCTAAAAGATTTTAACTCATCCATCAATTGATTATATTGTCATTGCTACATGAGGTTGTTCAGCATAGAACATCTATTACTAAGGCTCTGATTGAAACATTGCCCTTGTTGTGCAGAACTATTTAACTTTGTTTCTTTGAAATGAAATGCAAAATGTTTATCTCACAAAAAGACAGATTTATTCTCAGCCTTTTGAAAAACAGATACGTGAACCTGAAAACATTTCCTTCAGCTGCTACGTGCACACGTGTCAAGTTTTCACCAACGAAGCCTAACTTTCAGACCTAGTGAAAATAAAAAAATGTGAGTAAGCCTGGTCTAACACGAAAATTGAAATGCACGCCTCCTTCCCCCAGAAACGTCCCATTTTGTGGCTTGCACATGGAATATGGTTTGGAATTAGTTGGTTGGCTTGTTGGTTTTTACGTGAAGGAAGGGGTGGCGAAGACGGCGACGTGGAGGGGGTGGTGGTGTTTGATGTTTTTTTTCCTTAAAAGGTGCAATAAATTCACTTGTGCCGTGTTTTTCCCTGGGGGCTGCCCGGCTCCGGGAGCGCAGCCCGGGCTGGCCCCGCCGCCGCCGCTGGGTGCCAGTGCAGCCCCGGCGCAGGCAGCGGCTCTGCTTCGCCTGCTCGCTCTTCCCCCAGTGCCCCTGCTCTTCTTTTCCCTTTCCTTTTCCTTCCCCATTTCAGCCACAGGAAAGTCCCCGTGCGGGCCCTGCCCAGCCCCGGAGCAGAGGCAGCGCCAACACCGAGGGCGCTGAGCCCCAGCTTCCCCCGCTGAAAGGCTTGGGAGCCTCCGAAGGAGCCTGGCCCTTTGCTTTGGCATCCTCTGAAGGAGCCTGGCCCTTTGCTTTGGCAGCCTCCAGGTCTGGCTCTTGGCTGTGTCTCCGAGCTGAGTACCGTGGGGAGGGAAGCGGCGCTGGCAGCGCCGAGGAAGGCTGTGCTCCTGCGGGACTCAGCGGAGCGGCTCCCCGTGTTCACAGCCCCTTGTGCACATCTTCCCAACCTTGCAAAGCGGGGTCGGTGCTGACAGGCTGTGATCAGCACTGGATGAACAAGGGAAGGACGGTCTTCCTGCTCGGCTGCTCCTTGCCTCCCTGTGCAGGTCACCTCAGTTGTCCCTCACTGTGAGGCTCCCGAGGCTGCAAACATCAGAGGCTGGGGATGTGGTTGATCTAGTCACCACCACTCGGTTGACTCGAAAAAGATTTAAACTTTCCAAGTAACCTGGAGCTGTGGGAACCTGCTACTACCCTTTGGTAGTGCTAAGAATTTGTGACTGATTTAGTGCAACACCTTTGGTTTCAGCAGAGGCAGGAATGAGCATCACTTTTTTCTAATAACCAGCTCTCTTTGTTGCTCAAGTTGGAAACTTAAGAAATCAATTACACAATTGATTTCCAAAAGGCAAAATCAGGCTGGAAAGCAGTAGACAAGGATTCTTAGAGAGTGTGCAAATCCAGCAGTGGTAGTTTATTACCTTTACAGCACTTTTTAACCAGCAACTTCACAGCTACTGCACTGGTGTTCTAGGGGCAGAAAAGTATTGTCTTCACCTCCAAAATAAAATCAAATGTACTACATGCAAATAAACTGACCTTCTTAAGCAGTACAGGGAATCCATAGCAGAATAGGAAAAAGGAGGTAGAACCCCCAAATCCTGCATGCCACTGGCTATGTAGAGAAATGCATAAATATAACTATTAGCAGAGCTATGTCAAGATATTTAGCCAAAAGCCTAATGCTAGGTGATCTTTTGCAAGTTATTGCTTCTAGCTAGTGCTATGGTACACCTGAAGGTAAAGGTATCATGAAGCTGCTGTTCAAAAGCACTTCTACAGTCATGGAAAGCTTTCCTTCATCAGCAAGTGTATTTTCTTTTTAGCCAAATCACACAGCTGGAAGAGAGGATAGTGCCCAATTTCAAGTTGTGTTTCTTTTGCAGATTGAAAACCTGGAGCCTTTGATCTCTGAAATGGCCGTAAACATCTCCTATTAGTGTTAAGGATTACAGATGGGCATCAGGAGGAGCCTAGGTTTAAAAAGAAGCCTGTCACTGGGGCATTTCTCCAGGAGCTGTCAGGAGCACCATCTCTTTTGAACGGTTCCTGTTCACAATAGTAACAAACATGTCATTATTTTGTATTTCCAGAAAGCCAAAAGGAGGCAGTCCACCCCAAGCTGCCTTCAAAACAAAGATCCTGCAATCAGAAGGAGTAGCTCTTTGAGAGCTGAAGGAAGATGTGAGGGAGGAAGCAGAGAGCTGTGGATGATGGATGCCAGCTAGGTGTGGCTTTAAAATGTGCCAGCAGGAATGCCTCTTGGCAGTGCTTGCATGACAGAAGCTGCTGAGATTGGGCACATGTTTGACAATGTGAGGTTGTCACTTCTGTCTCATGGACATCATGCACTCAAGGATGAAGGTAAGAGGTGGAAAGGGAAAGGGTATATGGCCAAAAATGAAGCTGAGATATAGCTCCCCACACGGATGTCCTTTCCATGAGGCCACAGCGCTGAACACGTCTGTTGAGCCTTGAATTTCATCCCTCTCTGGAATAAACAAACAAAATTCAGTCACCTTGGTCTGTGACATACTTTCTGTTTTTCTTTCTTCTCCTCGAAGTAAAAGCTTTCATGCAGAAAACAATGCTCCTTCTGCCTGTGTTTTCACCTTTCAGCTCCCCCTTTTCTTGCTTTGCCCACCCTGCCTCCAGCGTGTCAGAAAGATATCCTTTTCCAAGAAAAAGCGCATGTACTCTGTGTTTAAAACATCACATTTCTTCCAGTTAGTATTGAAATAATGCTAATTCTATTTTATTAACTAATTCTATTTCCTTTCCTGGCCCTGCTGATTATGAAGACATTTGTGCTAAATACAGGTGTTCTTCTCACTTTATCATCCTGATCCATTTAGCAATGCTGCAATCTAGTGCCTGTGACATCATGATTCATCACCAGTGACTGCATTACAGATGTAGCCAGCACCAGCAGCCTTTAAATTGGGTGGTGGTAGTGGCAGGTGCCTGGTAACGGAGCAGAAAGTGGAGGCTGGCTTGTGAACAAGCTGCTAATCTGTGACACTGGGAACATAAAAACTGTGGGGTGCCTGAAATGTAATGCCAGGCCAGGTTCACCTAAGCAAGATCAGGGGTGTGGTGAAAGGTGACCTTGATTGTCCCAGTTCCTGAAAAGGCAGTTGTGTGCCACCAATCAGCTTGTTTCCCTGCCCACACAGGCCACCTCTCCTGTCAGGTTTGTGGGATTTGGATAAAAGTCCCTGGGAGTTCAAGTACCTTGGGGGATGGGGGGAGCTTGGCTCTGCAGCACCCAGCTCTCGAGGTGAATAACGTGGGGCTGCTTGTCTTTGGCAGCTCAGCTGGGAAGCAAGAAGGAAGGATGGGAAAGACCTCTATGAGGCTGAACTGCATTTCCATCTTCAAATGTCAAATGTGGATGTAAATTGTAAATATCAAACAGTATTTCCCAGTAATGAATATGCTTTTCACTTGTGCATCATTTTTCAGCCTGAAAAAATGCCTGAATATTTCCATCCCCTCTTCCACTCTTGTTTTTTCGTTTACCTAGGATTGGCTGTTTTTAAATGCCAAACCCCATATCACAGATGTGCCTAAGAAGCTGCAATGAAGGAAAATGTTGCAGCCAAGTTAAAAGGGGAAGAAGGGAGTACTCTACAGAGCGTACATCAGCATAGCCATAACAGTGGCTGCCTTGGTTTATACTTGCTGGTCATGATGATCTGAGATAGCAGTGACCACTTCACACAAAACCTCTCCCTGTGCTTGTCTGTTTGGAGGGGTGTGGAAGCATGGTGGGTGCTGCACCAGTATAATGAGCTGGCGGTTTGCAGCAGCACCAGGTTACTTGCTAACGTGTGTGCAAATGCACGTGCACTATGTGACCATGACCTGAATGTGCTGGCTGCATGGTGGACTGCCAGGATGCCTCGACCAGCTGCCTGTGAGGTGGCCTCAGGGTGACAATGGCAACGGAGGAGCACCAGCCCCTGTGTCTCTCTGAAGGAAAGAAACTCAGCTGCCACCTCAATCCTCTCAGCTTCTCTCCTTGTCCTCTCTAGCCCTGGCAGAGGTCAGCTCTGTTTCAGTGCCTGTTTCCTCCACACTTTTGAGCCCAAAGCCCTTGGATGAGGTGAGCCCACGCAGCTGCCTCTCTATAGATGAGCTGGGCTTGCTGCCCACCTTTGGGGAAGCAGCTTTCCCCCCCACCAGTGGGACTGCCCCTGGCTTTGCAGAGGAGAAGGTGACAGCTCTGCATGTAGCTGCATGGGCCAGGTGCTCTTGCTGGAGGACAGGGACTGTGAAACCTGTGGGAGTCTGGGTTGTTGCTCTCACAGGAGTTCCTGCCCTGATAGGAAGTCTCCCTAGTAGCCAAGGATTGCCTTACCCTTTTATTTTGGTCAGGGTAAACAAGGGGCAAAAGGACAAGAGGCCTCCATTAATACATGTGTCTGATTCTACCCTGTCTTTCAGCTGGTACATTTTTAGTTTTTCTTTCTATGTCTTAGGAGTTCTCCAGTGACAAAAAATGAGCTGAACATCGCTGTGTATTCTTCTGTTCCTTCCCTGTGTCCTTAAAAAAAAAAAAAATCGTGGTTGAAACTTGTTTTTTTTTTTTAAACTCCTTCTTTGGCCTCTGAGAATTTTGGTGATACCAAAATTTGGGTCATGTTTCTGCAGATTTGTCAGCAGCTAGAGATTTATCTGTCTCTTTATTGTTAACTGAGTCTGTACCTTCAGCTTGTAACTGTGTGGTCCATGCTACTGGGAATAATGTTGTGTCTTGCTGTTGATGAGAATGGCAGGGAGTCATTGAGCAAAATTAGAGGTTTTTCCTCAGAACATAAGGGATCTCAGCTAGTGAGGGAATTAAAATTTCCTGGTTATGTCAGATACACATGAATCTGGTAGTTTCTCACAAGGTCAGACTTACTCATCATCAGTATTTTACACTTGGTATGGACCTATGTTGTATTTTTTCAGTCTCAGTAGAAGAAGCTCTCAGAAAACTGAGACAGCAGTTTGTCGGTGCTGTGGCACTGTGGTGGAAAGGTACATTGGGCACTCTGTTGTAGCCTGCCCCCAGTCACACATTTTGGCTTGAGGAACAGACATGTCTGCACAAAGATATGGATTTTTCTCTATTGTTTTTAGTGGAGTAAACCTCAGCACCTACTAAAGTCAATGCTTTTGCATCAGTGTAAAAGAGAAAAAAAATCCCCCCCCCCAAAAAAAAAAAACAAACCAAAAAAACCAAACACACCCAAGACCAAACCAAAACCAACCTCCCCCAGCAAAAAACCACCACAAAATGGGAAGAAAAAAAAGGTAATGTGTTTGGAGTTACTTTTTCTGAAAGCATTTTAAATTTTTGAAAATTGTAATAGTTCTGTTCATTCAGTGTCTTTTAGCAAAGCTTAGAGATAATTTTTTTCCTTTTTAATGACAGTTTGTAATAAAACATCCTGCAAGGTGTGCAGAAAGGGAATGGCTGAACATTTCTGTTTGCTGGTGACTGTTTTGAGTCATGTGGTGGTTTGGTTCTTATTTACTGCACCAGAACATGCTCGCTTCTTAAAATAGCGCAGGGGGACAGAGAACCAGTAAGAGAAAGGGCATTAGTGCTGAGTCAGTTTTCCAGTAGAGATGTGAAGGTATTAGCTGTATCTGTGGATATGAAAAAATACATTATCACCTAGTGCCTCTTAAAACTAGCCAATTTATTTATATTCTTCATGGGTTGGATGTCTATTGTCAGAATTTATGGCAAACATTTGAGATAAAGGTAGTTGTAGGTTTGACAACAAAAGTGATAAAGAAGCTGTGGAGGGTAATGAAAATTGATGGGGAGAGAGAGTGATGAACAGCAAAAGGGCCATTACGGTCAAGTGATGGGATAGAAGGTGAAAGAGAAAGAGAAATGGGCTGTTTGCAGTAATTTGGATATCTTCAAACCACCTTGTTCAGCTGCCTGTGAACATCAGCTTACTTTACTTACTGTTGCACTTGTTGGTAATGTCACTGCAGTGGAGTGAGATACCTGAACTGTCCATGCTCATGCCTTTTTCTTTGTGAGCTGCAATTTGCGCATTTTTTCTCATTTTCCTGAAGATTAAGATAAAAATACCCCTGATACAAACAAAGCAGGGGTGTAACTTCTAGGACAAAGATCTAAAAACTGCTTTCTTTTAACAAAAAAAGTACTCCTTCTTTAATGCACTTCCATATGTTCAAAAATTGTCTTGTTTTCATGGAGAAAAGGTGGGAAAAGGTGGTTTTGGAGGTATGTTGTTGGATGGACATGGGTTTTCCCTGGGAGCCAGGCTCACAGGGACGACTTGCAAGTCTATTATTTTAACACTAGAAGAGTGCATATGAATTTATTTTTCATGCAGTTTATAAAAAAAGAGGGGAAAAAAAAGCAGTAAATGTTATGACCCCTTTACCAACATCATGCTTTTACTTGTGGCTGCCTCTGATGATAATGCAGTTACTTGTGGAGGCAGCTGGTCCTTGTCAGGCATAACGTAATCAAAATCCAACCGCTAATAAAAATGAAAGAAAAGGGTAAGAGAGGAAAATTTAGCAGCCTCTCATATCACTAGTGAAGTTTTGATGACTTAAAATGTCAAGAAGAGTGGATGCAGCATTTAGAGAAGGTTTTTAAAAAGCTTTTTTCCATCTCTGTGGCTTCTGTGACCCTACTACTTCTGCCTAATGCTGGTAGTTGGAACAAAAATATGAACTGTGTTCCCTTTTCTTTACCAGATTTAAGTATGGAAAGAAAGGGCAAATATGTGGTTCTGGAAAGCAAAGCAGAGAAACTTCAGAACAGGGAAAATTTCTGACTGAAGAAATGCTATTAATTTTGGGAAGTTCTGCTAGCTGAAATTCTGTTCAGCCCAAAGCTCTGGGTAGTGCCACAGTGAAAGTCTCCCTTTAGCTCATTTCACATTTTATTTGTTTTGATTTAAAAATTGCCAGAGAGGTAGAAGGTGGACAGATGTGCTCTGTCAGACGTAGCAGGAGTGGGTTATGAAACTTCTGTGAGTGCTCCTTGTCTGCTTCAGCATAAAGTCAGCCAGCAAATTGAAATCTTCTCCAACAAGGATTTAAATTAAATTGACTGCCTTTGCATTGGGTCAAAGCAGGAGCATTCATATAATCAATTAATGTGGCTCAGCTTTGGGGATGGCAATTTCCAGTTGAGACAATAATGAACAGATGGGGCTTGTAGCTTATTAAATTGCTACCTCCATGGCATCTGTGCCATGGACTAAAAAGCAGGTAGGGTCATGTTTTGCGTAAATGTATTGCACAACCTTGGGGGAGTCTTTCAGTTGCTTTCTGCCTTGATTTCCCTTTTTTCAGAAAGCCTTTAAAACATGAACTCTTCAGTGCCTACTTAGGAAAATGATTCTCTCCCACTGGCTAAGACCTACATTTGGAGTTGCTGATTGTAAAATAATATTGGTTGAGCTATTTTAATAATGCTGATGTAGACCCTTAGTTTAGATGCAGCTAATGGGCAAAAATAAAGCTTGGCTTTCTGCTGGATATCTTCATTCTCTTTGGGAAGTGTTCCCCCCCTCCCCGCCGCCAACTTTGGAAATGAGGGAGTGGCATTGCCTGAATGATGTGCCAGAAGTGGATGTTAGCATGCTCTGCCTCAAGCTCAGAAATGACCAGAAGTGATGTGGATAGCTGAGTGCCTTGCTAAACCTGAGGCAGTGGATATTGCCTAGAGGAAGAGGGTATTAGCCGAAGTTTGGCTCTGCGGCCCCTCAGCTTATGGATGGGCTGGCAGAATGAGCCCCTGTCTTTTCCATGTACTGTGGGAAGATGTATCATGGGTCTCAGCGAGGAGGGTTTGCTCATATAATCACACTTGAAAGCCTCTTCTAGCACAAAGCAGGCCTGAGCAGTTCTCTAACCCCGGCTGCAGTACATTTGCAATCCCACTTGTCTCTTTTAGCTGCAATAATGTAATTGCTGCTGTTAATAATAAACTGACAGGCTGTCTTTAAATAACTGTAAGGCTGACAGACTAGCGTCGGTTGGATGCTCCGAAGTTTGACTAACAGCAGGGAGAAATAGAACAGCTCCAATCTCAACTCCTCATGCAGTTAAAGCAAGGCTGGCACTGGGAAGAGGCAATGGAGGGATGACACGTGGCATTGCCATGCCTCAGGGACCTTCTGCAGAGCAGTTGCTGTGTGACTTGCCTGGTTTCTCTGGGAAAATACAAGGTTTCATGCTGACAAGTGAAATTTTTGAGGTTTTCTAGAAGTTCTCTTGTCTCAAAGAAGGATTTTAGCAGGTGAAAGTTTAGGTTCTTCTGTAAATATGTGTGCAGCCAGTGGCCAGCAGAACCAGAGTGGAAGAAGAGGCCAAATTCCAAGCTGCCTCTCCATTTGCCCTCCTTGGGTGAGGTGGGCTGGGGCTCCAGCGAGGAGGCAAACTGCCTGCAGAGACACGCAGTTAGGTCAAAGGGATGCCGTAATCCTACGGGGTGTCACTGGGAAGCTGAAGTTTAGCCCAGGCCCCTCAGCACCTGCTACCAGCATGGTCTGTTTGTGTTGGTTTTACCTGTTTTATCCATAAAGGGAGCATCCTGAAAGGGGAATTAGGCAGAAGGACGGGACCACAGGATCAATGAAGGCAGTATCAGGGCAAAGACACCAGCAGAGGCAGAGTGGAGTGCCTGGGAGAAGACGATGGCACCTGTGTTTTGACACTCCACAGGTCTCTAACAGGAAAAACCCACCCACTCAAGGGGGTTACTAGGAGGGGGGGTATCCAAATCTGACACATTTCCAAGGCTGGGACCTAATGTCTTGCTTTCAAAGCTTCGGTGGGGGATGGTGAACTCCTGCAAACTGGGTTTTGTAATAGAAAGTCTGGCAGCATCAGCATGCGGATGTGCTGCTCTGATATTCAGTGAGTTCCCTGTCAAATGAGAGGGGACGAACAAGATAATGAGCCAAGGAGCAAGAAGCCTGGCATGGGTAACAGCCGTAAAAGAGCTTGAGTGTTATCTGTGTATTTTAACTCTAGTAGCTGAATTATTTTTTGGATGATCTAGCATGCTTATATGAGGACAAAATGGGTTTCTAGCCAGCGTGGACATTTAAAGTCATTTTTGAATCCTTTTCAAAGCTTCATTAATATCTGCAATTATGGGCAGCTACAGTGCACTTGACCCTGCATGCTAGTGTCACCAGGCTAAGTTGAATGAATCAAAAAACTTTTTATCACAGCCTCTGACCCTGCTTTGGCTACAGACACAGGGGGTGAGTAGAAAAATCTTTTACCTGCACCAGGCTATCAAGTCCATGCATCTATGTTATATGTGTTCCTCTTAAAACCATTTTTGTTTGCTTATAAATGTCTTTAATGCTTAATTGAGGTTATGAAATTTCTGTTTTATTCAAACTGTTAAATAAAATGATAGTTTTCAGTGATGAGAACAATTAAGCATGCAGAATATAATGAAACTTGATAGAGACTCAGCTGCTGTCCCCCCTATTAGTGTGCACAGCTGTGCATGTGTGTCAGCATTTGCAGGTTAAAGAAGCAATTAATCTGAGCAGGGTGAACGTGAAACTCTTACTTAAGCACACAGACAGATTGTGAACCTCAGACCCCAACTTTTTTTGTTAAGGTTGCAACTCAAATTGCAACCAGCTAAGTAAGTCTGTTCTTCTCAAATCCCACAATTCTAATCAAATATGAGGGGTGATACTGGTGAATGATGTCCTGGTGGCATAAATCCACATTGCCAGCAATTTATGCACACAGTGTTCACTGACATGGTGATTCATATCTGCTATGATTAAGAGCTGAATGGCTTGTAGATCTTGATATAGTTTCTGTGGGGTCAGATTACTAAAACAACAAAATGTCAAGGAGTAACATTTGATATTTTTGCTCATGAACAGGCCTCGTGTGCTTGGGCAAGCTCATGAGGGCTCTCAAGCATTTGGCACAAGCAGCACTAATACCTAGAACAGTTGGTGCCCATTGCACTTTGTCAGGCTGTGAGATTTGCAGGGTGTGCTAGCAGCCTCCATGCCTCCTGCTGGGCAAACAGGAGCTGCAGGGATGTCCTTGTGCTCCATGTGAGGTGAGGAGGAAGAGAGACAGGGAGTTGTCAGTTTAATTTCATTTTGAAAATCATACATTAAAGACGGTGCTATTGATAATCTGCTGAATGTACTGACACTCAGAAAGAATGGAGAAAGTAGGTTAATAAATAACCCTATATCCACTTTAGTCTGCATTTCAATTTTCGTTTCTCAGAAACACAAATGGCAGCTGTTCTTTAAGTTGTCTGATCTATCCTCTCAAGAAACCAATTTTGTTTTTAATTTCCTCTGATGAGACTCAGAAGATGCTGGATAAAATATTAGGTGAGTTCTTTTATTTATTTATTTATTTTTGAGGCAGCCTTCTGTGTAACACATCATGGTTTCCTTCTTTGCTGCCAAGGAAAGTGCTCATCTCTTAAAGCATTCTTGATGGAAGAGTTGTCAATGAGAAGTGTAAAGCTCCAGCCTCCTCTCCAGCAGGGGTAAAGAAAATACAATCAGTAAAATGGGTGATCAAAGCAGGTGCAAAGTTTTAAATTAGACAAACATTTTGAAAGGGAAAGAAATAGTAAAAAGACCTGAGATGCAAGGGTTTTAGTGGTGTATTTCTTTCTCCCAGCTAAGCTGCGGTTAGAGAAGTTCCAGGTCTAATTCCCAATGCACTCCATAATAATAAAGGTATTTTACTAAAATATTAGCAGCTGGGAAGGAACTTTGCCGAATGCTGTAAGAAAAATCCTTCTGCATAAATAGGATTATATGGAAGTTTTCAATATCGTAATTTAGTTGGGAATCTTTATTATTTTTTCTTCAGTTGCTATGGGACTTTAAAGCCAGGGATGTAAACAGAGAAATCAAATTTGTGGAACCAGCTGCTGTATTACACATATGAAACCAGCCACTGCTTTCATACAAAACAGTCCTGTCTGCAGTAATGACACAGAACCAGAAAAGCAAAATTAAAATCTCTTTACGTCACAAAAAAAGGACATTAATTATCTAATAATTAATAGCATACTACAGAAACTGAGGAGAAATCAAAGGCTGATAGCAGCCTATATTATTTCCCTCTTTTTGTGCAGAATTTAATGTGTAGTACAGAGCATTAATGCTATTATATAGGTTAGTAATAGAGCTGAATTCACAGAAAACCTGCATTTGACATTTTTTTTTAGTTTGTTAACTATCAGTACCAAGAGTTCTTTCTACAAATCTGTTTACTTGAAACTATCTGAGAAGGATTTGAGATGCATTTCCGTTAATGGGTTGTCCAGGAACTATTTGTAGTATTTTCCCTGTCCAGGCACCTTCCTGCTTTGGTGAGGTGCTTGCCAATAAAGAGACTTGCTGCTGTTTTCCCTCTCATATGGGAGGTTTTACATTTCCTTTAACAACAAGTATTGTCTAAAATGGACACTCAGGCTTCTTTCTGGACAAAACTCCCAAGACATTTTTGTTCAAGTCTCTTTTTTCATTGAGAGAATTGTTGAAAAAGCTAAGTATGACAGTGTAGAAAGCCTGGGGGTTTTGTTTGGTCAAACAGTGCTGCAGAAATTCTGTCTGTGCCATCTGTCTTGTCCTCTCCAAACTCTGGATGGTGGGAAAGTCAGTGCCAGAGCCCAGAAGCAACCTGTTGGTCTATTATGTGCTCTTTGCCAGTTCTCGATCCATTTCCCTTTTACGCTTCTTTTCATATGCAGAGCAGCAAGACCAAAATTTTCAAACTCATTTTCAGAAGAGATGAGAGTGACCAATCTTCTTGTGCTCGGGTTGAAACATAAAATTTGTTGCTTTTACTTCGTTTCCCTGCAGACTAGCACAAATTATAGAGCAGAAGGTGAAAAGGAGGAGAAAAATATAGAGGAGGTGAGGGAATGAAAACAAGCAAAGAGGACAGAGAAAGAGTATGAAGAAAAAAGGGGAATGAGGAAATAAACTCAACTGTGCAGAGCAGATGAATGCCTTAGGAGGCAAATTAGTGAGGAAAATGAGTCTGTTGTGATTTTTTTCTTCTTCTATTACTGGGAAGGCTCCAAAACCCACCTAATGCTGGATGCTGTAAAATAAGCTATTTCTTGAAGAGAAATAAGCACTTCTTGTTTTAGCATACGTTCATGGAGAGCTGCAGATAACCACTGAAAATAAGGTAATGCTTTTCTAGCTGCTGGTGGTACCTAATCATCCTCTCTCATCAGTCTTGTATCTTTTTGAGACAGATTTACCCTCTGAAGTGCCTGGAGTGGGGTAATTTAAATTTCCAGGCAAAGTGGTAATGAAATTTCCGGTAATTAAATTTCCAGGCAAAGTGAAGGCTGCAAGGAAAGGGAGAAAAGTGAGATGCTTACCTCTTGCAATCAATGGGACTTGCCTGTTCTCTCAGAGGAAGCCTGGTGTGGCACTTCCCCTAAACGAGGTTTGCTAGGCTGGCAACTTGACTACAGGACTACCCAGCAAAACTTACCTGTGCCTACTTTGCCATGAAGTCTTCAGTGTTATGTGTGACAGAAATTCACACAAAGCTCTTGAGCAAGCCTGGTTAGCTCAAATAATCTGATTTTATGGTCAGGTTATCCAGCCAATCTTCCAGACCTTAGAGCTTGATTCTGAGATTGTTTCACTGTAATAGGGAGTGACCTGGAAGCAAGTTGTGGGGAGGTAAGGCTTCAGCTGCAGAATTGATGATGTTTGACCCCATAACTCTGTACTCAATTGAGTCATATTCTGTTGATAGCAAAAAGGATAAATACATTTAAATGCAACCATGGCAGTTTTGAGTCCAGAATGGTCATGGGCCTGGCATGGGGTCAAACATTTTAAGTTGCATTTAATCAGTCAAGAATATGGATCCAGGGTGTGACTTTTCATGCAGTGACAACTGTGCACTGGCAGCAAAAGCCAGGAGGGATAAAGAGGCAGAACATGTCAGTGAGGGGTCTGGTTAACTACAATAGAGCATGGGGGGTTTGATGTGGGTGGGAAAAAAATGAAATTCAGTGCCCCAAAAGTTGGAACAACTGCTGCAGAAAGTTTTGTAACAAGTACCACAGGAGGCAGGGCATTGTGTCTCACTGTTTCCTTCCTCGCTTCCCTACTGGGAGTGCCAATTAGATCCAGCTCTGATGGTGGCTTTTTGACACTTGTGCTCATTGGGAAATGGACTCACACTAGTATTTCATTGCATTTAGGCTTTTAAAGAACATCAGAGAGAAATGACTTTCAGCTACTCTGTCTGAACTGGATGTTAGCCAAGACTCCACACAGAAATGGAGAGAAGGTCTTGGTTTGACATGACTATTCCCTAGTGTGTCACAGGCTCTCTGCAAAATACTGGTACCCTCAGTTATCTGTATCTACTAGGAGTGTGTGCACCTCAAATTATTTTAGGTGCTGTCTCTGGACTATTAGCATTCACAGGGAAAACCTATTAGAGGAGAAAAGGAAAATCAGAGGGGAAAGGATTTGAGATTTTATGTGAAAAGAATTTTGCACCCAAATCCCCCTGAAAATTAACTCAGCTCATCTGAATGCCCATTGAAGCTTATGAATTTGAACTCTGGTCCTCACAAAAATAATGCTGCAAGTGATACTTCAGGCCAATTGTCTTTTCCAGATGGCAGCTAAGGCTTTACATAATTATCATTAACCTATTTGTATATCCTATGTGTGTGTATTTGTGTTTTACATTTTCTCTGCTTTCTGAATGTTGTAATTGTTGAGATAGATAACCTCAGGATGGGATGTTCTTCATAGAAGCATAGAATGGTTTGGGAAAGGGATCACCTTAAAGATCACCTGGTTCCCTCCCCCTGCCCTGGGCAGGGTCACCTTTCCCTAGACCATGTTGCTCAAAGTCCCATCCAACCTGGTCTTGAACTCAGGGGTGTTTGTCTTAAAGACATCACCCCCCCAGAATTTTCTGGTTGCTTATCTAGCTATTTTTCTTGCACAATTTAAATCTGTTTCCTCTTGTTTGGTCTCCTGCAGACATGGAGAACCACCTGTTTCCTTTCTTTTTCACCTTCATGAACTTAAGGCTGCTGTTACTTCTCCTTCTTCTACCAGTAAGCGTTTTCTTTCTCGGGGAAACAGCTTGTGACCTGCAGTTGGAGGATGTTTTTGAGGCCACTTGTGGTGCTCCTATGTTGTGCCCAGTTGGTCTCTATTTGCCTTCAAACCAATGCTTTCCAGGACTACATAACAGCAATCTGACAGAAGCTGAAGAAGGAAAAAAGTTGTGGGACTGTGCTCATGTACCTTTCTATAATGTCCACCTTTCTTGTGCCAGCCAGGCATCATGGGCTTGTGCTGTCCTTGTGAGTGGCATGTGCCCCAGCCCACCCTGTTCCAAAATACCACCCAGCAGCTCCTCCCCAGCTGATGTGCTCCTGCCTGCATCTCATACTTTGTGTGTTTGGCACTACTGTATCCTTCACCCTTTTGGAGCGTTTTTCCCATTTTCCGGGACAAATCTGGAATTTCTTCTGCCACACTGCTGCCCTGCTTGGGGGATGGTGTGTGGTGGCCATGCACCAAGGGCCAGATCTGCTATGGGACAGCAGGGAGGCACAGCTGAATTTTTCAGCTGATATACATGTGTGCATACACACACTGGGCTGGTCTCAGAAATCCTGCATTTATATGCAGACTCCCTCTGCCAAACTAAGAGCTTCTTCTGTTGACAATTTTTAGGATGTGTGTGTGATTTTCCCTCATTGCTTGGCTTTCCTCTATTAACTGAGGAAAGTATATTAGTGATTTTTTTTTTTTTAATTCTTGTCTTTTTTAAGCTTTCCTTTTCAAAAAATTCCAGCAGATATAATGGATCAGGCATAACAAGTGATGCCAAGAGCAGGAGAGAGAAGAGTTGATGGTATGTGTGTGAGGAGAAAGGACTTAGATACAGCTGTGTGTGTGCTGATTACCAGGGGTTTGGGAACACAATAATACTGCTGTTTGCTTGGCTTATAAACACACAGAGCTTAAATTTAAATTTCTCACTCTGTTACATCATTTTTAAGTTATTCAGCTGTAGCAAATGAGCTAAAATGTTGCCCATCATGAAAGGGATGTAGCTGCAGCCTTGGCTGAAGGAGGGAGAGCTGCCCTTGGCAGTGCCTGTTTGCACCACTGCCTCCATCCACAGTGTGCAGTGATATGCACCAAATAAAAAAGATAAAAATCTGTTCATGGGTTTATATGGTATCCTCCTGACTAACTTTTGAGTCCTCCAGCAGCCATGATGCCTGAGCAGCCAGTGGAGCATATCTGTATCAGCTGCAAGCATAAACAGAAGTGGGGTACGAGCTGGAGTAGATGTTCAGCCCCCACTCCCTTCTATCATCCTCTAGTGGGAAAAATGCTGGCTTTGTCCATGGGCTTGCCCATAGCTATGGGGACATTACACTTCATGCCTGCCAAAAAAATCCATGTCCTCTCTAGAACTTCTCATTTGGGCGTCTGCTTAGGAGGTGGCATGTTCTTGATGAGCAGGACTCCATGCCCAGTTATGTGCCATCAAAACCTTCCCACAGCGCCATGGTTCTGGATCTGGGTTGGATTTCAGGTCTGGTCTGAGAAATAACATGAAATTAATAAGGATGACTCATCCGTAGGGAAATTCTTCAGGCTCCTTGATGTCTTTAGAGCAGCCAAGTCTGAAAATTAGACATGAACTTTCCTAAAGCTTATTTTGGCTCTCATGAGGGCTGCAATAGAATGACAAGCAGCATGCTGCTTTCTTTATTGTTTCAGTTCAAGGACTATCTACAAAGAGTCACAGTCTTGTGCTTAGCATTACGCAAAATTATTCATTTCCTAGCTATACAGAAAAGTGATTGAATTGCAGATGATTAACATATGTTATGTTTTCTCTTCTAATGCCTTCCCGTCTTTTTGTGGTGCACCTTCATAAATGGCATCAGAGCACTTTGCTTCCAAGGAGCTGTCTCCCTCAGAAACCTATTATCAAGGCTATTTCAGAAAAGTTGCTCTTCCTTCATACATCTGGTAGACTGGCTCCAGAATCCAAACACATAATTGCTGCAGCAACCTGACCTACGCCAGTCAATGCATTCCAGCTCCTAGCTAAGTTTAAGGACTGTTTTTTAAAGGAGTCATCTCCAGGGTAAATGCAGGCTTTTTTACTCTGAGCAGTTTTGCTAGGACAAAGAACCCCTTAACAGCTTTCCTTTAAAGATGCTTCAGTTTTTTATAAACAAATCTGGCTGCCACACTTGATCAGCAGCATGGAGATTTTATCAGCTTGTGTCTGGCACACAGGTGCTACTGCTGATTAGCACACAGCTGAGATAGGCTGGATATGCCAAACCGCATTTTTAACTACCAAATTCTACTCTGCCTTGTTTCTGTCTTGTTTTAGAGACAAGTCCAGTGGTGTTTTGTGTTCAGAATTTTGTTCTGAGACTGAGGCAAAGACTAACTCAAGGCATTCAGCCCTGCTGAATTTTAGGAATTTTCTGTTGTTTTGCAATTTTAATTGCCTAATCGTCAGAAGAGCAAATGTCTTCTCATATAAAACAGTAGATGATAGAGCCAGAAGGGACTGTTGTGATAATTTTTTGTCTAACTTATTGCATCACACAGGCAAGAGGAATTTTTATATGAACTGGGACAAGACTTCAAAGGAGACAAAAAATCTGATCTTGATTTAATCACCAGATACAGAGAATCAGCCAGAATACTTGGTAAATTTTCCAGCAGCTAATTGCTGCTATTGTTAAACAACTAATTGCACTGCACTTCATTTCTCTTCTGTTCCCTTTCAAATTGGGTCATTTGGCCTTGTTTCACTCTTCTCTGATGAGCTGACAATTACTTAACTTACATTGCGTTCCATGTCCTGGTGCCTAAAAATTGTAATCAAGCTTCTCCCTTAACTTTCTCCTTGGTAAACTAACCAGTAGACTCCTAAAGTCTCTAACTATAAGGGAAGTTATTATTTTTTTTGTAATTATTATATCTTTTTTTTCCTCAGCTATTCATAGACGTTCATCCAGTTCTGGGCTCCCCAGCACAAGAGAGAGATGGAGCTACTGGAGCAAGGGCAGCCAAGAGCTGCAAAAATGAGTAAGCTGCTGGAGCATCTTCCCTATGAAGAAAGACTGAGAGAGGTGGGACTGTTCAGCTCAGAGAAGAGAAGCTTCAAGGGGGAACTTACCAATGTGTACGAATACCTGAAGGGAGGGAGCAAAAAGGACAGAACTAGGATCTTTGTGGTGCCCAGTGGCAGGACAGGAGGTGATTGGCAGAACTGGAAACACATCAGGTTCCCTCTGAGCATCAAAAACCATATTTTTCCTGTGAGTGTGACCAAGCCTTGGCACAGGTTGCCCAGAGAGGTGGTGGATTCCCCTTCCTTGCAGATATTCAGACCCTACCTGAACGTGGTCCTGAGAAACTGCTGCAGGTGGCCCAAACTGAGTGGGGGAGGGGTTGGACCAGATGAGCTCCAGAGGTCCCTTGGATTCTCAACTATCTATTATTCAGTAATTCAGAGTCTTTCTTACATGGCAGACAGTAAGATTTAGCACAGTATTCTAGAGAAGGTGCATCAGAATGAATACCACCTATACCAGATACAGGAAATGAAGGCAAAGAAGGTGAGTTGAACCACAGAGGAAGGCAGTGTCAGAGCCAGGGTGTCACCTGCTTTACCAATCCTTGCTCTGGCCACATTGCAAATGCACAGGTCTTTGTTTCTTCTTAGAAAAATAAGACCAACGTGTTTCAAGGATTTTGTTAGAGAATTTAAAAGTGTTTTATCTATCTATTTCCAAGTGTGTGGGAATCTGAAGTGAAGAAAGATGACATGACTTACATGATGTCATTCAGGAGCCCAGCCACACACCTAGCTACACACCTTGGCTTTTTAGAAAAGCAGAGACAAAGATCCATCCATCCATCCATCCATCTTGCTATCATTGGTGAGCAGGCTTCCTGAACAGCAAACTCCATTTGCAAAAGCACTTTTGAGCTGGGTTAAAACCAAGCTGGATGTGGAAAATAAGAGAAAAAGAATTTTAAAGGCATTCAGGGTTCACATTTATCTGAGATGCTTTTCTGTGCCTATCAATTTAAGGTGCTGCAGGTTACTCACAAACCACTGACCTAGCTAAAAAGTATCTAGTCAGGTGAGTGGCAAAATTTTGCTCTGAATGCAATGCTTCAACAAAGCTCCATAGATTTATGCTGATATAAATCTCTTGGAAATTTTGCTTTCTCGGCAGACCTAAGAGAGGTTATGAACAGTACTTCTGAAATCAGCATTTAAATAACATTTCAAAGCCAACTGAAACCTCATTATCCTGAATATATTGTTTTAGTGGTCATACAAGTAGTGAAAACACTGTGAAACAAATTTGTAGCTTGTAACTGGGAAAAAAAAAACAACAGTACTGCCTGAATACTTTGTTGATAAACATCCAGTTAGCCACTAGATATCTTTACAGATCAGTACATTCCCTGAAACTTGGTAAGGTAAGAGTAATTCAGAGGTAAATATCCACCCTGTTTTATCGGAGTTTCTTTCTGAACTCACCAGAGGTCATGATAAATACAGCTTTTAACAATATAAGTCATGCTTTGCTGTTACCCAGGTTTATCTAGAAAAGTATAGCTAAACCTGTAACTATCATTAAACAGAATTGCATTTTCCATTTTCATTCTGGAAGTGTAATTCTTAGTCCCTTCAGGAGTCCATGTTCTCATGTACATGTGCATATGTTGCTTCTGTAAATTCCCCCTGACCACAGCTATGCCAATCTACTGGAAAGAAGGTCTTTTAATATGTGTTTTAAATGGCTGCTGTCTGACTATTCTTCATGAAGAAAAGCAAAGTGTAGCCTGTAGAGGGGCTGTAGCCTGGCCTAGGGCAGGGAAGGGACCTGTAGCCTCTCTTCTCATGAGCCCTGTCCATCCTGGTGAGTGGTCATCCTGAACTCCATGATAGGGATGTGGCCATGTCCCTGGAGAGCCTCCAACATCTTCCTTGTCTTCTCCCTGTGATGGCATTATAGCAGTCCATCTGCCACCTCTATCCTGGAAATGCAGGAGCACACAGGGCCTGGTGGAACTAATGATGCTATTTAATGGTCTGCACCCTCACATCTGTTTGCTACAGATGCTTGTTGGGTAGCATTGTGCAGGTGGCAATGTAGGTTGGGTGGAAAGCTTGCCTCCACGTTATCAGTGATTAGAGCAATGTGGTCACTTGCACAGGTAAAAATGTGGAGCTAAGGTAGGAAGGGGGTTGGGAATTGCATTGAGGTTGCTGAAGCACAAGTACAATTTCTATTCTCCCAGTGTGCTTTGGGTAGATGCCAAGGGGCTGGCAGGGGTGATGGGTTTTGCAGTGCTTTGGGTCAGTGAAGTACTTCACCTCTGGAGAATCACTCCCAGCGAGGCAGGGCTCCTCTCCCTGGGAAACCATGCCTGCCCTGGGAGGTCACACAGCCTGGGTTTTGGGGAGGTGTCTCCCATTTGTCCTTCTCACTTCTTTGAAAAGACATTTCCATATTTTGTAATTGACATTTTCTGTGCCATTTTCTTCTTTCTTGGAGTCAGATGGTGACCCCTAGCCTATCCCCTCCTACCTACCTCAGTGACTCTGTGGCATCAGGGTAAAGAGCTTCTGTGATAAGTTGTTCTTTAAAGTCAATGAGCTCCCACAGACTTGGCAAAAACGTTTAGATCTTATTTGTTCCACTTTTTATTTATTTACCCTGATGCCTAGGTGTTATTAATTCTTAGTTTTGCCTGTCTCCCTTGCCAACAGTTTCTGTAGGCTGCATTTCTGGTGTTTTTTTTTTTCTTTTTCCCCTTCAGTGTAAAGCAGCATAATTCATTGTATTTCCTTCTTAGTGATCTCTCCTGGTTCCTCACCCCATGTTCTTCACTGATCAGACCATTGGTGATTAGATGCTCAGCAGAAGTGATTTTGCAGCCTTTGACACCTTTCATCCCCTGCTGCCTGGATTTCAAAGAGGTAATCA
Source organism: Pyrgilauda ruficollis (assembly GCF_017590135.1). NCBI lineage: Eukaryota > Metazoa > Chordata > Aves > Passeriformes > Passeridae > Pyrgilauda > Pyrgilauda ruficollis. The sequence goes on from NW_024515875.1 coordinate 1,194,504, forward strand.
GTCCCAGGGACCTGCCACTGACCCTTTGCTCAAGCTTTTGTCATTTACCTTTTAATGTCTCTTTCTTAAAGAGCTTGAAGTATCTTGATTCTTCTGCGAGGGAAAAAAGGACACATGCGCTGAAAACGTAATAATTTTACCACACTGTCATAGTACTTTCATCTGAAATGGTATCAGATAGTGCCTCTGTATCACATCTCTAATACCTTTTGAAATGAAATCTTCAGCTCCTATTCAGAGATCCTCCTTTTTTTCACGTGAAGCCGAGGGGACAGTCGGTGAGCTGGAGAGGTGGCTCAGTTCAGTACTGCCCATTTTAACCCCTTTCGCACTGGCAGCAGCGAGTGCAGGGCGCCTCTGCCAGACAATGCGATTCCTTTGGAAACCTCAGTGGGATTTCCAAAGGCCTCGGTGCAGACAGTGAGGCTGTTCCCAATGTTAGCTGTGAACCACTGAACACAAATGATCTGATGTTACAGGTTCGTTTGTGGGGGGCACCCCGGGCTGTCCCCAGAGGGCCCCTAGGCTGTGAGCTGGCTGGCAGCAGTGGGCAGGCAAGGAGACTCCACACGGCTTCTGAGGGTGCTGATTGATGAGGGATTATTGGGGGTCCCACCCCCGGGAACAGCATGGTTACTGAGGTAGAAGGGAAAAGGGGGAGGGAGAGGAAGGAGGAGAGGGAGAGGGAGAGCCTAGGGGAGAAGAGAAGGGCCAAGAGGGAGTCTGGTCTCCTTTGCACAGCTTAAGAGAGATTCAAAGTGGGCACGGAATCAGACTTGGGCCAGTGGCATTACAGATAGAAGAGACTTCAGAGCAGGACCACAGGCTTGGGATGAACTGTACATTTTCGGGGGGGGGGGGGGGGGCAGAGCATACAATTCAACTAAAATGCAACACCACAATCTGAGTGCTCAGCCAAACTCTGACTTGGACTTTAGGAGGAAACCTTTTTTTTTCTTGGGTCTTGCTGTTTGGTTTCTTGAACCGAAATGTCTGACTATGACCATGTCTGCTCTTTTCATGATCAGTGTAGCAGCCTTTGTTGTCTGATTTACAGGTAACATCTACTGCCATAAAGACTGAAATATATTTACACACGTTTTGCACATTATATTTGAATTGTTATGAACATTAGTAAAGCAGCAAAGACTAAGGAAACATATTTAGATTATTTAAGTGGCCTGATTTCTCCAGAGATTTAAAATTCTGCTTCAACAATCCTAAAGGCTACATTAAATCAATTGCAAACACAAAGAAAATTGACTTTTAAAAGTATGAAACCAAAATGTCCTATAACTCATCCCAAAGCCCCTTGATAAGTCTTTGATGAATACATCAGAAAAAATAAAAAGGAGCTGGAAATTTATTTCCAAGAGCATAATGTGCTTATTTTAATTTTATTTTTTCTTCAATAAATGATAAATTTGAAATATTTCCTTTGGGTTTCACTCTAAATAGATGAAGTAATAATGTTGTATTTATTTTTATTATTAAACATCTCAGAGAAAAGCAACTTCTGGATTACCTCAAATGCACTGGCACATAAGTAGCAACAGATTTCCAGATGAAGAAGCTTGTGTGGAGCAAGTTAAATGGTAAGCAAAACTTATGTGCTGAGTCTTATGAACAGTGTAAGAATAGGAAATTCTGCAGCTTGGATTCCAACATGCATGTTTACTTTTTAAAACTAAATGTGGCCAGACTATTTTTAATGAATGTAGGCTGGTTCTTTTTTTTTTTTTTTTCTTTCTTTTTCCTTCTTCTTCAAAATGCTTCATGTGGTATTTGTGCCTTAATTATTTATAATTGTGCTGCGAATAATTGGTTTAAAAAACTGCAGATGTTGGATATGCTGTAAATCAAACACTGTTGTGTTTTTCTTCCTGGTCACATGGGTAGTAGTGTTATTTTTCTTCTTTAGTTGGATGAAAAACTTTATGAACTGGTGACTAGCTAACTGTATGCTTCAGGTAAATTCTCATGTTTGAGTTACAAGTGTACATAGATCAGAAGAATAGGTATGGGGCAGCTGTACGAGTGCAATAGTCTTTGCTGAATAAAATGGGAATCAGAATCTAATGTATTTCTATAGATGTGATTTTATGTTAAGACTCCTTTACTCACCTTGATGGTTTCTTGCAAAAGGCTTCTTGGCTTTTACTGGCCATCTAATGGTTTCATCAGATGTGCATGTAGACAGTTTGCCACAGTTTGCACTGCTAGGTTACTATATGCCTGGTAATGAACCATATACCTCCTTAGCCACCTACTCTCTTTTATTTGGGTTTTTTATTAATTTGTTTTGTTGTTGTGAGTTTTTTGTTCAGTGGTTTCTTTTATAAAAAGGGACTTTTCCTTACTCCAGAAATTCTCAGAAATGTAGAACAAAGGAAGCCCAGGTTGTGTTGCTCAGAGATCAGCAAAGGCAAAGCAGTGCTGTTGCCCTGCCTCGCAGGGAGCCAAGGGATGGAGTGGCATTCCCATGGCCATATCTGTGTCCTGGCTCTGACTGAGGTGATGGCTGCAATGCGGGTTAGTCCAGCTACTGTAATGTTGTGCCCAGCCTTGGAAGAAACATTCCCATGAAATCTCTCTCGTGCAATTTCTTGGCTTCATGAGTCCTGGTGAAAAATCAAATGCATTTTGTTCAAGTGTAATAATGGGCAAGAAGAGCTGGTAATCTTAACTCATTTCAGATATCGCAGATATCTGAACAGGGCATGCACCTTCTGTAAATCAGGCAGCATTTTGTCTGGGATTTCTGCTGCAACCGCCCCCCCACCCCCACCCCGTTTTTTGCAGAGGTACTGGGAAGCTTATGGGAATGTGTCTCCACACAGACACAGCTGTGCTTACAGAGCTTCTGTTAACTTAGCTAAGTTAAGAGGAAGATGAACTCAATGGATTGAGCTGTATTCTAGTCATCTAGGTTTCTAAACCTTTCTCCTATGAATACCATGCACATCTTTTTTAGCAAGTTTTTTAATCTTTCCATCTGCAGATGAAGCGTGTCAGTGTTTATGTTCCTGTCCATGGTGCTCACCAAAAACCAAGTGAAGATTTTGAGACAATGAGTATGTGGAGATGGTACAGCCTGCAGCCAAGGAGCAGCAATGGGATGTAGGAGAAAATAAGGGATTTAATTCTGAGGTTTTTAAACATGGGAAATTTGGTCTACAAAATGAGAAAGGCTTTTGCTTCTTGTGACCTGGGGTTCATTCCATTCTGAAGTCACATCAGGCGTCTTGACAGAAAGGGTAAAATTATGTATTTGGTTTTGGGGAAAGTCATGTAATGTTTTAGTCCTTTTTGGATTCATTAGTATGTATTTACATATATCCAGTCTTCTTGCCCATAGAAGACCCTTCAACATCTCCCTGGTGCAGTGCCATGGCAGTCTCAAGCTGCACCAGGCTTTTATAACTAGTGGTGCAGCAAGCACTGAAATGGTGGACTACAAAGTATTTCCCAAGAATCTCAGGAGGCTCCAGGCTCTGGCCTGTAATTGTAACCTGATACACACAGAACTGGACCCACAGAACCCTCTGGGAACTTCCATCCAGTCTTGTCCATCATGCTGTGACACAACCTGTGCAACACGGGTGTCTGGTTTGACAGCTGTCCTTGGAGGAGGAAAAAGCCATGTGCTTCCTCTAGAAGAAGTATCAAATTTTTGCCCAAGAGCAGAGCAAAGACTCATACCCACCTCAACCCCATACCTCCAAAGCCATAGAGAGGTGCTGTAATTGCTGTGTCTCAATTTATTACACAACATCTGGTTTGTGGTTGTTAAAGATGACATAGAAATGAAGAGGCAGGAGAACAGAAAGGAAATATGTGGAGATATTTCTCAGGGTGTTTGAAGACCTGTGAAGGGACTTCAAATACACAGCTTTTGTGCTTACACACAGGCACAAATCATGATGTTGCCTCAGGCTGAGCAGGAGGTGAGAACAGAGCTGTGTAAGCCTGGTGGAAGACAGAGTCCGCAGCTGGAAGTCCCTAAGCACTGGGTGGTTCTGGGACAGGCACACAGTAATGTGTTGAAATATAAGCTGGATAATACAATAATTTGAATTTGACAGAGTTCAGATGGAAATGGAAAGAGAATTAGAAAAATCATATAATCCTTTCCCCATACACATCTTGACTCAAGGCCCACAGCTGGAAGTCCCTAAGCACTGGGTGGTTCTGGGACAGGCACACAGTAATGTGTTGAAATATAAGCTGGATAATACAATAATTTGAATTTGACAGAGTTCAGATGGAAATGGAAAGAGAATTAGAAAAATCATATAATCCTTTCCCCATACACATCTTGACTCAAGGTAGATTTGGTGCAGCCCCCTAGCCAACGTCAATTAGTAGTTCCTGTGCAGTCCCTCACTTCCAAATCATGTAATGCTGTAATAACTGTCTGCTATTTAAAGTCAAAGGAAGAATATTAAACTGCTGCTGTCTTTGAAGTTCGCAGGCAGGGAATCATGGTTACTAAAGACTATTAATTATCTCAGCAGTCAAACTTCGCTAGGCAAAATTCCAGTATAAATGCCAGACAATGAGTCTGATGTTATACTGCAAGATTTCCTCAGAATAATGTCTACAAACCAAGAACAAAAACCGTGTGCAAACTCTAATCTCATTGAAACAGCCTGCAGAGGTACATATATAAATCAAGGGTTAAGCAGGAATGTGTTTTTCTGAGGAAAGTAAAGGCACTTTCTGTGTTTAATTAAAAGAATGCTAATTGGGCAAATGAGAGAGAATTGGAAGTGAATCACTGAGTGTCTGTAAGAAATTGGTGGTGAAACTGTTAGAGCTGACTACTTGACCTGTGAAAGAAATTGCAAGAGCAAATACTAAATTTTGAAACTTTTAAGGAACACTAAGATGTTCAGAAAAATCCAAACTCCTGAGAGTGACCATGTTCAGAGAAAAAACACAGCTATTTTAGCCAGGAATATGTGAATGCTTTGTGTGGGCTGACCTCCTTGCACTGACTTCAGTTTTATACCTCATGACCCTTTGAGTAATATTGGAGGTTTTTTCAAAGTGGAAAAAATTTGATGCATCTTTTCTATTCATCAGAGCTGAGAGCAGGGAGGAAAGGATGTCAAAGAATAAGTTTTTGCTCATGGGCAGTCACATTAGAAGATATTTGGGAAAGTCTTTATTCATAAGAAATAGGACCATCCATTTCACCATGGTTACCAAAAGTGCAATTTAATGCACAGCTCTGAGTCCAGCCTATAGAGAGGGAAAAAGCAAAAATCTGTGAGCCCATGTTCATATTTGGCAGACTGCTCAGGGGGAGCTGCTCTTCGGTGATTAAGCCCACTGTTAGGGAAACAATGAAAGCTTCCACTCCTTTCAGTGGCTCTCTGGGCGCTGTGTGTGAGCTGCCTGGAGCAAGCCCCACTGGGCATTGATAGTGCTGGGCTGATGGAGAGAGATTTTGCAGGCTGAGAAGTCTGTTCTGCAGTTCTCTTTTGACAAACTCAATGGCCATAAAGTCCAGAAGATCACATCACTTTTTGTGATTGTACAGAGGGAAACTGCCTGCTGAAAGCAGCAGCCCAGCAGAAAAACAGTCGATGTTACAAGAGGTCTTCCAAAACACTTGCAAAGTTAAATAAACAGCAAATTATTCCAATCATGTACACAAATGATTTAAGTTGTAGCTGAAAACAAGGCTGTGTGAAGCACTTCATTTAGTTTCCTCTTATATGCGTGCTATTTTAAAGGACTGAAAAGAGGCAAAGTGATGAACATGAAACATAAGGCCCTCTTTCTCTTTGAAGAGGAAAACAAACCACAGATTTTAGTTGTCCTTCATCCTAAGATAGTGCCAGCCGGCTTCAGATGTGTTTGTAGCAGTGTCCTGTGTCTGATATATACATATATACAAAAGAACATATGTATCATCTTTAAAAAGGCATTTTTCAAAATTAATCTTTCAGCCTATAATTTAGTTCTGGACTGCAGATATTTTATTTCTTGGTGTATGCCAGACACTTCTCTGGCATGTTCTGATTCAGTGGCCCTCCCACATCAGCTCAGTAGTGACTGAGCCAATGCCTCTGAAATTAATGGGTATCATTCCATCAGCCTAGGGTGGCGCTGGCAGCAGTGTCTGCACCATGAGGGCCAGCAGGCTGAGGAGTGCTCGGCTGTAGCCCACGTTTATTCATCTGAGCTTCATCGCTTCAGCCAGTCCCGTGACCAAATCAGGATCTATTGGACTTGTGCAATAATATATTGTTTCTTCTCCTTCTACTAGCGACAGCATTTTTTTTTTCCTTCTTTAAAGTCATGATTTGGACTAAAATTGAGCATGTTCCTAAAGCCACAGTGAATGGTCAGAGCTAAGTAATTGCACTGTCACCTAGTACATTTGATGAGTGTCAGGATCTTGGATTCATGCATTGTTTTCTCAAAGACTGAAAATTACGTTTAGCATATTGTGGACCAAATTTTCCCTGACACTTGGGACACTTAGAAGATTTGAGGACAGAAATGCATACCAAGTTTTGCACATGGAAATAACACAGGGTGTGAAATTTCATTAGTGCTTCTGAGAGACTGATTGTATGCTAGATTTGGGTATGACTGGTTAGGTGGATTTTGCATTTGTGCATGCCTTGAAAATGCACTTAGATTTTATTCCAGAGCATGGGATTTTTTAAATTTTTAAATTTGTTTTTTTAGTAAAATGAAGGAATTTGATTTTTGAGATGAATTAGGGTATGAATTGATTGAGCTGAAATATCAGTATTTTCACTCCAGAGATTACTATGATTATCTTCAGTTGCAGCAGCAACTGAAAAAATAGCCCCAAACCAACCACAGCCAGCAACACTTGCATATCTTTCAGATGCTGCATGATGATATTTTAAGAAGGTATACAACCAGTAAGTTGTAATTGGTAAAATAATGTTTAACTGAATCAGATGCCATGCTTGGTTACTCTGTCCTGCCTCCCACAGCTGGCAGATGTTGGCGGGGTGTTTGCACCTGCAGAGAGCTGTGTTTTCGAGGGCTGTGTGCCAGCAAGCATCTAAGTGCTTCTTCAATGGGCCTGTCTACCCTTAGGATGAAAGACATCTAAGCTGGCCACAGCTGCACCCCAGCTGGCTCCGTTTGTGTCATACTGTGGCACAGCAGAGATTTCCCAAAGTGCTCTGAAGCATTGCAGAGGACTGGAACCAGAAGCCTGGAAACCAGAAGCCTGGTTAGTAACTGAAACCAGGTTTATTAAACCTGGCTGGGCATGAGCTGGCTCCAAAGGAGGGTAGAGGTGATACCACTGCACTTAGCTCCCAAATAATTTCTTGTTCTAGTTCAGTACTTAGCCAATAGACACTTAGGAGAGCTTTCCCTGGAGCAGCTCCAATCAGGCAAGGTTTTCTGAAATCTCTTCCATGCCTTTGGAGAGTGGGCAGGCAGTTTTCAGGGCTGGATCTTGTTCTCATAAGCATGGCAATAAAGCATAGGCTAATGAGCCCCGCTGGGCTTGCACAAGCCAGTCTCTGTGTGAATGGCATGGTCCACTCCAGAGAGAGGGGAAAGGGAGGACTGTGTTGGCACAGACAGCCTTTCCAATGTGACACTGAGTATAGATACAGACCACAGAACATTCAAGGAGCTTTCTCCAGAGAGTTCATCAGTGGGAGGAAATTTTTCGTGTGTGTGGTGCCATTTGGGTTTGAGTGGAAAGCTCAGACCTCTAAATTTTCAAGCAGACCCCTTCCTACCTGGTAAGTGTCCTTGGACTCAGAGCACCAGAGGAAGAGCCATGACCCGGCTCCAGAATTTCTGATCCAGCCCTGCTGGCAGCAAAACCTGGTAGTGTGGCCCAACTGTGCATAACCCCAGCTGAGACTGTGGCTTTACTGGTGTCTATTTCCATGCAGCTTCACTGGATTAAAGCTGATTCCAGTTTGCCTATATTGTATATATCCGTTATTGTATATATTCATTATTGTATATATAGATATTTTTTTGCTTGCCTATATTGTATATATTATGTATATTCATATTGCACTGAAATGATGTCTCTAGCTGCAGCAAAAGAGCTCCCTGTGTGCTATGTTAAGATCCACACAGGAAACCTGTCCTAGGATACTCGAGCTCCCTTGTGTTCAAAGCACGTGACTCATCCTTTAAGTCTGTGATAAACTTTATATACAAACATATATATATATATATATAATTACCAGAAACATGCATATCAAAACAGTATTGAAGCAAAACCCCTGTAATTCCATAAATAACAACAGAGGAGATAAAATGTTTGCTTTTTGAAATCTCATTCTGGTGCAGGAAAGGAACCTGTGTATCGGTTTCTCGAGGTCGGGATTGAAGGCACGTGAGACAATATTTCATGTTTGGACTCAGGTGTTTATTATTTCTTATCAGTGAAACATTCTCACAACCATGAGTTCTGCAGCCTTGCATTAGCAAGGCACAAAATGGCTAACTATCTCTTGTTACAAGGTCTTTAAGACTAAACTATCCAATTAAGAAAGGACACCTAGATTATTTTCCCTTTTAACCCAATAACTGATCCTTGTAAGCCTGCAATGCAGACTTTTCTGTCCAATTACAAAACATCACCCGAACCCATGAAGAAGAAGGAAGAAAAAGGTAAAGAAGAACAACCTGCCTCCACCCTAAAACCTCCATCTTGCTTCATATTTATTTATATTTTCTAAAACCTCAAACTTTAAGTTTTCCACCCTGTGATATTACACATTTCTAACCAACTACACACCCATAATCCCAGTGCTACCAATAATTTTGGAAGCCTGTTCCATGGCCTCAGGTCAAATGCAGTGTTCTCTTGTGGGTCTGTGCCTTTAAGCACAGAAAGTTTAAAATTCTCAGCATCCAGGATTATAACACCTGTGGACAATTGTTCTTTTTTGCTAAGCATCCTTGCTGGCTACTTCAATATTAACATTAGTTAGTCAGGTTGCTGATATGGTTTTAACTGATACAGTTACTGATAGTTTAGTTTTATAGTTTTCTTAAAATAATATGGTGGACTTGCAGATGTGGACTTCTTGCAGTTATGAGTTCCCTCAATGGCAGGAGCATTGCACAATGCTGATCACAGCCTTTTTAATAAAAAAAAAAAAAAAAAGTTATGAGTTCCCTCAATGGCAGGAGCATTGCATAATGCTGATCACAGCCTTTTTAATTAAAAAAAAAAAAAAACAAACCAAACTACAAACCTAAACAAACAGTGGGGAATGTTTTTAAATGCAGCTATAAAAACCTTGCTGGCAAGAATTTTGGCCAGCCTTTATGTATTGGCTTCTGTTTTTGGTTTCTTGCCATTTTCCCTAAGGTCCAGGTTTTCTCTGAAAGTTTATAACACAGGACAAACAAGTCCCTGCAGCCAAAGACATTTCAAAACTGAAAAATTTCCTGTGCAATCAGTCAGGTCATCCAGTTTCAAAATGCATTCTTGTTTATCTTATGTGGTGGGTCTGAGGTGAAGTACCACTCTCATTGATTTTGGCACAGTTTAGATGCAACCTGAGTGGAAGGCACGTTCAAAACTGTGATGTGAGATTCACTCGCACTACTCTGAGATTAAAAAAAATTGACTTTCCTAAAGTCTAGATGTAATTAAGAAACTCACGTGGCTCTAATCTGAAATCAACTAAAATCTTCAACAGCAGCACAAGCGATCCTGGAATGTAGCCTAGGATACACCAATGATATGATGGTGCTCTTCCAGTCCCTGCCCTCTTTCCTTTGACACAGCTGACAGCCGTGAAACTTTTATGTGAAATGTTTCAGGGAAATCATTAGAAATTAGATCAAAACCGAAAACCTCAGGAGTTAGAGAAAAGTGCTGAATTTCTTGCAATCCTTACCTTGAATTCATCAAACCTGTGGAGCCACGTCAGGCCACAACAATATGCAACAATTGCCACAACAATTTTGACAGCATGCTTGTGTATCAAAATTGCCAAAAATCCCCCAGTGTTTTCCTTGATGGTGATGGAGAAGATTTTGAGATCCAGTGACTTCATCAATAGTGCTCTATCCATTCTTTTGACTCAGTGAAGTTTCTCTGGCATACAGGCTCACTTGGTTAATGAGATATGACACTTGGCATGCTACTAATAAGAAGGAGAAATGGGAAAAAATGTATGCATCACTTCTGAAATGTTGCTGCAGGCCCCTTTTCTGTGCATCTGGTACATATTTCTAATCTTTTGTTTTGCAGAGTAAGGTGCCAGAAATGTGGGAGTCATCACCAGTTAGTTATTTTCATAAAGAAGAAGATGCTGAAAATCTATGTAATTACAGACCAATTTCAACTTTATTCTCTACAGTTGAATTATTTCAATGTCTTTTTTATAGTCAAAATGAACAAGTTTAGTTTACAAATATTTTATTACCATTAGGGTAACTGGATTTCTGTTATCATCATTTTACAACTGTAGTATTATTAAAAGTGACAAATGACTCTGTAGCCAATTGTTCTTCTGAATAGAAGTAATTTTCTATGGTGATTTATTTCTTCTGCCAACCTTTGATCTAATGAGAGGCAGCAGATTTTATTTGGCTTTTTTTTTTTTTTTTTTTTTTTTTTTTTTTTTTTTTTTTTTCGGTTGGGCTTTTTTCTCTTTGTGACGAGAAACGATTCGTTTTCAGTGAGGCAGCTGGAAATTTTGCTGTAATGAAAGATTTGGCATTTGGCATGGCAACATTCGGGGTCCTACAGCAGACTTTGGCAGTGGCCTTACCTGTGTATTTCTACATTTACATCACTCTTTAGCAACAACAAAGAGATGCAACAGCTTTTTTCCCCTTTGTCTGTAGGTCTGTGAGAGGATGGCCTGAAGCCCTGGGGATTTCAGCACTTAATATTTTTGCTGACCCCTGACTTTATTCAGTCTGTGATCGAGACGTTTCTGGCAGTGCCATCCAGTGGGATCTACAGTGACTTCAGTTTTAGGTACCAACCTCCCAATGTGTTCCTCAAATTCTCCCTACCAGCCCTGTACTCCTTCCCAGAGGCTTCATGCTGGCTGCTGCCTCAATGTCCTTTCAGGCAGGTGCTGATGCTGAAGGTGGCACCAGCTGCTCCTCTCCCTTAATTGACACTGAGCTGAAGTTGGACTTGAAGAGTTGGCTGAGGTTGTTTGTTTGTGATGAATGCTTTCCTCAATCCAACTGCTCACACATGCTGGGGACAGCTGGTGCTTCCCACCTGAAACTGTGGAAGCGAGCCCAGTCCTGGAGTGACTGCCCAGAGGATGACATGACATTAAAGTCCTCCGTAGCCAGGTCCCTGTGTGGGCTTCACTCAGCTGAACTGGAGGGACTTCTGTTACTCCATGCTTGTAATCTTTCCTTCTTTCTCGTGTAAGTGGACCAGCAAAACCCTGGAATAACTCTTGATCTATCCGTCAATGTCAGATAGCAGTTACTCCTTAAGATCATAAGGCCAATATAGATCTGAAATGCCAAAATCTTAATGTGAGAGAAAAGTGGTAAACCTTTGCTATTTGCTTCTCTGAAATAGCTGGCATCAATTACAAGCCCGGCTGAAGGATGTATGCTGGTTTTGGACAATTTACAGTTCAGACTCCTCGATTATTTGTTCCTACAGACAGCCAACTGCATTTACTTGTTTTCCCCCTCTTTAAAACATTAAGTAGAAATGCTTGGAGGCTTTTTTACTAAAAAACTGGTGACATTCATTTTCTAAAAATGAGGTTACAAAAACATATGATCCTACATTTGAAGTATGCATTTCTTTAAAGGATACTGCAAAGTCCAGCCAGTAGAAATTGCTTTGAGCACCCTGGTCTAGTAGAAGGTGTCCCTGCCCATGGCAGCAGGGCTGGAACTAGATGATTTTAAGGTGCCTTCCAACACAAACATTTTTTTGATTTCAGGAAATGCTGTAAGTGACTATTCTTTTCAGTGTTTTAGTCATTTAGATGACTGTTTTAAAATCAGTTTATTTAGTTTGATCTCATATGTTTTATAAAAGTTTGACTACCTGAAAATTGTGTAACTTAAAAACAGGGAGAAAAGAAGGAAGAAGGAGATCGTGAGTGGAGAGGGAAAATAGCATGGCTTGGTGAAATCCTTCCAGGTGTCTTGCTGCCATGGATCAGGCTAGAGGCAGTCATGGCTCTGTCATGGCCGAAAAGTCACGGTGAAGACCTTTAGGGACATGCCAAAAACACTGTGCTTTCCCAGAGGTGCCCGCAGTGAGCATTCGAGTGGGAGCTCCGACCACCACATCTGGAGATGCTGGAACTCCCAGGCAGGTGCTTTTCATGGACAGGAGGTAAGGAGGGAGGTGGAGGGTGCCCTTCCTGCCAGGGAGCAGCAGGGGCAGTGCATCAGCAGCCAGAGCTGCACCCCGTGCTAAACAAACACAGAGTCATGGGCTGGCCAAGAGCTTTGGTGAGCCTGTGGCATTGAGGTAGATGTGAGGTCAGGCCAGGAAGGGCAGCTCCCAGGCAGGTCACAGGACAGGCTCAGCTGTAATGTGCCTGGGATGAGGAGCAGCATCAGGTGCCTGAGATTAAATGAAATGTGTGAGCACTGACAGGAGAAACACTTGCATGTGAGGAATTGCTCTTTGAGCCCAGCATGGGCTACATGTGGATGTCCCTGTTTGGTTGAGCATACTGCAGTTTAAGTTTGGTGTGTTATATTGCCATTGTATTATTTTCTTAGCATTTGTTTTAATGAAGCATGATTTTTCCTCCTGCCCTCCTGGGACCTTCTCATAAACCCTTTGTAAAAAAGGATAATTCCTTTGCCTCCCTTGGCAAGGAAAATCTGAATTTCTGATTTTGGGATGGAAATGTGGTCACTGCTGTTTGTTTTATGCTGACATTTTTATTCAGTTCCTGGATTTAGAGATCCTCCCTGATTTAGTCTGTGAATCCCTTTGGTATTACAGACATAACCCTGATTCAGATTTGCTGGAATAGCTAAAGAAACTTCTCCCTCTTCTTTTTATCAGCATATATACTGTGGGTTCCAGCATTATGGGGGGTACTTATATGGTTGCAGAGCTTCCTGTTAGGTCAGGACTCCATTCACCCCTCTCTGCAAATTGCTCTAGCAATAGATGCTTCTGATTAAATCCAAGTGAAATTAATTCCCCACTAACTCACATGGCTTAGGGAGGGTGGTTTGGGCATCCAACTACCTCTGGCTCATCCACTCTTGACCCTCTAAACACCACTGCTGTGTGTGCTCCTGCAGAGCTCAGCAGGTGTCATGAAAACGATCCTGCTTTTGCAAGAGCTGAGTTTTGGAGCTGGTTAATTGCATTATGTTTAAGCATTAAAATTTTGGCAGAAGTTTTTCTTTCTGCCACCAAACAATTGTTCACAAATGTTTCCATTATTCAGCCACCTGTAATGCATGCCTATCAAAGGAAGAGCAGTCCTATTAATAATTACTGTCAGCCGTGTGCAGTGATGCAGTCACTTTGCAGCATTCACTCTTGGGGTAATTCCAGTCAAATGGTGTATTTCAAATGTCAGCTTGATGTTCCTGTTGTAAAGAGGAATGCTTTATTACAGGAAAATAAAATTTACTTGTAATCCTGGTCTACAGTCTCAGGTGATAAAGGATGACCAGGATTTTAAATTCCACCTTAGTGTTTGTTAGACTTACCTTTTTTTTAGTTCTTTTTTGAGGTCCCTGCATCGGCTGGGGTGATTTCTCCATTTCTGGGACTAGCCTAGGCTAGCCATGTAATTTGAGAGCCACTTGAGTAAAGACAGGGCCTATTTATTAAACTATTTTTCATAGGAGTAAATAAGAGTCTCTGCAGTGCTTTGCACTGTTCTGTTAGACTAAGGTGGTAAATGCATGGGGATTAATGAGCCCTTTTCCTGCCTGTTTGTGGTCTCAGGGAGATGGCTGTGGTGAGGGCAGGTCTTTGGGGCCACATGTGCACTCACTGACCTATCTGTGCGAGTCCCTAACAGAGCTTAGGGACTCTGGCAGTGCTTCGATCTTCTGTGGGACACTTTTTTTCCTTGGTGGCTCTCACTGCCCTGTGTTACAGGGCACTGGAAAGCTGAAATGTCCCCAGCAGAAGCATCCTTCATCCTGGCACCTCCCAGGATTCCTACACTGTGAAAGTTTATCTTAACCTCTGAAATTTCTTGCTTTTACTCTTTTGATTCTCACCCCCACGCCCTTTAGAGGGGGGATTGAGTGGGCCTTAGTTGCTGTCTGGTGCCGAACCATGACAGATAGGACTGCTCTCCTGGCCTCCCCAGGCAGCCAGTGCCTGCCCCTGCCCTGGGGGGGAAGGGATGGGGCAGAGGGTGAGAGGCCCAGGGCAGCCTTCTAGCTGGGGGATAGGGCAGGGCTGGGGGGGAGATCTGTGTTAGGGTTAGGGAGCTGTTCCCAAAAGCATGGAAGCATTGAACTCAGGAAAGGCTTGTATGTTGTGGGCAGTGATGTTCAAATTTTATATGCAAAGGCTTTTCATTGCATTACTGAGCCTCACAGACCCCTGAGATTAGATGTTATGAGCTGAAGGATAGAATCCTTATAGAAAAAGATTAAGCATCATTCTCTGCACACCACAGGAGGCTTGCTTGTGCATTGGGATCAGCTTGTTCAAATTTCTAAGCCCCTTGTTGTGTGGTTGGGCTTCCTGGGTTGCAAAATTAGTGGTGTATTAGGGGTAGCATCTGCTGACACCCACACTGTTGATGCAGGCAGACAAAGGGACCAGCGTGAGCTCGTATCACGTTATTCATGCTTGGATATTTGTATGCCATGGAGTTCTGCTACAATGACTTTTATTTAGCTCTCCCCTGAATAATGTTGGCCATTGAGCTTCATCAGTGCTTTTGGTTCTAAGCCCAAATAGCAGTAAAACCTATTGCTGCTAAAACTTACTTATAACCACGTCTGCAAGAACAGTTTATTAAATCTTGTGCTTTATTCGGGTTGAGCAATTCTCAATGTTTCTCGCAGTGACAGGAGTGTCATTTTTGTGTTTGGCATCTTCTTTCTGTTTTTCATTCGTTCATTTATTTTCTTAATAAATATCACAGTTTTATCCAGAAATAGCTCATATTACCAATTCACCTACTCTTGGATTTTTTTCTGCAGTATATCTTGGTAAAACTCCAGGGCAGAGGGTGTTCAGGCTGCTGTGGAATGAGCCTGAATAACTTTGACAGACCTTGAAATGCATCTGTATGGATTAGATTACCTCAGAAGTAAGAGGAAATTTATATTTACTGGAAGGTATCAGCCATTTCTTACTACTTTTGCTAGCACTGAGAAAAGTGTTTAGGGTAGCACTTTGGAAAGTATACAATTAATATTACAGGGGCAGTCTCAGGGCTGAGAGATCACAAAACTGTTGTGCTGTATAACTTACACTAAAATCTCACTTTGAGAAGTCACCATTTAAAAATGCTCTTACTCAACACATCTGCTACCTCTGTGCAGAGTTGTATCTGCTGACTTCAGTCACAAAAATAAGTTCTTACCTACTTTTTATTCCCATCAGTCCTGCAGAGCCAGAACAGCTGAGGAGTATGGTTCAGCTCTGGAGGCCCGAGAGCCAAATTAAACTCCCCACAGGTGCTCTGATACAGCCACACCACAGCCAGAGGAGTCAAACTGGCAGAGAGTAGTTGAGAAGTGACCAGGGCTGCAGAAGAGCAGAGATTAAAGCAGCCACTTCAAATCTAACATTCCAGCTTTCCAGTCTAAAATAAAAATGTCCAGATATGTAGGGTGAAAAGAAGGGTGGTGGTGTTGCTTCCAGTGTAAGATCATTTGCGTTTTCCAGTTCAGTTAAATGTAGTTTTCTCCTTGATATTTAAATGCTGTTTGGCTGTGGAGGAAGAGTTAATGCTAAGTGATGTTAATGTTGGCCTTTCCTTGTACCAACCTTTTTAGAAAGTCTTGTCTTAGCATAGATTTTGATGTCTGCAATGCTTTTCAAACTCCAATATTCCTGTAGCTTTTCCTATTTTTGAAGAGAAAACATACATATTGTTACTTATTTTTATTTCTCTCATGAATACTTTTGAAATACTGACATCAGCATTGTGGTTTTGGGCAATATTGTCAAAGAGAGATACTAAAATATCACAAGCCAGACCTCCCTAAACCCACTGACACTTCCTTGAAAATGTAATGTATTGGCTGCCTGGGAAGCAGCATGCCATGAGACATGGCTTTTCCCAAAGGAAGGGGCCCTAAGAGGATGGGATGGCCAGAAAATAAGAGAGATGCTTTCAAGGAAAGAGAGAAGATATTTAAAACTGTTCCTGTACCTTTTTTTTTTATTTTATTTTTAATTTCCTATTTCACCTTCTCATTTAACGAGCACCTTGGATAGGACATTTTGAGACAGCTTGTATTGAGCTCTTTCAACATGACCTGAAGTACCACTGCTAACAGAGAGGAGGGAGGATAAAACTCTCCCTATACAGGATAATTGCTACATTTCCATGAGCTCTATTTCCTCTTTTCTATCCCTGATGGAGGACCCCTGACTAGAGAGAGCTCCCATGAGGAAAAGGAAAATACTCTGGTCGGGGAAATGATAGCACAGGGTTCAGGGCACTAGGCCGCAAATGTCTGTCATGGCCATCCCATGGTCCCAGAGATATCTAATTCCATAGATACATATATATATGTGGGTTTGGGTGTGGGTACATTTCATCTCAAGTGTGTTTGTTTCCAAAACCTCACTCTTGAGTGTCTGAGAACTAGGTGCCAGCAAGGCAGGACTTTCTGCTCCCAGCAGCAGCAGCAGCAGCCAGCTCTGGGTGCCCAGCTCTCCTGTTCCAGGCTGTCCTTCCTGAAGGCATGCACTTTTGGAAGGCAGCTGATAAAAGCACACACACTGAGCTCCCATGCAAAGTAATTCCAGATATGATGAGCCTATTGTATATATGAATAGACCTTTAAGGCATGTGGGAACGAAACCTTTTTTGATCTCCTATCTCTTCAGAACACCAGAACACTTCATGCTGTTGCCTCTGTCTCTTTACTCAAATTCTGCTTTTTTTTTTTTTTTATTTTATTTTTTTTTTTTAATCTGGCTCGTGCATGGCATATTTAAAAAAGGGAAAAAAAAAAGTTTGAGGACCAGTCCTCCAGAACAGATTAGTGATGGGGGGGAGCAGTAGAGGAAGGGGCTGCTGTGAAAGGCCAATGTGTGCATGTGAGGCAATATACTTCTAGAAGGCCACAGGGCACCAAATTTTGCACATACTGCTCCAGATGTTGGAGACAATTCCAAATGTAAGAAACTGAACGTTGTTGCAGAGAAAGTATGGTCAAGCCACATTCTGAAAACAGAAAGCTAATTCCCACAGGTATTACTGAGAAAGTGAGCCAAAACCAGATTTAGGGTTGCACAGACCAATACTTGATAATTTTTCCTGCTTTTTGTTTCTCTTCTTTGATTCTAATTCTTCCATGAAGGTGGGGTTAAGTAAGAGGTGTAATTTCTCCCTGGTCTGGAAACAAAATGATATTTTGATTCTGCACCTGATTCCAGGAAAAAATATAATCCACTCGGGGGGGGGAGGTGGGGGGGGTCAGCACAACTGGCATCTCTGGAATGACTTTGGCTCTCATCCCCAATTTTGCTCTGAAAAAGATTATGCTGCAGCCTTAACATGTACAAACTGCAAAGCTGTAGGGCTCCCCTGTGTCTCAAAATCATTTGCAACACATTTTTCAGTAGATTTGGAAAAAAATCATCGCATTTCAGGAGGGTCCTCTTTTGATGAGCTGGAGGGAGGGGGACTAACCCTGGGTTGTGAAATTTTTAACGCAGAGCAAAAATTAGCATATGCACCAAAGAAATTGGAAGAATAAAACCATTTCTGGTTTAGCACTGTACAGGGCTGAGAGCTTGGGAATTAACGAAGCCTGGCTCTCTGTGGGCCTCTCTTGGCTGACAGAATTTTTAATTGAATTTTATCCTAAAGCAGCCGTACAAGGTCAACCCTTTTGGACACCATGAAGTCTGCTCAGGAGAATACTGTGAGGAGAGATGTTCAGATGGAGAGATGTCCCTTTGAAATAAAAACTGGAGCCATGTAGATGTGCTCAATAAAGCACAAACTGTGGAGCTTGCAGAGTTTGGGTGACTGCAGCAATTTTCTCTGTGGACTCCCCACCTCAGTGTGCCCTTTGGGGGATGGGAGTTGTGGCTCTCTCATTTCCACAGCGTTCTAAGCAATGTAGTGCCTTGAGACTTCAACCTGGCATGAGTTTGGTAGGCATTAACCTCTGGGATCAAAAAGTCTTTATAATGACATTCAGCACTGGATTCACACGTGAAAAGCTGACTAAAAGACAGAGTAGTTTCATGTTTCATGTGTTTGTTGATGTCTTCTGCTCTCTGTGTGTCCTGTGATCCTCCCTCCATCCCTCCTTCCCTCTTTTAGGGCTTGTTACTGGAGGATGGTGGTAGGAACAGTGAAGCACAGGGGAGCACCATGAAGAGAGTGACTTTTAAAACCACAGTGACTGCTGTCTCCCAGCACATGCCCTGGGCTGTGATCAGACAGGAGGTTTTGGATCTTACACCGGGCACTGGGCAACTCAGGGCCTGAAGGGTAGAGTGTGCCACACTCGTCATGCTGGAAAACCAGGCGCAGCAGAAGCTGCTGGGAAGTGTGCTGGGCTAAAACAGCTCAACATGGCAGTGCAGCCCCATTTGGCCTCTGCAAAATTTGGAGGTTTTTTCCTGGCTATTTGTGGCTCTGATCTTGTCCTGGCCTTAAAAATAGTGTCACTGAGTGTGGCTGCAACGTGGTTCAGCCACAGGAGGGTGATTAAAGTGAGGATCAGGGACCTTAACTCAAGACTTCCTTACTCATATCAGCTTGCAAAGCTGCCTTTCAGTTATTTTAATGTAATTCTTACATAATTTATTATTCACTGCCACATTCAGTTTAATGTAGGGTGACCAGATGCCCCAGCATGACTCAAACAGTCTTTATCCTTAATTAAATGTCCTCTATGAATCTGTTTTTCCTTTCTGGTTTCTGATGTCCCAGAAATTTAATAAAGTTTTCACTTTTCTGTTATTAGCAAACATTGTTTCATATCTGGCTTTACAGTTTTATTATACAGTCAGTTGTAGAGCTTAAAATTGCATTACAAGGCTCCCTTGAATACTCTGGTTTAATATATGCTCCCTTCTGTAGCACGATGTTTCTAAATCTTGTGCTATTACACAGAGATAATGCAAAATTTTATATTTTAAAATCATCAACTGTAAAAATAAAACTGTAAAAGTTTGTAATTTACAAGGCTATAGATGACATCTGCAGATCTTAGGGGTTTAAAAATGTATTGGTTCAGTTTCCCATATATATCAGTCTGAGATGGAATCTGTTAGGCTCTGCACACACACAGCATATTGCTGCCACTCACACTCAATGCTGTTGTGTCTTTGAGGGTGAACATAAAAACAAAAGATGGGAAAAATAGGAGTATGGACTCTGTTAACTACAGCAGAGGTTTCCTAAATATGCCAAGTCATGGGGGTTCAGTAGACATGAAATGTCAGCAGAAACAGGCCAAAATCTTGCAGTCACCTATGGATATGCTCTAAATTTATGCATCTGAACTGTGGTGATTTTAACGAAAGTGTTTATGGATGCCATGACAAGGATGTGCATGAGAGTTTACAGGAATGAATGAAAAGTGATAGTTATCTCAGGGTCAGAAATTAATTGCACATAAATGTGAGCAACAATGAGTTGGTCTGTGAATTACTTGCAAGATATTCAGTCAGTCTTGCAAAATCAAATGTGTGATTGGAAGAGCAGACTATCCTTGAAAATGTGCTTTTAGCCAGAGAAGGGGAGGAAGCAGACAGAGAGAATAATATGGCAGAGCTCGTGGCTAAAACACAAATACCTGATCTGTCCTCCAGACCAAATTGTGCCATTGGAACTATTGGAATTAATATTACTCCATGTAGTTAGCTGAGATCACTTGCTGGCATGGTCTGCTTTGAGATAGCAGGTACAGCCACAGTGGGCAGGGAAGACTGGAGCTGTCCAGCTCCTGGCATGAGCTGCTCTCCCTTCCCCAGTGGAATCTGGGATGCTGAGCCTGGGCGAGAGTGCGGGCTCCCAGCTGGTGATGTGTGAGGGAGCAGCACTGCTGCAGGGCAAGGTGTGCCCCTGTTTAGCCTGGGACTTCACCCACCACAGAAACGAGTGAGAAAATTTCCTCAGGCAGTGATGTTTTGAGAAAGGTAATCTCAAGGCAGCTACTCAGAAATGGCTTGCAGGGGATGGCATGGTCTTCATCCCACAGAAAGGGATTTTCTGAGAAGGAGGAAGGGAGGTGGGGTCGCTACCACAGTTTCTAGCTGCCTTCTGAGGATGATGGTGCACGTAAATGTGAGCTTCTGTGCTCTAGAAAATTATTTTTGAGAAGATGAATGCTTTCAATATTTCTTTAATCATGGAAGAAAGAGCAAAGAAGAAAGCTGTTATGAGACACATCTGACTGTTGCAGGTATAAAAGCAACCCCATCATTTGCTCAGATCAACATTACTATAGATACATTGTAATTTGAAAGAAAAAAACCTAACAAACCAAAAAGACCTCCTCTTTTTTTTTAAAAACCTTATGTGAAGATGCTTTCAGAAAGGTAAATCTGGGTACACTAGAGCAAAACTGCACTGTACTGGTGGGAGAATGTTTGGAGAAAAAAACAGGGAAGTCTTGGAGTGTAAAATCAATGAAGAATTGCAATATGACTCAGATTGTTTTGCACTCAGTCCTAAGTGCACATTTACAGTCTGAAAAAAGGTCTGATATCTGATCAGCAAAGGTTGGGGAGTATTATTGATTTTCAAACATTCTTGAAAGAAACACTTTTTCCAAGTACTGATCAAGTAAATATATTCTGGACAGAGCAAATGTGTGTTCATTTGATTAAAAAGGCATCAATTTTTCATTATTCCAGTTTTAGAAATCACCATATTTCCATTAGTACATATCTCTGTATACCAGGACAGGGTGATTGATTGGACACATGTTCATCGAAGCCAAAATAGCACATTTCAAACCTATTTATTGCCCTGCAAAGCAATTGCATTGTAACACATTTTGTTTTCTCTCCTGTGGTCTCCCAGGCTGTGGGGCTTAGTGCTGTTAAAACAATAGACACATTCATTTAACTGAGTAGGTGCTTGCAACTAAATGTATGGCATCATTATCATTAGCTTCAGTTCCATCAACAGGGTGTCATTATCGCATTTAACTTAATTAGTATGGAAGCTCTCTTAAAGAATGCTTCATAGAGAGGGATGTTGTAAATGTATTCTTGACTTCTAGTAAATAAACCAATAGGCTAATGCACAGTGAAGAATTTATAAAATAGCTGCTGGAGAGGAAGGCAGGCGGAGTAACTCGTGCGCTGCTGCTCAGGGCAGGGAGATGGCAGGGGAGCGGCAGAGACAAGCTCACCCAGCAGCTGCTTATCGGGAATGTGTTGTGGCACAGCATCAGCTTTTCAGGTGTGCTCTGGAGTAGATGCACAGGTTCAGGAGGTGTGTGCAGCTAGGGAATTCAGCACTGATGCTCCTGAGCACGCTCATCCCACTGCACTTCTGGGTGTGGGAAGGCACCAGCCATTTCTGAATTGCCAGGGCACATCCAAAGGCAAAACTTGCACTGTTTGCTCTTACTGTGTTTTTGTAATATAAACAACTCATCTACAGCTATGGAAAACATAAAAGAATCTGTTTCAAGATATTGGCCTCCCTGGCTGAACAATATACCCTCCTCCTTCTCCTGGTCGGCTCCTGAAATCATGTCTCAGCATTCCGTGAGGAGTTACGGCTGCACTGTGTGCACATCTGCCTGTGACATACTTTGGATGGGTTTTTTTCCACTGCAAGTATACACAGATGAGCTGTCTAATGAACAATTAAAAAGATGGCTGAACACTAGAAGTTAATTGTATCCCTTACCCAGCTGAACAAGCACGCATCCCCTTCCACCCAATACCCTCCTTTCTTACTTGGAGATCTTAGGAGAGCCTTTGAATTTCTCCTTGCTGTTTCAAAATGCTGCACCTGAATGATAGCCTCATCCACTCCCAGTTAGGCACAGGCACTCATAATGGTCAAAACAAACACGGCAGCTCCCTTTTTCTTCCTTACATTTCAAAGAAAATAAAGGTACTATGGTCATGTTCTGGGTGAATAAGAATTTGTGTGGCTGTTTCGCCTTTCTTCCATAATAATCTATTGATCAGGTTTCACAAAGAAGTTGGGGGTATTTACTTCCTGCAACTTGCCAGGCAATGAGTAGATGGAAAGTCTCAGACTGAGCTCAACCCTAATTAGACTCTAGGGAGTGAACAGGCCAGGGGAAGAAGTAGGAATAAAGATTAGAAGTGTCACAAATGTGGGAAAAGCTTCAGCTGGAGTTCCTGTGAGAATGGGTCTGCTGGAACCCTGGCTTTGTTAATTCAGCAGCTCAGCTAACCCAAATACATTCTGCTGTTTGGGTGCTTACTGTTCAAATGAGCATCAGTTTCCCAGCTTTTTCTTATAATAGTTTGGTCCAGAATTTTATTTTATTGTTTCTTATTTTTTAAATTTTTTTTTTTTTTAGTCAGAGATTAGCTATTCTTTCTTAATCATGGAAAGCCTAAAGAAAATAAAGAAGAGAGTCACAACACAAATATGCAAACTGACATCTCTGACAAGGAAAGATAAGAAAAGGACAAATTTTTCTGCAGGCTGCCTCAATGGGACCCTCTCAAATTTGCTCTTCCCACATTAAGTAGAATATCAATA
This sequence comes from Pyrgilauda ruficollis, assembly GCF_017590135.1. NCBI lineage: Eukaryota > Metazoa > Chordata > Aves > Passeriformes > Passeridae > Pyrgilauda > Pyrgilauda ruficollis. The sequence goes on from NW_024515875.1 coordinate 1,217,342, forward strand.
ATTTAACATCTTCCCAAGGAGTCCTAAAATAACTTCAAATGAATAAAAAATTTGCAATCTACCTCTCTGCCAACAGAGGCAATTTTGTAACACGTGTTTGATGGAGGCTCAAATTAAGTCAAGCAGGACTGCTGCGGACAGCTGCTGCTTCTGGCTCCTTGAGGCAGACCCAGACCTTAGTGCTCACCTTGTCTACACACCTGGGCACCTGCCTCAGTGCACAAATCAGCTACAGGAGCGCCTTGAGAGGGGCGGTGACTCCAAAAATGACATTTCAGTGTGTTAACAAGGATATGCTGAAGTTTTCTGAAGGAGGTCAGCTCAAAGAAAACTGAAGCTGGAGAAAAAGTAATTAATCAGGAATTTTTTGTAATTATTGTTGATATTATTATTCTTGCATTTCACAGATTCCAGACATTGGAAGATAACTTGTCACATTTCACCGTAGTAGGAGGTCCATGATTCAATGGACTTTACAGCAAAGCTATAGGCAACCATTGGACACAGTTTCTGTCTGACTGATTGTAATGGAAAATATGGAAGAACACTTCTGATTGAGATTATGAGAAGCTGGGAGAAAAATTTGGGACATTGGGTCAAACTGTTGCCAGAAAAAAAATGTCCAGCAATAACTGGAAGAAACATCAGAAAAACTTGAATCTAATTGTCTTAAACTTCTAAGACAGGTAGGGAAATGCATCAGAAGATGTGAAGATTTTTATTGTTTTGATCAAGAATAACAAGAGGGAATATTTTTATGCTGTCATAGCTGGCTAAACTCACAGCCCCTAAGGCAATTCTTTTTTACTGTTCAGTTGTATTGTACAGATCACATGCTCGTGAAAAGTGAACTGTCAAAGTAGGTACTGAACAAAAGCACAGTTCCTTGGATAAACTGGCCTTGAACCTTTGTCACAGACAAAATAAGGTACATCTGAAGTATTTGAGATATGAAGCCCCTGGCGGAGCACAGGTGGACTACAGCAGAATAACAAATATCTGAGGAACTTAAACAGCTTCAGAAAGAGTCTGTGGCTGGGCTACCTGCACTACAGGTATGGATTTACTTAATTGAGACAGATCTTGAGTTTTTAATCCTAAATTATTTGCCTAGAGCTCTACCTCCACCCTTATTTGCCCAGAACTCTTACGTCCCTCTCTCAGAAAGAGATAGGTTAAACCAACTTGAAAAAGAAGGTACATGCTGTTCCTGATGTGAGAATTAATGAAATTATTTTGAACACAATATGAGGAAATATTGGTGTTTGTTTTCCCTGATTAAATGTACTGCCATAGGAATCATAGGTGAACATGCAGTCAGAATGCCAGGGGAGTAAATAGTGAGTGTGTGTTTCTAAGCTTGTCTCCAAATGCACTGCTGTGACTTGATTTGCAGTAGGCATTTTGTCCATAGTGCAGCACTGCACTGCAAGCCATGGAGTTTACAGGTGTTAACTTAGTCGTGGTAGGACACCCCCTTGTTTCTCACTTTTGAAAGAAGCACATTGAACGTGAGGGGGAGAAAGTTTGTTGCCAAACTGTGTAAAAGCAGGACACAGAGTTCAAAGAAATTGTCTTTCCCTACTCCTTTTGGGTTTTGCAGGTGTGCTGGGTCCCTGACAGGCCTCAGCTCATCCTCTGCTTGCTTTTTCTGCTCTGAGAACAAAAACCAGCCCACGTGTCAGCTCGCAGCCACTCCTGCAGACAGACCTCTGGCTGGATGGCAATTCTGTGTGCATGTGTGCATGGTGTAAACTGAGTTTGGGCAGTAATGGTGGGTCTTGTCAGAAGGGCCTCAGTCCAGTGCTGCTCTTTTATGGAATGCGACCATTTCTTATCTTTACACAGAACTGTCTGTGAGGCACCTTCCCACTCTTGCAAGAGTAAATATCTGCCGAGGGTTGTGATTTGATAAGTGTTTAATGCCCATTTTTCTTCTTCTGCAAAAGCTAAGAGATCCTCTGGCTATTTTGACTATTCCAAAAAGTATGTCTTGCTAGGTCAGCTGGATTAAGCTGGCATGCATCTGGACCAGACTGCATTAAAGCAATTTTTCCTCTTCTCATTACCTGAACTCATTCATTCACAGCTTGGTACTGAGAGTGCTCTTCTGAATACACATTACTTGGGTCATCTTCCCCTCAGCCCTCTGAGGTACAGAGTGAAGAGCTTTAGATTTATAATTCAGCAGTAGGTTTACCATTCCGCAAAGCCAGAAATAAAATTCAGGGGAGAATAAATGGCTAACTCAAGTACCACACATAAAGACAAAGAAAACAAATAAATCCCTTTATTTGGGGAAGCAATTTTATCTTTTCCCCCTCTCCAGCTCCATGCATCCTGCCTCTTTTCTTTTCACTGTCCATGGAGAAAATATTTTTGTCTCCACAGCCCAATAGGAAGGGTTCCTCAAATTTATTTACACTGAAAAAGGCAATTGTTGCACTGGTTAGCTTTATAGGAACAGCAAGTTCTGCAAGGACCAAAATTATGCAAACTGCATGTGATGTCCACAGCTTCATTGCTAGTGAACTAACAACATATTCAAGTTAAATCCACAGTATGTCCATTTTCCAAAGGCACAAAATTCAGAGCATTTAATAATAAATAAGGACCTTGCACATGTTGGGAGGTGACTTTTAAACTATAGTAAATTTTGATAACCAATTCAATCAAGGAAACACATGTGTCCTAAGGGAAAATGTATTAGCAAATTAATTCATTGTGATGAAACAAAATTCCTTATGAAAAGACAAATGAAAATGAGAATGATCTTTTTCCTTCTGCATGTGTTTGCTGCCTGTATTTATATTTGGTGTTTTAGAATGCATGCAAATTATGTAAACAAGGTTTTGTGGCAGCAGTGTGCAAAGTGGCTGTTGACCCAGCAGCTCTGAGAGGCTCATCCTCCCCAGCAAAAATGTCTGGTAGGCTTCATAATATGCCTTGGGAACTGAAGAACCTGCTCAGCAGCTGGAAGTGATACAAGAGACTCAAAAAACTCAAAAACGTGCTCTTTCGACCCCCACAGGAAACCTCCAGGCTCTCAAGTCTGATGACTGTCCCTGGTACAAAGGAGAGCTCACGTGAAAATGTCTGAGAGCTTTGTAGCACTGTGTCTACATCCTCAGCTGGTTCCTGAGATAAATAGAGAGCTAATGAAGATTTTGGAGGGCTAACATAGTATGCTCTCCACAGCTCCTGCCTCCTGGGAGGGAAGTGTGTGCTGCACCTGCTGGAGCTGTCTGGAAGCGTTGCTGCACGTGGGCTTTACTACTGCAACACTGCTGATGGCATTGTGTGAATAACTACCTGCAGCATGCATAGCTCTGCTAAACACAACTAAGATGCCACTGGCCATCCGTCCTCAGGCTGTCCTGAAGGAATAAAGTGGCACAAGTAGGTAAGGATACTGGTGGAGGCCCTTCTAGTCAGCTCAGTAGACAGCTGAAATATAATAAAAAGATGGTACTTGGTACGTGATTTGTTTTCTGCAATTTCCCTTTGTTCCTTTTGTAGAAATCTTAGAGAAACTTCAGCTGGTTCTATACAGTGAAGAAGATCATGCTTTAGCTAAAAGGTCTTTGCAGTTAGTGGTTGTTTTTTCAGAAAGAAAAAAACATTCCCTGCTGGGAATTAATAACACAGGCTACTGCAGGAACATATGGTCACTTCTAATGGTTGTATTTGTTATTAATGAAGTGATAAAGAGCTGACTTCACTGATTTACTTTAGAAGAATCATAAAGCCCAACAAGATTTAAGATTGGCTGGTTAGCTCTCTTAGAGACTAATATGTAGTCAATTTTAGGAGAAAATGTGTTTTAATCATAGAGCAGAAGAAATCACTTATATTATAAAGTTACTGGAGATTAATTTTCTGGTCTGTAGATACAAAGTTCCTTGGAGCAAGTAGTTATATTGATGCACTACAGGTCAAAATTTTTTTTTTTTTTTTTTTTTTAGATCTGGATATGAAACTACAGCAGGGTACTGTCCCATGAAATACTGTTTCAGTCCATGTTTTTGCACAGGTATCCAGGTGTGTGGAAAATACAGATACAGCAGACTAGATAGAATATTTTTAAAAGCCTTGATTTGAATGTGTAATACTCACGTCTTTTAGTTTGCCCTTGAACTCTCTTCTGTGCAAAATTGTTTGTCATTGAATCATTCAAAGACAACAAGCAAGGACAGTTCATAGTCTGTCTTGAGCTCCAATTTGGAACCTTACTGGAGAGTGGGTTAAGCAGAATTATAGTCCTGAGTTGCTACAATGCTCTAAATCAGAAGGTAGCACCACTTAATAGCTGGAGAAAGAGACAACATCTTTTGACATTTGCAGTGGGCTTGGCTAGTAGATGTTTCGGTACTGCCTGAGATCTTTGGAGATCTGGTGTACTAGCTTGTGTGTGGTGGCCACGTACCTGCAGAAGTGCTTACTGTGTCAATCAAGACTTGGAAAAGTCCATAGTATTGCATTGTATCTTTGCATGTTTTAGTTGCAATGACTTATGCCTTGGTTTGTTCCAGTTTTCCCCTGTTGTAATGGCTCTGCCTCCTCCTTCCTTTTAATGTCAATCTCCCTACCTCCTCCCCCTGTTCCTGGAAAGTTCCCTTGATCCCTCCCCAGTGCCCTGTCCATCACTCAGCAACCCATCCTCTTTTTCCAAAAACTTCTACCTGGGGCATCGAGTGATTGGTTCAGGGGCTGGGGTCCCTCCCCTAAGCTACAGCCATTGGTATCCCTAAATGTCAATTTTCCCATTCCCCCGTCCTCCTGCAGCCCCACTGGCAGGTGGTCAAACCCCTCCCCTGTTTCCTCCCCCCTTTATAACCCCTTGCACAGCGCAGCTGTGTTTTTCCTGTTGGCTGGATGCTGTCTGTTGTTCGTCCCTGTGCATGTCCCTTCAATAAACCCAGACTGAACCCTTAACAGAAGCCCACTCCTTCTACCAGCGTCGCTTCAGTGTCTCGTCCCTGAAAGGTGAAAGCCTTAGCCGCCTTCTTGGCCTCCCTGAGGAACGGGAGAGTGTCCCCCACTGCTCGCTGTGCCAGAGCGAGCCGGGACACCTGAAGTGGTCATTGGAGGGGCACAGCGTCACCATAGCAGCTGGCTGAGATCTGCCTGTTAATTCTACTGAGCTAAAGGAAAGCTGGTGAAGAGGAGCTGTTCGAGTTGGAGGAGCTTCTGCAATGAGCCACTGGGTTGGGGGAGAAAAGTGTCTGAACTTCATGCATGGCACAGTTTGATCAAAGGAAAACAACAGATTGACCACAGATTTACCCAGTGCAGGCTGGGGTAGTGCTGGCACTCAGGAATTAAACCCCTGTGCTGTGGGGCAGGTGGAGGTTTTCTGCTCTGGTCCAAGTGATTGCTGGGGATTGGTGCCACCCTGGGAGAGGCACAGCGCTCTAAGTGGAGGGTGTCGCTCTGGGGGAGTACAGGCAATGTGTGGAACCAGCAGCAGCACTGCCGGTGAGGCTGGAGCTGCGCCTTGTGGCTCAGTTCTTCAGGACTCTCTGATGGCCAGCAGGGAAGCTGAGGCTCCAATCCAGCCATCTCTGTTGCAGGCTTCCTTAGCCCTGGTGCTCATGTGCCTCATGGTGGTGGGTATGAAGGTTTGGGCCATCAGCTGGTGCTTTGAGTTTTCTCTCCTGATTTTCACTTCTCCCTGTCAAATGTTCCATTTTTTAAATGCAGGTAGATTTGGGCCAATCCTTTGTCTCTTCTTGGGTAATTTATTCCCTAAGAGAGGAGATAAGCTCCAGCTCTTCAGATATCTGAGCAGTGTTTTACTTGGAAGGGGAGAGGTGATGGCACCTTTCCCAGCATGGTGGCACTTGGTTCCTGGCCCCTTAGAATCTCCACTTGCCATGGATGTTTCCATTAGCTGTCTTGTTAGCAATCTGCTTCTTTCTGCTGTGTGGCCAGAGCAAAAGAGAAGATAGCAGTTAGTGGTCAATAGTGGTCATGGTTCTTTGCAGCATCCTTGATGCAAAGCAGGAGAAGATATGAGACCTGGCTGTCATTGGTAGCCTAAGATACAGGTGGTTTCTGGCCCTTTTGGAGCTAGCACCAGCCTGGCATGGTATGGATCTGTCACACCATGATGGTGGACCTCTTTTTTTTTTTTTGTTTTTTTTTTTTTTCTTCTGTCCTATCTGACATATTTGCTAGGAGTATGTAGATAGACAGAATACTTGTCTGTCCCTGAGCTACGTCTCACCACAAGTTTCACTCCCCTTTCCTACAGGGAGCTCTTGTAGGAGGAGCAAGGGAATGCAGCTTGTGGGCCCACAAAGGCTCTTGCACTAAGCACAGCAGAGTCTAACAGCTCCTTAACACGATGACACTCTGTACATGGAAATACTCACCAGAAGACTGGTCCAGTATAAAACATATTAATCCCAACAAGTCACTGTGACCTCTGTGATTTAAGCATTACACTCACTTGCTTTGTATACAGCTCTCTTCCCTAGCAGCTCTGGGAAATTTAAGGCAACATATAAAAAGCAGAAGGCAATCAAAGTACCCATTCTTTATTGTGACATGGACAAAAATATCCTCTCTGTTGCTGCCTCTGCTCTTAGGAATTTGTCTGTAACTTTCAGCTCTCACCCTGGCCATTGCACTTCACTGTGTAGCAAAAAGCATGGGTACTATTTTTTTTGGTAGCGTTCTTGCTGTAAACTGAAGCAGTGAACCAACAGAGTTTCATTGACTAGTGTTGGATTTTCACAGCAAACCCCCTGGGGCATACCAGCTTTGCTCCTGATGGCAGCCTTTTATGCCATTGATTTTAAGTGTAAGAGGGTGGCAATTCGAACAGCATTGACAGAGTTAATTTACCCTCTCATTGGTCTTGGTCTCTTGTAAGCAGAGGGTAATATCATGAGGGTATGGATGCATATGTGTGTGTGATCAGTGGTATTTGAGCCAGCAGAATCCCAGGAGACTTATAAATAAACAGGTGGGCTCAGGTTGCAATTAGAAAGATCTAGGCTGATAAAAACACTTGATATGTTACATTTCATTAGGAAAGGTAAAACTTTCCTCTCTGGGCTTGTACAAATCTAGAGTATCTCCTGTGCCTGGGGAGGATTTATCCTTGTGTTACAGTTCAAACTGAGAACTGATGTGAGCACATGTACCTTAGGGAAGGAGTAAAAGATGGAGACAAATCTGCTGTTTTGGAGTAGTGGGTGAAAAGTGACAGTGTCAATGGCTGTAGATAGCACCAGGTGAATTTTTTATGACTTTGTTATAGGATACTCTTTTGTCTATGTCAGGTTTTATGTGCCATACGAACAGCCTGTAGCTTCTTTTGGCTGTGCTGTAGCTGGGCCTGCTCTAGCAGTGCCTTGAGGGTTTTTTGTGCGCCTCTGTTTGCTCCAGAAGTTTGTACTTTAATGTCCATCCCCCCTCTCTCATCTGCCCTGTGTCAGGGTGCAGCTGAGAAGCCCTGTGAGTTTCCTGCCAGTTAATGTGTGCTGCTCAGAGCCTTGACCTGAGGAGTGGCTTCTCCCCAGGTTTTGGGCAGGTTGTATCTGCATTCCCTGGCAGCAGTACAGAGGGAGCAGACTGAACCACCTGCAGCACACACCTCCCAGTGCTTTCTGAGAGAAAGGCAAGCAAGCAGTGAAGCAGGGAAAAAAGGATAAATGAAGAAAATAGGCACCTCGAGACAAGTATGATATGATATGATGGGCAAGATTAACTTACCTAAAGGGACTAAAGTAAAGAACAGGAGAAAAACAAGACATTTTTAATGTGGTGCACAAACCCATTACTCAGCCTAAAATGTTGCTTTTGTAGCATACTGAGCCCTACACAGTATGCGAGGTCTATAAATCTGTCTGATTTATATGGAAAATTTGTGGGTCAGGACAAGCAGAGAATGCAGCATCAAATAGAAGAAAGCAACTGCCAGCAAAGTCAGTGATAAAGAAGTATTCAAACAAACACTGGCTACTGAAAATGACAGCTTTAAAATACTTGCACAGTGGGCCTCTTCTTGAGGCACCCAGTTATTAAATATAATGTTTCCTTATCAAAGACTTGGAGATGAGCAGCTTTGATAGTATGGATTTCAAGTTATTGTCTGCTTCTTGAGCTTGCTTCTCATTGTTAGTTACAGAAGACCCTGAGTTGCAGGATAATTAAATGAAAAAACCATTTCAAGGAATTATCTGGATAATTAGTTATGATAAATATGATTTTGCTTTAGAGCACTGAAATAATAAAAACCACTGAGTTGAGACAAGAAATCATACAGGATGCCTTTCATGTGCACATATTTATTATCTGTTTTAATTAGCAAACCAAGTCCTAAATGCCTAATGTAAAGTATTTGTCTGGAGTTTCTGTTTGTTAAATGACTTAATTTCTAAAAGTCCATTATGCTGCAATTTTTATACACATTTTCCTATGGCTACATTAGTGGCAGGGTTTTATAAAAGGACAACAAAGTTAATTATGGAGAGATATGAACATTTTGAACTAGGTTGGATTTTTTTTTTCTCTGGAGTCCTTATTTTGAAAGTTTTTGTGTATATATAACTTACTTCTAGTGGCTGAAACCCTTAGACCATTAAAGTCTACAAAAGCTACTACACACAACATTAATTCTATGATTGAAACTCACCAAAGCAAGAAAAGTCTGACTGAGATAGAAATGCTTTGCTTAACTTTCTCTCTTATGCCCATCCCTGGATGTACATCCAGGTGAGAACCCAAGCTCTTCTCTGGCACCAAAATGTTTCTCAATAAGAATTTTGAAGACTTTCTAAGATCAAGAATACCCAAGGAAGCTGATCAATGCTGGTCTTCCTTACTAGAATTCAACAAGTTTTGCATTTTCTCCAGGTCTCAGTTTATAATTTTTAGAGATCAAATGGCACACAACAAATTCTTGCAGTAAAATGCCCAAACCCACAGAGTTACATTTGCACCTGGAAATCAGTCCTATGAAACTTGCTGTCTATGTTTGCATTCTGGGTATAGCAAACATGCATTATTTATTACTGTTGGGGGGGGATTTGTGGAGGCATTGGAGAAATTACTTGATTTGTAATCAAGATTACATTGGAAGTCAGGATCTCAGGGAAGCTGGCTAATGGAAAAAACCCTCTCTCAGAGTTGGAAGGCAGTTCATTAATGTAACATCCACCTTGCTTGCTTTTATTGTTATCATGATGGTTGGAAAACCTGACCTGGGCGCAGAAACCAAAGAGCCTTTTTATCCCTTCCATGGTGTTTGGAGCTGGGTCTGTCCTGGTGCTAAGGGAGCTCCAGTTGGTGCAATGAAGGCATCTCCCTTCTGCCTGGTAGGGGCAGAGTAACTGATTGCACCTGATCCCCACTATTAGAGACATGCTCCAGATTCCTGCCTCAGTCCTGTAAATAAAAGGTTTCAGGTTTCTTTTCCTTGTGTGCTTGCTGTTAATACACTGGAGAATGGTAGTTTGATAGCTTAATTTGCTTTTCTCTTTTTTTATGATCACATTTAAAGGAAACAACATGCTGTTGACAAGTTCTGTAACATTAAAGCTCCCTTACATCCAGAGTCCTACCACTGGCCTGTCAAGATTGTTGTTTTTTGGGTTTTTTTCTATGTGAGCTGCAATAAAGAAACTACACTAAAAAAATATTAGGTCTTTCATCTGCTGTGGATTTAAGGTTAATTATAAGCCGCAAATTCAAACAAGGCTTCTTGATACTTTGGGATATTGTAGTAGTCCAGAAGGAGGTCTCAAACACACCTGAGCTAATTTCAGCAGAAAGCTGCTTTCTCTCTGTTGACTCCTTTCTGAATCCAAGCAGGGCTTGGCTGGATGTCATGCAGAGCTCACCCCCGTCTGGCAGGACCCCGCAGCAGCACATGGGGTGCGCTGTGCGGACCTTTACAGGAAGAGTCTCCTCCCCATGGCAGGCAGGCAGGCAGCGGAAAGATCCCTTCCTCCTTAAGTCCTACTTAGGTTGCATTTTGAGAAATTGAGTGATTCATTGACCTTGCATCACTCTTCTGACCTGCAGTAAATTTTACCTCTTAATGCAAGACTTGACTAGGATTCTTGTAATTCCTGAGCCCCTGTAGAGATCTGCTGTGCAATCATGATTTTCACTGCAAATTTGGGGGTTTACTTTAAGTTCTGTCTCAAAGTGAAATTTAATTTCTCAGCATTTATCATCATCATAACCATGCCTGTCGGTCTTTGGAAAGTGAACCTTGTTCACAGCAACAGGACCTTTCAAGAGCTATATAGTTTTGCAAAGTATATAGCTATATAGTATATAGCACTTTTTTCCTTAGATGGAAAAAATATTTTACTGTTTTCCATATATTTGCATGAATACTTTCTGAAATAAATTATTTGGTAAAAAGAGATGGGATTTGGAGTCTGGATGCTTGAGGTCTGGTGTTTATTGATGCATTGTCTTCCCTTTAATCAAATTACTTTCCTTTCCCTATGTTACCTTTTGTAATGTGGCACAGGACTCAAAGTTATTCTCCCTGGAAGAGTGTTGGGTAGAAAATGTGTCAGGCATTTCTAAATTTGCACAAAAACATATTTTTGTCAAAAAACCCCATCTGACACCTAATAAACTATTAACTTTTAGAAAATGTATTACTTTTTTAGAAGGGTTTCTCAAGTATTTTACTGCAAATTTAATGGAATATTTAATAAAAATTTATCAAAACTATTATTTAAATAAAAATAGTTGATACAGAGTTTATTCAAATAATTGACAATTCTTACTATATTTAATAGATACTTAGCCAGAAACTTTCATAATATTTAATTTCATTTTAAGCAAAGTGTTCCATGAAATAGATTTGATACCTTGAGAGGTTAACTAGAACAGAGGCTAGACAGTGCTAAAGGAATAAAGAAGGTATTTATTAAAAGGCCTTCAAAGAATACACCTTTGGCAGTACAAGAGCCTGGCCGAGGCTACACCCATGTTGGACAACAGGTCACGTGTTTTCACACTTTTGTAAGTTTTGGCGCATTTGCATATTAGGGTTAATTGTCCAATTACAGCTGCAGGTTATGAAGTCCTATCCTCCAGATTGCTCTCCTCAATTTGCTGTTGTTTATACTTTTTGGGCCTGAAGCTACAAGGGTGTCCTTGGTTCTTGGGCTGGAAAAGGATTGTTTGTCTAACTAAACTGTGAGGAGAGCTTGCTAACACTTCATAGGAACTTCAGTTATATACTAATGCAGTACAGAATCTGGAAAGTATGAAAGCTAAAACTTAAGGCATCAGTTTGAGAAATGAAAAGGGGGAAAACCCACAACTTAAAGAGTAATACAGAATTATAGAATAATTTCCTAATGGGTTTGTTTTTTAGATTTGTTCAGTTCTAATTGCTGTAAGGTATGTTTGTGTATGGTATGACTTTCTCTGGAAGTACTTGTTAATATAAAGGCCACATAATGCAAGAGAGAATTTTGAAGGTTTTTTTGGTGGTAGCCACGGAATAGGAACGGCAGGATCCTATTACATGTTGTCCTGAAGGACCCATCACAATGGTTGTTTGTGCCCCACACTGTGCATGACAGAAGAGATGCTTCAGTGATGAGAACAGCTGATTTATACCAGTACATTCAGCCTGCTCAGGAAAGACCTCTCTATTTTTATGAGGTACAGGTTTGAAAGGATTTCTTTGTCTCATTGAATTAAATCCTCCTGCAGTCCTAGGCAGTCACCTTACCATGTCGCCTCCCCAAACCAATAAAGCTCCACTGTAAAATACCTGAATTTCGTGCTCCTTAATGCTCCTCCAGAATTCCCCCTTCCTGTGATGGTTAGAAATCATGCTCCAAGCCTAACCTTATTTATGTCCAGCTTCTGCCTTTTTGTTCTTGTGCCAATACTGGTCTTTAGCTTAAATAGCTCTTGTCCTTTCCTGGCATTTACCTCTTGATATGTTTATAGAGAACAATTATATTCCCTCTCAGCCTTCATTTGTTAAACAGTTTCTCTTTTTAGCAAAGGTTTCTATTTCCCTGATCATTCTAGATGGTTCTGTAAACCTGCTCCAGTTTAAATAGCTTAAATTTATCATTTTTGAGAATGTGGATCACCAGAGTGCCCACAGAGTGCCACAGGACATTTCAGTAGTTTTCCATGCAGTGTCTTGTGCAATTACCTTGCTCACTATCACTTGTGATAAAACAGCTCACTCATGTTTTCCTTCTCATCAAATTGATGCCCTCCCATCTTCTACCTGAATTTCCCATCCATCCCTTACTACTGCTGTCCTCCTCTGCAGTATTTCACCCCTTTTCTTCAAACTGCTTTTAATTATGTTTTATGGTATGGTGATGCTCACAAGCTTTGTCTTATCAGCATATTACTTAACTGCCTTCAAATTCTTTTTGCTGAGTCCTCTAAAATAAATATTACTGAATAAGACTGGCTATGAAATCAGTCTTTGAGAAAATCCTTATTTACCTCCTTTCAGTGCCTTGCTAAGTAGCTCCTTCTGTGAAGTCCTATTGTCTAGGTAATTTCCCATACAGATTTATATAGAATAGATGTTCTTCTCAAGTCCAAATACACTGTAGAAAGAAAGTTAGATTAGGTCAACCTATATCAGAGGAAACTATTGTGAGTTTTATTTTACCATGTCCCCTTATTCTGTAACTTTGATTATTGATTCTTTGCAAATTGATTTGGATGTGTCACTGAAATTTATGACTGGTATTTTTGATGTGTAGGTGGTATTTTTGCTATTGTTATCACAGTGTATTTCTATATGGTAGTTTTCCTAGAGATTTTTGGATAGATATCATTTGGACACATCAATTGCATAGGTGCTTTTTGTTCCACCTCATTTTAGCCCCTGTTTTATAAAGATCCTAATTTTCTGCCTTTATTCTACATATTTGAGTATTCTGTACTGTCACCTTTAGTGAAACTATGCTAAAGTGAGTGAAGCTATGCTAAAGTGCTTGTTTCGCTTGTGGGTCTGTGAAGATTATGTTTATTGATCCCATCTTCAGTGTATCATGACCTTGCTCTTTTCTTTACTATTTATGTATCAAGGTAAGAAAAGGCTTACTGTGCATTTACTTTTCCTTTGAACACTTTCCACTTGTGTTACGACAGTTCCTGATTTATCCTTTATATAACCCTCCAATAACTGTCATAATGTCCATCTCTTTTTGTTGTTGTCCGTTCACTCTTTCTGAGTATATCAGATATTTTAAGTCTCTCCCAATCCAGTTGTGCTTCCTTAGGTTCTGGTCTAAAGTATTCTAAGTAGACACAATACTAAAGCAAATATTTTACATGATTCTGAGTGAGTAATTAATAGTTCATATATTTCACAGGCTATCTTCCTGCTTTTATATGTGGTTTTGCGCCTTTATGTCATTTGTATTAGCCTCACATTGCTGAACTGCACTTATTTTGTAATCCCCTATAATCCTCATACCTTTTATGCTGAATTGCTACTTAACCAGTTGTTCCCTATCTTGTAGTTGTGCAAACTCATTGCACTAAAACTCCTGCCTAAAAGTTGTGCCCCATGTTTGTCCTCCCACTTGTACTGAATCTCATTTTTGCAAGCTATTTAACCAATTTGCCAGTGCAATTTGAATTTCAGTCCTGTTCTCCTTTGTTCTCACAGCTTTAGTCATTGTAAATTTCATAAGCATATGCAGCATCCCATCATCCCCCCATCATTAATGATAGTATTGAATGGTCTTGGACTGGGGACAAAGTTGCAGGACAGCAGTAAGTACATTCTTTCCTTTTTCTAGCAGCGTATTGAGTGCTGCTGTCTCAGGATAAAGCTAAGCCATTGTTTTAATGACTTGTCAGTCTTCACCTCTTTCTCATGAGCGCCTTCACTATAATTTTTAATGTGGATTTCCATCCAACATGCTCTATGAAGTTTTTCCTTTCTCCACACTTAGAATGCATATACCAGGTTTGATTTTACTTACTTGACTTTGAGGGGTTTTTATGCCTTCTTGTTTAGGTCTCTGCAATCTTTGGTTCAATTGACTTCAAAAAGCAGGTCTTAAAGCTCACCTGCTCAAAATAAAAGGACTGTAATTCTGAGCCAGGATTCTCCCATCTTTAGTACAAATTGATTTGAATTATAAACTCCTTTTCTACTATTTGTTGTTGGAAAATGTCCTTATCGTTAACTGTCTACATTGTCTTCTGTTGGCTCAATGATTGATCAATGAAGAATTTTTCTTCTGCCAGCCTAGTGGGTCTAGGTCCTTTTGTTGACAATAGGCCTTGCTTTTTGGCCTGTTCTGGGGATTTTCTTGGTTTGGTTTGCATAAGACTCTGCTGCCATGACACATATTTAGCTAATTGCTGTTTTGTAACACCATCTCTGACATTCCCCAGTGGAAACAGCCAGTCCTTGGCTTGGTATTTGGGTTACTTCTTGCTGTGCCTGGATGCAAGGGACTCCTGAGGATGCTTAGGTCTGGCTTCAGGATGTGACTTGGGGACTGGGGAATAAAGCAGGGATTGAGACCCTGTTTACAGTCATGTGTTTGCTCTTGAAGCCCAAATAGATCTAAAAGGAATGACATTATTTTGGCATTTAGCAGTCACTTTGGACTCAAATGTAACTGCTGGAGGTTGTTGCCCTGGCTGGGCTTAGGAAGAGATGCAGATCTCAAGCAAGACTATCTATCAGGTCTTTGCTCATCAAATTGGGCTATAATTTATATTAGAAATATTGCATCTTTTCCAAATCTGAACATTTCTCTCTCCTCTCCCATTAAGTGTCATCACTGTATGGAGCAGGTAATGATGATCAGCATTCTTGATGACACTTTTTTTGCAGCTTTGCAGATATCATGAGAAGGCAGTAAAATTATTTGCCTATTGAAAACAATCCTGAGTGTGAAATAGAACTTTGTTACAAGAGAGGCACTTATCCATTGAGTTAATTTCTCTTCTTCTTTTTTTTTTTTTTTTTTTTAAATCAGATATTAGCATACCCAGCTATCTGAAGATCTGAAGTCGCCTTTTACTGAGGAATTGATGTCTGCCACTTTGATTTTTGCTTGGGCTCCTACTGAATGAAAACTTGCCGGGTTGTGCTAACATGAATTGGATAACTTTGGAAAATGAAAGCTCAGCTTTTGTCTTTTGTGTGCATAAGATCTGATTCCTTGCTTTCTTTTTTCAGCTCTTTGAGCACTAAAGATTTACATGTACCCTCTATGTATCTGAAAACTAGCCAGAGATCCTGCTAGATTTTCATGTAGGCTTTGTGCTACTTGCAAGATTTTTTTGGAAGCAGTCAGAGATACTGCATTTCTTCATTACATTTTGATATATATTCTTTCAGTATCCCCAGAAATATTTCTCTGCTTTTGGAGATATGAGGTCATTATCATTCCATTAACAAATTTCTAAATATGAATGGTTCCAAAGTTTTTAGAACAAAGCATTCACAGCTGTGACCCTTGAACTGGTGAGCCACAGTGTAGCCAAAACATTGTAATGTTGTACAAAAAATGATATATTTTAAGTTTATTTTCTTTTATGTGTCACTAGCAAATTTGGTAACATTTTTTGTACTAAAATATTGCTTCTTTAGTGGTCAAATTATGGGCAAATTATGGACTACCAAGGTTTAGGAGCAGGGGAAGGCTTATATAAAGCAAAACCAAGATGAAATAGACCTTGATCCAGGCTGTTTTCTGGAATGCTGTTTGGTGTTTGTGAATTCTGACTCTCCTTCTGGCTGTAATGTGATGCTCCTCTGTAGTGTGACAGCTTCAGCTTTCTGCCTGAGTGATCTCATCACGAACACGCACTAAGAGTCAAAAATGAAAAAATGAAAACTCTTGTATTGCTTATCTGCCCATCTTCTTGGTGAGGAGAAACTCATAATGTCTGTGCAGAACTTCAGACATAAAAATACTCTATAAATGCTTAGTGTCATTTTGATGAAGAGAGAGAAGGCTGAGAATGGGATATGATTGCTATCTATAAATGCATTATGGAAGTAAACTCTATAAAGGAAAAAAGAGATTTAAGGTAGAGAACAATGCTGGCACAAGAAGAAACAGATGTAAGAGGGCCATGAATAAATACAAGCTGGAAATAGGAAGGTTTCTATCAGAGGGATGCAGTAGCCTTCAAGACAGAGTCACAAGTCAAAATCTTTCCTGCTTTTAAGATGGAGTTTCAAGTCTTGGAGTCATATGCTGTGGTTGCTTGTGCACAGGGAAACTGAAATTTTGGGAAATCCTTTCCATTGCTCACTGGGTTGACCAGAGAAATCTTCGGCTACAAGCAGGTGTCCTTCAAAAGGTCTCAGCCCTCACAGTATGGTCACAGCCTGAACTTTTTGTTTCTCTGAAGGAAAGCAGAGACATCGTGTGAACTGGTTTTGTTCCCCCAAAGAAAACATCTTCATCCTTTCTTTAACTGACTTGTACCTTATATCTAAGGTACTCTTTGCATCATTTATCCATAAATAACCTTCAAGAGCAAAGTATAACTTCCTGGAAGTGGGGTACAGAAGCTTTAGTGAAGTTTAATTTGCACACCAGTACAGGTTTTTTTTTTTTTTTTTTTTTTTTTTTTTTTTTTTTTTTTTTTTTTTTTTTTTTTTTTTTTTTTTTTTTTCTGCTAGAGCATTCATTCCTGTGATCCTAGAATTTGCTTTTGCTGTCAGGGAAGTAGGAAAGGAGGGCTGTGCAAAGAAAGGGTGGACAGTTAAACTTAATATATTAAGTGCAAGTAGTCATCTGCCTCTAAGTGCAAAAAGTGAGGATGTTATTTGCTATTGAATCAGCTCAGATAACCTGGACTTTTGCATGAGAACTTAGGCTTCTCAAGACCTACAGGAAAAATATAATACAGTGAACAAAAGGAGCCACATAGCAGTCAGAAGGATATTCCACTTGGTTAACTTGAGTTATCTAGTGCAAGTAGCAGAATGGAGGGGTTTTTCTTTCACGAATGGAAAGAAACGCTACTCCAGAGGCAGTTCACAGCAAGGACACAACTCAAACTTTCATTGCTATAAAAATAGCCCTGTGGGACTACCTAGCCAGGCTGGGAATATAATAGGGAAGAGACAAAAAGCCTAAAAGTTTACCATTTGGAAATCTACTACTTTGAGAGAATCCAAGTGAAAATAGTTTCAATGTGTGGAATTCTTTGTTGTTTATACTTAGGAAGGGTCTTGAACTTTAAAGTTTGGAGTTATCTGCTACAACCTTCACAGGTAAGCACCATTCTGGACTGTTAGATTAGGGTTATGTGATGTGTAGTATGTCTGCACTATGGAACCAGAATTGCTATTGGTAGAAACATAAGCTTACTGATAATTGTACTTACTCCGTGCTATTAATTAGAGGCTAAACAATGATATTGCTGTTGCCATTGACAACTGAGTCTATAACCTTGGGTTTTTTGGATATTAGCATTAGGAAACAAAAATCTGTTCCCCATTCGCCACGGTGTAGAAAAGGAAGAAAGACTCAGGCTTGCAGCTGAAAAATCCTGTCATTTGAAAAGAGCTATGCATTCAAATCGGCCTCTAAATTTATATTAATTAACAAAGAAGGCCCTGGTGGATAATTTCCCTCCAAGTGGCAGCCAGGCTGTCTTCTTGCATTAGAGAGAGAGACCAAAATTACACTGTACTGATCCATGGTGACTGTAGGCTAGTGCTCAGAGCTTGGTTTTGTGGTGAAAATAATTCCAGGATTCCAGTTCCAAGTTGATGAATTTAAGCTGTTCTTGTGACACTTGTGCCATAACCCAAAGGAAATACTTCTGACTGTGATCTTAATTTTTTGCCTATGGAAACTGCAGGGTATATTTGTTTCTTGGGTGATAAACCCTGTGTGTTAAACCCTGTGTTGGCTTTGTGTTGCTAATATGGTGCAAAGCAGCTGCAGTGCTCTGTGCATTGGGGCTAACTCTTCTTGATGGGAATGGGGCTACCTGGGGGAAACCTGGGCTCCCACACATTGTTTAAAAGCAGATAGCAGATGTCTGTTATCTACGGCTTGCCTTCCTGTGTTCCAACTTTTCCCTACAGAGAGCATCTGCTAAAGTTATTTTGAAGTAAAATGCATGGGTTAGGAAAGAGTAGATTTTCTTGGTAATAAAGGAGGAACTTCGTGGTGTGAGGTCAGAAAATCACTGAATGTTGTAATACAGTATGAGCCTGATCTCTGTGAAACCACAAACCATCCCCCACAAAATTGTTTAATGCTGCAAAAGAAATGGTGCTCTATAATTTCTTCTATTCCAAGCTGATACTGGAAGTGCAACCATTTTCCTTTATGGCCCTTCTATTTTATGTATTTCTTTGTAAAATTTTAAATCACAGTTGATTTAGTGCTGCCTGCATCAATAACAGTGATGACATCTGTGGAACAATATTTTCCAAATCTGTTAAATCTCCCTAAAGTGCATTTGTGAAACACTTTTCTATATTTATATAACTGGTTGGGTCATTAAAGAATTGAGAGATGATTACAAAAGAAGTGGGAAAAAAACTCACCCTTTCTGCATCTACAATTACAGTGATGCTTTGACTGGGAAGCAGTTGAGCACTGCCTCAACTGGGCAATTTCTCCTCAGTGTATTATAAACAGTATTTGACTAATATAGTGCTCTTACTGGTTTTATGTACCTGAATAATGCAGACCATCAGTGGGCTGAAAAGACCCCAATAAACTGAACAAAAGTAATGAAATGTCTCTATATTAGGATACAGAACCCCACAGAGGCTAGATCTCACCTCCCCACTTGTGTTCATACAGTATCAAATACAAATTAAACTGTGATGTATTTCTAGATGTGGAATCCTCTGGATAATAAAGATTATTAGCATTGGAGGATATGTCTACATAAAAAATGGCAGTGTGGGAAGCACACTTTGCTGGTGTTGATTAAACTGGAGCACACACACCCCAGTCCCTGGCAGGATTGCAGCAGTCCCACTGGAGCCCGTGCTGCCACAGCGTCTCACTTCCTGCGAATTACACGGGATTAAATCTACCATGGGACACATTCCTAGCTGGCACTTCAAGCCTGCTTTTGTCAGCTGCATAGAGATGCTGTGAATGTAAAACAGGAGGAGACCTCTTACCAGAGTCAAATACATGTCCATCCCCACTGCTGCACTCAGAGACTTTCCTTCCTTGCGGGTTCAGGGGTTTCTGGGCCAAGGTGGGTGACAGCAACAGGTCACAAACATCTGCAAGGCCACTACTGCCCCTCCTTTGCACTGCTTTTGGAAGGGGTGATGACTGCAAAGAAAAAGCCAAGATTGGCAGGTTAAATACTCTTTTGGCTAAAAAAATCCACAAACTTCCGGAGAAGAATCCTCTGCTTGGCAGGAATTAGTCCTCTAGCTGCTCTGTTTAAGTGGCAAAGTGGGATTACTGCTTCTGTTAAAGGGAGCATGCACGACTGGGAAGGAGACTTCAGAGTTAATTGAGTGCCACGCCTGGCTAGTGCAAGCACTGTATTACATCTCCTTTACTGTTAGACTGTGAATTAAAACTAGTTTTTTTGGTCCCTCTTCTTCCCTTCAAAAATCTAATCTAATTCTTAAGTCCATCTTTTTCAAGCTCAAGAAATCCAGTTTAAAGCTTGTACTCATTTTTTCTTGCGTGAACTCTGATTTTAGCCTAAATAATTTAGTGCATAACAATCATGTTCCTTTCAGTCTCTCTGTCTCAACTTTCTTCTATTCACTAAAATTAAGTTCTTCAGTCCTTTGATTATGCCATAATTCTTCCTTGTACCTCTCCCATTTAAAATTTTATTTCTCCTAATAGCAAGTATCCTTCCCCACCCCTACAGAAACAGCTCTTGGTTTTGTGTGCTTGGATTTGCTTTTTTTATATTTACTTTTCCTCATATTAATGGCTTACAGCCCTTCTACAAATCAATATGCAGAAATAAATCCTTCTTTTTCTTATCCATTTCCAGTGATGGAGCATTCAGCCTACAGGAGAATTTCTTGCTGTTAGTGCCAAAGATTGTTATCTTTCAGTTTGCACTTTAAGATTTCTTTCCGTATTATTAACCTAGTCTTCAATGGTATCCATTTCTTTGCATACCCACTTCTTCTCTTTAGTGAAAACCCAGTTCTTCTCTTTAGTGGAAAAAAAAAATTCAATCTGTGAGGTATTTTTCTTTATTAGTGTTTCCGAATGTTTCTTCCCTGATTGTTAGGGAGTTTTATGAAGTTACATAAAGTGAGGTCAAAGCTGATTCTTGAGGAACCTCATTTCCTCACTTCCTTTCAGCCATAAGCCTTCCCTTTCAAAAAGCACACTCTATATCTGACTTCAGTCAGCTTCTCGTCCTCACAATTTCTCTGCTAATCCCCATCTCTTCCTGTTTTACTATTAATACAGTTTGTTATCATAGGCTTTGCTAAAGTTAAGACAGATGGGATCAATCACGTCCTTTGTCTAGAGTGTAGGTTATCTTGTCCCAGAAATGTATGAGGTTAATCTGGTACAATCTACTTTTGTTAAGCCCATGCTGTATTTTATGCCATTTTCATTTGACCTCTGTGTCTTTAATTATCTTTTTCCTTAAAAGCTGTTCTGAAGCTTTACACCACTGAAGTCAAAATTCAAGGACTATGGTTATCCATGTGCCTTCTCTCCAGCTAAATACAGGCACTACATTTTCTTGTAATTTGTCTTACAGTATCCTACTTGGTAGATTTATTACAAAGTATTGATAGATGAACAAGAAGTCTCACAATACAGTAGTGCACTTCTGGTTCAAACCATTTATACATTTGTCTCAGCAGAAGCTGATGTCTATTGGGAATTATTGCCTAAACAAAAACAACCCATGGAATTAAGGGCTGCATACACAGAAGTGTAGTGAACAGAGGACCCCAAGTAAGACAATTTTCATGGCAGTTCGGCTAAGAAAGATGGGGAGAAGAGTGGAATTTGTGCCTGGAAAGTGAGTTCAGCTGATGTACCTTAGCTAGGGCAGGTGTCACTTTGTTGTTACCTGTCATAAGGGGAATTACCTGACTGCCCAGTGAAGGGAGAAACTAAACCCCGATGTAAGCTTCAATCTGTGACACTGTGGAGAAGGCTCTTCAACAAGGGATTGCTGGGCTGCTGTCTCTGGTAATTAAAAGCACAGAAGAATATTTAAACCAGAATCTGGGAAAGATCCCACAGGTATGGAAGTAATACAACCCCAAGCTGCGTCTCCAAAGAGGGTAGGAAAGGCAAATCCAGCTGGTCAGACCTCAGCTGACTGACATGAGCATGAGCAGTGATATCTCCAAACCTGCAGATGATATTAAGAACGTTTTCTGGTTAGTCAAGTATTGTGCTGATCATGAGTAACTTCAGAAAGTGTTGTCCACAAGACCAAGCAGATGAAAAAAATGTAGAATTAGAGAGAAATAACCAAAATTGTGCTTGTGCTATACTGAGCGTGTAAATGGTAGTTGCAACTCAGGGAACAGACCTTGGAGTTGTCCTTGACGGTCCTCTAAAATCACTGCTTGGATATCACGCCAGCCAAAAAGCACAATGTGAAGTATCACTATCAATGTACTGAGAGCATACCAGAAAACACTATTTTGCTCTTATCTAAAACTTTGATGCACTTTTTGAGTACTTTGTGTGATTCAGAACTTCACAATTTAAAAAGGACATAGTAGATATAGAAAAGATAGTGGAAAGGGCAACCAACTAAGAGGGTGAAGAAATTTCCTTACGAAGAAAAACTAATAAGGTTGTAATTTCTCTGGATGGAGTGGAGGCTACGGGGAGTAGGATGGTAGTTTATGACATCATTGATTTGCAGGTAAGGTAGCATAAATCCAGGACCACACCTAAGGTGTCTAGTCTGAGATCTAGGTCTCTTGATTTGCTAACCTAGAGCAGACTTTTTCTACAGCAACACTAGAACACGAAATATGCATTGAAACTAGCAGAAATTGGTTTGCAACAGACACAAAGAACTACTTTTTACATCACCAAGAGTTAATACCTGAATCTTTTGAAACAGGAGGCTGTGAAGGCAGATTGCATCAGTGGTGTCAGAAGAGAAATGCGCAAATTAATGGACATTTATTTAGGTCCATAAAATGGAATAATCAGGGATGTACACCATAAAGGCTTCAGCCCAGGAGTTGTGGAACCTGCAGGAGTATTAGGAGGAAAATAGTTAAGTAACTGCTACTCTCTTTGCTAATGCAGAGTACTGGACTAGAAGGTCTGACCCAGTAGGGCTTCCCTATACTTTTTTTTTTGCAGGTTCCCCTGACAGTATGGGATTTGTTCCTGTAAGTGGATTCCTGAATGGGAAAAGGCTGTTTCTCAAAAGGGTCCACAGCCATTTTCCACAGGACTCATTCCTACTCCAGTAGGAACTGCTCTGTATTGCCCAGTCCCTTACCAAGAGGTCTGTCCTCACCTCAGCTAGACTGTGTATTTGATTCTGGCTGGTGATCAGAGGTGCTCCTTATCCAGCTTTTCAGCCTGCATGGGCTATCTCTCTGATTGAGAAGAAAAATAAAAATAAATTCATACGTGTGCACACGTAAGGAAGGATAGAAGTACGGTTGTTCAAATTCAATATTTTTGAGTTATTTTGTCTGGGGGTTTGTAGAGAGGCAGTTATTTATTTTGTTGAAATCCTCACTAGCTTCTTCTAAGCCCTCTCTCTTAGTCAGTTCCTCACCTTATAAATTCCATTAGCTTTGTGTGTTTTGGGTAGTGTTGAATGTTTGCCAAGATAGAGAAATCATAGATTGTTTTCTGTTTCTTTCAGTTTGTTTTCACCTGAGTGGGGAATTTACCGTTATGTGGCCAAGTAAGAAAAGATGTAGCTGTACTCTGCCGGATCGGTCTGCGTCTCACAAATGGGCTGGGACTCTGATTGGTTCCAGACTTAGGATTTATTATCGGTTTGTATCATATAAGCAAAAAGCAAGAGACACAGGGAAATAACAACATCTCTGCAAATCTAGATCAGAGACGAGATGGCAGCTTATGTAAAGCCCTTTTCTACATATTCTTTGAACCAGTAGCATAAAAGAAAAGGTGTAAAGTCATTATACTCTAACTAATAAGAAAAGGACCCATATGGGTTTAACATTAACAAAAGGACTTCTATAAACATTCAAGCCCTTTTCAAGATAACAAGGTATTTTGTTTGTGACTTTCCTCTGACCTCACAACTGGCCTTTTCTAGTTTGTTCTTTAAAAACACCTGTGCACATGAAGGCAGAGGGATGATGCAATGCCTGTCATAATAGGGTCCTGCCAAGATTGCAACTTAGCCCACAGAAGCAGGTTCTGCTGGGGGGAAACGCAGAGATTGGGCATGCTGATGCAGTTGGATGGCAAGACTGTAGGATGAGGGATCACAATTGCCCTTCTGAGCTTATCAAGAAAAAAAGTTCACAAGTATGTGGTCTTGGGAGAAGATGGAGCCTTTAAGAAAAAATAAAACCAGACTGAACTAAACAAGGAGGGAGAACAATACCTCTGAATAAGTAAGGAAACAGAACAGAAATTCTAATAGTTCTAGGTAAATAACGTTTGGATCCAATTTAAACAACACAAACCATTAAATACCAGCTAAGACATTCATAGTGGTAAGAAGCAGAGGGATGCAAATGTACTAAATTGAGCACAACAGTGAGGGACATTATACCACTCCCACATGGTACAAGTCAACATCTGCTTTTCCAGGAGGATGGTTGCTTTCAGTGCAATGTCCTGCTGAGCTGTGTGCTCCTGCCTAGATGGGAGCTTGCAGCAGCCACTGAACCCCCTCCAGGCTTCATTGGCAGCCTAACGTGCTGAGAGACTGGAGGTAAGAGACAGCACACCCCTCTCTGGAAGACAATAGTTGTGAATATTTGACTGTTTAAAATCAAATCATGAGCCTCAGAGTATGGAAAACTGGCAAAGAGAATTCAGAAGGAGTGATTTCAGCTCAGCTGACGACTGAATCCTGTCTTTGCTATTAAAAAAACAGGCAACAAAGTGCCCCTGCTCTGTCCTGCAAGTGATGACACAGAACTGACAGCCTCTCTGTCAGTTCAGTGCCCTGGCTAACAGAGACTGGAAAGTACCAAGTCCTAAGATTCAGGCAATCATACTAATAGGAGAATTTCTGGGTTGCATGCAGTATCTCTCTTTAAATCAAATACTTCGGAAGAAGACACTTTTTTCACCCTTTTGTAGTTAAAAGGTATCCCTGACATCTCTAATAAAAAGTAAGAAGTACACCTTGTAATTTAAGATCAAAACTTTTATATAAATGAGATCATTATTTTACAATAACAGCTCCAAAGTATCCAGATTCAATATGCTGTATACTACAGTATTTGGCTCCATTACTTCAGTGTTGTGTTAAAACAAGGAAAGGCTTAGAAAATCAGAACATGGTGATTGATACAGAATTCAGTTTATCTGCCTTAGGAAGATGTGATGAAATAAAGATTTGTGTGTGTACAACTTACGATTTATCTTTGAAACTGGAGGCATATGAGCTTCCAGTTCTGTGTATGGGCTATGTGACAGACCAGATTGAAAGCTGCATTCGAAGTTGCTCGGTTGTTCCAATTGACTTCTATGTCTGTGTTGAATTAGACTGCAAAAAAATGTGTGTGTGTCTGTGTGTAAGTCTGCCAGTGAGAGAGATTTACTCAATTTTCTACTGGGAAATAGACTTCCCAGTTTCCTTTATACCATCTGAGAAATTAGTTAGTAGATTCCTAAGAATATTGCTGAATAATATAGACTTGCAGTAGGGCTCTGCGTTCCCATGGTTTCCAGTTAGTATGTCTTTGAGGAAGGGGAGTGTGGAAGATCTTTGAAAAGGTTATATTGTTCTAGGAATTTTTTCTCTTTTTATTTTATTTCGGGGCAAGAAGATTTTGTAGTTCATAGTGAAGCAGACAGGAATATGAATACAGTTTTTTGCACCCCAAAAAGAGAAGCAATAAGCGTTTATAAGTCTCCCCGATGTCTAAAGTCTTGCACGAAGTACAGCTCGTGTGGTGGTTTTATTACAGCCCTTTTGCAACCTTTTCAAATTTTCTCTGTGTTCCACTTTTGACATGGCTTTGGAATATTTAGTTATAATTCATAATATCCCTAGTACAAAAGATATGGAAAAGAGGTAATTTGCAGGTTAGCACTGGGTCAGGAGAAGGGAAGGGGGATGGACACAGTGGGTAGCTCTTTCCTGCTGAAGCTGTAGGGAGTCCCTGCTATGGCATTCTCTCCATCAGGAACAGGTCAGATCTGTGATACAAAGCCTCACTTGAACCCTCAGGACTTGAAGGTGGCTTTCCAGCATTTTATGACTTTCTGTTTACAGTTTAGTGCATGGAATCAATTGATCAAATTTCCCTCTCTATTAAAAGTATGGATAAAGGGACACACGGAGCTCTGCCTGCCTCAGAGGGCAGCACAGGGCAACAGGCAGCTGCTGCTGGGTGCCCAAGGTCTGCACTGCCTGCCTGCTAGTAGCTTTAATATCAGATTAGGTCTAGGTGCCACACAGGTAGCACCATGCCCAGGTGCACCTTGGGGAGCATCTTTTGGCTTGGCCTCATCTGAAGGGCATCCAGTTTGCAGTCCAGAGACTTCCCAAGTATGAACACAAACGCAGGAAAGAGAAATATTATGTAACTGCAAAGACACTTTCCTGAGGTGAACTAAAATTTATCACTGGGTTCACTTTGAGCAGAAAGCCCAGTAGTCTGGGCACTGTTTTTCTTCAGAGAATGTGCATAGTCTTTGCATTGTGCAGTACAGCCAGAAAATTTCAGGAGAGGTGGGGTGTGTAGCAGAGGCAAAGAACTGCTAATTAAATGATTTTCATAAATAAAGCATAAAAATAAGCTACTATATTTGAATCTAGACTATTATTTTTCTTCTTGTTAGGAATCTGGAACGAACTGTGCTAAAATATTAGGATTTCTGACTGACTTGTCACTCCCCCTCAGCCATCTTTCAAATGGGTCAAAATGTAAATGCAGTATCTTGTACATAAAGTCAAGTCTACCAGCAGCTGATTCACTGACAGGAAGAGTCTATTGCCTAGCTACAGCTCAAAGATTATTCTGAACTTTCAAGGTGGAAATATGTGCTTTTTGGTGCTGACGATCCTGAGTTTGACTCTCAGTGTTTATGACACTGCAAGAATGGAAGCTGCAAAGTCATTTTTTCTACAGCATAACATGGTGCCACTGCACCAGGTGACACCAGCTGGTGTTACAGGCTGCCATCCTGTTTTGGCAGAAGTAGGGGTGTAGGAACAGCCTCTGAGGCAATGGTGAGGAGCAGCTGTTCTCATGGTTCAGCTAGCAGTGCTGCCACTTTGTCTTGCATCTGTCTGAGGAAGATACCTGCAGTGATTATGAATTTGGGTGAGTCACTTAGGAAAGCCCTCGGCTACTTGTGGCTCTTGTCTTCTGGCATTTTAGAGGAAACTGTTCTGGCCCACAAGGCTGTGGCTCGGGGGTAGAGGGAACAGGAAGCTGGCTTTGGAGAGCTCAGTATGTTCAGTCATATCGCTTAGCACAGTTTGAGTGCTGGTGTTACTCCCAAACTGGTTTTATTCCCAAGTAGTTGAAGAATTTTAGGGTTTTAGAAAAAAGCTTGCAATTGAAAGGCTTTTGAAAGTTTATCTTTGAAGATATGTCTCTGCTAATGCAGCACCACTGAATTAAACAGAAATATCTCTGAGTATCATCAAGGGCTCAGTTCTTTATATCAGCTGAAGAAAATACCTCAAATCTAGCTGGGAATGTACCACTTCATGTTAAATAATTCTTTAGGCATTTATACTTTGTTTTGCACAGTAGTGTTTTACCCAAGATTCTAAAAATCCAAATAGGCTTAAGCATCTTCTAGAAATTGGGACTTCTGATATTTAGCTATAGGGAACCAAGATGCCTCTCTAACAGTCGTAGGACAGGATCTCTTCCCTTCCCCTTTTCTGCTTTCAGTCTTCTTAGCACATTAGGAGGAAACTCTGTCCCATGCAGCCCCTCTAGCACAGTTGGTGACTTTCCCCCAAAGAGTACAAGCTCTTTTCAGCAGCTTTAAGATTATGAGGCCATATCTCTGATTTAATAAAGATTACAGAGTGCATCTGGGAAACTTGGAGCAAGTATCCATCCTACTTTGCCTTCAAAATTAATAAAAAAAGTACATCACTGCTAGCTCAGTGACTACCTCAGAACACACAGACTAAATTAAAGGAATCTGGTTTCTGTTTTGGATATCATCTATCCACAGCTCCCATAAAACTTATGGACATTAGTCTCAAAGACAGTTTTCCTGAACCTGTACCTCAGCACAATTTCAGCACATCTCTTTCTCTCTGTGTCATTCTCTCAGAGTATGTTCACATTCCAGTGTTTGCTGACGCACCGATGACAATCTTTCTGTATGAACAAGGGATAATAATAGCTTTTGAGAATGTATTATTGAAAGGTAGGTTAAAAATTGCTCAGTGGCCAGAAAGCAGTCACCGTATTTAAATCTAAGTGAAACATGAACAGCCAATTAGAGACTTCTGAAGATGATAAATAGTCTGTTTGGATAACTTTAAAAGATTTGCTAAGCAATGGCTTCTTTTTATAAATGCTAAAACACAAAATGTCATCTGAATAAAATATTGTATATGGCCACCCTAGGTTAGCTACAGCCTTTAAGGAAGCCACACACCTAATGGATCTAATTGCTCAAAGAGCACTATAAAATTCCATTTTTTTTGTAAAATATGTTAGATCATGTCCAAGCAAAAATAGTTTAGTCATTAATATTCTTTCTAATTCTAGAGTGGAATCTGAAGCAAGCATTGAAATGGTCTGCTGAAATTGTAAATAGCATGCATGTGGGGAAAAGATAGCAAGTTTGTACTAAATGGTACTTATAAAACATTAAAAAAATAATGTTCTGAGCATAATTGTATTCCATTAGAATGGATGGAAACAAAGCTGAACAAATGTATACATACCGAAAAAAGAATATCTTGATGGAATAGGCTCTTGTTAAGCTTAAGCTGTGTGTGCACAGATTTTGCTGGTCCACACAATAGGAGATACTAAAAATGAAAAAAATTAAACTATTTTACAAGAACAGCATTTACAGAACATGGGATCAAGACTCTTGCCTTACTGGAAGGTTCTGGAAGATTAATTTCTTGATTTAGGCAACACTCCCTTCAGCAAGAACAGCTGAACACATGTACATAAGACAGCATTATATGAAACCCACAAAGTTAAAAAAATATAATTTGATATTTTGATGCCCGCTAGAAAATATTAAGTCTCAATTAAAAAAAAATAAGTCTCAATATTGAGTTGGAGAAGTCTAGGGTTTTTATTAATTTTTGAGGAGTTTTAGGTATTAATTTCGCCTTCCTCCAAAGCATGAACTGAATCTGGTGGCGTTCAATGTGCATAAAAAAGCAGGGCACATGATGTTTAATTTTGGGATCTGAAAAAATGGGAGCAGTCTTAAAATAGAATAGTTGATATAAAATGTCACCTACTGTGGCATGATCCTGGCTATTTTAATACACATAACCTGGCTATTTTAATACACATAAAAACAGGTAAGGATAAAGCTGTGATCCATGTGTGAGCAGGCCAAGTGGCAGCTCAACACGAGTAGGTTCCTGGATGCCTGCTTGGTGATGCCAAGCTCAAGGTTTATGCTCTAGGAGTAGCCACTGCTCTGTGCAATAAGTTACAGCTATCAGCTGCCAGCCAGTGTCTACTCAACCTGTTGGGAGCTTTAATTCTGACCGGGAACAAGACTGTGATGAAATGCTCCTTTTGAAATGTGAGCACTTCCCACTGCAGCCCCAAACAAAGGTCATGTGTGCTCAGACATGAAACAAGGTAAGTTGTTAAATATCATAGAATTATAGAATGGTTTGGATTGGAAGGAATTTTAAAGCTCATCTAATTGCAAGCCCTCTGCCATGGGCAGGACCTTCCACTAGATCAGGTTGCTCAGGGCCCTATCCTGCCTGGCCTTGAACACTTCCAAGGATGGGGCGTACACAGCTTCTCTGGGCAACATTTTCCAGTGCCTCAGTACCCTCACTATAATAATTTTTTCTTAATATCCAATCTGAATCTCACCTCTTCCAATTTAAAGCCATTCTCCCTTGTCTGTTACTCCATGCCCTTGTAAAATGTCCATCTCCTGCTCTCTTGTAGACTCCCTTCAGGCCCTGGGAGGCTGCTATAAAGTGTGCATAAGCACATCCCCATTGTGTGAGATGTGTAGTGTGAAGCACTCAGTATGGCTGGGGATGACACTCAGAGGTTACATTTCCTGCAAAAAGGGATTTGCCATGGGGATCATCATTGTGGGTCCCAGCTTTGTAGTGAAGCTGGAGAAGCAGTGGTGGGATGGCAACAGACTCCTGTGGGGAGAGTGCTGGTGTCACTTCAGGGAAATGACTAACAGTGTTCATTTTAATGCCATGTATGTGCTTAATATTGTGCTTCAGTAGGAGCTTAAAACCACAGCTGTCTGCCTGCTGCTTTTTCTGTGCACACAGAGAGTCTTTCTGAGCTGTTTAACTTGTGGAGGCTGTGGCACATCAGCCTGAACAACTTGGTGATACTTTTGGGGCTATTGGAGGGATGTGCCTGGGCTTAGATGCACACTTCCCTGCAGCGCACAAATATAGTCATGTGGAGAAACCTATCACTGTTTTCCAGGCATCACTTCTTCAATACTAAGACTCTGAATTCTTGTAAATAGCTTAAAATTTGGATGTGAGGGAGCAGAATGCTTGAAAACATTGGTTACATTTCCTTTGAGAGGGGTATTTGTGTCTGCACTGAGTAAAGGTATCGTGTCCTCAATAAAAAGTGCTGCATTTCCTCTCATGATTATACAGCATATTTCTTCCTTAGGGGCTTTCCTGCTTATGCTTGAAAAATCATTTTACCTACCACTGCCACGGGTTACCTTGGGATCAAAAAGAAATGCACAACTGAAGCACAGCTTGCTGCTGAACATCAGTTTCTTTTCATGTAATTACAATTTTGTTGTCACTGGATGGTAGAAGCCAGAGAGGATCAATTCAGTCAAGTCAACTTTTTCTGAGGTGGACCAGAGGAAGAAGGAAAAAAAATTCCAAAGCCAAGTCTTCTGGCAGCAGGAAGCCAGCAGAATTTAGATTGAACTGAGTTGTAAATGCCCTTGATAAGCAAATTTTTGTAACCGACACAGAAACTTAACATATTGTACAATGTTTCAAAGATATCAGCTGTGGCTTGGTAACCTCCTGAAATACTCCTTTTCTATTTTTCTGAGATGTCCACAGCTAACCATTGCCACCTTCACAGATGTATGTTGGGGTTTTTTTTGTATTTTTGGCGAGGAGCTGCAGACAAGGAAATGTGGGACTGAGCATCTCACAGAGCTCTGCTGTGACTGTGCCAGATGCAGAGCCCTCTGCTTCAGGAGTACAAACAGGGTCAGTCAGGTAATGGCCTTGATAATTCTGTTTAAAAATGATGGCAAAAGGAACAATTCAAGAAGGAAAAAATAAGAGAGTGAGGTCAGGTGTGGGGTATTTTATGCAGAATTCCACACTGCTTGCACTTTGTTTGTTTTCCCCTCAAATGTTTGTGACCCTCCACGCAGGTTTTGTTTTATAGGAATGGCTGAGGAATTGCTCTGCTTCCAAGCAAAATGACTGCGGGATTAATTCAGTGTTTCTAGTATCTACCCTGGGACTGGTCCCTCACCGAGAAGACCAAATGACACGTATTCAAAGCAAAGAGGTATCAAATGTTTCAAAAACTGGAATAAGTTTGTGGAAATGCTTGCAAATAAGATATACAGTCACAGTATTTTGATTGGTTCACAAATGATTTACAAAGAGGGAGGAAAAAAAGGGATGAATATCATCACATAATTTATTTGCAAAATAAATAAATAAATAAATGAAATAAATCATTTGACTGGCTCGGCTTTTTAACATAAGAGCTCAATGGAAATGAAAGAGGACTCTAGTTTTCATTACTGAATTATATTTTTTTTGAGTCTGACTGTGAAAGGAAGAAGTGAATGCTTAGATGTTGTTTGACCAGAAGATGATGAATGCACTCTTTAGAATGTAAATAGGCTTTTTCCAACAACCACAAATATGTAAAATGTGAATAGACTTTTTTTGCAAACTGATTAGACTCCTTCTTTGTCTCTTAGGGTGTGAGAAGATACAATTAAACTCATATAGTAATTGGATTTCCCCCCCTGCATACCCCTTATACCTCACATAAGGCCTATTTCATAGTAATACCTTTTGAAACTACAAAGTTGAGAGAGAAATTGTATTTGCTCATTAAGTAGTTGATGATGATCTGAAAGACCACACAGGCAGCAATAAAAGTCCCCTAGGTCTACAAGAAATATGCAGTCAAGTTTTTCAGCTCCCAAGGAAAGTAAGCATTTTTAAAATAATTTCCTTTATATATTAAAAAAACCCCTTTTTATCACAAATATAATCTGGAATAAAGGTCAACTACAGACTAAATATTATGGAAAGATATGACCATTTGATAACTCTCCAGCATGCCTTGTCTTGCACTCATTGATTGTGAGCACTAGCCAGAGGTATAGAAACACTTATAAATATTGTATGTGTAAGACTGGCTGCACTTAGATTGATGATTAATAGGTCTGTTGTTGGTAATCTATGGCATCTCTTTTGCATGGAGAAAGCAATTAGAAACACGTAGACAGACCTTAGATGATACACAGCATAAAATTGAAATCCTGAAATACCTGCATGCAGCAGTCTGAATTAAATGTACAGACACAGCCCTAGAATTCCCTATTGTAGTTAGTAGGAAAGTGTCAAAGCTCATAGGCTGAAAACACAATTTAGTTTGCTCTTATCTTTTTGCATGATCCGTAATGTTTTCTGTGGGTTTTTTTCCTATTTTTATTTAATATATTACACTGCGATAAAAAGTAGAACAAAGTCTATGGCACCTGACCAGCATTTTTAAGTAACAATGCAATTATGAACTAGATATTGTGTGGAATTAATAAGAGCAGCATTGGTTAGGAAATGAACAAGGGCTACAGCACCATTCTTTGCAGGGGTGCCCCCCATCACTTAGGGATGTTTCCTTGTGTCCTCACTGGTGTGGTCTGTGGCACTGGGCAGGTTTCTCACAGGTTTCTCACCCTGAAGGGGATTTCTTTTTCTGAGGAATGAAGTTTATCACCAACATGAGTGTGGGGTAGCAGCAGGGCTGGGAAGGATATCAGGGCCCCAGATGTGAAGGTGCCTTGGGAGGGAAGCAACATGAAGCTGAGTAAGTGTGGATCTCATGTTAGGGGATGATTTCCTCTTCTAGAAGCCTTCTTAAATATCTGCAGGTTACTTCAAGATCAGCAGATTACGGTCTGTGAGCACATCAGTCAGCCATCCTGCCACTCTCAAGATGTCACCTGTAGCTTAATTTCAGTTGAATTTATCAGATAGGTGGAGTATAGCAAAGGACCACAAGTTGCACGAGCTGGGGGTTGTGTGGAGTCTGTGAGACACTCAGGTCACCTGGCCAAAAAGTGATCCCTGAAGCTCGCACGAGATGTGTGCACTCATCCCTCCACACTCTCTCCTTTGGGAGGTGCCTGGGGAAGGGTGGGGATGGGAGAGCTGGGAGCAGCATGGAGGGCACTCAGGCAGTGCCGATGGACTGAGATACAGATGGTTGTGGTGAAGGCAATCAGAGGGTAAGGAAAATGTGGGAATACACATCTGAAGGGAAGAAGGCTTCCGCAAGCAGAGCTTCCTGACTAAGAAATTTATTTGCTATCCTGTGTTACTCTGCATTTATTTTTATTTTGGGAAATAGGTGTTCAGGGTTTTTTTATTGCCTTAAATTTCTGTTTGCATAGCTGTAATTTTGTAGAAGAAATTATGAATGCTCTGCAGCAGCTTATTCAGAGATAGCATTTGCTATTACAGCTTCACCTGAGGGAGAGTAATTGTTAATGTGGGTGGATTTTTTTTAATTAGAGAATTAACCCCTTCATAACTCCCCCAAGGAAGTTTTGGGAAGGAAGACACACCTAATTATGAGTCTCTTCATTTAGTTCATTAGAAAACAATGGAGTGCTTGATTAAGCCATAATTTTACATTAATCCCCAGTTTTGGAATTCTTTTAAAGTATGAAGGAAAAATCCATTCTTCTATCCTGAAATTTCTCCTGCTGATTCTTGGGCAAGGAGAAACTTTTTCAGCCTTCATACAGTTTGGATGTAAAGACTTCATATTTTTGCATTAACCACCACAGCAGGCTGTCGATAAGGAGTCTTTCTTTGCTTTGTCTTGACACCTTTAAAACACAGGAACATTTGAACTCAAAACCCTCTCCAAGCTTGGCTAAAGATCTAAATTCAACCTTAAAGCACCAGGTAATTCATGTCCAGTTTAAAGTCCTGTCCCTAAGCTATTGTACCTACAAATTGAAAGGGTCACCAAACCACCAGGAGACTGTTCATAGCTACAGTAGGTGCCACAAGCCCTCAATGCAAACAGTAGGCAAAAGTCTGATGTTAGACACAGAGAGAGGTTCAAACTTTCCTCTGAATTTCCTTACTTTTTGTGCATCCAAGGTCAGAACCTTAATGTTATCTGAATATATCGTGTTTTGTGATTTAATAAAGCAATGTTAGAGGCTAAAGGTCTAACTACTGAGTGAGTTATTTTTAAAATGTCCTTCAACATTGTGGGACTCTTGTGGATAAAATAACTTCTTTCATATGAGTTAAGTCATCAGGGAGAGTACTGGTCAGGGGATGATAAAACTTAAGACAGCAGCTGCTCACCCAATTTAATTTTGCTGGTGTTCACAACCGGGGAGCTTCCTACACAGCTGTATGTAAATTAAACTTTTGAACTACTCAGAGCCAGAGCCTACAGGGCCCCGCTTCACCTGAACCCTCCTGGGCAGCAAAGTCTGGTGGAAATGTTTGTGCATCTTGGCAGCTGGGTCTTTCTAGAGCCTTCAAAAGGTGATGCTCCCTGCTTTCCCTTTTCCCTTTCCAGAGCTATCATTAAAAATCACATCAATTAACAATTTCCCTTAATTTAATGTAGGATTTAAACCACACCTCATTATTAATGTCATCCAGGTAGGCTCTCAAAGTCCCAGGGCTGTAACAGGGGCATGGAAATCTCCAGGAATCTTCCAGGAAAGGAAATGTCTCCTGAGTCAGTGCATCACTATTTGTGAGGCTGTAAGCCCATTTATTCTAGTTCTGTCCTACCTTGGGAGTTGAATTTCCAGTTTCAGGTGTCCCCTCCTGTAAGAAGACCGATCACATTCTCTTTGTCTCCATTTTATATTGCACTATTGTACTTCATTGCACAATGTATTGCAAGCCTTCCCTATTCCTTTGATCCTGCTGGAGTAGCAAGCTCTAACAGCTGCTGCTATCTGTGGCATGCCCAGTTATGACCCCACTCATCTCCTGGTTCTGTGGCTTGGCCTTCTTGAGAGCTCCCATGCACAGCTGCCTGTGGAACAGAAGCCGAACCAAACCGGGACGTGCCGATCTGTGTGCTCGGGTGCCATCCTGCAATTCATTGGTGCTAAACAGAGGTCAGAATTTCAATCTGCAGCTCCTATTTAACACATTACTTCAGCCTTTTGATGTGATTTTCCAGGTATCTAAGGATAAGAGAAGAGGTAAGGGGGAAAGGGACAAGTGTTATCTTTCAACTTATGCTGCACTGAAAACTGCTCAAAGCCCTGCCCATTAAACTGTGGCACATGATCAGTGGTTACTTTCCCAGGCACAACAAGTGGGAGTTTTCCTATCTAATTTGAGACACATAAAAATGAAGCATCTCATCAAAGGCAAATGTTTAAACTCTGTCTCTAGTCAATAGAGATAAAATGAAGATCAATGGCTCCAGAGAGCAATTAGTGCTACTACCTTAGATAACTATCCTAGAATGACATAAAAATGATGAATTCTCTCAAAGTACTTCCCTTACTGGAGAGTGAACCTAAGTAACTAGCTTAGGCCAGGTACTCATTTTAGGATGCTAAAAATTGAATTACATGAACTCCACTACTGGGTTTAATGATAATAGAAGCTGGCAAGTGACTATTTGTAGATTCTTGTAGAGGAGCTGAATTGGAAATGAGAAGTATTGTATAAGACAATAATTTTTGTCTTTTTCAAGCAGTGTCTGC
Source organism: Pyrgilauda ruficollis (assembly GCF_017590135.1). Classification (NCBI taxonomy): domain Eukaryota; kingdom Metazoa; phylum Chordata; class Aves; order Passeriformes; family Passeridae; genus Pyrgilauda; species Pyrgilauda ruficollis. The sequence continues at coordinate 1,252,588 of NW_024515875.1, forward strand.
TCTGCTCCAGGACATCAGCTATTACCCTGCTACCATGAAGGATTCAGTCGGTTGATCTTGCAAAACATCCTGTTCCATGTCTCTCTTTTTGGAGGGTTAGAATCTCCATTACTTGAGTTTGATTTTTTTGATCAAAATATGATTATAAATATTAGTAATATTTTTTTCTGTAAGTACCTCCAGCTTTAGAACATGACTTGGCAGCTAATACTCCTTTCAAAATTGAACTGAAAGGAAAGAAATGGCTACTGAGTTTTATGTACTGCAGGTTTAAACTCAGCTTGATAGATTTTTGTCAAAGGTGAAGTATTTGTGCCTCTATTAATTTTTTTCAAGTTAGCATGATTTTTATAACTCATACATTACAAATGGAAAAAATCATGTTCCTATTTTAGGGAAGTAGACTGTTTGCCAAGCCCATTTTGACAAAGATATTAAATTGTTTATGGTTGTTTCAGCTCATCTGAGCTTTATGTAATAATAAAATTTTACACATGCAGACAAAGTTCCACTTACTGTCTCTGCTAAATATAGGATGTCAGTGGTCTCAGGATTTGACCTCATCGTTTCAGGAGAGCTGTGACACTTCCTTGCTTGAACACATTTGCAGGGAGCTTATCTATATGTTTCCAGGCTTATGGGACTTGAGATTTACTATTTTGTGAGAATATTGTGTGGAGCTCTTTGTGCCAAGTTTCTGAATTCTTACTTTGAGTCATTCACATCTTTCTGTTTCTGTCATTTTTACATTCTCTGTAGTGGCTTTAGAATTCAATATTCCCCAGCATCAGCCTGAAGTAAAAAAAGCCTGGTTCAAGATATTCACATTTTTCTTTATTTCTTTCTGGTTGTTGTTATTGTTTTAAATTACATGTTAATTCCAAGGTTCTAGTAATCAGTTTCTCTGGGTGTTTTCTCCCAGTTGTAATCACCATCTGGTCTCTGATCATAAGCTCAGTTACCATGATTGCTAACTGCAATTGCAAGACAAGCTCTTTAACCTTAAATCAGTCACAAATTCCTCTGGATTTTCACCTTCTGTTTGTTTAAAACTTCTCTCTGAACTATTTCACTTTTATGAGTAGCAACATCCTTCCCAAACTAGCCTCATTTGCCTGAGTTAACTGATAAGTATTACCACAATTTTTCTTCTGGCTGTTGTTTTTTTCACTGAGGTATTCCAGTTGCATGTAGAGAGGGAGTAGTGAATTTATAAATTCCTATAACTCACAAAGATATTTAATTGTTTTTGACCAAGTGCAGGCCAACATTGTCCATGTATTGCTTAGAGAAGCTTTATGACACACGGGGAGAACTGAGAGCTGTATTGAAGTAGTCTCCCCACAATCTTCCAGCCTTTTCCCTGACGATTGAACGGGATTGATTTTTCACACTGCAAGAAGAGGCAGGTCCTAGATGGTCAGATTCCCTGTTGCATGCATGATAAGCATAGGACTTTCACTTCCTTAGATAGTGGGGAGGCGGCATGTTGCCCCCAGGCAAAAACCCACAAAACAACCCAAACCTGCTACCCAAAATCCAAATATGAAACTAAGCATCTGGCTTCAGTATCAGGTATGCTGCATGCAAACACATTTCCTCTCTTTTATGTGCTGAGAGGCCTGTTTCTGTCTGTCCTTTCCTTTTTTAATTGGTCTTGGTCTCTTAACCTCCCTTCTTGGCCATCCAGCAACTAATCAGTACAATCAGCCTCTGCCTCACAACACTAATTGCTAATACTGGCCAGCTGATTTCCTCAAAAATACCTGAGGAACCTGGACAAGGAAAAAATAAAATGAAAATCAAAACCCACAGTGACATCAGGCTAGAAAAAATGGGACCACTGAAAGGGTGAGATATTTGTCACTACCTGATTTTCCATGTATGTATGTGCAACATGTAATTCCTCTACACACAGTGGAGCAGTCTGGCAAACACCAAGCAGAGAACTGAAAGCTTTAGCTGTTTTAGGATGGGCTCAAAATCCTGCTAAAGGATTTATCATTACTTTATCAACTTTAAGTGATATAATAGCAGAGGTTTCCCTGAAAAGATCTTATTTGCAAAAGCATAGGTTTCATTAGCATACGTCCTTTCTATGAGATAAAAGACATGAGATGTATGGTGAAACATCACATGCCTCTGGGAGATAAAATAGAAGACTATATTACTTCAGCTTAGTCCTCAACAAAACTGAACACTTACACTTTGAGGACCTTAGGCGTGCAAGCTGCAAGCAGGGAGTAGATTTACCATTACATTGATGACTAAATAATTGTTTTTATTTTCCTTGAAAGTAATAATTATTGTGAATATAGTCAGCCAAACCCTTTCAATATCAATTAGATTGAGTCTAGGTGAAAAAATCATAAAGGGATTCATTCAACTAGAGAATGACTACCCACCAAAAAAACCCAAAAAAACCAAAACATGGAAATCATCTAAGGAAAGCATAATTGTTAAGCATTTATTTGCTTAATTCATATGCATCCTATTCCAGAAATTCTTCAGTAGTATTTATATTTGAAACATTTGTATTGCTTCTTACTTGTTTCCTCTACATCTGTTTTGCCCATGGAAGTGACAGTATTTTCTTTGTCAAGCTTGAAGTAAAATATATTATCATCTGCTGAGAGAAAAGTTACCTCAAGGTACAGCAATTCTTTCAAGAGTAAACACAAGTTTTCTGTTTTCTGGAGTTGATTTATTATCCTTTTTGCTTACAAAATTTTAATATAGACTGAAAAAATTCTGCAATAATTCAGAACAAATATCAAACAGGTTGCTGAGTTTCTATATCACAATTCCTCCTTCAGCTTTGACATCCAGTTGTTGCCTTCTATATCTCTTCCTTCCTCCCTGCCTCTCAAAGGTAGTAAAGTAGTGTGTCTCAGGGAGCAGCATCCAAGGGCCAGAGCTCCTGGAGAAGGGTCAAGCAGCAGAGCTGCTTGGTTTAAGGGCCTGGCACAAAGCATTGAATAAGGTAATTTAGTGCTTGGTATGTTCAATGGAAGAAGTTGTGACACAAGAGGATGCACAGCTGCCTCTGTTGGTATTTTGTGAGAATAGGGCAAATTCCCTCTCTTGGATTTCTACTCAGATCTGAACAGAAAGTCAATATCTAAACTCCTTGAAGGGTGAAATGAATGGAAAATAAATGCTGCAGTATCTGATGCAAGCAAACCATTCAGCATGGTGTATGCATTGCTGGGGGTTGTATATATGTAATTATTTTGCAAAAGTCTCCCAGAAGGGGATTGGAATCGTAAAGTCCCAAAAGGATGCATTGGAATAAAAAAGCTGCTTTTTCTCACCTCTCATGCACAGGTTGTGAGTGGTACAGGTCTTTCTGGGGCTGGGGATAGCTGAAGAAGAAAACAACCAGCTCAGAGTGAACAGGAAACCATGGCAACATTTCAATCACACACACTCTCTGTTAATGTACCCTGAGGAAGGAGTGGCAGCAGGTACATGTTGCCAAGGCCCTGGGGGCACTGAAAAGCCTTAGTGACCCTAAAGAGACTCACCTGAGACCTCCATTCACACCTTATATTTAAACCAGCTCTGGGCTCTTTGTCCCTGTTTGAACTTTGTGGAAGGAATCTTCCTCTTCAATGGTCTCTGTGCTGTTGTAGCTTCCTGATCTAGATCTCAATGTCTGGACTGATCTCCTGGCTTGACTTTGTCTACCATTAAGGCTTAGCTTGGTAATCACCAGACCTCATCCTAATGCTGGCCTGTGGACTGGTTTCCTGTCTGGCACCAAACATGCTTTATTGCCAGGAGATTGCCTTATGATCTAGACTTCTATCTGAACTTGGCTGCTGCTGGATCTTCTCTTCCTGAACACCCTTGAAGCTAGGCCTTGACCAGTGAGGACTCTCCTCTTGTCATGGGATTCCTTTAGTGGCCAAGCCTGATTTTGCCACAACGTGATGCATGGAGATTCCTCTGAGGCTTCCCAGCAGCCTTACTGCAGGTGAGCCTATGGTGTGATGCCAGAGGGGCAACAAGAGGCTGAGGAGGGGTATGATGTTCTTCCTCAGAGATTACCCCATCTAGTGAGAACAGCTGGGCTCTCCTATAGGTTTTTCATGTATTTACTTTCAGCAAAAAAATCTTCTCATCTCATGAACCAAGCCCTACACCTCTTTGAGGCACAGAAGTAAAGAGCTGGAGCAGCTGGGGATAAGCATATTCTGTTCTAGGAGCTGCTGCCCATGTGCTCTGAAGTGCTGCTACAAAAGCCCCACTACCAGGTGAGGTATGTGGGCTTGCTGTGTCCTGCTCTCTGCCACACATGTGGCTGGATTTGAAAGTGGTGCTTGAACTATAAAGCTTCAGATCCAGCTTGTCAGGAGAGCTGTGCCAAGGTTAAGATAACTCTCCACCTGATTATGAGTTAATTGGTACATAGGAGAGCAACTCCCAGCCAACTGGAGGCACAAGATGTACATGGAAATGGGATGAGAGGCTTCTAAAACAGGAGGTACACCGCATTCAAAATCCATTAGCAGGAGCTTCAGCCAACCTCAAGCAGTCATTTCTAATGCAGCTAAAGGAAGGTAAAAGTGCTGAGCTTAATGGTTTTACTGATGGGTCTGTACTTTTGGAAGCAGTATGCTGCATTTACTTAAATGCTTCCATGCATATTTGCAAATATAACATCTATTGATGCTACTCAAATGTATTTGAAATAATTTGTGTGTCTGTGTGCCCTAGTGTTATTCACTGAGTGTTGCTTCAACTGCCAGATACTAAAAACCCTTCAGAATAAGACTTAAGAGTAACTAAAAGGATACTAAAGGCAAATACTCATAAATTAAGCAAACTTTCTACATAGCTCAATAATAGAACTAATATTACAGTGGGTGCACACCCACATATGACTGCAAATACTTTGTGGGCTTGGCTTGGAAAGATATCTGTGTTTGGATGGTGTCTGTCACCTCAGCTGATCTGTGAACCTGTCAGAGCTGATTGAACCTGTGGTACAGGTATTGCTCCACCTCCTTCGCCACTCTGAGGTTTGTGTTCCTGTGCTTCAGGGAACACAGCAGTAAATGAAGCTTTTTGTCTGGGAGGTAGCAGACAGGAATCCTACAAGGAAAGTAAAGGTGAAAAGTGTACACAGCTTGTATGCTGCATCACATTCTCAACTTCCAGAACAAAGAGCTATAGGATTACCCTTGCAGTTGAGGAGGAGGGAGAGGAAAACCATACTCAACTGCTCTCTATTTCTACATTGTGTTCTAACTGTGCATATAATTAAAAATTAGGAACTTAATTAAGGAATATTTTTTTTCCTCATAAAATGGTCAGAAGCAGAGTGCAATTTTCTTGATTTCTTTTTTTCCCCAAGACTTTCACACAGCTCAGTATCTTTTTTTTTTTTTTTTTAATATTCTGAGGTGTGAAGCTGCACAGTTTCCTTGACATTCAGCTTTTGAACTGTTTTTTTCCTTATCAGGAGAAAGCCTTTATGTCATCTGCAGACTAGACTATAAAACAAAGAAAAAGAACAAATGCAGGGATTTTTTTATTATTATTTAATTTTTTTAAAATATACTTTTCAGTTGCACATGTTGCTTGAAAAGTTTGTAATTTCATATTATTAAGAGACATGCTCACCTGTGTCCCTAAGTGGAGAAGTTCCATTAGGGTGGAAAAAAGGATAAATTCTAATGGGCTTCAAAATTATTGCTCTGAATCCTTGGTTACTTTTAATATTGAGCACACAGAATCTACTAGAGTTAGTAATCTTATTTCCTTGATTTTACTTTTGTAGGTCTTTCATGAAGATAGAGAGCAGAGGCAGTTTTTGTGAGATGTTGTGTTCTTGTATTTTTTAGGCATGTCCATGACTACATAGTGGCTGCCTAGTCTCTCCCAGAGGGCAAAGAAATGAAGCATAGCACATTTTGGAAAGTGTTTGTGTAAGGTGGATGGGTTTTGATGGCTGCTGCAGGAGTGGAGTATTTGTTATTGCTGTGGAAATGTGTTGCTGGCGTTTAGACTTTGGTGTGGCATGCTTCTGTCAGGTAAAATGTAGTTTGTATGCTTGGAATAAGAGTTCAGCAAAGCTGGGGAGGCAGAAGTGCAAATTTGGAGGAAAAAGGCAGAACCTAATGGGTGGTGACATCTATTAAATAATATTTTTCACTTTTTCTAGGTCAGGATAGTGTGATGAGCAGGGCTTCTATGCATGATTTTTCTAAGGAAGAAACATGCAACAAAGGCCATATGGCTTACTTTGGATCTTAAAATCTTAAATATCTAAATATCACAAGTATCTAACTTATCAAAAAGAAACTATTGTGGGAAGATTTTTTTTGTTTCGTTCTTTCTTTTGGTGGTTTGGGTTTTTTGGTTTTTTGTTTTGTTTTGTTTTTTTGTTTGTTTGTTTGTTTGTTTTGGTCCATTTCGGCAGATGACTAATAAAGCTATTACTACTCTTCACCAGTCTTGCATCTCAACACCATTATGGCCACAGCACTACTATAAAACTTATTCCTTTTCTGTCATGCCAGCTTCGCATTGGAAGAGGTACTGTGCCAGAGCCTATATTAAATCTACAACCAGTGCACAAAGCATTGTGTGAACTACTCAAACTAGTCACAAAAACTGGAATTATGAGCATCCATGATGCTTAATCAAATCTCCTTCAAGGAAACTGTGATAGAAATCTGATGGCAGTTGCAACTTAGCCTTTTTTCAAGGCTGAAAATGTGTTATTAAGAAATGCTTCTGCCCCATATCCTGTGATGGTTAAGGCTAGGTAGTGAGTGGGATGGTGAGCTATCAGGTTCCCAGGCCTCCTGACAGAGAAGACCCTTGTTTATTATGCTGGCATGTGTCCTAATGTCTTTGCCTTGGCTCTCTTGTCTTGTCTGCTTGAATTCCCTTTAACAGCATTTCTACCGTGGTCACTAACAGCTTGTTTGAGAAGAAAACTGTGCTAGGATAGGTCTTGAGACATACAGAGTGTTTTAACTTTTGCTTACTGTTAAATTAAGTAAATTTAAAAAAACAACAACAACAAAAAAATCCTCAATAAATCTATGTGCATCATCCTTTCCACAAAATGTGTCATTTGATCTCTGCCTGGTTAATTTAAGTACCTCTGTGCCAGGGCTGCAGTGAAAAATGTAGAGCATGGAGGTTCTTTCTGTAAGGCAGACTGGCCTTTAACATAAAACTTGCTATTTTGGTATGAATATTGGAAGCAGCAATCTTAAAATTTACTTTCAGATGACATTTATGAGCTAAACTCAATCATTTATATTTGTGGAAAGCTGACATTGAAAGAACTTGTCTTTAAACTACAGTGGATACTTGGGAAACTTTTTTACATTAGAATGCCTCTATTTATAGGATAGATTTAGATGGGGAACCTGGCAAACTGCCCCAGCAATGCAAATCACTGGAACTTTTTGGTCTTGTTGTGCCTGTCTTATCACTTTAACATCACATCCACAAGGTATTGACTGCAATGGGAGCCCTGGTTATTTATAAACATTTAGCTAAATTGGAGGGAAAAGGTTTTTTTATTGAATAAAAACATAGAAAGTTACAGTCTGATTTATGTGTAATTATGCATGCAGCCAGATCTTGGTATGAACTAGGGAAAAATCTTTTGTTTGAACTTTCTGGATCTTCTATTCAAACTTTTAATTAACTTTTTCTCTGCAATTCTCAATATGTTTCTATTGTAATTCTCAATATGTTTTGATAGCGATCAGGGAACAAAAGGTAAGGCTTACAGTGGCTAATTTAACACCTGTAAATTCCTGCAGATGAGCAAGTAAGGAATGCATAGCCTTTTGGGAGGGAGATGGAAAAATGTAAGCCTTGGGTTATAAAAGCAGTAGTTCAAATGCTATTTAAATTGATTCATCAGTTAGTTGTATTTTTCATCTGTGCAATAATAAACATATTAGTCCTAATGCTTCTATGCAGATAAATATAAAATACAAAACTATTCAATGTTTATCAAATCAATTTTTTAAAAGTGAGAATGATCTGTGGCCAGAAGGTCAGGCCAGGATTATTTCTGCACCTTTTCCATGTGCTTCACTTTATGCTTTGTTTGGGGGATGAGAGGGTTCTTTAAAGTCTTTTTTTATTTTTCTGAAATATTTATGGCCTTAAAAGAATCACATATGGGAGACCAGTTCAGTAAGGAACTCCAACTGATAGATAATCTTAAATTTATGTACAGTGTCAGTGTCTTATTGAATACTTGCTGTCCTATTCTGCACAATGTGATGAATGAATGTCAAGTTAGTCAACCAAAATTAAATCATGTACACTCTTGTGCAGAAGCCAGCCTTTGTACTATGTAGGCTGAAATTTTTTGTTCTAATGGATTGTGCCTTGAAACTGATTTAAGAATACTTTGAACAAAAGTTAAATAATTTCATTTTAAATCTATATAATCTCCAGATAAAAAAACTTGGATGCTTTTGCCATGAAGTATGGGCTCTACAAGGTTTCAAAAGACTTCATAAGGATTAACTTTTGGCTCAGAAGCAGTTAAGTAATGCTGCAAAACCCCAAAAGGTTAAATGACCCAGATTTCTGCACTGAAAGAATTTCTTGAGACTTTATTTTCTGCATGTGTAGGGTGAAGAAACTAGGCATCAAGAGATGAAAGAGTAAAATGAAGCAGCTGGGAACAGAGTTCAAGACTTATCATTTGTTTGTTTGGTGCTTTTGTTTGTTTTAAAACTAAATGGCACTTTTCCTTGTGAAAGGTGGTGAGTCACTAATTCATGCTCCTGCTGTCTCAGATCAAAAAGGCAGTGGCTGAGGTGAGAACTACAGCAGTTACTGGTGGTGAATTCCGGTGGGATCATATTTTTATAATCCTGATTTTGGAAAAGAGAAACACAGACCCAGAACCATAACAACTGAGGTGCTAGAACAGAGAGCATTCTTGAATGGCCTAAGGATTTCTGATGTGCAACTGCCTCCCAAGTGTAAATCGTTTGGTTTTGGTGTTGGGAATGCAGCTGGGCTGCCTTGAGATGAAACTCCCCAGTCCCAGTGACTCCTTAACTGCAAGGAAGGTTTTTTATGCCTTTATTGTAGTTTGGTTTTTAAAAGGAATTTAAATATGGCTCATTACATTTATTTGGATGATACTGGTGCTTTCTGAAGGCTGACATTTACTACCTTTTCTGCTTTTTTCTTCCTCTTATTCATGCGTGTACTTTGAAAAGAGAAGGTAAATCAATTGACTCCTGAAATCAGGTTATATTGACTTAAAACATGTTTAAAGTATCCTCTTGGTATTCCCTCTTAAAAGTAACTTTCATCTAATAATACTCAAAGTTCCTGGCTTTAGCTCTGTGTCTTCAGCTGATTTGCTTTGACTCTCCTGAGCATGCCATGGGTAGAGATAAGCTCCTAATGTATGTTAGGCCAGGGTTTTGCTGCAGGCGTATTTATGGGGATCTAGATGGCAGAACCACACTCCCCTGCACACGTCTGTGGTGTCAGCTATGAGCCTTCTCCAGCTGGCACGTGTATCACCATGGCACTGGCATGGTGCTAGGATCTGCCAGCCTGACCCTAGGGCTGCTTAAATGCACTTAATGGGCAGCGCTTCCACACCAGTCATGGTAAGGACAGGAGTTTGGCTTCTCTCATGCTCCTTTGGGCCACTGATAATGCTGAGGCAAAACAAATAAATTAATTCTGAGCAGTGTTTTCAAAATAGATGTTCTTTCACAAATAAGTGTTAAAAGATTATGTGATTGGAGGTGTTTTTGTATAGTGCCAAAAAGCACTTGGATTTTTTTTTTTATAAAAAGCTTCTCCTAAGTCTTTGTGCATACTGAATGACATTTTAAAAAGTCAAGCACAAAATGGCATTCATCAAAATGCTTTTTGGTTAACAAAACCAAAGTTTTATTCCTTATTATTTTCATCACTCCTATAGCTATGTTTTTTTAACAGTCAAGCTGTTTTCAGAATTCCTTCCCTGAAAAAGAACATGGTGTGTCTGAAGGCAGTGTGGGGTGGAAAATTTTCTATTGACACAGGCATTATTCTTCAAGATTATTCTGACACTTTTACTACTTGTTAAATATGGGAAGGGCAGGAGAAAACAGAGAGCTTGGGGTGTGCACTTATGTGTGTATGCATATAACAAAGGTATGTGGGACTAAGGTTAGCTTTTTGAGTCTCCAGAAATGTCAGCTCTTATTTTGAACAAAGGATTGGGAAGGTTCAGAATTCCTCTGAATTGTTCATCTGAATCATTCACCTAACCTTTTTTAATTAACAAGAAGTGGGATCCACAGTGTCTAAATCAGAAGCCTGAGTCTTGTTTCTGCCAATTATTATCTCAGAATGCTGTGTATTTTAATTTTTACCTTGCTGTAATACCGCCTTGATTCCCTGGAAGTATGCTGACTAATCTTGGTAAGGGAAAAATATTTGATGCCAGGTGAGGGCAGAAACAATTGGTACAAGAATGCTCTGGCAGAAACACCAAAATAATTCTGATTAAGATGAGATAAGCTCCTTTTAATATACTTTTCCACATTAAAAAAAAAATCATAGATAAATACAATTCTTATGCAAATTACGTACGCTGTAGAACTTGGTTTTTCTGTGTTTTGACTTCTGTTCACTGTGATATTTTATCTTTTTTCTACGTCAAATTGAATTGTTTTTCAAAGACAAATCTAGGCTGTTCTAGTCTGTTTAATCTGTATGTTCAAACACTCTCTGTGGCTCATTACCCTGTAAGTTTAACAGGTCTGGAACTGATTGTGATTGTCCAGAGTAAAAACCTGCCTTTTCCCTGCCCTGTGACCTGCAGCAGCAGGAGCTGCTGCTCCAAGGAGGTGAAGGCTCTTTGTGGGACGGTCATGCACAGGAGGTAGCTCTGGGGCTGTGAGTGCCAGACAGAGATTGTCACCCAACCAGAGACCACTGTCCCATTACACTTGTTAACTGTGCTGTGTGTCAGAGCAGTGCCTTTCTCATTCCAATTGAAATGCAAAAGTTTGGCTTAATTGTGTGTTAAATATAAAATAAAAAATTGCTAATCCAGCTTCTGAGCACTTGATTGGGCAGCCTGGGGAGAAACTCTTTTCATCCTAACACTGAGCTCAATGCGTTTGAAAGCCAAAGTTGTCACCACCCCCGCTGGGCTCCATGAGGACAGACGTGTCAGAGATGCTTTGCTTGGCCATGGTGGGGGTGTCTGGCCACGAGTGGCTGCCACTGCAGCACGAGTGCTGGCAGCTCCTGGCCTTGGGGCTGGCCCTGATACCTGTGGGGAACAGCTGGGCCCCCTAGCTGACCAGGGGAATAATTAGTGCTGTCTAGGGGGTAATTAGTGCTATGCTCTTGGGTTGGCAAGGACATGGACCCCTGGCTATTGGGTCTCCCACCCTCATGGCAGGGAAATAACACAGGTCAAATCCCATTCCTCATGGTGGGTGTGAAGCTGTTCATGTGCCTCGCTGAGTGCTACCTGTGATGAAACACTGATTGCTGCAAACAAGCACAATTAATTCTAATTATTAATTGTTTTGGTTGTGTGATATTTTGAAGGGCAGAATGCAGTTCATGCTGCTTCTAATTCTTTGATCTCACTTATGCCTTGGGTCACTGTGGTAAATATTCTCTCCTTAGCCAAAAGAATTCCTCATTTGCAGCTATTTTATTTCAGAGGGTCCTAAACCCCATTTTCAGTACTTAGGCATCTACCACTTTCTGCTTTTGCATCTAAAATATATAGCCTTAGTGCAAATTACTCAGCAGTCCCAATGTGCTCATACTCATTAATTAGTGCCATAAAAACCTTGAGATTTATTTAGTAAGTCTGGATATACAGAATATTTTACTTTCATTTAAAACGGTATTGTGTCAAGGCCTTTCTGAAATTAAATCTGTCTAGAACTTAGTAGCAATGGGCTTTTAGACCTGTGTTTAAAATAACTTTGTCAAGGCATATTGGAGGTTTTATTGCTGTATTAAACCACTTTTTATTGTGTCGTTAAATGCAAAGGGAGTATTTACACTTCGAAATACTTTAAAGATGTAGCCAGGCTTTAAGAAAAAATGGCATAGTGGCATCACTCCAGTGAGGTCTTGCTTCATGTGGATGCTGCTGTTTCACCCTCTCATTATTCTGTGAATATGTTTGTTGGGGTATGCATTACATATTGGTTTAATGTGTTTTCTGTGGGTAGAGAACCCATCAGACAGGCAGCCCTTAATGGAAGGCGTGCCAGATGATGCTGCAGCAGAGACACTTCTGCCTGCTTTCTGGGCTGGGGAATTGCAAACTGGGAGAGCAGGAGTCTACTCACAGGGCTGCCACTGTGCCATTCTCGCCTGATCTTGAATATTCTTGGGCAAATGACTTAGCTCCTCTAAGTTACTGTGCAAATTTTTTGTGAAAACAGGTGCTGAGTTGCTTGAAGTATCTACCTTTTGAAAAAAACATTTGGATACCTGCAGCTGGAAGCTTCTGGCAACGTGCTATTATTATGTATACTGCTTTTCACTGTGATTCAAATGTCATTTGTATCAAAGACAATATTTTTGACCATTCTTTTTTCCACTAGGTGTTGCTCATTGAGAATAATCCTCAGCATGTTCCCTAGCAGTGCGTAGAAATCCTTTGCGTGCTAAGAGTAATGTGACTGTTTTGCTTGAGTGCCTGTGAATTGCTTTGGCAGAAGTACAACTTCATATTTTAAAAATATTTATTCCACATTGTCCTATTCATGTACCTTAGTATCATTCTTCAGGGACTTGTTCTGAAGAATGAGTACTACACTGATGAGTAGTAGTCAAAATTCTGTGCTAGTGCAATCTCTTGAATCAGCCACAGCTGCTGACAAGCGTAATATTTCTACAACAGGCATTTGACCTTTAAAATTTGGTCTTGGATGGCTTAGCTGCTTCACGTTCATCCCAAAATTGCTATGACACTTTAATGGGCATGATCCTGATGTTCAGGCTTCATAGTGAAGCCTGTTTGAAACCAGGATGCAAAATGTTGTTGTCTACAACTAAATATTGACTCCTGGCTTCTCTCTGTTTGTCTATCATTTTGCTGTGCATTTTTCTTGAATCTTTGTGGGTAGAGGGATGGCAAAAAAATACCAGTGTAATGATGCTTTTAGCAGGCTTGCCATCTAGATTGATTTTTGGACCCAAGATTGGTCAGGAATTTTTTACCTATTTGGGCTTATTTTGTTGGAAAGGCAACTCGGGTTTTAAAACATAAAAAAATCATTCTTCCAAACTTATCTGAGATCATAAAAGCATTTCTTTTGGAGCTGAAACAAAGTAAGGATTTTTTTTTTTTTTTTACTTTTATATTCTGCTAATTTTTTTGTTCATACCTCAAATTGTTGAAAAATGCAGTGAAATTTACAATACTTTTCTCACATAAAAGTAAACCCAAAGTATTTTAATGCTGTCAGATTTCCACTTTATCCATATAAAATACATTCCTTTGAAATGTTTTGGCTTTTAACAAAATGTTGTTTTTATGATAGCACTGTTTCCTCAGCTTTCTGCTTATTCTAGGGGTAGCCTTGTGGGATTCCTGTTGCAACAGTGACTGATTTGAACACAAGTTATCCTAAACAATGCATTTCAGCTCAGTAGTTCTCTTTGTGTTATAAGAGTCTAAAAAAAGGTCTGTCATAAGGGTGAGTGTTTCCTAAACAAGGAAAAAAAATTCTGAAAGCCAACCACCAAATGTCTACCTTGTTTCTCAAGTTTCTAAAACAGAAATCAAGGGCTCTTCAAAACTAGGATCCTGAAGGAGAGCCAATTTCAAAGGCTTCTGTTGGAGATTACTGGATTACTGACAGCAGACTGAAGACGTCACATCTGGAGGTAAACCTTGAAGAAATTCAAGACCATATGATTGACAAATGCTTTTAGTGTAAATGAGAAAAGTAAGTATCTGACTAAAAATAGTGGGAATTTAAAAATTCAAACCATGAGAAAAAGACACACTTGTGCAAAGAGCATACTAATATCTGTTGCATGGCTGTGTTGGAAACAGTCATGTGGAGCATCATCTGGCCTCTGTCCAACTCTCTGTGCTTTGATGTTAGTTCTTGATCTATGTAAGGACAGGAGCATTTCAGAGGATCTGTATTGAAGATCTGGGATAAATATGACACAGAAGTTCCATAAATGCTTCCAGTTTTGTAACTCTTGCATGAGTTTGATAATATCTGGGTCCTCCACAGGACACTATCACATGCTCCTAGTGGCTCTTAAAGACAGCAGCTCTGATGCAGGTGGCACTTGAGGAGTGAGAGGCAATCACCTGACACAGACCTATTGCCCAGGTCTTAGTATTTAGAGCTCTGTCCATGTGGCTGCACAGCTTGTACCACTGCTGTGAATGCTTGGTGCTTGCGAGGAAATATTCTACCAAGCTCATAGAAAACAAAAAATTGAATCAGGGTTCAGATTAAAACAGGTAGTTTTGTGAGTTCCCCGTAAGTGCCCATGCTCAGGGAGAACAGGAGAGATGTGCTATGTGAGCTGCATGCCAATCAAAACAGCTGGAATTTTTAATAGCTAATAAGAGCAACTATCTATTCAGGCAGAAGGTATAAGCAAATAGCAATTCATGGAGATGATTTCATAGATAATTTCTGCATAACAAACTTTATCTGAAAATCATGAGCTGTTCCTGCTCCATTCTGGCAGGAGGTGGGGAAGCATTCAATGACTTACATTATTTATGACTTATTCATACAGCTCAGAATGCACTTCTAATATGTATGCTCGGCATCTTTTATAGATGAAGGCCTTCCTTCTGCAGGGCTGTGTATTGAGGATCTTTCAAAGCTGCTAAATTTAATTTAGGAAACGGGTGTATATCTGTGACTTCCTTTGTCTTTTCAGTCTCGGTTAAAGGTTGCTTCCTTCCTTTCTTTAATTGTATTGATTTAACTTTTTCACATAATTGGACAAAATCCTCTAGAATAATCAATTTTGAAGAAAATCAGGCTTTGATAAACAACTGATTAGAGTTGTTCTTTGATAGTGTACTGGCAGTAGTGGGCTCTGCTTAGACCTTTTAGTTTTGTTTGGGGCATAAATTCATGATAACTGTTACTGTGCATACTAGTGTGCAGCACTGCAGGTGCTGTGAAAAAGATGGGATGAGTCACAAAAGTGAAGAAGTGGTAGCTGTAGTGTTGGCAGTAACCTTTTCCATCCTCCAGTCACCCAAGCAGTCTCTGGTAATCAGGTGCAAGTTTATGTACTGGACCAGAAAAATGGTTAGATAAAGTTGAGGGGATAGGTGGTAAGACAGTTTTGTGTAGGCAGGCAGTCCTATTTTTCAATTATACTTACTTATCCATCCAGGCAATGTTTTGGTTTAGGTTTGCTAGATAATCTTTTATGTCTGCTGCTGGTAATCATAATGCTGGTTGTGCATTATAATTCAATAATGCAATCAATTCATTATTCAGTTACCTGTTTGGCTTTTGTGCACCTCAGTTGCTGAGCATGTTGCATGTGACTTCATGGTGTAGTTTTTCTTAAAAAGTCTGTTCAGCTGATTAAGCTTTAGCTTACAAGCCCAGATGGATGTGGAATACTAAAATTAGAATCTTTGGATCTTTATTCATATAGGATCAGTGTATTTTTTGGGGGTAGCTCTATCTAGCAGCAAAGGCGTTCAGTTTCCTCCTCTTGGCCTCTGTGTTCCCTGTCCCAGTGTTTGCCATGTTAAACACTGCTGACAAGAGCTATCAGCAGCTCTCGTTTGTACACTGATGTGGCAGTCACCCTCTTAGTTGATCCTAAGCATGCATGCCTCACACCTCTGCAGGTTAGTCCCGACTCTGCTTGGAGAATCCATAGATGAGTATATATATCTCATCAACCTGTTGATTTAGAAGCAGAAATACCTCCCCCAACAGATATCTTCCCTTCAGCTGTGTGTTTGTGATACCCACTACTTAATGGGTTTTCTTTCATGCAGACATATGGCTTTCCATTTTTGTAAAATCTTGCCATTTTCTCTTTAAAACTTCTACTTCTGCTTATCATCATTCAGAATGATGGCATGTTATGGTAATTCATGCATTTAATATGAGGAAAGCTTTTGGAGCCACATTTAACTTTATTTAAGAAAATTTTTTAATTTCAACTTTCATGCATTTTCAGTCCCCTAGATGAGGGGATTGCTTGTGACTGTCCTGGTTTTCCTGAGATGATTTGGTAATTGAGGGCACAGAATATTGTAGCTGGGATCTACTGGAATTTCAGGAGGAGGATGCTTTACGGGTGTTGGGACCTGGGTATTTCATTTCCCCAGTACTACAAGTGCAGATTGTAGTGAGAACACTCAAACAGTGTCCCCTCATCTCCCCTGACTCCCCTGTTCTGTGCCAAGTGATTGCAGAGCACCAATCTATGTGCTCATCCAGAAAAAGAAAGGAAGTGCTGAGGAAAAGTAATCATTTCAGTGTTAACAAAGCCAGGTGTCCATCTCTGGTAGTAATGGGCTCCTTAAGCAGCTTGCTAGCTGCCACAATTCTAATAAGGAATCAAATAATAAGGTAATAATATGAACAAATGGCTCTTGGTGGAGCCTGCAGGACCTGCACACCCAGTATTATTTCAACTCAGCAGTGGAGGGTTGGAAAAAACCACAGCGTTTACTTAGAGTAAACTTAGCCAGACCGCTCAAATCTTAAAAATTGCTACATTTTCTGCTGCATGGGGGGCTGTCATGGTTTGAAAAAGTTTTACAGAAGAAGAAATCCCAATAAGAGTTGTGAATGTGAGGACTTAGGAAAATGTAGGAGAAAACAGAGCAGAATTAGAGTGGAGGAAGAAAGCTGGTGACAGTTTTTACCAAGGATTTGGCTAGTAGGATGCAGAGAGGGACAGGATTATCAGTTACTTTAGATAAAATCTGGGCTTTTGTTTTGTAACCAGAACCTTTTCAGTCTTTGTCCTAGTGCATTCGATGAAGACCCTCAAAGGATATTCCTCAGTTCATGATTCCCACTTTCCATATCACCCTGAACAAGAGGTGCTGGTTTGTAGCTATAGCACAGAGAAAACAGTCAATGAGAAAAAACACAGCCTGTAATGAACTACCAGGACAAATCTACCCAGGGAGAGCTGAGCATCTTCTGGCATAGCACTTTTAGCTGTTTTAAGTACCAAAAGCGCATAGGCAAGTGTGCAGCTGATGTGTTATGAGCCACATCTAAGCAAATTAATCTTATTTCTGTGAGGAAAGTAAATTTGCCTGAATTTTTCTCTTTGCAATGAAATATTTAAACTAGCTGCTCCTTCCTGCATTTGTGTATATTATGGTTTTTCAGAAATTTTGCTCTCAACCTGTCTGTCAGCTTATGGTCAGCTCATACCCAGCAGTCTATTTCCATCAATAAGGTTAAAACAGCAACGAAAATCTAAATTTTTTGATGCTTGCTTGTGAAATAGCACATTTTTCTTGGTATTAAGCAGCTTTTTTCACGCCAAACAACTGTATCGCTTCTACATATGATGACGCAAAAGGAATATTTTTCTGCTTAAATCTCTTATCAGCATGTGCATACGTGGACTGAATAAAGGCAGGAATTTGCATGTCAAGTTACTGCTGTGCAGCTGTTGCCCTTTTCATGATGCACATGATAATTTTAAAAACATGAGTTCTTCTGCAAGCACATCAAAGTTCTCTTCCAGAAAACGGTCACTCTTCTCCCTCTGCAATTAAATCAAGCCCACAGGCACCTCTACCTTGATTTATTTTTTATAAACAATACCCTTATCTACTATGCTCATATAGATTGCTTCCTTCAAGATGCTTGCTTTTCCACTTTGAATCATACATTTGATTGAATTGTAACTAAAATAGAGTAGATTAAAATACCTGTGATCAAGCAGTCACTTGATTCCCTGAGAGGAATCACTTCACAATTCTCACTTCACTGATCTTGTGGTTTTATCCACATTTCCTGTTGTTAGTAGATTTCAATTTCAACTGCTTGATTTTTTTTTTCTTTATTTTCTCTGGGCCCTTTACTTCCTGTATATTCCTGTGAATGTCAGAACATGTCTCTTTTTGTGCTACATTTTTAAACTGGAATGTTGCTGTGATAACACTAGGTTTTAAAAGACTGCCAGTCCTACTTGTTAAAGAAAATGCTCTTGTAAGAGCCTTTAGGTGTCAGTCATTGAGTTATAATTTTTGAGAATTTTTGCTTCCATAAACTTGAAAAAGTGGGTGTGTTGGTTGTTCTTGTTTTCTGATGGCTTTTAAAGCAAAATCTTTTCTAAAGAAAAGGCGACCAGAGAAACAGTGAGATGTATTCCAGCAGACGCAAGTTTAACTTCAAGTGGTTTTGGCCATATATTTCTAGGAACAAGGTGTTTCCAGTGTGGGTTTAGATGGAAATGATGTAGTTAACCTTACTACTTCAATTTTTTTTTTATACTTATGCTGTTTTGAGCTTTGTAGATGTTTCACCCCTTGTGATATCTGTGTAGCTTCCTGTATTAGTTCATTCTCATGTTCTTGGAGATGGAATGAGGCACAGTGAATTACTTAAGTAAGATCATGCAGGAAACTGATGGGGGATCCACTGCAGCATAGCCTTATCCTCTTACTGCATTATCTTTGATTTTTAGTAAGTTTGACTCATTTTTTTGTGTAAGCTTATGTCACCAGAGGTGGTTAGTTCAGCCCCAAATTCTCTCCCTGTGGGAAAAACTGTTGAGATGAGATTTTGGATGTGGGAACGAGCTTTGACTAAATATGGGCACTGAGGATACCAAAATCTGTATGACCACATTGACTTTGGCGTGTGAGATTGGATAAAGGTGCCACTTCTGCCAGTGTCTCCCAGTTGTCCCTCTTGAAGTCAAACCCTACAGGAGGCCTGCTCTAGGGGTGTGCTTTTGTGATTTACTAATATTTCTGTAAGTTTTTTGAGTGAGACTGGATTGCACGTGCATGTTTCTGATCTTTGTAAGCACTAAGGTAAACATCATCTTTGATTGGTTTGCATAAAGTCTTCAAGTGTTTGTTTCTCATTGTGGCTGGGATATACTACTGGTCACTTTTTGGTGCCTTTTATTTGGATAAATTTAGCTGAAAGCCCTTACCACATGGTGTAAGGCTTAACACACGCTAGCTCTTCATTTGCTTGGGTCATCCAAGCTGTGCACTAGGATTTAAATATTGCCCTCCCTCTTTGTCTTTCCATTCCCAGCTGGGGCACAAAAATATTTTGAATAGAGTTCTATTAAAACTAGTAGGATTTCAGGTTTTCAGCCACTACCCAGGATGCCTGGATGAACATAAATGTGAATAGCAAATCACTGAGTTGCAGTGAATGAATTATTGTTAATAAGCAGTCTTGGTTTGTTTTTTTTTTTCTTTCCTTGTAATAAAACTCAGCTTATGGATAAAATTTTGCTAAAATGTAGGCGATAGGGGGGGTAAACACTTTCAGAATAAATTTTAGTCTTGTCCCTGCAGGATCCTGCTAGTTACTGGGTAGTCTTAAAATTACCTCTCTTCCTCAAATCACTTAAATCTTTAAAAATAAAAAAACACTGCCCAAATAACATGTCTGCAGCATAAAGAAATAGTCTAGTTACTGTTATTTGGAGGAAAGGGGAGTTAATTTTATCTTATCCCTGTCTGATACTACATTTCATTAATTTCTGCTGGAAGAAAAAAGCAGCAGGTGTCCAGCTCACACCCATCTTTTTCCATCAAAATAATTTGCTCTCTCTTTAACTTCAATTCCGTAATCTATTTTCTCTTCCTGCTCATTACCTTACTTTACTACCATCACTGGAGTGAGCAGGACTCCCAGAGAAGGGGAAACAGGATGTGGTGGATCAGTTTACATGTTTGATAGTGAGGAAGGGCTCAGAGGAGGGGTCACTCCATCCTCTTGAGGGGTCAACAAGAGGCAGCCTATTTTTGGCAACAAAAATGGTGTCTACCCATTACAACTGCCTGGTTGAGACTGAAACCCAGACAGAAGGGCACAGCCTCCCTGGGTAGATGCTTACACCAAGACAGGCCTCCTGAAGGCTGCGAGAGCCAACTGAACCATCCTGACATCTCCTGGGAAAGCAATACAGCTAGCTGCAAGCAGTCCATGGGACCCCTGCAATGTGTAGAGGACAGTTTCTTGGTCCAGGTATGGGACAAAACAACCAGAAATGAGTACTTGCTGGATCTGGTGCTTACCAGTGGGGATGAGCTCATTAAAGGAGTTAACATTGGTGACATACTGGGCTGCAACAGCCTTGCCCTAATTGAGTTTGTCATCTCTAGGAGCACAGTCAAGACCCTGAACATTGAAAGGGTGAAATTCCAGCTATTGAAGGGGTTGGTGAATAAGATCTCTGGGGTAGCTGTCCCTAAGATCAGAGGGGCTGACTAGTGGCTTAAGGCCACTTTTCTGAGAGTCAAGGATTCTCTATCCCAGTGTGTAGGAAATCAAGCAAAGCAGGCTGGAAACTGAGATGAGTGAGCAAGGATCTGACTCTCAGACTGAACAGGAAGGAGGAAATGCAGAGCCAGCAGAAACAGACACAGGTGACCTGGGAAGAGTACAGGGATATAGTTTGAATTGTAGGGATAGAGTCAGGAAAGCAAAGGCAAAACTGGAACAGGACTTGGCAAGGGATGTGGAGAATAACAAGAAGGGATTCTGTAAATGCATAGGTCAGAAAAAAGGAGAGTGTACCCCCCAGTAAGGAAGAAGAGTGAACTGGTGTGACTGATATGTAGAAAGCTGTGGTACTCAATAAGGACTTTTCCTCAGTCTTCACTGGAAGTCAGACTTTCCTCAAGCCTCTGATCCTCTGAGTCAGTGTGAGGGGAATGAAGTCCCTCCCACTATAAATGAAGAGCAGGTATGGGATGATTTGATGCAGCTGAATAGCCACAAGTCTACACAACCTAATGACATACATCCCTTCAGGGTAGGCTGAAGGCTGATGTTGTTGCCAAGCCATCCAGCTCTGGGGTTCCCAGCATAGGAAAGAAGAGAACCTATTAGAAAGGGTCCAGAGGAGGGCCACAAAGATGAACAGAGATGGAGCACCTCTCTTATAAAGACAGGCTGAAAACTAATCTGGGTAAAGATCAGGGGAAAACTTGTTTTATTTACCAATTATTTATGAAACCCCTAAAAATCCATGTTTAGAGGTGCTGAGTCTTAATCTACCTGTGCAAGAATCTAAAGTTTTGGAGGGGGAATAAAGAGAGCAGAAATAAAAACAAAATCAAAAAAACTCCAACCTGGATTAAGCCCCTGGACGCTCCTTCTTTGCTTGGAATGATTGGTATAATTAAGTTTTGTGTCATTCATTGCTTTATACTTGTGCTGACCTGCTTTGCTGGATCAGGGTATAGTTAAGAGATTTAAGCTTATATCCAGCTCTAAGCTCAGGCCCAGTGGTAAAGTTGAGGATTATTTAAAAAAAAAAGCAGACTACTTGCAGTTCTGTATCTTCAAAATGTTATTAAAACAAACTTTCAAATTTGAAAAGGACTGATTTTTTTTCCTTTGTTAAATTTTTTTTTTTATGTGTTCCAAACAAGATTTTTCAAAGTAGTTTGTCACCATATTCAGCAGCTGAGCCTGGGGCTGGAAGTAAATTTGACAGTGTGCAGGGATCATTAATGCTGGCTGGAGAGCAGTGCAGCACTTGTTTCTTGGCAAGAAATCATGTAAATAATCAGCAGGGTCCCAGAAGGTCATCCTCCTTCAAGTGTTGCCTAAAAGGCTTTTGCTCTTTTTTTTTTCCTCTGTTTGAATTGATCCTGTCCAACAGGGTCTGGCTTTGTACATAAATCCTTGCTTAAGCTTTCAGTCTGCGCTCTGGCTACACTAAGCTGACTCATACTTCTTGGTGTACAAAACTCAAAACATATTCCTAGTTGGACAATGATGATATTTACTAGAGCTGTGCCCTGAAAAGCTCTGCTCCCTTGCTGCGCTGCCCATTGTGTCTGTAACAGCTGCTTCAGGCTCCTGCCTCGCTCTGTGCTGTACTGCTCCACAATGGGAGCTGGCGTGGCTTGGCAGTACAGACGCTGCTCAAACTTGTGCCTCTGAATTAGCTGGTCATGGCTGGTAAATTCCACTCTGTTCCCAGTGCCAAGCAAAATGAAGAGCTAGCCCGGGAAAAAAGGCACTGCTATGAGCTCGTACTAGATAAACCTTTTGTTCTATGTTCTGAAGAATTTTAAAGAAACTCTTTCCTATGTCCAGAAATTGAAGTGTACTCCTAAAATTAATCTGTTTTTCATGATCCTGGACCTTGGTATCATGCATCTAGAGAAAATAACATCTAGGTAACTACTGGTTCCACTTTGTTTTCAATTTATCAGATCAGTATAATTTGTGTAGAAGTTGTTCTGTAAAAAAAAAAACAAACCCAAAAAAAAAGCCCTGAAGTCCTTTCTCCTTCCCTTTCTCTGCACTGTTAAGAAATCTTGTGTTTGGACTTTGTCAGTGTCTTGCAGCCCTGATCCTGCCTTTACCAAGATCAGGACTAAGGTGTCCCCTGAAGAGCTTTCAAGTACATTGAAGAAATAAACTATGCTTGGATCACTATTCCTTTGACAATTTTACTGAAACAGAGATAACTGTTTTGAATTTGATCAAAAATGAATTAATAGAAAATGTGGTTATAGATATGGTTGTGAGGTAAGCAAAAAATCTGTACACTGAGAATCTTTTCAATATTTGATTTTAGGTTAATGTGCTGAAAGTCCCCTTTCAGTTGACTGAAGGACTTTACAATGTGGGGAGGAGGCATAACTGTCCATATTTTTAATTTGACCGGATTTTGAAGAAAAGTGAAAATTTGCTGAGATCACGTGTACCTTTTGAATTGCTGGATCTGGAAAGTTTTGATGGATAACAAGTAAATATGCAATTCAGTAGATCACGTCAGTCTACAACTTGTGTTCCCAGACTTGGGATGATGAAGCGAAGTGTGTGCATTTAGGTTAGTGCAAAATAGTTTTTTGCACTTCAAGAAGCAACATTTCAAATAAAACCCTGTAACTTAAAGTATTGTATCCCCTCTGGACATGCTGGTTTTTAACTCTGAATCCAGCCAGAGACACATAGCAGCAATGTGTGAGCAAAATTGCTTTTGACTTTGGTCAGAGTAGGCTTTCACAGGACAAACAAGTGTTTGACCTAATAACACTGATCCAAGCCTCATTTATTTGGGACACAACATGGCAACTTTCATATCCACTCAGACAGGCACTCTTATTCCAAGGTCACATCACAAAGGTGTATACAGAATAAACTATCTGTTGTTCAATTTATCTATGTCAGGAGGACAGAAAGGAGGACTGACCCTGCCAGATCTTGATCCAGTTGTGTTTCACAGACAGGTACTGCTGTTGGAGTAATGACACCCCTGTGCTCCTGGGATAATGAGTGTCAGCATGATTCTTCTCTAACTGGCCTCAAATGCTTTTTTCAAGACATGTAATGGTTTGATAGCCCATCATGATGTGTACTGTAGAGTGAGTGCTTTGCCTTGCATGAATCCCTGATTTTTCTGAATATTTCAGCTGCTTCTTCCTCTGCTTTAAAGAAAATAGATATTGATGTATATGATGGTTGCAAAAACTTATTGCTGTTACATGTAAAGATGAAAAGAGCCATGTGAGCATTGAACAGTGACAATGCTGTGGACTGTGACAGAAGCTGAGAAAACCGACACTGAGGGTCCTAGGTTTAAAAAAAACTAACCAACAAAAAAACTTGTAGATGAATGGTATCTACTGCTACATCCTTCATGGCATTAAGAAAATCAACACAAAAAACTATAGAACTGTTATGTGATTGAAACTTTAAGTCTCAAAAAAGAGACTTAAGTCTCAAAAAAGAGATTTTTAAGTCTCTGTAAACACTTTGAAGTTACACTGTACACTGCTTCCAGCGTTCAGAAACTTGGTTCCATAAGCACTAACTGTAATTGTAGGTTGTACATGGAACTCATTTCAAAATTAACAAGAAACCCACCAAAATAGTTAAATGTCACCTCTGACACAAACCATGCACAACATTTTATTAATATAGAGACACTTTGTTTCCCAGCATTTCTTATGGAGAAATAGATGTGTTCAGGAAGCAGGGGCATAGGAAGTTGGGAGTACTTCTGGTATTTGGACTGTTCTTTAAGTTCACTGGGTTTTTTTGTGTGCATCCTTTTTATCTATATGAACGAAAGCTGCAGTTCTTGTTCAGGTCCAGAATGGTGTACTTCTGTTATGTTAACAAATGGCAGCCTGATGGAGTAATAAATAATTTATGAACTTGGGATATTGATTTTTCTTCAGTGCTTATAGGAAATTATACGCTTGTGGCTTCAAGAAATAATTGGTCCAATTTAATCGCATAAAAATTATAGTCCTTTTTAATTCTTTTCAAATGGAAATTTAATGACCGCTGGGTGTGTTACAGAACAGAAGAGAGGATGTCTGCTTGGACTGAAGGAATAGGAGGGCCAGAAACAGCAGGTTTTACAGGTCTAATAAAAAAATTATCGCTATGGCAGTGGTTTTGAATGAAGGCTAATGGACACTTGTCTGATCACAAATTGGACTTTTCACAAGGAAATACTGTGAATTATAATAAAGACACTTAGTATCACAATGCAGACTAAAGGTACAGAGGCCTGGCATATTAGGAAAAAAATACTTCATTTGTAAAGCCTCATTGAATAGGAGGCAGATTTTGCTTTAATGCAAAATACATTTTCTGGTGTACTGCTCTTCTATGTAAGCTCTGTAGCTGGGAGCAGAGGTAAAAACCAAAGACGGAGAAGGAAGTGATTTCAGCAACTTCACAGAAAGTAAGTCTGAATTTTTTTTTTTTTGGGGGGTGGGGGGAGGGACATCCTGTTATTTGGTCAAGATGTTCCTGACTTTCTAATTAAAATATAAGTAGCTTGTAGAACATACCTCCCTGAATATTCAAGTTTGAAAGAGCTGCATTGACCAGCTTCCTCAGCATATAAAAAGAAATTGTGTGGCGGTTCTGCACTCCTTGCTTAAAAGTCAAGCATATTCACCTACAAGCAGGTTTTAGTGAAATCACACATTACACTGTCTTTTTAACATTCTAAGGGGTTGGGGTTTTTTTTAAATGAAATCCACCAGGAAATGGACCTTTTATAAAACAGATATACTAGAACAAAGTTTCTAACTGCTCTGGAGCAATAATTAACTTCCATCTTCACATCGTAAATGTAAAAGAATAAGTATGGTTTCATGAGGCTCAAACTTACAATTTTTTTCTGAGTGAAAAAGGGAAAATCAAACTCTTATTTCTGTCTGTGGGAGAGTATCACTTGAGCTGGATGTAAAGCTTATGTAGTCTAATCCATTCTGCCCATCAATAGGAGGAACAAAGCAAACAGGCACTAGTGAAAAATGGAGAAGCTGCCAATAATATCAGCACTAATAATGAGATGGTATTAATAATAACGCATCCTAGTGACTCTTGTAATGCTTATTGTGGGTTTAATGTGGCATGTCAAATGTTAGCTGGGGGCTGAGAGTTGCAGAACATCTCAAAACATTTTCCAGGGGAATAAAGCAGATTCAGGAACCATGACACAGGTAAAAAAGCCAAATATCTTTACAGCCATGTCTTCTGCCAGCACTGGGCATTGGAACCGTACTACTGGGGTTTCAATCCAGTGTGCTGCCTGCTGGGAGGGGACAGCTGTATGTGCATAGCTACACTATTTTAGGGGTATAGTCTGCTAAGGGGATGTACCAGATGTGGGTGTTTCCTATACGCCATGTCTTCTGAGAAATGTGGGACTTCTGGTGTCCTTTGGATAGCTTACTCCTATGCCAGATAACAGGAGAGGCTCTCTACCATGAGGGTGGTGAGGCACACTGGAACAGGCTATACTGGGAAGCTGTGGATGCCCATCCCTGGAAGCGTTCATGGCCAAGTTAGATGTTCATGACTCTGGTGTAATGGAAGGTGTCCCTGCCTATGGCAGAGGGAGTTGGAACTAGATGATATTTAAGTTCCCTTCAAACCCAAACTATTCTATGCTTTGTGGTACTCATGGCCTTAAATAAGCATAGTGATGGTGTGCAGACATTGCAAGAACAATGCTCATAGTTCACTTTAGGTGGATGAAGTGAAGGTTTTTCTTCTTCCTGGAACTGGAGTTTTCTTCACTCATTGCTGGCCAACACAGAGAAGCTAAAACTAAGACTGGGTTTTCTGTTAAAAGCATGACATTGTTGCTATTGCTGTAGCAGGAATGTATTGTGGTGGTTTTACTGGACATAATGACCTGTTTCTAAATGTGATTTTTGAATCTGCAGGTTTTTAGTTCTGAACACTGTTAATGGCTGGATAAGAACAGTCTTCTTGACTGTTTTATTAAAAACTCACAGTAGCTATTATTAAAAATTCTATAACTATAGTATTCTATAAATATAGTATTCAAAACTTCAACAAACACTTTATGACCACCAAATATTTACTTTATGATTAGGGTAATAATAATGTTATTAAATATGACATTATGAGTCTTTATTCTGTTTTGATGCACAAACATATGCAAATAACTTAAATTAGCATACTTATGAGTGAAATTTCAATGGCAAGTTTATTAATAAATCCTTGCATAGTGTTCAGACTGATAACATTAGCTCCGTCTACCCTTTTATTTGGGCAGCTAATGATTTTTTTTCTCACTAGTTGTCAATTCTGAATTGATGACAGATTAGAACAAACAGGATGTGGCTGCAGAATGCCTAAAGCTACACTTTGTTGATAAATTGCTGGTTCAGATCCATTTTGGGTTGGGAAGCGAGCAGTGACCAAAGATCACATTGAAAGATGCCTTACTGGTCTGTATGAAATAAGATCCTAATGTGCCCTGCAGCACAGGCACTTGGGGAGGGACAGAGGCAGAGAGAAGCTCATGAGCATGCTGTGTTTTACATTCTCTCTAAATATCTTCTGGAAGATGGCCTTGCTTTCATACAAAGGCAGGGTTCATGATGGCAGGGCCTGTGGCAGCATGTACAGGCTGCAGCGCAGTGGGGGTGTGAAGCTTATATTATTTGGCAACATGTTGCCTGTGAGAAGGAAAAGAAGTAATTTGCTTAGGCACCGAGGCAGAAGAATCTTTGTAATCTTGAACTGCACTGAGTCTGAGGAAAGCGTTCTTTTCCTCTACAGACAACAGACTGGGGCCCAGCTGTTGGGATTCCAGCAAAAAGTACAGGAGGTGCAGGCTGTACTGTACTGGGAGACAGCTGGGAGCACAGAGTTGGGACTGCTCTCACTGCAGGGCACCGCTGGCTGCTAACGCCAGCTGCGTGCCAGGGACGGAAAGGAGCAGGAGAGCTCAGGGCCAGTGGTGCTGGGTGACTTGTGGGAGAGAGGAAGCTGGCAACTGAAGAGAGCTGAGACAGAGCTCAGTCACCTGCAGCACCTTTGTTCTTCAGTGTCCTGCTGTCTGTGTGTGCCCTTTTTAAATATAGATGCTTTTGAAAATGCTCTCTATGACAGTTAAGGTTATTATCACAGATCTTCTAAATGTGCTGTAAAAATCTGAAGTTGTTGAGGTGTCCAGCTGAGCCCCTGCATTAGCAAAACCCTTACAGCTCAGATTCTGTTTGATAAAGCACTTGCAAGCACAATTCTCTAACACCAATGGTGCTGGAAAATACTTGCAAACGCTTTGTTTGTACAACCTCTAAATTCCACAACAGTACAGATAGTCAGTATATAGCCTGGTAACTGTTTCTCATTCTAAGCTGGTTTGTTTCTTTGCTTGAGAGTATGGATTCTACACTCTGGAGAGAAAGCAGAGTTTACTGTTCCATTAGAAAATTTTATTTTCCTGGAGGCAGCATAGATCTCCTGGACTGTTAAGTTATCTGTCACTGTCTAATCACAGAAAATCTGTTGCTTGTACAGCATGCCTTGACTGAATCTCTGCTAAAAAGGTAGGATGTTATTTCTGTGTGTAGAATGAGGTTTGGAACAACAGAGGTTTGCATTTGGCATCTTGCTGATTAAACCTTGTCGAAAAAGACAAGTTTGGTTAGCCTAACTAGGAGGTAGAGGAAAGACACAGCCAAAGGGCACTGAGTTTTTTCATTGCATAATTGGACCTGATTTGATTCAAAAACAATGGTGCACAGCTATGAATTAGGCAATATGTTACTGCCTTGAGCTACTTCTACTGATACTCTGGTCAGAAAGTCGAGAAAGACAATCTCTCTGCTATCTTGCTGTCTGTGGAGCAACTAACTAAAAAAATAATTATCTAGCAGTTTCTTACCTAAAACCTAAGTGAGAATCCATTTGAGAATCCATTTGACAGATACACAAAAAAAGGTCTGCTGTTCCTGCACCTG
Source organism: Pyrgilauda ruficollis (assembly GCF_017590135.1). Classification (NCBI taxonomy): domain Eukaryota; kingdom Metazoa; phylum Chordata; class Aves; order Passeriformes; family Passeridae; genus Pyrgilauda; species Pyrgilauda ruficollis. The sequence goes on from NW_024515875.1 coordinate 1,281,029, forward strand.
GCAATTATTGTTCTATCAGTCTGGAGAGTACCCAGATTCCCTACACAGACCCATGCTGTGGTTTGTTTAGGAGAATGTCCAACAGGAGCTGTACTTCAACGATCTTTGCAGGTCTCTTCCAGCTCAGGAAATTCTGTGATTGTGTTTTCTTTTTGCCCTTTTGTCCTCTTTGTCCTAAAGTTCTAGCTATGACCCTTTTAAATATTTGAGTGAGTTTATCCTCACACAGGATGACATTTCTCAGAAAATATAGCTGGTTATCAAGATCCCAGAGCATATGTGCTTCTTGGCAGTTGGCTGGTTGCTACTTCATGGACATGAAATAGAAGAGGGGAAGGAGAAATGACAGTTTGGAGTTTGCAATTGAATTGATCAGTTTGTTCCTAGGGATGAAGAACTTTATGAGGAAGCTGGGCAAAATGAGGTTTGGGGAATTTGATGGGTGTTTGAGGAAAGTGCTGCCAAGCAGATGGGCTAACAGCAATAAAGGGGAAGTGATGGTGTAAATCAGGCAAAAAAAAAAAAAAGTGGGAGTGGAAGCACTGATCGCAAGGATGAGTGTAGACTACAAAAAACTCCACTGTCATCCCAGTGATCCTGAGTCAGTCTCGTCCCAGGCTGAGGTATAGATACTCCATGTTTTTTCCTCTATAATGAGTTCTGCCAAGAAGACCAAGTATTTCAAAAACTTGATTTTTTTTTTTTTTTTTTTTTTAATAATAACAGTCTAAGCTAGGAAAATTAACATGGTAAAACCGAAACCTTTGGCTGTGTAATACAAAATAGAGCTTAGATTGTGAGTAACTCTTCCCTGTGTTACTTCACGGGAGGTAAGTGCTTTCAGGCTCTGTCTCACTCAGCTCTCATGCCAGGTGAATTTCAGAGCGCGGCTGCTCTTATCCTCAGTCCTGCCGCAGGCTGTGCCGAGTTTCGCTCCGCCATGGAATAACCCGGGTCGGAAGGGCCCCGAGAGCGCCTCGCCAAGCGCCCAAGTGCTCGGGGCAGCGCTGGAGGCGGCCGGGGCTCGGCCCAGGAGCCCGGGAAAACAAAGACAGAGCCTGCACGGCCTCACCGCGCTGTCACCTCCCTGTCCCCGCCGTGGAAAGCGCGTGCGAATGTCCCTGCCCCGGGAACAGCGCAGGGTGTCTGTGTGGGGAGCACAGCGGGCTCGGGGAGCGCTGCCAGCCCCGGGCAGGCGGGGCTGGCCCGCGGGAACCGCAGCAGTGAGAACCGCAGCGACACCGCTCTGCTCCCACACGGAGCGGACGTGCTTCCCGCAAAGAACTGCGCAGGCGGGCCGGTTAGCTCAGTTGGTTAGAGCGTGGTGCTAATAACGCCAAGGTCGCGGGTTCGATCCCCGTACGGGCCAGTGCTTTTGTGCCCGTCCCGCCGCCGATTCCGGCGGTCCCTCGGCTCCAGCCCAGCGCCCGCGGGAGCGCGGCACCCGCTGACGGGACAGGCCAGGGACGGATGCGGAGGGGACGCGAAACAGCCGAACGACGGTTAATAAATGAAATAATGCGTGGAGGAAGTGTACGGAGGGAGGTTTTAAATCTTTCCGTAGCTTGTCGCCGAAGTTTTCCCTGTTTTGCCCCGCGGCACTTTGTTCGAGTGCTTCTGTTAAATAGCGTTAGGCCGAAAGAAATCTTGCAGGAATTCACAAGGTCTCCCCTTCCAGCGAATAATCCCAGGGAACTAAAATGTCAAGTGTTTAGCTTTGTGTTAGTGTCACTCTTCGATAGCTCTGTGTCAGGGGCTGGAAGACGCTAAAGACAGTAGGGTTTTATTGTTTTTCTTCCTGTGAAGCAGGAAGACAAGCAGATCTCCCTTGGCAGCCTGATTTTTCATAGAATGTTCTGAACTCCATATAGAAAGTAGCCAAACTTGAGAGGCACACTGTAATGCGAGTCTTAATTTTTATGGGCGTGCTATTTATTCAAGAAAAAGTTCCAGGCCAAACAGATGTTTCGTAATGGAGCACTGCAGGAGTGGCCAAGATGGACCTCTGCCAGCTCAACCTGCCTCTGTAAGTTTTCCCTCTAAGAAACTTCTCTCAGACGCTCAGGGCAGTTATTATTTTTGTCCTATCTGCCTCTGAACTGAAATGAGACTTCTCCAGAGGAGGGAAACTTTCTGGTGTAAATGTTTTCATTGTGGTTTCATTGTGGAAACCACTGATTTTGTTATTAGAGCTGCATACATGCAGGTCACAGCTTCTTTGGGAAAATGCTTTGAGGTAACAGCATTCTATTGACTTCTTTTACAAAGCCGCTAGTACATTCCTTTACTATTCAGGCCCATTGCTTACATCTTCTTCCAACTGCAGGGGCTGATTCAAAATAAGAGATAATGATAATAATAATAATAAAATGGGAGATACTTCATGCCAGAGTTCTGACATTACTCATTCCCCAGAATGTCACAAAGGTACCGCAAGGGCACATTAGAAGTGTCACTCCAAAGTCACAGTGTAACTTGTAAATCATAAAGATGAATATTCATGTTATCTAGCATCCAAACTGCTGTCATGGCTCCATCAGATGTCACGGGAGAGTAATATGGTTCTGGTTTGATGACCTTCTGTCTTGCCACTCCACTCAATGATCTTCCTCAATTCCTTTGGGTCTAGTTATAGTGGCCAAGACTTGACTATGTATAATGACATTAATTTTAAATGAACTGAAAGGAGAAAAAAACATGGTGTTCTGCTTCAGAAAAAAAAAAAAAAAAATCTGGGAATACTGTTGTTTTGTTTTATATTTCCCACTTTAGGAATCTGATTTTTATTATAGCTATGTTGCTGTATTGCAAAGTCCTTGCTATAAAACCAAGGTAATGCAATGGCTCCTTGGCCACTTTTTCAGTTTGGTTTGAATTGCTTGTATTCTGTGTGGTTCTTTGCTAGCCAGGACTGTATGGGCATATTTTCCCTGAATTTACTTTCAGCAGATGGTTGTCAGATTGTGAGGGTCAGCCATTGTCCCTAGGGGAGTCATTCCAGAGCCTGTTGTTCAACCTCAAAGCTAGTTGGAGAATAAAAAGAGGTTAAACAAACAAACCCATATAGTGGAATAATGCTCTCGTGAGGATGGCCCAGGAATTTCCATTCTGATGCTCTGCAGTGGCAGATGCTGGGGCATATTCTGGGGTTACTGTTCAGTGTTTTGTTTAACCTGTAATTGGACTGCACATCAAGGCCAAAATGGGTCCCAGTTTCTGTGTACTTAAAGTGTGGGGTGAAGCACAGCTCCTCTGTCCACAGCAGGCGTTGATGGGGAGGATGAACCTCTTGTTGACTATAACAATGCTAAATGCTGAGAGCTGAGGAGGAACCTTCTGATCAGTTGAGTAAAACCTCTTCAGTCACTGTTTCTGATTAAAAGCTATTGTGGTCTAGAGTTACACAAACCAAGTCAGCTAATTAGTTTCATGTTCTTCACTGTGATGTCTACATTTGACTTTGCACGAAATACTACTAAGAGGGCTCTTAACTCCAAATATTTGAAGGTAGCCAAAAAGTGGGTTCACACAGCATTCAATTCAGTAGATGAGTATTCATTCACTCAGTGATGTTCTGAAACATTTTCTTTTCCAGCCGCATCACAGGTTAGTTTTATAATTTCGTATATTGTGTTTATTGCTAAAATATCTAAGTCTTTTGCCATTGGGATGCTTTATTCATTCAGCTTTCTTTTGAGGGTCTTAATTATAGCAAGAATCTGAGTAGCAAAGATTGATCGGATATATCAATACAGCAATGCACAGATGCAATCCAGAAACATCATTTTTGAAATCAAAGGCAGGATGTGGTGGAAGGAGTTGCTCTTTAGATTGATTTGTGTGCAATGATGTTGTAAGTATTAATGCTATTATAGGTGAAGTTTAGCATTTGCTTAAAGCTGGGGAGTGTAGTGTTTACTTTCCACATGTTAGGAAAAAAAGGCAGCTCTATCAAAAAGCCTGATCCTGTCCTGAGCCCAAACAAAGATTCTCATTTAGTGTTGTTATGAGCAGAGATGCAGGTGGGAGGGTGATGAGGAATTGCCATAGAAACAGGCATGGGAAGGAGCCAGCAGCCAAGAATGTGGCTCAATGGGCATGGGCAGCCCAGCGCTGTGAGCCCAGGATCTGGCTGAAAGCAACCAGGAGCTGTAAGGAAAAGCCCAACAACCAGCCCCCTGTTTGGGCCCTCGAGTCTCTGAGAAACAAGGGTTATTCAATAAAGGGGACAGCAAGACAGGGACACTGGCTTCCAGTTTCTTTGCTAATCATTAAATAAGGGCCCTGATTTTTTATCTTGCAGTTCACATCAGAACAGAGTAGCTATATTTACTGCTGAAGCTGGAGAAGTATCTTCAAATTGGTATTTCTTAGAAAGTAATTGCTAAAATGAAATGTAAGCAAATCTGAGTAACATGTTAAAACCCGAGAAAGTGTGATGGACTGAATTTGAACAAGAATCAAATCTTTGCTCTTGACATAGTCTGTAAAAGGATTAAGTAACTTTGTAAACAAAATATGCAGCAATTTCTGTCACAGTTTTGAACTAATGCCTGCCTGTAGAGTTACTGAGTTTAAATAGCTAAACAGTCCTTTTTTCACTGTGTAAGAATTCACTATCAATGCCCATAGTACAACAGGGCCATGTGGAGGGCACCAAATTCTCACTTTAACCTGTGCCATATACAGGTGAAAGATAACTGTGAAAATATCTGGCTTCAGGTGTGTGTTTGTACTTGTTTTAAAAAGAATACATAAACTTATCTTACTAGATTAGAAGGAGCAGCTGTAGCCATACACCAGTGCTGTGTGGTGAGGGGCAAGTGTTCAGTTTAATCAGTATCTAGTCACTGTTTCACAAGGGAAGTAAGCTAGAAGATAACAACCTTTGGCAATATTCTCTCAGAGTTTAAAATAAAGCATATTGAATTTTCAATGGGTAAGAATTCTCTTATTTTTGCAGACGAAGAGGAATAGAGTTTTTAAAAACAAATAACATGGATGTATTTTGCTATGTCATTTTTGTCATTAACAATGTGAGGAACAATGAAGAGCAATGGGGGGAGTCTGCAGTTTGATATGCTCAGGCTTCTGTAGAAGAACTGTGCTGCTTTGAGAGGACAGAAAATGATGGGCCCCTAATATTTGGTAGGCTCATGATGCTGAACAGGCAGTGTGGTTGTTAAACTTTCTATCTGAGGCTAACTGAATCGCAGCTGGCCAATATCCATCACAGCTTTTAGAAGTAAATAATCTGATTTTCTATTAAGTGGTTAAAATGCTACATGGGATGCAGACTAAAGCATCTTCTCACTTGTCTTCCTAATGCTTTCAGGGCCAGAAATTCTGACTTTGTCTGGGCTTAAACCTAAACTGGAGATGGCAAGACAAAGTTGAAGATAAAATCCCAGGGTCCTGATAACAACTGTCCCTGGTGGTAACCAACAGCTCATACTCCTTCCTTGTACACATTCTTTTATAGCAATCTTGAAAGCAGAGAGCAAGAGGGCAAAGCAGGACAGCACGTCTCTGGTGTGTCACTCCACATACCTGACAAACCCTTGTGGCACATTTCACAGAAAGCTGCTCTGGCACTGAGCTAGATGGTTGCAACTCACGCTGCTGTGGTGTGGAACAACTGTCAAGGTGGGTTAGTTTCAAGAAATGAGCATCTGACCTTGTATGCCTGAAACAAGGCTTACCAAAAAAGCCCTTTGTCTACAGTTTCTGTCCCTTGGACTGTACTGCTGAGAACTTGTTTCGTCTGCAAAGAACAGCAGGGGATTCCCTGAGGCTCCAAAATTTGGCATTAAAAAGGACATTCAAATTTCTGTGGCTTTTCTCTTCAACCACAGAATATTCAAGTATCTGGTCAGTCCAAAATAAAATAAGTCAGGTGTCCCTGTAATTTTCTCAGTGCTTGAAATCTGCTTCCTTTTTGGCTGGAGATGGCTTTGAATTTCTTGAGTTGGCTTAGTGAAGAGTAATGAAGCCTGGATGTGAGAGCTGAAGAAAATATGGTTCAAGAAGCAATTTATTTGAGGCATAGAGGAAAGGCATGAGTAATTGTCACACACCCAGTGAAGTTTCTCTAGCTTCTTCATATGTGGTATTATGATAATCAGTAAGAACAGCTTTTTGGTGGTGAACGCTTTGCTCTCAAATTAAAAAAAAATAGTTTTAAGAAAAAAAATCTTCCTGCTTTTCACTTAAGAATGACTTTTCTGGTTTTACCCTTATATATGAAAATTGAAAAATTTAATAAAATTAAATAAATACAATTGTGTATTTTGCAAAAAAATATTTAATTTCAGCAAAACCAAGGTGGTGGGGACCAGCGTCTAACTGAGAATTAATTAAAAGACAGATGAATATACGGGTTCTCAATTCTGCTTTTGACTTCATGCCTAGGCCTTCAGTTCTTTTTTCAGTCTCTACCCATCTGTACAGAAAGGAAAAATGTCTGTCCTAAATAGGAAACACTCTTGAAAATCAACAGAGAAATGCTTCAAAAATCCAGGAAAAGGAAAGGTCATTACATTACTCTATTCTACCTGTACAACAGCAACATGTTGGGCTCATCTACTCACCTTCTAATGGCAGGTGAACACCAGTAAAAAAATTAACTCATCTGGTGATGAGTTAAAAAAAATTATTAGTCATTAGAATCTGTTCAAAGTATGAATTTATTTCTGCTAGACCAAAAGCATGCTGAGATTTCCTTAGGTTTATAGGACTTTTAAAAATAGCAATTTCTGCCTAATATTAGTTTTAATGAGGAAATTGGATTTTCTTGTTTTGTGTGTGAAACTTTACTTCTTCTCCAGCTTTGTTCTCTAATAGATAGGTTTGCAACAGCTCTGCCAGAAATGAACAGGGTAAGTTTTCTTCTAAGCAGCTGAGGTTCTAAGCAACTGATGTTGAAGCAGCAGATACGGAATACGTTTTTGTTGTATTTTGGTGCATATACTGACCTGGGTCTTCTTTCAAGAGCACTTTGGAAAGTAATTTATTTTTAGGGAATGAATCTGAGGTACAGTAACTGGCATTTTGCATGTAACAGAGACAAGAAAGAGATTCCATTGCCTGTATTTACTTTCTCACCTTATTTTGTCTTCTTTTAGATAGCTATTCTAGGAACAAGCAGCTGAAGGCAGGCTGACTGGTTTCGAAGTTTAATTTTTTCAATGAGGAAAAAGTGACTCTGCAGAGATGAATAACTACAGTACCCCAACAATTGTTCTCTTCAGATTTTGGATTATGTTCCTAGCTCACATGATGCATATTTTTCCCCTACAGCACCCTGCTAATGTCACCAGATCCTAAAAAGCAAAGTTATACTCTTGTGTAAATCACAGATGCAAATTATTCTCTAGTTATTTCTTGTCATAGCTTGTAAATGCTAGATGTTAGACAGAATCCATTTTACTCTGACAAATGTTATGGGTCTGCAAGGGAAAAAAAATGGGGCCTGAGTTTTGTCAGATGTCTTGTGACGCTTATACAAAATCTAAGGATGGGCTTTGTAGAATGAGACTTTACCTCTCTTCTGGGCCAGTTCTGTGTTCTGGCTACAATTGACCTTTTGTTTCCTCCTTCACAATCAAAAGTAAAACTGATTGTAGATTTGGGTCACTGATTGTCAGCTGGTAAAAAATTTGAGGAAAATATCATTATTGTAGTGATCAGTAAGGAAGGGAGGGTCAATAGGGGGTGGTGGAAGCTCAGAATAGAATCAACCATTTTTACAGTTCTTTCACTCACTGCAGATAAAAACTCTGGCTGTACCTTTGCTCATCTAAGTAGGAGCAGGATGGAAAATAACTCTCCCCAGTTACTGATTTGGGGTGGAGGCAGTGGCATCTTAAATGGACAGAGAGATCAGCCAGAAGCCTCCCAGCCTTTTCATTCTCCTTTCCAGTGTTGTAAAATGGTCTCCTGCACTTGAGTTGTACCAAAAGAGTCATAAAAGATCAGAAATGTATAAACCCAGGAAAGCTCAGAAGAGGGAAGGCGTAAAATTCTGTTAAGACACAACTCCTCAGACTCCCCAAAAAATTATCATGTCATTAAGTTTCTACAGATGATAGCCCAGCCTCTTTTACCTACCTAGTGGAGTTTACTTCTCAGTTTTCTGGAGAGAAAGTGCTGTCCAAGTCTTCATGCTCTAAGTTCTCCTTGAAGTCAAAATGCCAACAAGGAGGACCTTACACATGAACAAATAAGAATACATAAATATCAGTCAGTGGAAATGCACACCTTCTTTGCAATAGAGATTTGTTCTGATTTCGCTGTGTTAACTATGGATGTTTGGGGTTTTTCCTGTCACGAGCTGGAGCAAATTGTTTATTTTAAAAACAATTACACATAAACCCCAGATTTGGGTCAGGCCAATCTGTTTTGACTTGAACTCTCTTAAAAGATAAATGAAATATCTAGTGCAAAATTACCCTGTGCAAATTTCTAAACTGTTGAGATACTTGTGTGGTTAAACTATGACAATTTCCTGAATGTGAGATGGAAATTTTATTTACACTAGGAACATTTCAATGAGAGAGCATTTTCAAAACTTTATTATTTTAATTGAGATATTTCTGGTTGGTTACATTCATCATATAATTTTTGAATGAAAGGATATCTCTGTCCTTTTTAGATTAATGGTGTTTACAAAATCGTGAGATGTCTAAATACTGTAACACTTCTGAGTCACATCTAGGTGTTGATAGAAACAGCTCTACTGCACAGCAAGAAGTATTTTTCATCACCTCTAAAATGAATTTGTCTCAGAAGTACTGACTTCCAGTCTAATCACTTTAGAATGGTCTTCAACTGCACTCAAATTATCTGCACATTTTGCAATTGCTTATTCTCTTCCTATTTTCTCACAAAGATTTTATCATAATTATTTCTCTTGTTTTTATGATTTTGAAACACTTGATCTTCTGTAGCTTGCACTAATGTTCTCTTTCAGTCTGAAACACAGGAATCTTGAACCCCCAGATGGTACTTGTCCTCTCTGTTTCCAGTTGCTTTAGTATGTGTACAGTTCCTCTTCCAGTGTGGGCACTGTCACAGGTACCCTTCCTGACAGCTCTAGGTGTGCACATTTGACAGGTGACATTGTGTTATGATCTACAATGATCTCTCCAGCCTATTAGGCAAGTCTGCTAGATTCTAGTTTTAATTTGTAAATCCTTTCCTGACACTGAGATCTAGGTCAGTGATGTCAAACTTCATTTGGTGACTTAAGCAGGCACCAGTGGTCATGAGCTACAGTACTGCTGAGAATTGAACTTAGCACCCCACACTAAAATGTTCAGTGTATGTGTCATACTGTGAGACAATTGCTGCTGTTTTCTTTTATAATTACTGTGTGTAATTGAATATGATGTCAAAGCTCTCTTGATCTCTAGCTATTCAATTTTAATCACAAGGAGACGCAGTAATGGTACATCTCTTCTGGGCCCCTAGTGTAAGTGAAAATAACCTCCTGGAAGTTCAAAGGACAAAATCCCAGGTTCCCCAACAAGTGAGGCTCTACTCTGTGGTGCTGTACAGGAACTCCTTGCTTTACAGTACCTTTACCATAACTTTCATTAGAAGTACATATGAATTACAGATGCCTCTAATTACAATTAGAGGTTGGAATATGTGGGGGTGTGAGCAGTAGTGGTTTATTTTCCTCTTGTTTTTTCCATTAATACTTGGGTCTGGAAAATCTGTGGTACAATGTACCAATTTTTCTACTGTCTCCTAAACACATGAATGAATATTTAGTCCAAAATTGTCTGCTACATGTCTGGTGCTTCTTCTAAAACATATCCTTTGGTGTTTTTTATACTTCTGAACCTAAATCAGCCTGTGCTCCTGGGATTTCATATCTCCTTATGAATTCTTGCTTGAGCACTTTGTACTCCTCTTGCCTGGTCCTACCAATGCACACCTTAAACCTAGGCTTTCTTCCTGTGTACACCTATAATCCTTTACTGTAAAATGTACTTTGGGTTGTAAAGATGAATTCTTATTTGAATGCCAAAATGTTAACTTTGAATTCTTTGTATTAAGCATTTGAAGTCTGACATTGGCTCTGTCCAGCTATGCAGGCTTTGTAGCTGCTACTTCTGTGCAGATCAACTGTTTTCTATCTTATTTTCTTCCATGTCGAAATGTGTTGCAACTGTTCTGTTTCATTGAAGTGTGTCACATACCGAGGGCAGGTTCAAACCTGGGGGACTGTGAAGTGTAAAGTCTCGTATTATCAGTCTCCTTAGGCAGTTGATAGCTGCTGTGTGTTTTGTCTGGGGCTGGTTTGCGGTTCTTTGCATCTGACACCAGTTCTCAAAGGCTTTATGCTAGGAATGGCAGAAGAAAGAATTATTTTCTATTTATAACATCTGAAGAGGGAAAAACATTTACATCTGCGAGGGTTTTAGAAATTTCACATGTGTTGTAGGTGTAGTTCAAATGATAATGCTGCCTATATATTCTAACACAAAATTTAAAAAAGAATGAGATTACTTTCATCCAGACTGGACTTTTTTCCCTCAAAGTGAGAGAGTAGCTATTACAGAGGAGTGAATTTGTAATAGTCATCCTCCTTACATAAGTAATTTTTCAAAGAATAGTATATTAATGGGACATCAGAAGAGCTCTGTTTAGGTGGGGAGGAAGGAGGGAAGCAAATTCTGAGAAATTTCAGTTTTCTGCTCCAAATGTCAGTGCAACTCCGTGTTACAATTGAGCACACACAATTCACACCTAAAAGCCTCTGTTCTGAGGTTCTACAGTTTTCATCAAATGCCCAGACAGCATCATAACCCTCTGCAAGCTTGCAGTGAATAAGACTGGCAATGGTCCAAATGCCAGCAGAAGCACTTGCACAAACACAAAATGTTAGCTTTTTCTTCTCTTGTTTTCTGCCAGACACAGTTCAGCATCATTCCAGATGACATGCCTGCTGTTAAGTAAGGGGAAGGGAGTGATGAATGCCTTCAGAAGGGAAATTGTGATGCTGTGGCACCATTTGAGCATGGTCTTCCTCTCTGGTTGGTCCAAGGCCCAGCTGGTTCTGCTTTGCTGCCTGATTTGCATGATCAATGGTGATCAAGCCCATCCTCTTTGCTCACAGCTTCAATGCCTTTTAAGACGAACCCAAAATGACTCCAGTGATGTGAGGAGGTAAAGGGGGGAGGAAACCAAGTTAGTGCTGGGAAAAGGGCAGGGTAAAGGGGGAAAACCATTGTTATCCCAGCTAAATATATACAATCTTTTCATGCACTATCAAATTACACTGAGATGTTTTATGTTTAAACTTCTTTAGTAGTATGGGGTTTTATTTCCCTTCATCATCTCTGTAACTTGAAAATCAGCTGTGATGCTGACATAGTTGTGGGGAATTTTTTGACTTTCTCTGTGGCTAAAGGGTACATCGGTGTAAGGAGGAAAGAAAACCAACTCCTATTCAATTTTCTTCCAGAAGCAGTGGAGGAAAGACCGATTTGTCTCCAGTGGAATTGTTGATGGATGTCCCAAGATTTAAGTCCTATTTTCAAAAGCATAGAAAGAAAATATTTGTTTCTGAACAATACCTGTTAGAGAGAGGTTTTATGCCACTTCCTCTTTTGTTCTTTGTCCAGCAGGAGTGAGAGGGGCTGAAGAGCACTAGTGTCCTAGGAACTGTTGACTCTCCTCTGAAAATGACAGCAGACACCACGTAGAGCGACCTTGCATTTCACGAAGGGATATGTAAAATTTCACTACAGGCAAAAAGGAAAAGCTACAGAAATATATTTTTGTCTGCCTATTTTTCTCATTCTGTGTAGACAGGTACTATAGAGCCCTGAAGAAAATGGGGTGGTAATATCAATGTAGAAAGACAAAGAGCAAATGGTCAATCACACCCTAATCAAAATAATTTATTTTTAAAAATAGCATTAAAACCCAATCTTACTGCATTTTCCTGTAGGAAAGGTCACTGCAGGTGACACACAACTCTGTCTGAATTTAAAGGCCTTGGTCTTAGATCATGCATGAATTTTGTGTGTGTGTTTCTTCACAGCTAGGAGCCATCCACGGACAGTGTTGTTCCTGCTGTTGCCAGCACAGCCTTTGCCCCTGATGCTAGGCAGTGTTCCTGGCAAGCACAGGCACTTGGACTACAGCATTGCTGCTGTAGAAATAAAGGGTAGAAATTAGGTGTTACATGCAAAACAAACTCTGAGGTGACTGGGGAAGGTATAGGAGTCACAGAAATGGTGAATGAGGAGTGATTGCTCAGTGTGTCTGAGCATGACAAGAAATGTAACTCACCGGTGGCAGATCAAACCAAATATGAGGCACATCCTCACACAGTACACATTTAGCATGCTTCAGGAGGTGCTACAATTTGCATGGTGACAGAAGTGATTGGATCAGTTTAAGAAGGAAAGCCTGTTCAGAGATTTTTAAATGCAAAACTCCCAGCCCATAAGGTCTCTGCTGAACAGAAAGGAAGAGTGGTACTGCAGAAGCATCCATCCCTACTTGGCAGTTCAGTTCCAAAGGTTCTGGTATTTCTACAGGTGGGCAGAAGACACTGGGTTGAGCGGATCTGGAGTCCGTATGCTCTTCTGAAAAAACCCTGTACAAGACAGAAGGAAGATACAGAAGGTGGGGTATTTGGGGTGTGTTTTTCTTTGAGGAGAGGAAACAGCAGAGGCAACTGCCTTCTCTGGTCAAAGTCTGTGCTGTTAATTACTAATCGTTTTCTTTTTCTAATGACTTAAGCAACAGATCTGTGCTAGCCCTATTATTTTATTTTGTATAATAGATTTTCTTTTACCCTCTTCAGGTGGTGACAATCTGGTTTAAGGAAAAGCTCTTTTTTTGGGTTTTTTTTTTGGTAAGCCTTTGACTGTTCTATGTATGTTTGCATACATATGTATGCATGTATACTTACAAGAACTTGAAAAAATCAGTTGGTTTTAACTACCCTGCCATAGTGGTAGCAGCATCAGGTACATCTGTTTGTGAGAATTCTTTTGTGATTCTTCTTCATGATGTGTTCATGATTCTTTTCCTTAAAGTGTAATGTTTGCATAAAGTGAAGGGTGGCAAGTTAAAACTTTGACAACTTGAGCCTTATTTTATCTTCAGACAAGTTATTCTGAAAATTCAGGGAATAACACTCTATTCACCGTTCAGACTTTGTATGAGCTACTTGTGCTTGCAAAAACAAGGCAAGTATCCTAAGTGTAGCTACCCTGTGAAAGCAGATTAATAATGTTTGCAAAGGAAGGAGGGATGAAGAATGCTGCAGCTAATGCAGGTAAGAACCATCCTGATAGATGGTTTAGGATAAGTTTTCTGCATTTCTGTGGTTCCACAGTGAATCTGGTCATCTACATGCTAAGTTCAGGGCATAGGAAAATACGTGGAAAAGACATGGATAATTAAGTCCATTCTTCTACTGCAGGCAACAGTAATTAGATCATGAAAGTATTAAAACCACATTTCCTCTGGCTTCACACTATCCAGCAAAACTGATTTATGCTCTGAGTAACCAAGTTGCATTTGTTGCCTGCCAGCTGTGTGCACTTGACAGACAATTTTTAGCAAGTGATCAAGGTCTTCATCATTATTCAATAATAAAACCCCAATTCACTAGGAAAAAAACCCAAAGCACAACAGACAAGGAAAAGAGGTAAGGTGTTTTAAAGAGGTGGCAACATATATTGAGGTCAACACTTCAGACATTTCCTCTGAATAGGAGCAGAAGCTGCTTTCAAAGGACACGAATAAAGAAGAGGGTCTTAATTTTGGATATTGCAATTCGTATTTAAATGGTATTTGTGGACTAAAGTGCCTAGCTTTGAATATTCATATTTGAAGACTGTGCTTACTTTGTTCCCAAGCTCATTGTACTAAGAGTTAACAATAGGATCTTACAATTTTTTTTTTGTTTGTTTGTTTACATTAAACCTTGACTAGAAAAGCTTGAAAGACTGGGGTGGGAGAGAGAATGCATTTTGTAGTTGTGTGATTTACAATGGTGGTCTGTTTCATCTGTATCATCACTATGTGAAGAAAGGGAAAAATGTGAGAAGCAGCAAGAATAGATCATCATAACAACAGCAACAATGTTCTTTATCATTTTGGACTTGTCACGCTTTGAATGATTAGATACTTGGCCAATATATAATTGGTGGTATATTTCAAAAATGAGTGAATATATTCAATACTTTTGCATGCAAGCAAAAATTGTTAAAGATAGTCCATAGATTGTTTTGAGGAATTATTCAAACAGTATTGGATTTTTTTTTTCTTCATTCCACATTTCTTTTAGAGTCAGGATTTTTTTAACCTAACCTTTAATACATCTCTGTGACACTTACTTCTGCAATTGATTTATGCTTCTTTTGTCTTTTACTGGCTTGTTTGGAGATATGAAGATGTTGACAGGTAAGATATTCCTCCCTATTTTTCCTTTCTACTTCCTTTCTTCATCCCTGTTTCATACTGCTAAGAGGAGTGCTAATATTAAAAATAGATGAGATGCTGTTTTCCGATTGGTATTTGGCTCCCCTTGTTACTAGCTGAATATTAATCTCTTTGATAATGCTGCTTGTTCTTTTTGTAACAAATCTTCACAGTACTGGATGCTCTGTCAGAAAGAGCCAGGGGCTTTGACTCTGTGCCTGCTTCACTGTACCATATCTGCATCCTTTAGATAGTCCAGACCCATGTCCTAGAATAACCTGGTTTCTCCTGAGAAGGGTCTTGTCAGATCCAAGCCCATTTAAGTTAATGTCCCCTCTCTGATGAGGGCACTAAGGTCTAACAGAAGGTATAGGAACAGGCCTGGCATTTAGTAGTATTTTCCTAGAATTCTCTCCCAGGCAAAGGAATTAGGGACATGGGGGCGTCCAAGAAGAGGTGATTTGTATTACTAGTCCTCAGCAGCATTTTCTTCTGTAATTGTGTCCAGGCTTTTTCTGACCAGTGGAAATGCATCCATAATGTTCTCTGGCAAGGAGCATAACTTCATGTTATTTCAAGAAACACCTGGGACTTGACACCCCTACCTCTGGGTTTCTCTTCATGTTGTGCCCATACCTGCTCCATAGCTCTTTATTTGGGGGTTGATAGTAATTTTGGTTTTATACTTGGTATCAACAGCTGTATATGTCTTTAGGGTACCTGCCCTCAGCTACCTCTCTCCTAATTCTGCCTTCACTTCAATCTGTTCAATCTGAACAATGAGATCATCAGTCTTAATGGTTTACATCTGACCCTTTTCCCAAAGAGGTGGATGTAGCAGTTAGTTTTGGAGGGAGGGGCGCTCCGGGGTGTCCCCGGAGTGCCCCCTAGGCTGTGAGTTCGCTGGCAGCAGCGGGCAGGCAAGGAGACTCCACATGGCTTCTGAGGGTGCTGATTGATGAGGGATTATTGGGGGTCCTACCCCCGGGAACAGCATGGCTACTGAGGGGGGAGGGAAAGGGGGAGGGAGGCGGAGAGAGAGGGAGAGCCTAGGGGAGGGCCAAGAGAAGGTCTGATCTGCCTCGCACAGTTTAAGAGGGAAATTCAAAGTGGGCACGGAATGAGACTTGGGCCAATGGGATTACAGATACATGATGGTTCAGGGCAGGACCACAGGCTTGGGATATACCATGCATTTCAGAGGGGTGAGACAGTTTGTGTAGTGTTGCATTTAACTAAAATGCAACACTACGCATCACCCTTTTTTGTTAGAAAGAAAAGATAAAGAGAAATATGACAATTAACAATTTAAAAAATGAAGCAATAATTATACAGTTTTGTAGCATTAAAATAAACACAATTGCAGTGAGGATTATGTTTTAAACAGTCCATTTGACTTGATGTTCGCTTTTGGTGGTAGGCAACAAAGATAAAATGAGCATTTAATTGTAATAAATGGGTAATATGGGTCCATATTGCAGATTTTAAGTGAATTTAAAGCATGGGCGAGTGCTTAAGGGCTTCAGGCTTTAGCCCTAGGCTCATGTGGAAAAATCTCATCCTGTTAGTTGCAAATACTGCAAGGCTGTTGCAGAATGTAAAGCCGGTGTTACCTCTGCTCTAAATGCTTGGGTGGTGTCACTTTTTTAATCTGACACAGCAGGGTATGCAGCCACCATCCTCCAGGCACCAGGGGTGGTGCTTGAAGGATTAACTCAAATTTTCTCTTGTTTTGGACCTTATATTTTTTTCCCACAGAAGAAATTAGTGGTCAAAATTTTGCTGGGAGAAAAAAGAGGGCTCAACAGCTCTGAAAATCAGGCTATTAATGCTGGATAGCTGGGCTCTCTGAACACTACCATTACCTTCTGGCAGAGTTTTCCTACTCCTCTCTTTTTGTGAAATGTATCTCCTGGAGTAATTTTTTTAATGTATTGATAGAAGTGTTTTCTAGAACTGCAGGGAATCAAGATGCTTTGGTTTTGCCTGTGCAATTGTTGCTGTTACTTCATAACAGCTGAACTGAGCAGCCAGAGATATCAGGTCTAGAAATAGGGCGTTAAGAAACAGGTCATGCTTTTTGAAAGGAGATGACTGTCTTCTTTTGGACTGATCAGTATTGATAATTGTGGAAATATGCTCCCACGGAACAGAGACAGGTCGAGGTTCTACTTCTTTATTAACCTGGTTTGATGCAAAAAGGACTCCAAAGGATAAAATCCTTCTCCAGATTGTCCTTATTGATATTCTGTTAAGACAATAAGAGGCGCAGAGCTGTTTATTTAACCACTTTCTACGTTCATGTCTCCCAGGGAGCATGGATATAGAGACCTGTACTTGAAAAGGGAAGATGATTGGCTGGCTTCCTTCAGGAGAAGGTATAGAAGAAGTCCCTTTGATATCTATGTTTGGACTGTGTGCAACTACAATTTCAGCCCTGCCCTTGAAATGCAGATTAAGCAATGTTGCCAACTTGTATTCTCCTGTCAAACATTTCACTGGCTTTGGAGACTGTACACAGCTTACAATGTACATCCTCTGCCAGTGTTACTGCATCTGGGTGCTTGGTTCTGGGGTTTGATTTCCTCTTGAGCAGACGATGAAGTTCAGGTACTTGTTTGTCTGCTCCCAAGATAATACTATTTCTTGTATTTGCTCTTTTGAGTATTCCAAATTTTTGTCATTTTGTCAGAATGTGCTGACTGTGAAATAAAGATACTCTTGCATGGGAAGTGTAGGGGATGATATCATCCCACAAAGAATTATTCTCTTCCTTTCCTGCAGTGCTCTGCCTTTTAGGCAGTCAGCTTGCTCTTTCTGGCTTCTTTCCGCATAGTTTGTTCTTTTCTTTGCAAACAGCATTTTGACAATAAGGTGTCGGCATATCTGCTTACATGTTGTATCTCAGGCAATGCACTTGTCATTGAGAGAAGTTTCCATATTTAATACAAATATGCTTGCCTCTTCCCTTAGAGTTAAGGATTTACTTCCCCAAGGCCATCTAGATCAGTGGCTGCTATGGAGACATGACGGCATTTAAAAACATGATTTGAGAAATGTAATTTGAGACATTCCTAAGGAATTGGAAGGCTTTTAGGTATATCAGTCCAGATCACCACCACCCGGGGAAGGTGCCCTGAACTTTCTGTACTTTGTCCATTTTTTTTTTTTTTATTTCCCTGTGGTGTATTTTAAAATGGGCCAGAAGATCCTTCACAAACTTCAAAGCTGTGGAATTCACTTTTTCCTGTGTCTCTGGCCTGACTTTTGATTCTGAACTGGCATTATATCTTGAAGTGTTTGCCTTCTGGAGGTAGAAAGGCTACCATATTGATCTCACATTGCATGTGGTGTATATTTGCTGATCCTGTGGATTAAAATGTTGGTGTTGGGTGGCAAAAGTGAGTGTGAGGCCTGAGGTGTGTGATGAAGGTTACAATGTTATCCATAATTATAGAATCCACTTAGTGTATCCACTGTTTTAAAGTATAGAAGAAAGATCATATTGATCTCTTGGTGATGTATCCTATGAAGTGGTTCCAACAGGACAGAGAATGCCATTTAGCAAGACCTGGGAACAACTGCTGGGTTGTAGCTGTATGTGAAATTCATTTGTAGCTTTCATGGATGGAGTTTTCTTTTGACTGGCAGTAAAATGTTTGCTGATGTGTCTTTTTGACAAGGCACATTGGATCTCCTTTTTTTTTTTTTTTTTTTTACCTCCTTTCAGGCATATTGGTTTTAAGGAGACATAGTTTTTATGTAGCCAGTTCTGTAGCATTTAAGGACAGACTTTTTTGGAGAGGAGATAGAGCACGTTCTGAAAATGGGGTTTGTTTGTTTTAACTACATTTTTTAGAAGAAAAATGATGTGTTATAAGTCAACTGAAAATAAGACTCAACTTGAAAAAAGGATAAATCAGTGACCAATTGAAGACTTGAATTCCATGGTAGCTTAGAATGTTTCTGATCTGAGACAGTAGAGAGAAGAACTTGCTAGGGTTTGTACCTATCTGTACAAGGTGTACCAAAGCATTTCCTTTAATGCCAGAAGGAAATTGGGATGTCTTTTTTTTTTTTTTTTTTTTTTTTCCCTTTGCTCCTAATGAAGTATCCTTCCTTTACATGCCATAATTGTGCACTAGGCTCCTTGTCAAGCTTTAAGAGAAAACTTTGGGCAAGATGTGATCATCTGTTTAGCCAGAAAAAGCACCCCTTTAAGAAACGGAAAGAAAAACCAAAATTAAATAAAAATAAAGTCATTTGTTAAGAAGGTGTGTGATCCTCCCATTGCTTTTTCCTCCCCTTCCATTTGGTTAATCTGTCTGTTTTGAGAAAAAAAAAAAAAAATCTTGCTGAATGGCTTGCACTACAGATGGGAGCTCTGCCTGTTAATTGGGATGCTGAACTTCATTCTCTCTACCTACCAGTATCCCAGCAATACTGCACACAAGTTTTGTGCTCAAACTGAATGCCTGGAGAAATTGAGGTTGGAGAAGGTCTCCAAGATTACTGAGTCTAACTGCTAACCTAACAGTGGTGATTAAGCCAAATCTCCAAGTGCAACATCCACATGCCTTTTGAACAACTCTAGGGATGGCAATTCTATTGCTTCCCTGGGCAGCCATTCTGACATCTGTCGACCCTTCCAGAGAAGAAAATTTTCCTCATATTGGATCTAAACCTCCCCTTGAGGTACAGCTTGAGGCTGTTTTCTCACATTCTGTCACCAAGAGGGAGAGACCAACAGCCACCTCACTACAACCTCCTTTCAGGTAGTTGTAGAGAGTAATTTGTTCCCCCCTGGGGAAAGGTTTTCCAGGCTGCCGGGAGAGAGTTGATGGTGTAACTTTGCACGACCTGTTTCAAAATAAGTTATGTCTTGGAGGATCGAATTGTCTAGAGATGTGGGAGAAATGAGAATCCTTGACACCACTGATACCTAGTGAATTTGGTCAAGAGTATTTGGTCTCTTGATGACTGTTTCTCTCTGACTCAGTCTCCTGTGGCAGGACTCTTCTGACAGTGACTCCTCCCTCCACGCCCTTAGTCTGTTGAATCCTGAGATCTGCAGGGCTACACAGCTACTTGCCTCAGTAATAAACTCTGGGATGGCTGGGGTGCAGACCCAGAACAAAGCCTAGAATGGGAAACCAGGGGCTGGAAACTGATAGGATTGCTCAGCAGTGTAGAGATTTTTAAAAATTATTGTTATTCATAATTTAAACACTTGGTCAATCTTTTTCTTGCCATGCTCAAGTGTTGTGTAGCTTTTCAGCTCTTAAGAGACTTAATTTTCACTCAGTTTGTCTGCAGTTATCTTCCTTGGTTTGGATTTATTTCGGGATTGACTGAGGAAGTTATATCGATTCCAAGCCACTTTCTGATTTTTTTCAAAGCATTTCCATTGGGAAAAAAAAATTCTACTTGCTTTGTCTAACAGCCTAGAAAACAAGGCCTTTGCTTCCTTGTTAATAAATGCATACATATATGTATATGTATGTATATACATTTGCCTAATTTATGTATATGTGCATGTAAGTATATATATTTTCCTAATTTGCCTCATTATAAAAGAAATAAAAACAGCCTGGAAGGTACTAATGACTGGCAGCTGGAGATGATAGACTGCTCTAAAGAGCCTGAAAAAGAACCCTTTGATGACTCCAGAGAAGTAAAAAAGCTGTTTTACCAGTAGTGAAAAGAGCTGTGAATAAAGATAGCCTGAGGTGGTAGGTATCTATAGCAGTTTTATTCAAGACATAAGTACTGAGGAGTATCCTTGGCTGCAATACCAGGACATGGATTTATGATTTCAGGCTGTGCATGTAGACAGAGCAAGTGTGATTTTTACCTTGACAGGAGCTGAAGTAGTTCTTTCAAACAGAGTCTGTGAGAGACTCTTGAGGTTTCTGAGGTAGGAAGCTGCCAAGCCTTTGCTTCTGCTGTACTTGAAAGATTGGTGGATGTTTTGGGCATGTTTACAGTTAATAAACTGATTTGCAGATGTTAATTTGTTTTCAGTGATTGAACTGTGTTCTAATGGTGTAGAGGTTTGAATATTAGCCAGCTGCTTGGGCCAAGAGCCACAGACATCAGACTTCTTGGATTTTCTGGGACAATCTATGTTTTGAATCAGTTGACAGGGGAGGCTTGCGGTGTTTTTGGTGGGTGTGATGAACCCAAAGCAAGCTGTGACTCTCAGGTGTGTGGTGTGCAGTGTGCCAGGGTCCTGTGCTCCGTCAGAGTCCTGTGGCGTGCTGAGATGGCCCATGGGGGGATTTATTTTCTGTGGCCAGTTCCTCTCCTCTCTACAGCAACAAGTGAGACCTGGAGTACAGCTGCAGACAGCTGATAAGTGAGAAGGAGGTGTCCTGGTGCATGGGGCTTGGTGAGTTCAAGAAGTGCTTTTTCACAACAAAGCAAGCTCCTGTTTAAACTTTTGCTAATAATAACCTTTCTAGTGCTAAACAGGCCATGGCTTTGCTTAACATGTGATGAAGCATTAAGTTGTTACAACTTCATTAATGTTGGTCTTTGATGTTCTATGTTTTGATAACATCTTTGAGTAATTTCTTTTAAATTATTTTAGAGGTGTGGGAACGAAGCTTGAAGTGACAGTGAAGCAAAGTTGGACCTTTAATGGAATAAGCTGCAGTGAGAGACAAAGGCATGGCAGGTCAGAGAAACCAAAGTGAGAAATAGCAAGGGTCTCTCTCAAGGATCAGGAAGTAAAGTCACACTCAGTAGTTTAGGAAGAGAGCTGTTGAATAGCTTAAAAGTATGAGGAGAGCCTCCCCTTGCCTTGGGTCAGAAAAGGGAGTGTGACTTTTGGCTCCTGAGACCCCAATTCTCAGTTGTTCTCTTTGTATCAGAATGTAAGGTAACAAGAAAGAAGGATAGCTGCAATCCACCTTTGTATGCTGGGACAACTGACAGCTCTTAGGTATAATATTAGAGCAACATCAGAGTATCCTGAAATTGCACTGTGCTTTGCAATCCATGCCAGCCATAGAGGGACCATAGAGCAGAGTCCTTATAGATTTTGTGCTCTCCTGTGCTACTCTGCCTTTGGCCTGCTCCCAGCTCATACCATTCTCAGGATGGTATTTCTAACTCCTTTGCATCTTCTTTAACTCCAGCCAGATGGAGAAAATGGACTCAATAAGCTCCAGAGATCTTAAGTTCAAAAGCTCAAGAGAGGTTATCTCCAAGAGCATGAAATCAATCAGGAGGTGGCAGGAGGTCTGCTTGGGTAAGCAAGGAGCTCCTG
Organism: Pyrgilauda ruficollis; assembly: GCF_017590135.1. Taxonomy (NCBI): domain Eukaryota; kingdom Metazoa; phylum Chordata; class Aves; order Passeriformes; family Passeridae; genus Pyrgilauda; species Pyrgilauda ruficollis. The sequence continues at coordinate 1,302,759 of NW_024515875.1, forward strand.
GAAAAATTTGGGCACAGAAAGAAGGGTGCAAGAAGCAAGAGCAGGTGCTTAGGTGGCCAAGACAATAGGTAGGTAGAGTAACTGTTCAATCTGCCAAGGATGGGATTAGGAAAACCAAAATCCACCTGGAGGTGAGTCTGATGAGGGGTTGCAAAGAGTGGCATAAAAATCTTCTACCAGTACGTCAGCAGCAAAAAGAAGCTGAGGGAAAACTCTGCCCTTAACAGGGTAGACACTCTGGTAACAAAGGACACTTAAAGGGGTGAAGGTAATCAATACCTTCTTCAGCTTGGTCTTTAATGATAAGATTTACCTTTCAGGAATCCCAGGTTCTTGAGACTAGAAGAAAATTCTATAGCTAGGAAGAAAACCTAAGATCAAGTAGATCAGGTTAAGGAACGCTTAAACTGGTCATGTACATGTCCCTAGAACAGGATGCCACCATGCGTGCTGAGAGGGCTGAGTGATGTGACAGCATTTAAAAAGCCACAGTGATCAGGAGATGACTGAGGGCTGGAAGATAGCAGGTATCACACCCTACTTGAAGGGCAAGAAGGAAGATCCAGGGAACTATGGACTGATCAGTTTTACTTCCATACTTAGAGAACAATGGAATAACTATTCCTGGAGACTGTTTCTAGGTCTATGAATAACAAAAGGGTGAAGAAATGAGAGGCCCAGTGGAGGAGAAATAGATGTTATTTAACCTGTCTTTAGAAAGATATTTGGATTATAAACCATCTGAACTGGTGTGCTCAGATCTCTATGGTCAGAGGCACAAAATGTAGCTAGAAACCAATTGCTAGTGAAGTACCTCAAGTGTTGATGCTAGGTCCAAAGCTGTTTATCTTCCTCATTAGTGATCTGGATGATGGGAGAGAGTACTTGGACTTCTCCACATTTGCAGATGATACAAACCTGAAAAGAGTGGCTGATATGCTGGAGGCTTGATCTGCCACTTAGGGAGGCCTGGACAGGGTAGAGGATTGAGCAGAGAGAAAAGACATGAAACAAAGTGAAATGCAAATTCCTGCATGCAAGGAACCTCATGCCTGAGTACAGAAGCTTTTCTTCCACCATGCACATAAGCTCATCTAAATCTGTGCCTAAAGCTTCTCTTTCTCTTCAGCTGAAGACTGTGGCAACTTGATTCCTGTTAATGACGTCTACTAGGCTGTAAGCAAGATTAATATGGAGATACACTTACAGCTATGGACTTTTCTAACTTAGATTGAACTTCCTTTAAAAGGTTTAGTGATCCATAATTGCATTCTTCAGTAATTGTGTTACAGCATATTCTTTACATTGATCATTTTAGTTGTGCTTCAATTGTTTTTGAATTGATCACAAAGAAACTGACTGCTTTTTGGCTGCTCATCTTTAGAGTTGAACATGAAAAGATCAAACTTGGTTGGTGAAAATATCAGAATAATTTATAATATTCTGGCAAAAAATATCTGTAAAGTGAGCACTTCCACACTTAAACTTCTTCAAAATTGGAAATTCTTGGTCAGTTGCAAAAAACATATGAGTCTTTGGGGAGCTGCAAAATTGGAAATATCTCAGGAAAGAAAAATGTGATCTCTGTAAGTATCAAGAGAGTATTGTGCAGGAGAGAAGATATTGATCCTTGGTTAAGTGAATTTAGCTTGTACCCTATTTCTATCCTTGTTCTACCTAATGTAACCTATAGAGAATCATTGGGATCATCAGTTTTTGCAAGTAGTAATGGTATTTTTTTCACTTAAAAATTAAAAAATAAATTTAAGAATAGCCATTTCCTCTCTCTTTGATGTAATAAATAAATTCAATCATGTGTCCAGTGACAGGACCCGAGGGAGTGGCTTGAAGTTGTGTCAGGGGAGGTTTAGGTTGGTTATTAAAAAAACGTTCTTCACCAAGAAGGTGGCTGGGCACTGGAACAGGCTTCCCAGGAAGTGGTCACAACACCAAGCCTGGGAGGGTTCAAGAAGCTTTTGGACAATGCTCTCAGGCACAGGGTGTGATTTCTGGGGTGTTCTGTGCAGGAACAGGAGCTGGACTTCAAAGGTCATTGCGAGTCCCTTCCAACTCAGGATGTTCTGGGATATATTTTCATATATATGTATATATATATATATATATATATATATATATATATGAAAATTTGAAGAGGAAACAAAATTCTCATCTTTCTAATTAGTCCTTACTTCTCCCTTTCTCCCCCTGTCCTTACATGTGTTAATAGCAAAAGAAAAAACTGATATGTGGTTCATTACCCTTCTGTCTCCAAAATTTTTGGAATCTCTTAGCTGGATACAGAAAGAACAGAATCATGACAAAGAAACGTTGAGCTTGTCAGAATGGAAAGTGAACTGCTAGCTGGTTACTTACCAAGCTACTTTGTTCCCCTTCCCGTTTTCTTGTCTCCTAACAAACCTCTTTTGCTCTGAAAACATGAAATTTCTTGTTATACTTGAAAAAGGAAGGCAAAATGGGGTGCTGGTTTTTATGTATGCTGTATATGCAGTGCCACCATTGGAGGCATCAAGACTGCAGGAATTTAAAAATGAGGCAATTTTGCAGAAGTCCTAAGAAAAGACCTCTTATAATCTTTCATTTTAGTCTGACCTCTCATGTAGGACAGGCTTATCATGATTTCACAATCATGATAAGCCTGTCACTTCGGCTTCATAACCATGATTTCAACTTGGGTTAGTGTAGCCTACACTAATCTTAGGCATCAGTATTTCCACCAGGGAAAATGCACAAGATCTGAAGGAAGGAGCAGGTCCTTCAAATGGCCTCATATCTGATGTGTGTGGTGGTATCTGGTGAGGCAGGAGATGCAGGTTCTGCTGGACACTTGGCTGGTTAGTAAACTTTAAGGATGGGGTGCTTAGGATTGCTTGAAGGATGGGGTGCTAAGGATTGCTTTCTTGCAATCCTGTGCAGCAACAGTACCTGGTCAGCAAAGAAACCCACCAATTAAACTGGTAAGTGAAGTCACAAGCTGCTGGGAAAGTTCAGGTCAGGTCATGAGAGGAGCATGACAATCTTGCCATCTTCTACCTTGCTCTTGGTATGTAACACTTAACTTGTGTATTTATTTTTTAGAGTCCTAATAAGATGTTTACCATTCCTTAAGGAAAAGAAAATGTGTGGTGGCTAATCTGGTGGACTTGTGGAAGCTCTGGAAAAAGGTCCAAGGCAGAGTGGAATTCAAGTTATCTGTACTGGCCACTCTCCATGATGAGTTTGCTTTACTTTTTGAAGCTTCTCCTGTGTCTGTGATCAGTTGTGTTCATACACATGGTGTTTCAGTGCGGACGAGCAGGCTGCTGCAAGCAGATTATTTTTCACTTGATACCCATGCTCTGAGTGGTGATGTATGGCTTGCTATCCACATGTTGCTTGGCTTTGCAATGTCAAGAGTTAACTTCTCACTAAAGAATGAAACAATCAAAAGGTGGGAGGTGCGTGTTTGGGTGTCTACTGTTATCACTTGCTGATGCAGCAAGAAGTCTTCAGGTTTTGCTTGCTGTGTGGAACTTGTTCCCCTGTCACTTCTAATACTGTTCTTCACACATAGCTAGGGGCCTAATGTTGCTGACGCAAGTCTGCTTGTTTAATTTTATCTGACTGACTCTGGCACTTAGTGTGCTTAGTCGTCTGCTAAAAATCCTTTTGTTAAGATTGAGAACCAAACACAATACTGAGTATTTGATCCTACCTACTTATGCATGGCTAACATACTTTGCTTTTATGTTTAGCTTGCTGCTACAAAAATAATGAAATATTTATTCAGCTGTTAAGGATCAGAATTTGTATTCTCTCATGATTAAATTATGTGCAAAGGATGTTCCTTAGAGAAAGAGAAGGGCTCTGGCATTCTTCAGCACCACTGTCAGGAGCAGGTAGTATGCTGATGTATTGTTGTTTTGGCAGGCTAGGCATTTTTGCTCAACGGCACTGTGGTAAAGCCTTTGCATTTTGGCATGCCTTTTGGTGTCACAGGTGACCTACTGTGGTCGGCCTGACTCCTGATCATCTGTAACATGCTGTTGTCTCATGCATTGGCCTGCTCTGCAGCCTGTCTTTTTTTGTTAGGTTTTGTAGAATTTAAATCAACATGGCTGATATTACAATAATCTGCAGCTAGTGCAGTGTCATATCGCTATAAAAATCAATTACAATCATGATCACATTTCTAGGACTAACAAGGAGAGATAATTTTTTTTTCCCTTTCACCCTTTCTGGGGTATGTTGTACCTTTCACCTGGGGATTTTAACCCTGATCACTTAATGGTGGGTATTCTGGGCATCTCACCTGAGAGGTATATTCCTGTACAGATGAAGCCAGCTGAGAAAAATCTTAAATATATTTAGCTTACCATATGTTTTTAGAAAGCTCTTCTCCTGGAATGAACATTCTTTAAAACAAGCCTGCTAACAGGATAGCATCTGTTCATTTAGTTGTCAAGACCTAGAGTGCACTTAGACAAGAGACAGTAAATGCTAGAGAAGAGGGAAGAAGGAAATATAATTAAATGACCTCTGCTTTCCTCCTCAACAGTCATACACCCACACTCCCTAAAGAAGCACCATTTTCTTGATTCTGCATGATTTTCTTATTTCCATTAGCTTAAACGTTTACTGCATGGGTAAGCAAGCCCCAGGCTGAAATTCAGGTTGAAGTCTAGTTTCTATATCATTGAAAATCTCAACCAAATGAATCTGTTTCTGACAATGACACCAGTTGCAAAAAAGCCTCCAACAAATGGACATTTTATCAGCTTAATTTTCTGGAAGTGACTCTAATACATCTAGACCTTGAAACCTGAAAGAAGATGAGGTTTTCTGTTAGAGTTTAGGCTTTGCCAATTCTGTGAAATATTACTAAATGTGCAGCTAAGCAAGAAGCCTGTGGAAAAAGATCAGATCTTTTTCATGCCTTGCGAATTTATGTTTTCATTTTCGGATAAGTTTTTTAAATGTTCTGCCTGATGATTTTTTTTGTTTTGTTTTGTTTAACCACTATTCTTTGTTACTTCCCTGTGGGGTGGCTCTTCAGGAACAGGCCTTTCTGGTCTGCAGTGCAATCACTGAGAGCACAGTGGCATCATCTCTTTATTTTTCAATGTGAATTTGTGTGCAAGAGGAGCATTTTTATCAAAGGTAGGTTGGTGTCCTTGTCTCAGAGGAAGCAAAGGAATCGTGCAAAGGAATAGGCAGTGAGCATGTTTTTTTGTAAGGACTGGCTGGTAACATTAGATACCAGAGCATAGAGCAAAGCCTCTGGTTTTGCTAGCAACAGCTTCAATTGAAATATTTAAAAATTATTGGATTATATGAAAGAAGGAAAGCCTTGAAGAAATCTCAAGAGTTTTAGAATGGTTTTGACTGTCTCCATCAGATTGTAGTTTGTTAGAAAGCCATGCTGCTGGCAGCAATGCTGTCTGGCACTTGATCTGCATCTGCAGAGCTTTGGGAGGAGCTCACTGATCTTCATTTTAAGGTTGAGGCTAGGTCTTGCATTCTGTCTGGCAGCAGCAAAATAAGGTACCTGTAGAAGTAGAAGAGTGCAGGTGCTCTTTGAAAGAGGGAGCCAGGCCTCAAGCTCCTCCTAAGAGAAAGTTCAGTTGTTATGCTACTGTGCATTCAGGTCATTGAGCCCAACTTCTCTTACTTTGGAAGAGAAGCCTCTTATTAAGGGTTAGCATTTGAGAAAAAAGAAGAATGAGAAAGAGAAGGGAGCAAGGTACATTGCTATAAGTCATCCTTGGGTTTAAGGGCAGCCCCATATCATTTGCCTTTCTCAAAATACTGAAAAGTCCATATGAATTTGCCCAAGGAAGCAGCTGAGATATCCCAGCTTCTTTTCTGAAAGTCTTCCAGAATATAACAGATGCACCTGCAAAAAGTGCATAATCAGTATGTTCTCTTTGGGTGCTGAAGAATGAAGGCTTCAAATGCAGGATAAAGTGGGTGCCTGCCATAGAAATTGAATGCAGTAAGTAGCACGATATTCTTGCATTTTTCAAGCTGTGTGGACTAAGAGGAAAAAATAGGGATGTGAGAACAAGTTGAATTGGGGGAACACAAAGGAGCTTTCCCTAGAGGTGCTACAGTTAAGGTGTAACATGTTCAACCAGAGAGGTAAGTTCGGGAGAGAGTGGATTTCTTTTGGGTAGTGTGGGAGTTTGGCACTGTGCAACTTTATTATGTTATTTAGAGAATGAGAATACTAAAAATGGCCCCTACTATGCTCCAGGTACTTTTGACATGCATTAGAAATACATGACAAAAATACCCTTAGTGCAGAAGTAAAAATGAATATTTCAAAGAAAATGACAGTAAAATGAATTAAGGGTTGAGAGTTGACATTAATAATGCAGACTGATCTACAGCACCTTCATTTTTCATCTGTAAAATGGAGATAATGGTGCTGACCCAGTTTGTAAATGAGCCCTGAGTTCATCTGATGGAAAGTGTCACCAACAGAAGTGGTAATGGTAGAAATTGGTGTTAGAGATGTGGTATGATAGTCTTAAACTAGAATTTTATAAGTACTGGGACATCCAGAACAGTAGTTAAAAAATGCAAATATATTTAAGTGTGCAAATACTCTCGCATCATACAGGAATTCTTCTGCTGAGCAGTGATGCCTTATGGTAACCATGCAATTGCCAGCAATATGGTTTTTTATGGTCATGGATCAAACCAATCCTTTTAAAGAAACATCAGTTTTTTGACTTGGCTCCTTCTGCTGTCTGTCACTGTCAATCATCGGTTCCCTGTCACAGGCTGTTTCTTGCCACCTTCCTCTTTTGCTGCTTCTGACTCCTGAGGCCCGTTAGCCAGCTGCATACCACAGCTGAGCGCTTTGTCCTTTCTGCAGTGTTTTGAGCTTATACACCTAGGCTGTCTCAGCATTTTCCTTCTGACTCCTTGTCTTAATCCTCCTCTGTCAACTCTGCCCAACCTTTTCTTTCACCCAGGTTGTTCTGGTACGCTGAGAAAGTCCCTTTGTCCCGTTTTGCACTCAGAACTTGCATACAGTTCTGAGTGCTGGTATTTGTCAAAAGCCTCTGTATCTGGGTTCCTCCTTCACCTCCACACACAGCCCTCTCTGCTGACATTCCCACCACCCTCCTGACATGCTAGGTCTGGTTTTTTTACCTCTTCATTACATCCTGAACTTAGCTTCAGTCTCCATCTTGTTTCCAGCACTCTGACCTGGGACCTGCAACAGCCTTTCATTTCGCTCTGTCAGTGCTGCCAGAGCTGGTTTGCTCTTTGCCCCTTCAGTTTTGCAAAACAATAAAAAAGAGAAAAACCTGTGGAAATACTGTCTGAATAAATAAATAGGAAATTATAAAAAAATAGATCACTTCAAAAAATGAAGATTACAAATGTTGGACTCTCTAGGAATGTCTAGGGCAGGACACTGTACTTCATTTTAGTAATATGTTTTATTGACCTTGCTTATGATTTTAAAAAGCAAACCCTTGGCTTCTGATCATATTCATACATATTTAATTCTGAGTATGCAGTATATTCCTTTGGATTCTAAGATAAGCGGGTGAATAAGCCTTTCCCAGATCAGAGAATTGGAAGGCAAAAAGCAGAGTGTGAAGCTGTGGCAGAAATCTGTGATGAAATAAATGCCAGTGGGTCTGTATTAACATACTTATTTTTAAGTATTCTCCAAGGTCTCTTGCTTGTATTTGGTTCTGATGTGTAGAATGATTGCAAAGGAAGTAAAGAAAACACCCTTTTCTCCATATTTTTTGGCTTTTAGTTTTTCAGACTGCTAAAACTTCGAATGCTAGAGGCTGCAACAACACTGGTGGCTTTTATTGTCTCTTTGTATTCATGTGCCTAAGACCAAAACAGGAGTGATCTTACACTAATAGAAAGAGGGAGCTGGTAGAAATTCAGCTAATAATGGAAAGCTGCCTTTCACTGTAGCCATGCAGCAGGCATTCTGTAATAACAAATCCATCAGGCTTTCTCCCTTCATGTTGTTACCAATGTTTGCAGGCTTTTTAGCAGAGGAGATGTTTCTGCAAAGGAAAGGAAGAAAGGTTATATGATCTCTTTTGTCTAATATGCAACTTTGGTAAAATGTCATGTGTAGCTTTTGTAACTTTGAATTTATGGGGTTTGAGGAGTAAGTGTTACTCTGGTTTTTGATGAAGCTATTTGACACATTAAGAAATAAAGTGCTAAAGTAATCTTGAGTCTGAAAACAAAGATGGAAATAGAATAGATGTAATTTTGCAAATGGGGAGTAAAAAGGTTTTTGTGTTTGCCAGCATGCACAGTTTAGAATAATTTCAGTGCATCAGGAAATGAGCTTTAAATTATTCTAATGCGGTTGGTAAGTGGGAGCAACATAGTTAAATTTATTAAAGCTTTTTTTGGTAAATAATTGATATAATGTTGCAATAAGAGTATGCCATATATTACAAAATGATACATCATGTAAATAGATAGAGCACAATTTTCCTTCTGCTTGATGCTAGATCTCACTTTCTGGGTAATGATTGTGAAGGAGTTCAATCCGTTTTGCTTCGACAGGCACGGGTAGTGTAAGTGTGAAAAATTGGCAGGTGTGCTATTTAAATTATTTTATCCACCTCCATACAAATTTTAGACTAATTTAGATATAACATAATAATAATAATAATTATTATAATTTTATTTTAGAATAAAAAATCAGCCCTAGAGGGGGAGATAGGCCAGCCTGCTTACTACAAGTGACTGTAGGCAAAGAAAGGAACTTGATATTCCCCCCCCATGTCACCTGAATGATGTTCAGAGACCCATTGTTCTGGGCAATTTGCAGGTGTGGAACTTGTGCACTCTTCTATGTCTAATCCAAATGTTGGTTTTAATACAGTCCTGATTATCTCTGACTTTGAGCAATAGTATATTTGTGGTTTTATTAAGTCAACATTGATAATAATGGTAAACTAGGCTGTTAATTTCAATTTTGGCAGCAATTATTAACAATTCATGTCTATTTAATTTAGTACCCTCATTTGACAGGGCACATCTCCAACTTCAGCAAGACCTCTAATTATTGCAACATGAGGATTTTTTTGCTCTTTACTGTTACTGGATTGCAAAATCATCTTCACATTTACTGTTAGGAATGGGACTTGTAGCAAGTCCATTGTTTATGTGGGCACCTTGTATATTAAAGTTTTCCTAGATGATTAGAAAAGATTACTAAATATTTAACAAAGGTATGAAGCATAAGTACAAAACAGCTGTTATGTGTTCTGCTAGTGAGTCGTGATGAATTGACCCTGGCTGGATGCCAGGGGCCTACAAGAGCCACTCTGCCACTCCCTTCTACATTGGACAAGGAAAAGAGAAAATAGAATGAAAGGCTCATGGGTTGTGATAAGGAACAGGGAAAGATCATTAACCTGTTACTGTCCCAGGCCAAACAGATTACTTGAATAAATTAGTTTAATTTATTACCAATCAAATCAGAGTAGGATAATGAGAAATAAGAACTAAATCTTAAAATACCTCTCCCCCCCCCCCCCATTTCTTAATTTTAATGTTTTCTCTGCTGGTCCTTCCTCACCTTCCTCACATTCTTCCCCTTCTCGGTAGTGTGGGATCCATCCCATGGGAGACAGTCTTCCACAGATTTCTCCAATGTCAGTCCTTCTTAATGGGCTGCAGTTCTCAGTGAGCTGCTCCAATGTGGGACCCCTGTGGGGTCACAAGTCCTGCCAGCAAACCTGCTCCAGCATGGGCTCCTCTGTCCACGGCTGTACAGGTTGATAAGGAACAGGGAAAGATCATTAACCTGTTACTGTCCCAGGCCAAACAGATTACTTGAATAAATTAGTTTAATTTATTACCAATCAAATCAGAGTAGCGGCTGTACAGGTCCTGGCAGGAGCCTGCTCCAGCACAGGTTTCTCACAGAATGACAGGCTCTTTTGGGCATCCTCCTGCTTCCAGCCTGGGGATGCTCTGTGGGCTGCAGGTGATCTCTGCACTTCCATTGACCTCCATGGGCTGCAGGGGCATATCCTACTCACCATTGTCTGCACCATGGGCTACAGGGCTCTGGCACCTGGGGCACTTCCCCGCATCCTTCTTCACTGCTCTTTTCTGCAGGGCTCACACATATTCTGCATATTCTCACTCTTCTCTACTGCTGAAGTCACTTTGGTTTTGTTGGTTTTTTTTTTGGGGTGGTTTTTTTTTTGTCTTTTTCCCCTTCTAAAATACAATACCACAGATGTATTACCACCTCACTAGAATCTCATGACGCCATTCTTGTATTCAGCTATAAACATAATCTCAAATATTGTGCCCAATCCATGTAGGAATTCTCACATAAAATTGTCCAGGGTTGTGTGGCATTGGATCATTACAAGATTACTTCATGACTGAGTGTTTATTTTTCTCTTGAACTTTAAACAACCCTTTTTTCACAACAGTGAAAAAGACAGTGTCCCATCTGTCTCATGTCTCTGGACAGCAGTCACTGTCAAAGGGGCACTTTGATAGATCTATTAGGAATGGCAAGTGAACTTCTACTGCTGACTTCAACTTTCATACTCTTTCTGGTCTGTATGTACGACATCCCTTTAAGTGGTATATATAAAACTATGCAGATGATTAATGGGTAACGTGTCTCCTGTAACACTCAGGTATTGGCAAGACATTGTCAGAAGTGCTGGAAGGTACATAAAGGGATTAATTTAATGTGGTGTTGCACCAGTGTTGTGGTTAGCAATTTAATAACTGTACTTACAGAGCAGTACTGTATATATAACTATCAAAAATCAAATATTTTTGAAATGTCAAATTTTCCAATGAGATGACGAGTCAGAGGTGCCTCTTTAGCAGGAGGCAGAAATATGGCAATGCTTAATATTGTTGAAAGAGTGGATAGATAAGCATTCTCCTTCCACTTCTGCCTTGCTTTGTGATACAGGTTTGTCGTATGGCTGTAGTGGTATCAACCCATAGAAACATAACTTGAAGTAAATGGATTTTCTGCTGGCATGTCTCACAGCAAGTTTTTTCCTTGTCTCTGGAGTCTTTATCCAAGTCTGCTGGCATTAGTAAAACAAGGTAAATAGTTACACAACAATGGTATGGAAACATTGCAGCAATCTTAGTAAATGCATTGAGATATTAATGTTCATTCATCCAACTAAAAGACACCCAAAACATTCAAGAAAGGACTGCAGAGATTAAACATGAAACAGAACTTGCTGTGTTATCTTCACCTCGTCTGTCATTTGCTCAGTTGTTTAATTTTTCCTCTATTCTTTCTAGGTGCACTAGACATTGTGACAGCAATTACAGTGTAACCACAGTAGTTGTCTGTTCAGATTAGATTGATCTGGAGAACTAAAGCAAATTGTGTTCATTGTATTTGTATCGCAGGTTAATTCTTCTCAGAGCTGTAGCTTTGCTTGGCTGTGATATCCCCAATTTCCCCTTCTTGTCCAAGTTCTCCAACATCTGAACTTTCTAGGCTTGTCACATGGTAATATTTTGCACCAATCCTTCTCTCCTGTCTTGCTCTGACTGGCTTACCACAGTGCCTTTAAAATAGGTGAGTGATCCTTTCAGATTGTCTGACTAGCAGGCAGTTAGAAGTGAGCAATGTGTATTCTGCTAAAAGGTAGGTGAGTGGGGTGGAGGTGAGCCCACACTGAGGAAAGGACCCAAAATCTCTCAGCACACACCTGCATTCTCTGCTAAGGGGGAGAGCCTGTGGCATGCGGGGTAGTGGGACTGTGAACCACTAGACTGGAGAACAGGGGAGAGTGGAAGAGGATGTACCAAGCCCATCACTGTGTGGAGGATGAATGTCTGTTACTGAAAGTGATGGAGGGAATAATGAGCAAAAAAATTTAGGGGTCATAGGAAACACTTCTTCTGGAGTGCTCATTAAACTTGTTCCTCAGTAGCAGGAAATAAATATGTCATTTTTGCAGTGCTCGAATCAGGTAGAGTGACTCTTTTGCTTGGGTTTTTTTGGGATTTTCAAATCCAGTGACTATTGCTTTTAGTCAAAGTCTTTTCTGAGCTCTGTCAGTGCTCTCCTCTTTTTCTTTTTTGCTTTCCCTTCCTGCTTTTTTGCTGTCATGTTTCTCCCTGAACTTTTGGTTTCAGTTGCTGTTTCAGTCCTTCTGCTGTCCCTGTAGACTTTGAAGTGGGAGGCAGAGTGGAAGGAGTAAGTGCACCCTGCAATGAGGGGACATGGGGCGGTGGTGGGGTAGTGACCCCTGAGGCACAGCTCTCTAAGAGGCCTTGTGCAGACAAAGGGGAAAGATAGAATTAATGAGGAAGGCTGTCAAAGTTTTCTTGCTTGTTTTCAGGGCCTGTGCTCCTCTTGTTCAAACTGAGTATTTGAGCATCCAGGCAGAGCAAGAGCAAGCAAGTTTGAATGTACAGGGGGCATTGAAACAATTAAGATGATATTTCTGGTTTGGGCTAATATAAATTTTCCCCCTTCAGCTGTTCTGTCTTCAGTGCTGTTTTTTTGTCTCTTCTTGCCAGTTATTGGCACTTGTGACTGCTTTCTGGCATTATCACAGCCAGCTTGTCTGGATAGTCTTTTGTGAGGGTTGTCATGGGATGCTGGTTTGCTCAGGAATGGTTCTTCTCTGTTGGTCAAACACAGTATACATCAGCTTTTATCCCATCTTAATTTACTCTAAGAAAATCTGGTTTCTTGGAAAAGAATCCTTCTCAGTACTTTCAATGGTAGGATATCACTTGTAGGAAAGAAGTGGATTAGTGTGCTGAAACTGTGCAGAAATAGAAGAGTATTTTTTAGTAATTGGGATGACAGTGTTGTAACAGGAATTTTATGGAAGGTTGGAAGGTAAAGCATTTTAAAGTAAGCTTGATATTCTGCTATGTTACTCAGCCCTGGAGCCCAAGCAGCAATCATGGGACACTTCCACTTTCTCCCCTACTCTTTCCAACTAGTTAGCCCACATTGTGAAGTTTTTTGAATAAATCCCTATAGGAGCTGTGAGAAATGCACATTTTCTGTTGGCTGGCTTTTCCAGAGCTAGAATTATGCTTGGGCAGAGATGCTTAAATCATTCAGAGGTGGAAGCCTGGTCATACTAGGAGGCAGGATAAATGGACATAGATCCTCAGCCTCCACCTCTGACAGCTGATTTCAGGGTAGGAGTTAAAGCAATAACTACACACCACAACACTTCTAACTTATTCTCTAGGAGTTTTTTTTCCTTGTTTGTCTGAATTTTGAGGTTTTTTTCCCACTTCTTTTCCCTACTGCATTATCTAGAATTGAGCTGCACTGCACTTCCACAAGTTATTCTTGTGTGTAGACTGAATGCATCAGGAGCAATCAACAGAAAACAGGCTGTAGATGGACTGAGACTTGGAGACAGGTCTGGCTTAGTGATGGGATGCCAAGTGCTCTGCTACCTGAAGCTTGGTGGTTTGTTTGAGACACTCTTCCTTGCTGGTGAGCTGAGCCTGTTTGTACTGATGTTTATCTGCAACAGCCCTGTCTGATCTAACTTTGCCCTAGGGGGCAGAGACAGGTATTTGCATGAGAGAACAGAGGAAACATTTTTGAGTATAAACAGCAAGTGAAAGCATAATTCCTTCACTGCATCATTCAGAGTCTCTGTTTATAATACTTCACCTCTAGCAGGTTGTGTGTTATGGCAAATCTTTGCCTAGAAGCTTATACTCAAAACTTCAGAAATTATAGCAGAAGTGGAATATTACCCTCACCAGAAGACCTACTGGAGGAGCAAAAGAAAAAAATCCTTACTCAGGTCAATGGCTGTTGCTTTTGCTGTTGCTGGAAGTTGAATGTTAACTAATACTTAGAGGGCAAAATTAACATCATTGATAAATTCCATTTTATTACTATAGAAGCCAAACCTCAGGGTTTTATAGATGGTCTTAACTATTCCCCAAATGGAGAGGCTGAGTTTTATAACTTTTAAAAAGGCTTGTCTTCTTCAAGCCATTGAGCTTATTGAAGACCACTTAAATAAGTTGTTTGTAATCATTGCTGATTGTTTCCCTTTGTTTGTTTAACAGACTAAATCTATTTATAAATTCAGTTTCTGTTCCCCTGTGACTGTCATTAATGTATCTACTTATTTTACATCAATTACCACTGCCATGTAACTGAATAGACTAATATAATCTGTTGCTGTATGATTTCTCAGTGCACATTCATTTTAATCCCATATCTTTGATCAGACAGTTCCAAAACCACATTAGCCAAATCTCGTGCCTTGTATTTTCATTTTTTGCTAGTTTGCTAGTTCTCTGTAGAGATTTTTCAACATGCAGAAACTTTCTCCCTGCTCAAAATCCTTGTATTTTATACCACTTTCCTAATATTTTTTTTCCATGGTGTTAGTATATATCTTTACAGGAAAATGTGAATGGAAAAAAAAGGCTTTCACCTATAATATTCCATATAATTCCATCAGGAGGGTGAAATCTACTCTTCAGCTTCACAGGCTGCAAGAATTGCTGTCACTATCAGGTGCTGGCAATCTTTATGCAAGGATTGATTATACCAGGGAGAAGAGATCTTTCCCTTCAGGGAACTTCAGGGATCGTTTAATTATTTGTGTGATAATACATCAAACAAATCCAGACAAATAGAAAAACAAGGAGTGGTGGATAATTGTGTATATTATGCTAACTGTAGCAGATCAGCTCTGGTAATGCACATTTGGATGATATGTGTTCCACTGTCAGTCTCAACAATTAAAAAAAAAAATCCAGCAGAGACATAGTTTTTAAAATCTCTGGGGTATAATGAAAAATGAAGGCAGCATGTGAAAGGATGCCCAGGCAGCTATGGGCAGACTCAACAGGAATCAGCTGCAAGCTGCTGGTTTCTAGTTCTGAAGAGATAAAGGGTTTTGCTTTTGAATCAGGGAATGTTCCCTGAAGCCTCTTCAGGGAAAATGGTGGGGTTTTTTTGCTTCTCTTTGGGACACCATTACCCTGAGGAACAGCCCTGGTCTGAGAGGTTCCAGTTATCCAGTGAAATGCTAATTGCTTGCGGTAAAAATTGGACCAAATCCAAACAATCTCAAACAAATCTTCCTCTCTATCCAGCTGCATTTCAGCTTACCAGCTTTGTTCCTGAACTGTAGGTTTTTCAGTAGGTGTAAATATAGTCCTCAAAAAATATTAAAACTGTCATTTTCTGCCTTAAACATAGGCTCTATATTTTTTCAAGTTAGGATTTCTACATACCTGCTGAGATGAGCTGAAAATCCCTTCTGTTGAAGAGAATTGACACCCAGATTTCAGAAGAGCTGCAAGTAGTATTAGACATAAACCTGTACTACGATACTGGAAAAAAAAAAAAAAAAAAAGGGTATTGCAGTAAGACTAAAAACCTTGGAAAGGATGTCTTCCAAAAATACTGGGAAAGCTTTTACTGGTGAAGACTATCTCTATTCACATCTGTGGTGACCTACACAGATTATAGTCATGTTTGCAGCAGAAAACCTTCCATGAAGTCAAGAGTCAAAAGGATATATTGATTTATTAGCCAATGACTATAGCGCTTGTCTTGCCTGGGACTTATGAAGTTCCTCAACATCTCGTTGTCTCTGTTTCTCCTGGTGCTGTAAAGTTGTACTGCAAAATAAGCGCTTCCTGAGCATTCTCTTAGATGTGCAATACAAGAGTAAGAGGCATCCTCAGTTACACTGAGGGTGTAAGAGCTGAGTGGTGCAGGGCTCACCCTCCAGCGCGTATGGATTTGTTGATTAAGAAAATGCCTTGCAACTGTCTACTGCTCAGCCCTTTTGATCTTTTCTGCCCTCTCACTTCCTATTGACTGTTTCTTTATTTCCGTGGTGTTTTTAGGAACTCTTTGAGTTTTCATATTCAGACAGCTGAGGGATGTACCATCTGTCTAGCAGGCACATAAGGGCCCTGAAGATGGTCTAGTTCAGCAAGTGCATAATATAATACAAGCCTTTCTTTTGTGATGAGAGCCAGCGTTGTGAATAGAATTGGGAAATCAACATCTTTCTTTTACAGTGAAAAGAAAAAGCCCAATTATGGGCAGTGTCTGAAGAAATTCATGCTGGGCTAGACCTCTGGGCCACCTCACACAGTGCTTCAGGTCCATTTTTAGAGGTATTTGTCTGTATAGTGCTCGAGACCTTCAACATAATCAATTTTTGTTTTCTTTTCGTGATCCTCTCTCCTCTTAACAAAACTGCTCCCACTGATTGATATATTTTAATGATTGCTCTCACCGTATACTCCATACTATGGTGATTTACAGTCTTTAAGAACTTTTTTATTTGACTGCTCCTTCCTACTCATGTTTTTGTCTCTTTGCGGCAGATGCTGCACTGATACTGTAGTGCTGACGAAATGGAAATTATAAGGAAGTACTTACCAACCAACCAACCCTGGCCAATCTAATGAAACTGTGTGGGGAGAGGAGAAGAATGACAATGTGAATGTTTAAAAACACTTTATGTTTAGCTCATCCACCTGAGCAATCTATGTTTGTATTGAATAACCTTGTTCATAATTCAAGAAAAAGCCCAAAACCAACAAACCTAAATCATAAAACCATTTTTTTGAAAGATATTTGTCTGGACATTTAGTGAGAGAATGGCACTTGTAGAGCATCTCACAAAGAATTTCATGAGGCAGAGACCCTTTTTATTTCTATAAATGTATTTTTCTTTCCCAGTGGGATGATATTCTCTACTGTTAAAATGGTGGCTTAAGATATCCAGAGAGCAGATATGGAGCTCTGGGGATTTTTGCAATTGTGTGTTAATCTGTAAAAACAGAAGCATCGAACATAAAGAAAAGTTCTCTGGAATTTAAACACACTTAGCCCATTACCAAAACAAAATATTGTATGGTTTTTACTCTTATTTATGAAGTAATAATTTCTCATTTTTGTCATTCCACCTCTATTTTACTTCATAAAGAGAAACCCTCTGAGAATTCCTTTCCACTAAGTAGGGATGCTTTCCAATTGAACAACTCCTGTAAAAATACCCGAGTCACTTAAGTGAGCAGGATTTGTATCTACCTTCACCTTAACTGTTTCCTATTTCCCACAAGACACCCTGTCACTGAGCTACTTAAGCCATATGAACAGCACAGCAGCAACACAAGCAAATCAAGGCTGGGTTTTATAGCATTTTACTGTGTCTTTATAGTCTCACAGTATTGTTGATGCTATTGTTTCTGAGCTGGAGAAAATCTATTTGAAGCAAGCAACTCAATGAATATGGTCCTTTTATTCAGATAATGAATTATCTGTGTAGAAACTCACATGAGCAGAAGCCTTTGTTGCTAAAAAATTATCATGAGAATAGTTTAGACAGAACGTGTTTTGGCTGACTGTCTGTCTGGGTGCGTGCAGCTATCTAATAATGATTATGTTAGTTATTTCCTACATCCTACTTGCTGTTTGCTCCCTCGGATTGATGTCCTGTGTCAGGTGGTATTTTTTTCCACTCCCAAACCCACAGAGGAAGTATCAAAATCTTGAGAAATGCACGTTCCTTCCATACATTTGACTGTTCAGACAAAGAAACATATACTTGTGTTATAGTATATATGTAAAATGGGTAAACAAAACAGGGAGGCAATCAAGAAAAATTTACATTTGGATGATGGTTTACAAGAAACTATTTCACATTATTTGCCCAGCTCACATGTGGGAAAAAAAAAAAAAAAATTAAATACTTTACTTGTTCACAGATGGCACATAAATAGTAACTACAAAAGTACTGTGCTCTTTACATGGCTGGATGTTTCTTTTAAAAGCCTATCTGCATTTTTTTATAGCAGTTTATCTATCTTAGCTACCTCTATCTCCCCTATTACTATAGCTTTTGAATTTCTCATAATGCTTAATGTATTTATCCTCATAACATCTCAAAAAATTGGAGGTGCTATTATCTTCTTTTTATGGGTCTCTTATTTATGGTTTTGTTCCTTCTATTTTTTTTATTCCAAGATTTTGGAATCTGGAAGATTGGCTGAAGAAGTAAACTGGCTTGAAGAAGTAAAAGCTTGTGATACACCCAGCCTTGATCTCCCCTCCCCAGTCACCATTAATAGTTACTGTTGCTTCCCCTCAGCCAGGCTGTCTGTGAGGAATTCCATGATGCATTCTGGGCAAAATGAGTGGAGGAACCAAACGCTTTCTATTTCATTCTCCACAATAATCTGACTCTTCCTGGCTGACGTCATGGCTTTGGCTGCCATATGAGTAGCTGAGATGAAAGATGTGAGGTGACAGTGGCTGGAGAAGAGGACCTTAGAGGATGAAAATCTCAGAAGAAGGAGATGGATGCCAGCCCTGGAGGGTGCACTGTGGTAGTTCCACTCTGCCTGTGAAAAGGAAGATTCAGTTCATGTGCCTTAGCTGTGTGTTGTCCCCATTTTCCTTGTGCCAGCAGAAGGCCCCGAAACAAGGGAACGATTAACTCTGCAACAAAGCTTTGAGCAGTTTTCAGCAGGGATTTTTTTTCCTTGCCCACCTCACAGTGCTCAGGTAAGCCTCTGTGCTGGAGCAAGAAATTGAAAAAAATGTGCCACAAGTAGTTGTTGCTGAGGAAGGTCAGAATGTCCCCTATTTTAGGAATGTGTTGGGAAACTTCTCTCTTGACAGATTGTCTCAGTGCACTGCAAGGCTGTGTGTGAAGTGACTGGCCAGAGTTATGCAAAGTCTGTAGGAGAACAGAGACTTCTGCCCATGTTTTCCAGGTTCTTGGCTGCAGGCTGTCTTAGTCCATCTGTGAGCTGTTCACTTCTTTTGGTCTCATGTACTTGTTTCTGATTTTCTGTTGTGTAATCCTAAACATGATGGTTAGAGATTTTAAAAAATGATATTTCACATGGGACCTGATTAACTAAGGGATTTATATTGTCAAATAGTCTCATGCTTGTTATTCAGGGTTATGTTAAAATATTGTTTATTAAGTAGGACTTCCATATTTGGTGGTTTGTTTTGTTTCTGCAGAGGGATGCATTGCTAATTTTAATGCTGGCCCTCAGATTTTGTTATAGCTACCTGTGTCTTTCTAGTAGGCATAAATTGTCTGTGTCTCTGCTTTCACATTTTCTAAGTTACTCTTTGCTAACAATTACCTATTATAGCAGTTCCAGTTTCAGAAATTACTTTTGTAAAAAATGTAAATGGTCTTTATATTTTGCTTTATTTTTCTCTATTCTGGAAGAAGTGTAAGTAACTGAAATGAGGATATGTGAGTTGTTTATATTGAGTGTGTGGAAATGAATATAAAATGACTTATTGAAGTGAAACATTTTTAGTGTATCAAGACATAGTTTTGCAGTTGTTATCTAACACCCACCCACTGTATTCCTTCATATTCATAAGGAATTTTGGAATTTTACAAAAATGTTGATAATTAAAAAGTATCAGACATTATAAAGTTTCTTAAGTGGTGGAAAATCTAGTTCTGATAAATTCTCCATGTTGATGGCCTGAAAACTGTGAAAAAAAATCAATCTGTTTCTTTACAGATTTGACAATAGTTCAGATATAAATTATGGAAGCAATTTAGAAAAAGCCTTTGTACCTTAACAAATTGAAAACACTTCTAATAAGGGATTTAAAACAAATTGTTCATAAAATAAAAAGGACAAAGCAATAAACAGGAGAGAGGAAGTGTAATATTAGCTGTGAGGAATAAGATGAGAGAGTTTTAAACATAGAATAAGAAAGAGTAGAAGAGCACATCGAAAGCCAGATTTGACTACTGTTGTGTTAATATGCCCTTCTGTTTTAAGTTGTAATATGCAGATTTTATTGCAGTATGTAAACAGGGTTATCTGGAGTTCCTAGTCTGCATTCTTCTCTGGCTTGGAAAACTAATTTCAGAGACAGTTAGACAGAGCAGAATGTCCCTTGCAAGTCATCAAGAATTTCTTTCAATGCTTTAGTTTCCTAAACTCGTTGGTATTTTTAATGAGAATGGGCTATTTTGGGGTTTTTTGCAATGTCAGTTATTCCCACATTAAAATATACACTGTAGAAAGTCTTCCATGCATTATTTCTAAGCCTTTCTTTTAAACTTTTCCTTAAGATTCTGGTTCCAAACAGAATTCAGCCTCCAAGACAAGTTTAGCTCTTTGGACACTTAAGAAACTGTTTCCCTACGGTGTCAGTGATGTAGAAAATCTCAGAGACATCATAGAAGGGGAAGATGATTTTATTTTAAAACAAAACTGATTTCAGTTTTTTGTACTTCTGCACTTAACTGCTTGTAATGAAATGTGTAGCGGAGTGTGAGACTGAGTACGCTGTTCAGCTGCCTGGCTCCAGGAGCAGGATGTACGTGTCCAAGTTCTCTGTGCAGGATTTTGTGTATTGATTATTGATACAAGGGAAGCTGGTTACTGGACCAGCATCTCCAGGCTGCTGGTCTTGTGATGGCTTTTTTCTACCACTTAGGAGCTTGTAGTTGATAAGCCTGTGGGAGACAGGAAGTCTCTTCTTCCCATGCCACCTTTGTGGTTAGTTTGGGTTTATTGTCTGTCTTGCAATCTGGATGTCTGGAGAAGCTGCACATAGATGTGCAGCTAATCTAAAAACTAACTAGCTAATCTGAGAGCTACCAACACTTGTCCTTCATAGAGCCCTGCTCCTGCCCCTCTTCCTTTTCAGTCATTCTCCATGACTGTCAATCCTGAAATTTCTCTGCAGAAATTCTTGGCAAATGGTGGCAGTAGCTGTAGATAAATAAGTATGGCTGTGTGCTATTCTTCAGGCTCTCAAGTCTCCCTTCCTTTCTTGGTCTCCCTATTTGTAGTGAGAGGCATGAAATGAAAAAATATTGACAGAACATTTTTGACTGAACAAATAAAGTAAAATCACATTTTGAGCAAACTGGTGGATTGCATCTTGCTGCATCCAAATTTGTTTATAACTTAGCTGATAAAAATCTGCTTGCTGGTTTTAGGAGAATTCTTTTGGGTATTATGTATTACATTGCTGAAAGAGCTGTTCAAATCAAGTTTTATGCTAAGGCAATTTTGTTTGGTGATTGTTTGGTACAATAGTGAAAGAAAAAATTATTGTTTTAGTGGTATCCTCTGTGAAATGGTCTCCTTCCGTTGTTATTGGTTCCAAAGATTTCAAACCAGAAGGGATCCTTATTGTCAACAAGGCTGACACCTGCATATATAAAAAGTGCAGTTTATCTGGTAGCTCTTGTATCAGTCCTTTAATTTTCTGCAGAGCTAAAGCATAAAAAGGTACTGCAGAGAAGTCAAGATCTCCAGCCAGCAACTCTCCTGTCTACTTTGTTGTTCAGTTTGCAGCTTAAATTAGACATTACTTGAAAGTCTTTCTCTATAGAGTATTTCTTCACTCAATGTGAAATGCATTAATGGTCCAGATCTGGTTTTAAATACATCATTAACAAGATAAAAAACTGTCAGAAGCAGCCTCTGATTTATCTGCCTACTGATAGGGTACTCACCAGTGCTCACCAGAGCAGAAGGAAGTTCACTCCCTTCTCTAAAGCCATTGTATGAAGTTTCTCTGTGGGTGAGCTCATAAGAAATACTGTTATGCCTAATGTCAAGTAAGGGGTGTTCAGGCTCTTATTAGCTGTTAATGTATGACCTTAGTAACTAGAAAAGAAATAGAAATTTTCAATTAAATGTGACATAAGCTTGGATATAAACATTATATAAATTTATGTATACTTTGTTGATATGTATTATATGTGCTCTCTAATATACAGCTAGTACTTTTTATTTTCCAGCGTTTAAACTGTTTTAGCACCTGGAATTATGCTGGCATTATATGAAGCAGTCTGTTGCAAAAATTAACAACAATAAAATTAATGTCAAAATCAATGTCAAATTCACCACAGGGTAAAATATATGTATATGTGTGCATGTCTATATACACACAAAAAACTCCAATAGCCACTAGTTTTCTTAACAATCTACATCTCGTTTCCTCTCTAAATTGCTTCAACATATGAACAAAATTATTGTTCAATTACAATATTAAATTTTGTGTCATTAAAAATCATGTGAAATACTGAAAATATAAATCAAAGTATCAGTAGTATTTAGGGGGGTTGTGCTTATATAAAGTCTTCTTGCTTTAGCTGCAGCCATGAGATCTGGAATTACAATCCTATCTTAATGAAACCAGTGCAATGAAATACTGTAAGAACATGAGTTTTTAGAGGCTACCTATCAAATATTCCAAGGTTAAATAATGGTAGGAAAATGGCGATATCTTAACATAATAGAGTGTTTTAACAGGTGGGGAAATGTGTAAGTTGTGATTTGGGATTTCTTTCTATCTATTCTTTGCCTTTGATGCCCTGGCAGCCTTTATTTAAAAAGCAAAAGCCAGATTCTGCAAGTCCTTGTGTAGTTGAATTGGGTCATACACTTTGTACCACTTAAATTGTTCCTGTGCATGCTGATTTTGACTGGGGTAGAATTAATTTTATTTACAGTGACTAATATGGGGATGTGTCTGGGATTTGTGCTGAAAACAGTGTTGATAACACAAGCTCTTTTAGCTATTGCTGAGCAGTGCTTACACAGAACCAAGGGCTTTTCTGCCTGTCACCCCACCCCACCACCGAGTGGGCAGGGGGTGCACAAGGAGCTGGCAGGGGACACAGCCAGGACAGCTGGCCCCAAGTGACCACAGGGATATCCCACGCTATGTGGAGTCGTATTCTACATATAAAGCTGGGAAAGAAGGTGAAGTTCAGAGTGATAGTACTTGTGTTCCAAAGTCATGGCTGATGGAGCCCTGCTTTCCTGGGAATGGCTGAACTCCTGCCTATCCACAGGGTGCATGAATTCCATGTTATGTTTTGCTTTGCTTGAGTGCCCAACTTTTGCTTTACCCTATTAAATTGTCTTTGCCCACAAAGTTTCTTACCTTTACTCTTCCAATTTTTTGCCCATCCCAACTGTAGGAGAATGAATGAAAGGCTATGTGGTGCTTGGTTGCTGGTTGAAGCTAAGACATGGCAATGTGTGAGAAGTTTTGCTAGATTGGCATTTATTTTTTTTTTTTCACTTTGCCAAAATGTTATTCATGGCAGAGGAAAAAAAAAGATTTTTTTTTCTTGTGAACTAAATCTTGCAGAAGATTTCAACAAACGTGGTTATCCAGGTTATTAACTTTCCTTCCTAATCCATTTTAGTGTGGGGAAAAAAGCCTACAAAGCCCTGATGAGGTGTCTATTAAAATATTGGTTTTATTTGTGTAAAATTTATCTTGGAGGGTGCTATGGATCTGCAACTTAACCAAGACAGGTACATAGCTGCTTAGTGCTGCCCAAGGGCATATGATTGTTGTTGAGTACATCAGATCCTATAAAGTGGATCAGATGCCTCTGTCCCAAGCTCTGCAAACTGGAGCAAAGAAGATGGGTTTGTAACGTTACCAGGAAGTCACTGCTTTGCTTGTTTCAACATTTGCCAGTATGATGTTAATCTATCATAGTCATACATGTGCTTTAATTTTTATGGCAAGTGAGTGGGATGGGGGGAGAAGAAGAGGGAGAATTTGAGTATAGAGAGGAGATTACGTATAGATTACTTTTATATGCCGTGGTTCATGAGATATATTGACCAGCAGCACTGAGATATTCTGGGCTCTCCTCCTGAAGGATGAGGAGATCATGGCTGTGTCTTTTTCCTCCTTTTTTTTTTTTTTCCTTCTCATTCTCCTGGCTCAATTCTCACCATTTTCCTGGACATCTGTTTATGTAGTAAGATCTTCAGGGGGGCACTCTTCTTCTCTTGTAGTGCCTCAGGGGCTTCTGAATAAAGTTGGACTGTCTTGATAACATTAACTGATTTTCTGCCTCGAGACGGTTTTACTTTTAATCCTCAGAGTGTAGCTGTCCCTTGATCTTTTACAACAGAAATATAGTAGCACAGATAGAAAACTTTTTAATTTGAC
Source organism: Pyrgilauda ruficollis (assembly GCF_017590135.1). Taxonomy (NCBI): domain Eukaryota; kingdom Metazoa; phylum Chordata; class Aves; order Passeriformes; family Passeridae; genus Pyrgilauda; species Pyrgilauda ruficollis. Next base: position 1,326,733 of record NW_024515875.1, read on the forward strand.
AAAAAAAAAAAGAAATTAATGTGTGTGCACAGTATGACCAAGTTCAGATCCCTAAAGTCAGACTAACTCTATTTTTAAACGTGCAAATTAGAACTATGTTAACATATGCAAGGAGTGGGTTTTTTTTGTCTTTAATATCACAAGCATTAGACACAGATCTTCAGAGTTCACTTTAATTCAGACTTTTCCCATCTGTCATGGAACTGCAAAATTAGGACACATCTCATCCATGGCTTAGTGGGGAGCAGAAGGGAAGTAGAGGCCTGTGCTCTGCATGAAGGTTTGCTGCAGGTGGTTTGCAAAAATGTGACCAAAACAATACTGAGGACAGGTTATGCAGGGTGTACATATTTCCTGGGATGTTTGCCTTAGACTGCTTTCAGCTTTGGCCTGTGCACAGAATGGCCATTCAAAGATGCAGAGCCTTAGGTGTGATGCTGGTGTGAATCTGCCACCCAAATTTTATTTGGAAGTGATCTTGCTATGGGGCTGCTTAATGATGCAGATCAAAGTGGAGATCAGAGCTGCTTTGAAAGCACTCTCTTCTGAACTCCCCCAAAAACGTAGGGGTAAGGCAGGGGGAGAAAAAACAGAAGTCCCTATTTTCTTGGCCAGGAGGTCCTATGTGCTTCTGTAAAAGTAGACTGCTCTTTGTCTCAGTGCTTTAATGTGAATTTACTGCCCAAATTCTTCTGTGCAGCTTGATTTCAAGGGGAAGACATAGTACCAAATGAGAGAAGCATTAAACCTATTTATTTTGCGATATTCAAGAATTGTCAGTTTTCCCTTTTATTGGTCCTCTGAAAAAGGGCATGCTATCCCCAAAAAATGTAAATTGCAGCTTTGGACTGAGCAGGGAGATGGAGCCAGTTGTCCCCAGGAATTTGGTTTCTTTTCAGTGCCTCTAGGTCTTGTTTTTCTGTGGATCTTCTCAGAAGCTTTTGTTATGTGGCATACTGCTGTTTCACCATGGATAGGGCCTTAATTTGTATATATTATTTACAGTTGTACCTTTTTTAGTTTGCCAAAATGTTTGAAATCCATCTGATTCTTACACAATTTTCCACTTGCACTGTTGGAAAGAGAGTGTAGATGGCTTCTGAATTAGAAAATTACTATTCACCTATTTTGCCCTTCAACCTAAAGCCACACTGTTACAAAAACACAGAGATACAGTGGCACATCCTCTGTCTTACATACTCTAAAACAACATAAGGTGAGCTAGTGTGGAGTGAATTAGAGGAAGTAGACATTCTCCCTATGTGGAGTCTGAAAATCAAGTATTTAATCGATGGAAGCAGGTTTTCTACCCTGGAAGTATTGACATTCTCAATTACCGTGGAAACATCAAAGCTTTCTGCATGAAGTTTCAGCCAGCCCTTGAAACATATGGTGGAATATTTTTGTGCTGCTGCTGCTTTACTGTGGTGTATTGGATTTGCACTGGCATAATTTTCTTCCATTAGTTAGGCTTACCCTACTTCACCTTTCCAATTTATTGGAACTTAACTGTTCATTGTCAGCTGACTCAGGAATGCAGAGCCACACTCCGTAGCCAACATAAGGCATGGAGTTAATGAATTTAAATGCATGAAATAGAATAAATTAGAACTAGTATGGTAATGTTGATAACTTTTACTGCAGAACTCTTATTACATCTGTCTTGGAGATTTTAATTTTATTTTTTTATGTACTTCATGCACATCATATTGTATATATGCATGATATCACAACTCTTCTCTTTCCTTACAGAGGCCTAATGGGAAAACATGAGGATTTGTAAAAATAAAAGCTTTGCATTCACTGAAATGGAAATTATACAATTTCATCCTCTAGTCAAGACTTTCACTGAAATTTTCATAAACCATAAGAGGAGAAAAATGGAAAAACATGAGAGAAAACCTCTTTATTTCCTTAGAAGAGATTTTTTTCCTCTTTCTCTCCCTGCTTGTACTGGTAAAATATACAGCTAATAGTAATAAGTGCAGGTAAACCATCCATAAGCCAATATCTGTTGAGCCAATATCTGTTTTTCCCATCTGTTGATGGGAAAAAGGGGTCCCAGAACTGTGTGTGCTTTCACTACCTCTATTAATTTTTTGGGGGGCAGAGGGGGAGCAAGGATGTGAGAAGCTCAGTTACCTACAGAGATGTCATCTAAATTTATTAATCTCTCTTTGGCTTGGGTTGATGAAGCAGTTCCCAGTGTTGATGTGAGTTCCCAGTGCTGCTGTTGACTTTAAGGGAAACAGGACAAGCACCAGGATTCTCTTCTACACTCCTCACCCCTCAAGATCTGTGGTATCGGAATTTCAATTTGTTTTGAAAGAACTGGAGAAGGAGACTTCTGTGGCGAACCTTCTATGGAAGGAGTAATAAGATTTTTGGGAAAGATGGTCTAAAACCAGCTGAAAGGTTAGATTGGCATATTCTTTTGCCCTTGTAAGACTCTAAAATGATGGGCTGAGAATTGGCACCCTTGAGGTCTTGGTAGGTGCTCTCCCCAGGTGCTCTGTGGGTCTCTGTTGGGCATCTTATTCAGCCCAGAGAGTAGATATTGGGGTGGATCATCAATAAAGACACTGAACACAACTGGGCCCAATACTGAGCTTGGGAGATCACCACTTGTGTGCAAGCACAGCAGCCCTGGGAGAGATATATGTGCCCAGGGCTCTTGGGCCACATCATGGCTTTCTGAAGCCACTCAATCCCTTGTCCTGCTGCTGGGTCTCTTGTGAGCCTTCCTTTAACCCTCTACCTTGGCACATCTATGTTGGCATGATTTTGGTATCAAGAAATTCAGCCTCTTTTGTTTTATAAATAGCTGTTGAGCACTTATGGGAGGGGGGGAAAAAACTTGGCCCTTGATGGAGATCTCCTGGCATCTTTGTTCACCCCCATTTCTTTCCAACACCATACCAACTCCTCTGTCTACTCTTCTAAGTTCTGGAAACTGTGGAGGGAAGACGAGATGGAAAATGATAGCTGAAATTGCATTCAGTGGTCCTGCAAAAGAAGTCTGTGTGTTTTTCTAGCACGTCACTTGAATTGCATCTCTGATTAAATGGCTGGATGTCATGAGGTCATTGCACATGGCACTGCTCCATGATTTCTGAGGGCTGTTCAGTAGTTTGAGCTCCCACATACAAAGTACTGGCCAGAACACAGATTTTTGTGGAAAAAAAAAAAATTGTCTAATCATACTTCACATCGTAAAACAAAAGAACTGATGTTGATTATATATGGATATATGCAGATGGCAGAAGACACCCTTTATGAATGGCATAAGCTGAAGTAGCCAGAAGTAGTACACCAGCCATTCTTTCCTGCAACTTTTCGTGTTAGCCAGGGGAACAATTGGGATTGTAAGGGCATACTGTTCTGTGTCTGTTACAGAGAAATGAAGTAATGGGGAGGGTAAACATTTTCTCTGAAGTTACTCAGCCTTGTGCATGTTCTTACATCCCTGTTTCTCCCTCTGCCTTGTGCTTTCGTTTCAAAGCTTTATTTTTTCTTCCTGTTGCAATTTTTCTGTTATGTATAAAAAACCTGGAAAATGTTATAATATATATCAGATTATATGAACTACACTGTTAGTTATATTTGTAGTTTGGTGATGTGGGGTTTTTTCCTTAACTTTTTTTTTTAGGTCAGATGGTTTGTTGATAAATCTAAACCAAAACCAAATGGGTAAATAAACCCCTACTTTTTTCAGATTCCTCTCTTTTGCCTCCACTGCCCAATTCTTTTCCAAAAGAGCAAACACTATTTTACTGACACTTTGTAGAAAGGCAAAGGAAATTGATAGATATCATCCCCAGAGAGAAGAGGAATTTCTTGCATCTCTTTTTGCTCTTTTTTATCAGTAATTAAGATGCTTATAAGGTAGTAGGAGATTTGAATGAATTTTCCTTTGGCATGAGTGGAAGTAAGAACAAACTCATGGAAAAATGTATGTGCCTTATGTATAAAATAGGTGTGGATGTTATAATCTTCTATACTTACAGAATTTAACATAGCAGTTTTTCTGGATATTTTTTAATTTATTTCCTCTCAGATGGCTGGCTCATGCAGGAATCTGATATGAAGATATTGAAAACTTTGTGGCTGATCCAGGGACTGAACTCAGCTCTCTTTGTTCTTAGATAAGCAATCAAACTTAAGACTGTCCATCTTTATGCCACTGTTTGTCTACCCCTCCCCAGCTGGAGGCAAGTACCTGGTGTTGGCTGCCCAGGTTCTTTCTGTTCCCCATTCCTTTAATAGCTTTGGTGACTACTCACAAGTAGGAAAGAAACCAGATGCCTGAAGAAGTTAGCATATTGTTAAAAGATAAGATGCTGGAGAACTATTTGTTCAGATAACTCTGGCTTGAAATCTATGTTCTTTAAAACTGATTCTTTGGACAATGTTATTTGCCCCTCTGGGGCTTAAAAGTATTTGCATGTTTGTGTATTTTCTGCTGCAATGAAAGTTTTTGCCATGCACTTGACTTGCACTTACAAAAGAGGCACTGACATAAACAAGCAGATAATAACTAGATGCTTCTTAGTATGATCTTGAGCTCTAAAATACATTTGTTGTAAAAAATAGATAATTTGCCTCTTGTGCATATGGGAAAGGCTTTGAGCATTTTCCTTGCCTGTGATTTCTACCTCTGTTGTTGTCACCCTTCTATGATGTCTGTTGTGCCAAAACAAATTGATCTAATTTATAAAATGCAAAATTATTGCTCTGCTGATACTACTTTAAATGTGAAAAAACCCTGTGCCAAAAGAACATCAGTAGAAGCAGAATGTCTTGCTTGTGTTCGAATACATGGCCCTGATTCATACAGAAACCTGTTGAGTTTTAATGTCATGCTTTAAGTCTTATTGCTTACTGTGTTTATTTTCCTATGTTTAAACTGTGCTCTTGCTCTACAAATTCTTCAGCTGCTTGCTACCAAGAGAAGCAAACATATGGTTCTTAAATGTTCTAGGAGAAGGCTTAGATAACTACAAGCATCAATGCTACCCTGGATAAGAGTAGTGTACAGGAATTTTTGGCAGAGGACTGGCAGGAAAACAAGAAACTAGAAATCAGATGACATCAATCTATTTTTGGTTTTGATAAATCAAAGGAAAGCAATTTTGATTTGAAACAGACCATAGAACCATTAGCACTTTAGGCAAATTCTTCTTCCATGCCTTAAATCTGCTTTGAGGTTTTTGCAAACTTGACTGTGATAAATGTATGCATATAAATTACAGATAGTATGCAGACCTATGCTTTACAAAGTGTTTGTAACTTTGAAGTCCCACAATTCTGCAGATTAAATCTTTTTTGCATTTGATACTGTTCAGCCTGTCTCCTGAGAGTCCTTGGGCTTTGTTTAATAGAATTTCGGAAATGTGAGGCAAAAAGAGGTACGGAAGAAAACTGCTTTTTCTTATGAGAGAAGTCCATTTCTATTTTATGTTTCAGGCTTTGTAATGTCTCACACCTAGTATACCTTAGAGATCACCTCTGTAAAGACAATCATGGTATGCTCTCAGCTCTCTGCAGTGTTTTGGGTTAAGGAGGTCTCAGCATTGCATGGGAAGGATTTATTTTACCAGTGATATAAAATGATAGATTTCCCTAGAGTTTTTCCTCATTATTTTTTTTCAGTCTCTGGTGTCATAAATCAAAGAATTTGTGGTCATTTACTTTTACTTCGTATTTACTGGTTGCATGCATTTAAAAAATATTTTTCAACCACTTTTTGTAAAATTGGGGCAGCGCATATCTTGTCAGAAACCAGTTAAGTAAACCTCAGAGAAATATTAGATGTCTGAAGAAGCAATGCTCCTTCTCTTCAACCCCAGATATCTTTCTTCCTTTCCTTTGTTTTTTTTAGTGTTGAAGTACAATTAAGAAATATTTATATATTACAACTTGATATCTGCTCAATTTCTTGTTCCTTGCATTAGTACCTAAAATTTGCAAGAGATTTGCAAGAGAGCTGGAGAAGGATTTTTTCCAAGGGTGATAGGACAGGGAGGAAGGGTGTTAAATTGAAAGAGGGTAGTTTAGATTAGATACTAAGTAGAAGTTCTTGACTGTGAGGGTGGTGAGGCATTGGAACAGGTTGCCCAGAGACCCTGTGGATGTCCCATGCCTGGAAGTGTCCCAGGTTGGATGGGACTCTGAGTAACCTGATCTAGTGAAAGGTGACCCTGCCTGTAGTAAAGGGGTTTGGGACAAGATGGTCTTTGAAGTCCCTTCTAGCCCAAACCGTTCTATGATTCTTCTGAAGATACTGTGGCCTCTGGATGCTCTTCTGTTGGTATTTCAAGCAACAGTATTGGATTCTCTGTGGGAGACAGGCATTTATCTGGCATTGGTATTTTAATATAAATTCCATCTAGTGCTTTAGTTCCCATTATTAATTACATGGGGTATCGCTGCACACTGAGAGGCAAAACCTGCTCTGCTTTCTCTGCAGGCAGAGTCCAGCACCACTGAAGTGGTGACCAGGCCATTACAGTGGTGATCAGATTTTAGAGAGGTCCCTTGCCTGGGAGGAGCTGACCTGGCTGAATGATGCCTGTGCATCATTCTTCATTGCTCCAGCTGTGCATTTCTCAGGGTGACAGGGGCTAGAATTATACCAAATTGATGAAACATGCTCAGAGATAGTTATAAACCAAGTTTAAAAGTAGGATGGTAAGTGTTCTGGTCAGGTGGAACACACCTCTCTGTTTTTTTCCTGGCAGCTGTGGGCATCAGGAAAGCAAATCCCTTTTCCCAGATTGTTCATCAGACACTCCTTCAGCAGTAACTGTTTTAGAGTGAAAGAGAAATCCTAAAACCTCAGCACCACATGTGCTGACAGGGAGCTGCCCTAAGACATGCCTCAGCCCAAAATTACCCCTCCCAGGATGCTCACCATGATCTGACCAGCTGCTGTCCTTTACCTTACTTGAAACTGGCTCTCCCTGCCCTGTGTTCTTTTCTCCTCTGTGCTCATTTCGTCCTTTGTAAAAAAGCTAATGTCTACTTCTGAGTTAGGTCAACCTAAAAGATCCCTGGTATTACCAAATACCTTTTCTAGGTGGTAGGGTGAAGTACAGGAGGGAGTTGTGTGTTTTTATGACAGAGACAGCTTTTGTTCTTCTAAAAGTGTTTTCCTGCTGATTTATTTTCCCCAGTATCTCCCTCCTTTGTGCAAGTCCCAGGTACTTAGGGACAGACCCAAACTGCAGTTTCTCTCTCCGTGTTTCCATTGTTCTGTTTCTACTGACAGCAAAATAACTCAGAATAACTCTTATTTGCCATGGAATTAATTAATGCCACTATGTGCCGTGTAACTTAAGCAATGGAGAAAATACTGCATACTAAAAATGGGGCCAAGAGCTTCTTTATGACAGGAGAGCAAACAATTCAGGCTGCCTATTCTGGTCTGAGATGAAGAGCTATGGTTTGTTTTACCTTTGGAAAACAGTCTGATAAAAACATCTGTGAGGAAATATTGTGTGACACTTGAAATACTTGCATAACAGAAGACTTGAAGGTATTCTTATTACCAGAGATTTCAAGTAGCTTTCTCTTCCTATTTTCAGATTTTTACCTTTGAAGATATCTAAAAGAATGGAAAAACATTAGTAAAGTTCCTTTTCATCTCCTCTCCTTTCCAGTCATAATAATCTGCTACTTTTAGAGTTTGGTTTCATGACTCATTAGAGAAACAAATGCTTCTTTCTAGAGATGTAAAGAATATGTTAGTAAATGGATACAGAGAAGCTTGCTGCTCAAAACCTTTTCCCCCTCTTTTTAAAATTAGTTTTGTTCAAAGTCTTTTCAACTAGAACTTTCCAGGAGGTTTCTTTGCCTATGGCCAACTGACAAAACTAAAACTAATCTGAAAATAGTTTCTAGAGGAAAAGATGGCAAAGGAGACACAAAGGAACAGCTCTATGTGTCCCCCATTCCACACACCTTGACTGGTTGAGGCTGGCAGGACTTTTGCTGCACTGGTTTGGCTGTCCAAAGCAGGCAGAAACTATTTTCCTTGGCATATACTTCAGTGAGACTACAGCATAGCTTAATAATTAACTGCATCTTCCCTTACTTACAGGAGGAAGAGCTGTTTTTCTAAACCTAAATCTGATGAAATTTGACTGTAGGCCCCTGATTATTGTGCTGAGGAAAAGCACACAGTTTGTTGTGCCTCAGAGAAGGTGCGCCTATCTCTCTTGTGAAGTGCAAGTCCAAAAGGAGTCCATGAGGTGCTATGCAAGGTTACAGCTTCCTGGAAAATATGGCACAGAAGAAAAAGGTTTACATTTAAAAACCAAGCAAATACTTAATGAAGCTATTTTGACTTTGTCTAATTGGAATTTTATTACACAAACATTTACAACAATGGCAGACTAGAAGGAAACGGTGATTGAGAAAAGCCAAAGTGAAGGGCATTGCTGGATATTTACTGTGCAGTTTGAAATGAATTATCCATTTTCTGTGTATAGGATTTCACAAACTCATAGTGGATATGGAAAAGTAATAGCTGTGAGTCACAGCCAGGAAAATAGCAAAATAAAGCTGGTATAGATAGTTGTGGCATTGGAGTCCCTGGGCTAGCAAGGACAGGTTGGATTCAGTCTACACAGGGACTCTCAGCCAACATAATTCAGTTATAAATGCAGATTTATCATTGCCCAGAGAGCTGGATGGGGCTAAGACCTCAACCAATCACATGTGTAATTGGAGCTCCTATAAAAGGAGCTGGAGGAATAAACTCAAGACTGTTTGTCACATGAAGCTTTGCTGTGTGTGTGTTGTCCCTGTCTCTGACCACTGACCCCATGGAACAAGTGGATATTAACCTTATAGATAGTAATCTGTGGTTTTCTCTCTAGCAGGACCACAAGGTCTTTGTTGCAAATAGAGATACTCTAGTGACTGTGCTTGTCCATCAAATCAAAAATAATTTGAGATGCAGTGAGCAAAAGAAAAGAGGCACATCAACTCTAAACTGGGATATGAGAATAGTGAGAGAGGGTGAGTGAAGTTGTGGGAGTTGATTCTTGCCTTTTTTCCTAACCATAAGTAGAGGGACTACTAAAATATTCTCTGCTCTGACTTCAGCAGGTACTCTCTTTATAAACATCTCGATGATAAAATATTATATATATTTTTAAAGTGGTGAGCAAATTTCTGCCTGAAATCTATCTCTCCATTAAAGCCTCATGACCTGAGCAATTAGAAAAACATAAATCAAAACGGAATTTTGAACTGTCATGGAGTTTCAGCTTGTGTTTGTTGGTTCTGTTTCTCTTTAGCTGTTCAACTAGTGTTTTCAGCTTTTTACAAGTACACAGATATCTCCAGTAAGAAGTGGACAGAGTTGGATCCTTTGTATCCACTTGGCAAAAAGGAAACAGAAGAATGAGAGGTAAAAAAAAAAATCCATTTTGAAAAGAACAAAGTACACATAATCATCAGTCAGTTTGTGATTTAAAAACATCTGTTGAATAAAGAATTGATTTCAGCAGTATATTTGTTCTCTCTGCCTTGCAGGGCTCACTTGAGACAGGGGCTAGATTACCTGTATCATTAATATCTGCTAGGCTCTTAATTGCTGCTCTTATAGCAGATGTCTAGCTTGATTGCTTTTGCAATTCTTTGGTGCATATCTCCAGAAAAAGAGTATTTTGTAAGACTTTGTTGCATTGTTGAAGAGCAATTGGATTTTACATTTCTTTGAAGGGGAAGGTGGGCTATAGTATTGAGGTGTGTGTGGCTGAGTGCTGCCCTTTAGCTTTCATCAACTTGTGTGCAAGGAGAATGAAAGGAGAAAGCCATAGAAACGTATTTGCTGTATTTGTGGACATGTGTGGTTTTTCTTCTCTCAGAGATGTGCTTCTTGCTTTTGAAGCAAGCTGGAATACTTTTATTACTGAAAAAGTAAGCTTTGTATTATGGTCTAATTTGCTGTGCACATTACTAAGGAGTTAATTGCTAGCTGTGTTCTGGAGAGTGCCTGTTTTACACGGAGATGAAGCTGGGAAAGCTATGTGATAAATAGAAATATGCTGGTCTTGTGATAAGCTTTGATTTGATTCAGTTCCTCATGCATAGGAACCCCATGAAACATCTCCCGTGTGAACCTGCCTCCAAAGAGAGTGGAGAAGAAAAAGGGTTTTACCCTTGGCCTGCAGGGAATTGAGAAAGTAGGGTTTTATTCTGATTGAGAACTATCTCCTGCATATCTAGAGTGGATTCTATAATCCTGTATTGTCTTTGGGAAAGGCAGCTGTGTTTTTTTCTTACCCTTGTTGTTCCTTGGGTTTTGAGGCAGGGCTCCTGTAGCCCCAGAAGTTGTGGACAGCCCTGGCCCAGGTGGGAGGCAGGTGCCCTGTCCTTCCTTGCTCCTGCCAGGTCTCATGTGCTGAGGTTTGCAAGGATCAAGGTCCCTGGGTCTGCTGCTGCTTCTTCTAGGTGGGGAGCTGCTTTTATTTTTCCCGCTAAAGCTATTTTGTTGGTACAAGTAATTATTTCAAAGTCCCAAGAGCAGGCCTAACATTGGCAAAGTTTGTGGCTATTAAGAGACTTCGGAACAGTTTGTTTTTCTGTTTTCCAGGACAAGGTCTTCTGGTCAAAAGTTGTCTGTGCTGGCATGTGAAGTGCTATGTGGGGCTATTTCTGGTCTCCTTCAGCTGGTATTGCTCCAGCAGTAGCACCTGCAGAACAACAGGCAGCTGGCTTCTTTTACCACTCCAATTGGACCTTTCATGTGTGGGCATTTGTAAGCTAATACTGAATTGACATTCTAATGGTCTGCTTGTTCAAGGGAAGAAAAAAACCCAGATCTTTCATAACTATAGCTGTTGGTTTGGCTGTTTCAGCCTTCATTTGGAGAAACTTCTAAATTTTCTCTCAAACATTCATACAAGAGACTTGTGATTGTGATTTTCTTCCAGTATGAAAGAAAAAACAGGGAGTAAGAGGCACTTCTCAGAAATACTATCATTAAATATAAGTCACAAAAGAAAAATAGAAGGAAGTAACCCCAATAATGAACCCAGATTATCTTTTACCTACTGAGATACACATTTTTTTTTTCTCCTACTTCTCTGATACTGTCTTTTACATGATAAGGTTAAAATACTTGCACTTTCTAGTAAAAGCACTTTACACCTGCCAGAATCACTACCATTAAAGTCATTTACATTGAGTTGCTAAACCAAAGCAGTTATGTCATCAAAAGTGCAGTAAGATTGCTGTAACTGCATCTAAACAAGAGTTGTTGACAATATAGGAATATTGAAAAAAAAAATTCTATCTCTAATCAACACTTAGGTACACAGGAATTTCCTAAGTTCACCTGAGCTGGAACTACATTCCCTGTGTGCATGTGACTTTATATCTATTTTTTTGTCTACCTCCATTCATATAGAAAGATATAAATTATTTTCTGTCAAAAATCAGACTACCAAGCTGCTGCTTTCAATAACATAACATAATTTACTTTAAAAACCAAAACCAACAACAAAACAAAAGAAAGAACAAAATGCCCCAAAACAAAACAAGAAAAAACAAACAAACAAAAACAACATCAACACCCCCCCCAAAAGAAAAAAAAAAACCAAAAAAAAACCCACCCAAAAAACCAAACAAACAAAAAAGTAAAAGCAGGTCAAAAAGACACTTTGCCATCAGTGTGCCTGCTTGGCCTAATCTTACCCAGAAATTAAACATTGGGCTGTACTAATCAGGATAAAGGAAGAATAATTTGCAGGAGTAAGTCAAGTATCATTTATCTTAGGAAGGCTAGATATGCATTTCAAAGTGTCTCTTAGCTTATAGAAGGAGCCCAAATAACCTTTTAGTGGTGAATATCAGGTGTGATACATCTCCTTCCACCTAACTTTTTTGTCAACTCAATGAATATAAAGAGTGAGACTTTGAGCTAATGCCAAACTCATTGGAACTGAAGGGAGTCCCACCAGCTTTTTGTGCTCTGCCTGTGTGGTGGTGTGGACTTCTCCAAAGTGTGTAACAATCCTGCCCTCTGTTATTCAGAATTTAGTGCCTGTTCAAACACCCAGTGCTTGTATTTGCTGCTGTTTCCTCCTTCTGCAGGAAGGAGCCCACCTCTGCAAGCCTCCAGTTCTTCCTCCAAAGGACCCGAGCAGTCTGTAGCTGCACTGGCACTGAGACCAGAATTCTTCTGACATTACTGGAAATCTACTTAGTTCTGATTTACTCTAGCACTGATAGTAGATCCAGCAGGCAGTTGAAAGCTGTCTGTGAGCTTCGGGTCACAGCAGGTTTCTATTGACCAGCAAAAAACGTTTTGAGTGTTTGGTCTCTGTTTCATTTACTGGTTTGAAGTCTTTGCTGCTTTGTATTTTCTCACAAGGTGTGACAGTCACTCATGAATGACTTTTATATCTTCCTGTGCCAGAAGCCATGCAGCACCTTGTTTTGTGAGCTTAAAAGACTTTGCAGCAAGAGTCTTTACAATTCTTTGTGCTGTAGCTGTGAACATTGTGAATTTAGGAACATTTTGTTCAAAGGCCAGGGCATATGCTAACCCTGCAGAGGCTGGGTTGAAAAGCACAGTGTTTGTTACCCCAGGCACTGAAAGGAATTGTGTAGCACTGTGTTCTCATGGGATTTTGTGTTTGTTCATTTTTATCAAAATTTTTAACTTTTTTGCATATAAATGGATGTAGATTTTACAAATACCTGCTAACATTTCTGAGTGTGTAAGCCTTAAATTTTGAAAATTATTTTGCTTTGGTTTGCTTGTTTCTTGGTACAAATCATGTAGCTCAGAGAACAAAAGGAATAGAATAACTTCTGAACAGAAAATTTATGAACAGAAATTCAGTCCAAGTTGTTTTACTCAGTTGATGATGAAAATATCTATGAATGTATATTTTCACTATGTGACCAGTTTTACATATGGCTTAGTAATATTCATCATAGAAAATCTGTTCTGTTCCCCCTTGCCAGCAGCTAAATAAATTACTAGGGAATAATTTTTTTGTTATTCAGATCTATTCTGCACAGGGATGTCTGTATACTACTGTCACCAAATAATCAATTTTGTTTCTTTGTATCCAATGTAGTTATGTGCTTCTGAAGTTTGAAAGAATTTGATCCCATGTCTTTGTGAAATCTACATTTTGATGTTACGAAGGAGAAAAATATGTCTCTTTAGAAAATTCTGCTTCAAAACAATGTAGAAACTTCAGCTAAATCTTCACAACAGACACTTTCAATGTATCTTAAATACATTGAAATCAACATTTGATTTCTAAATGTCTAATGTAGAAATATATTGAGAGTTTTTAAAATACTTTCAAAAATATGTTGCTTGACAAACACATTACACTGCTGACAGTCTTTTCGAAAAGTACATTCAATGCTTTGATAAAATGGCTTTGAAGTATGGCAAATTATTTTCCTGTCAGTGGTCAGAAATCTGAATAAACTGCAATGGATTGCATCGTTCAAGGGAATGAATACATAAGACAAGTTCTTAGCTTGCAACTTTGGCTATTTGATATTCAATCATAACTGTTTTATAACTAAAAGTGCAAAAGCAGGAGTGAAAAACTGGACCTGCACATATATATAAATGTGCATACATAACTAGATATTTTGGATCACCTCAAAAAAAAATATATATAGTCTGATATTTTGCATCTTCTATGAAAGATTATATAGATGCTTTGTTCTCTGTCTTTCTGAAATCAGTTATAGTCCATAGCAAATAGCTATGGGCAGTGTTAGAAAAATCCAATTTATCATAGAGTTTATTAGTAATACTGACATAAAATTACTGGGGATGTTTTAGAGAGAGGATTTTTAGGATAAATATGTTTGGCTTGCTGTATGTTATATGAAGGATACTGTGCATTCAGTCACAAGGTGACAAGTTATCACTCTATATTCAAGGGCAAAAGAACAGCAGTATTTTTGCTTGCTAATTATTGTCATTAGCAAGTTAAACCAAGGGGTTATGCATTGGTCATAAAACCCCAGTAAAGTAAGACTCAAGTGGTTTGTTCATGTCACCAGAATTCCAAGATAAATGTGGTAAAAATGATCAGACGTCATGTATTATATATCTACAGACAGTGCACATTTTTCTCTCAATGTACTTCGGGAGTGAGACTTCTCTAGATGACAGTTATGGAAAGTCTGAAGTGTCTGGAATGTGCAAAAATAGAAGGTTCTCAATGCACTTAATAAAAGTTTAATTTGTGAGTTATATGAGCATAGAAATAACTACTGGTGTGTGAAACCCCAAGGTGCATAAGTTCAGTCAAAGTTTTATATATGAACTTTTTACAGATTTCATTCTTTCTTGTGGTATAGGTTTTATATCTCTTTTATTCCTCTTTCCTTATAGAGTTTTTCCATTTTTTAAATGCATAAATTATTCTGCTTGTTTGCAGCAGACCTTAAACCACTCTCTTATTGGTGTTTCAAACAGTTTATCTTTTAACCAGTATGCTCTGGTGATGCAGGGATGTCATGTGTTTTGTTAGTATTTTTTTTAATTGTTTTCTTTTCTCTTTTTCTTTTTATGGAAGGGTGTCCCATACAGGCCTTATGTCTTTCTCTAACTTGATTGCTTTGTTTCTGAGTTAATTCTTTCCCAGTCTTTCCTTTTGCTGTGCAGGATTTTATCACAGGGTCTTTGCAGGCCTGCCAGGACTCAGCATGGACTTCTTGTGAGTTTTGGCTTGTCTTGCTCTCACAGTAGGGAAATCTTATCATCACAGCCCAAGTCTTGATGATTAGTGTGAGGATCTTACAGATTTATAAAGCTTAAAGAAAGTATGTTGGTATAAGTAATACTCTGTGGTTTGTGTGGTTCCCTACTTTCTCTCAAAGGTTCCCATGTCAGTGAGCATTGTATTTATAGACAGGAAGAACCAAATCTTGGTGAGTAGCAATGAGAAAGTATTGAAGAGTAATGTGAGGGATTATTACTGTAGCAGTATTCTGAAGGTAAGTAGGAAGCAGATCAGCTTGGGTAAAAACCCAGAATTTTGTCATGTATCTGTTATACAGGCATCATTAAAATTGGCATTTTTAAAATTTCTTTTCTTTTTTTTTTTTTTTTTCCTGGATACTGAAGTACTGAAGTCCTTTTGCATAAATTGCCCATTCTTTGCCTTTGGAGGTATTCTTCAAGGGAGGGATTGGGAATAGCTTGCTGACAAGTACTAGCTAAAAGTAACTCTTATTTCTAAGATCCACAGGAAACATCCTTGTATCTCCAAGCTGTGATTGAAGAGTCGTAGAAAGAGCAGCTGTTTGCTAAAAGTGTATTGTGTTTGTTCTGGTAAGAGCAGCAAATCGTCTTTTAAGGGAGGCAATTTCTCTTCCCATTGGACCCGATTCTGATGTTTTCCCTGGTGTAAGTTGGGAGTAACACAAAGATGCTCTTCCTTTGCTCTGAATATGAAAGTAGAAAAAGTGAAGAAAAAACTGTGTTTGCTGGATATGAGAAAGTAATTCTCTGACCTCTGGTACTACCTATTGTCAGATTTCATTATAATTCGTCAAGACTGTGTTGGGACTGTGCACTTCTACTGTTCAAAGTCATACCTTTCTCACATCATGACTGACTCAATCTATATACATGTGTAAGCACCAGTGTCCCATAACTTCAGTTTTTCTGCTGACTCTACCTTAAGGAAAGTTATATCAGCTCTTTAATGGTTTTAAAAACTGTAGGACTTGCTCCAGGTTCAGAGCCTAATTCCTCTCCAATGTAAGTGTGGTCTGGCCTAACTCCCTAGATGTAAAAGGCAGTGTGCTCACGTGGCAGGCTGTACTACTTTGATCGAGTTAAAAGAGAAGGCAGAAGGTAAGAACTCAGATTTTGTGTAGGGATTGAAAATATATGGGAAGTTCTGGTTATGTGTGGAAAGATGAAAAATCATATCCAAGATATATGCTGTCTTGGGGGACACAGTGACTCAGACCAAGATAATGTGAGGAGGAGGTGAATAAGAAAGAATGAATGTTTATTAGCCCAAGGTGGCAGATCCTTCTATTTCTTTCCATAGAACAGGTGCCAGCAGTAGGTGCCCTGAAATGTGATGGTTGCTAACTCAGCATTCAAGGATTGCTTTCCTCATGCAACTAGAAAATTATGATGCCTTTCATGGTCTGTTATGTTATACACATGGAATTAAAAATCTTTTATATATACGGCTGAAAATGTCCTTTATGGCTGTACTTTTTCATGTGTAGTAAAGAGAACAACATCTAAAGGTGCATTTTGGAGGAGGCTCTATCTGTTCTTTGTTTCCTGTGATTATTGTGCTCTTTCAAGTCTTGCTTGCCTCACTTGAACTCTGCATGTCAGCTGGACTGGCAAAGAAGGCATTTGAAACTGAAAAAAAGAGCAAATGCACTGTTAATAGTTAGGAGGAGAAAGTAGTCAGAAAATCCATTAATGTTCATGAGAAAATACAAGGCAAAGAAATTTATGGAATAAGAAAAACTAGGATAAATTCTTCATATATTGTGTCAAGGCAAAAATAATTCAGTTTCACACTGTTTCAAGAGGTGGAGTCAGGGATGAATGGTAGAAAATAACTAAAGATATGTAAAAAATTAATCTTTATTTAAAAACGAATAACACTGGGAGATTGGCAAGGTAGAGGGGCAGATTTGAGGCATACTTGAATTTTGTAACATTTTTTTGAGCATTTTTTATTACTTGATTATTTTTCCCTATCTTTGATTGACAAGAAAAGCTGTGAAGCATAAGAATTATTTGGTAGAATGGCTTCTAAAGGTCTGATAAAAACAGCAACTCTGTAACTAACTGATTGTTCAGACTGTCTAATTTTGATGTGATGAAAACTTATTCCTTGGCAATTACCTTCTTCTCCTCTGACTTTACTTTGTTTCCTTGCTCTCCTAGTCTATGGACTTGCTGACAGTATTGGTTGAAGATTTTTCACCATTCTGTGAGCAGTTTTTACCTTGTTACTGGCATGAAAAAAGGTTTTTGAGAGGTAATATTAAGTTAAAGCAAGTTGTTCTAACTCTACTTATTTTCTTTTGTTTTCCTTCTTTCCCCCCTCCTTCTTTAACCTAGGACTTTTGATGGTCTGCACTCTAGGTAGTATTTATTCCATCTACATTTATGATTTTGGTTTGATGTCTGAAGGAAACAATCATAATTAAATACATTCCAATACAGTCCAAGTAATTATTCTAACTATACTGCAAGATATTTTTTTCCCAGAGCATTGTGGATCTAGGATTAACACTCCGTCTAAGCACTTTCATCTAAAATTCTCTCTGTTCAAAGGACAGTTATGTTGAATATAAGCTGCTGAATGTAGGCTTCCTCTGTTAAAATGGAGGCTTTGTCTGTGTGCTGACAAACTGGACTTATGTTTGCTTGAAAGGTTGTTGTTTTTCCCATTCTTTAAGGTCCAGTTTGACACATTAAATTTTGTGATCTTTGCTGCTTTGATCATTCACAAGGGAAGCCCTTGGGCAAGAAAGAAAATTATGAAACTGGATGTTTATGGCATATGGAAGCCTGGACTTGTGAGCAGTGTTTCTTTACAGATGGAGCCCTTAGAAAACCTTAGAGAGGTTTTCACGTGTGCAGGTTCATGTACCTGTGAATGCATTTGAGAGCTACCAGGTCGCATAAAAAAAGTAACAAAGTACATTGTGAAATATCACAGACTGTTTTAAAATTCTATGAAGTTTATTGTAAGGTATTGCTGGCAGTACAGGAAGCTACTGTACAGGAAAAATGAGAACATGGGAATAGGTGTTGATATAAATGTTTGCAGATTTGTTTATACCTTAAGAATTATATAATTATTATCGACATCTCTTGACAATCCATTCTTAATAAATTACAAACTACAATATTAAGATAAATACTTCATTTTTTCATATTTACAGCAAAGTGGAATAAGCTGTTCATTATGATCATTGCCTGGCAGAAATTCAAAATGTTTCATAGAATACACAGCACAGACATTAAAATTAAGAGACTTGGCAAATCACCTATTGAAATCTATGCTAATAATAGGTATTTTACAAGGAAAAACTGTTAAGAACTTGAGGAACTAAACTTTTCTCAAAAGCAGTCATTACTTTTGAAATATTACTGAATTTTATGTCCACGAGATTTTTAAAAAGTGCAGTGGAAATGGGGGTTGGCCATTAGGACTGGACTGTCTGATGTGTCCCTCCAGCCAACTGTGCTCCACACAGATACGGTAACAAGTTGTGATAATTTCACTCACAGGTAAAGAGCAATGCATGCTTGGATATTCCACTGGCAAGGCTGTGTTGTTTTGGTTTTGTTTTTTTTTTTTAATTGTTAGTTTTCATTTCAAGTATATATTTTGTCCTCCTGATTCAGTGCAGGGTACTTCCTTTTGTCAATGAAGTAGTAATAGTACTTTAATTGATACATCCTATTGACTCTCACACATTCCTTGTCTTTGGGGTGTCTGAAGATGTATATAACCACAGAATAACTAGTTATATGCATTATATATATATATATATATATATGTATATATATATATATATATATATAAAGTATGTATTACTGGGGTGGGGAGGAACGAGGAGATCACCTATCCTACAACTCCTGGTAAAGAAGATTGACTTAGAGCAGGTCATACAGGATCACATCCAAGTGGGTTTTGGGTATCTCCAGATAGAGTCAGGATGAGAGTCAGAGATGAGTCAAAGTGCTTGTCCTCAAACTGATGGTTCTAAAGCACAATGCAAGCCTTCACAACAAAATGCTTCCTATGAATAATGGAGAAGTCTGGCTTTATGAAAAATGCCTAGATTCAAAAAACAATTAAAAAAAAAAAAGACAGAATAACCTTTATTCACTGTAGTCTGCTAGCTAAGAAAGAAAAAGACAGGAGCATAATATGAAGTTCTATTTCCTGACAACCAAATCAAAAAATATCATCCCACTGGGCATACAAATACACAGTTTGGAGGAAGATATACAGGTGAGGACTGTACATTGCATCCTGTTCCTTCCCACCAGGGGAGCTGAGTGTATTTAAGGGCCTCATCTCTTTGAGTTACTAATGTGGGCAGGAATGGCAAAATGATGCAAAGCACTGTTTATGATCTCTGTCTCCATTTCTAATGGTGGTTGGTTTATGTGGCCATGTTGGCTTATTTAGACAGCATTTCTGTATCTGCTCTCTGCACAGCTGGGTGTAGTGATCCCTGGTGAGCAAACCGTCATCGTTTTCCATTAGTGAAATGCTGCTGTTTGTGTTAACTTGGAAGGGGTGGAAATATCGAAAACTCCCGGGAGACATTGCCAGATACTTTCAGTAAACTGTGTGGCTTTCAGTTTTTTATTGAAGGCTCTCAGAGGAGGTCTTGTTATAAGCAATCTTTGGAGAATTAAGTAGGAGTATAAGTGATCTTTAGAGAACTAGAATTAAACCCTCCAAATCTGAGATTGTGGGTGTCTGGGCCAGACAGACTGAGTTCATGGATAGTGCAGAAGTGTGGTGCTGACAATAGATTACATATGTGATGACTATAACTCCCCTGGGGGTGCAGGGGTTGTATATGTGTGTGTATATATATATATATTTATATATATGTATGTATATACACATATACATATATGTAGACATATATGCATATATATATATACACAAACACACATATACATGTATATAGATATACATACATACATATTTATTTATCTATTTATTTATACATGCACACACACACACACACATATACACAGGGCATTCATACCAAGCTGACTGTGATCTCAATTAGATTTCTTTCAGATAGCTCTCTTTAACTGGATCCCCTGCTTTCTGTGAACATTCAAACCATTTACACATGTAAGCTGTGAAGTTGAAGTTGATTGCATCAGTCACTTGCTAAAAAAAGAAAGCTTGTATGTGGAAGGCTATGTCTTGGTAACACTTGGAGATAGTGTTGAAGCTGAAAACTAATGTAATAATTCAGCCCTAGCAGTTGTTTACATTTCCAGAGAGAAATGAAGGAAAATAAACCCGACATTCATATCAGTGTTCATTATACTATAATTAGAACAACACAATACAACAAGAAGTACATATAATTTATTATTTTTAGTCTTTTTCTTATCTGCTTGAGTTTATAATTTTCCCCATAGCTGCATGTTGGAACAGTGGAGAAGTGAGGTGACAACTTTGTCTTCTGTGTAAAGTGTCTTTTTAAATTTTTGACTACTTTTTTATTTTTATTGTTATTTTATGGTGACCACATTTTTTTATAGCATTGCTGAGATTCCTGTTGCCTTTAGTTGGTCGTGAAGATGTGAAACACTTCAGAAACCAGTTTTAATTCAAAATGAAGCTATTGTCTCTGAAAGCATTAGCTCAGGAGATAACTTAGTCAAAATAATGTGACACTTTCTATTTCTCCACTCTTGCTAAAACTTAAATTGAGAATCTACTTTCTCAGTGACCTCTCACTTTTCAAAAGCTTACAGCCTCAGTTCCCTGCCTAGCTATCCCACATTACAAGTTATGGCTGGAATGGTTACTTTTGTAGTAAAATATTCTTGAAATGTAAGTGTCTTTCTCAATGTTATGTCCAGGGAAGCATGAAAATTGTAATAAGAAAAAGATTTCCTTTGTATTCTTTACATTTACAGTTTCAAATTCCAATTACAAAAAGAAGGACATTGCTAAAACATACACAAATATCAAGTTATCTGCAGTGTCTTGTTTAAGTTTAATGACAAATGACTTTTTTTGAAAAATGTGTTTTCTCAATCCTCAGAAGCTTTACTCAGTGGAAAAGAGTAAATACTGAATAAGTTCTTGTGATTCAGACAGTTAGAATTGCTTCTGAAAAAGCTTGCCTCTGCTTCTCTCCTTGCTCAAACACACCTTTAAACAGAACTGGAGTAATAATCATGGGAAAGAGAAGAATGAGATTTGAGAATCTTGAAGAGTAGCAGTTTGGCAGTGCAAGTTTCACAAAACCTGAAGTTTCATCTTTCTGTCCCTTCCTTGGTCAGTGGGATGTGGAATTTACTGGAGAGTGTTGAGTATTTTCCTGAATCATTAAACGTGGGTTGCTGTGGATTCCTGAGTCTGATACATGCAAACTCTCTTCTTCTGTCCTTACCTATCCTGAGGTGACAGAGACCTCATTTCTGCAACTGGCTATCCTTCTTAAGGAGTTTTTGGTACACACAGCAGAAGCTCTTTCTAGTTTACTGGTGTGGGCAGCATATTTTGTGCCTGCAAGATTCTCACTGTTTGCTTTTTTAATGCATGAAGAACCATTATGTGGGCAGACTTGTCTTCTTTTGATGTTCACAGATTGTCCTCAAGATGATAGCTGCTTTTCACCTGTTGGAAGAAGAATGTTTGCTTTTCCCAAAAAGCTTTCTTGTAGTTTCTTATCTGAAGGAGCTATCAGGACCTAATTATTCAGAGAAAGAACAGGGGAAACATGGAATTATTGTGAAACAACATCCTTTTCTTACACTACTGCTAGCAATGCAGAACAAATCATGGACTTAGTGAACACATTTGAGAACTAATGCCAAAAACTTGCGAGAAATAAGAGATGTGAGAGCCTGGTAACAAAGACAGGCAACCATGGGCTCAGTATGTAATTCAGCAGGAACACATCCAGACACACTTACAGCAGAAATTGCAATGCAGCCTGATGTCACAGGAGAACAAAACTCTTAGACTGGTGCAAGTAATGGATTTCTTTCATCTACTGATCAAAATTAAGCATCGTGTTTGTGTGTGGGAGAAGGGCTCACACTGACTCAATGTACAAGCTTCTGAGATGTTTTTGGTAATGCCATGTTCAGTCACAACTGCTGTGATTCCAGAAAACCCTTGGTACAAAACTCACATAACTATCTTTTGAAGGTATTTGAAACCTTGAAAGTTAGGTGAGTTTCAAAATGGATGTGCTATTCCACTTTGAAATCACAAGAATGCTTCCATTTCCCATCCTTCCTGCCTGAAAGTATCAAATTTGCAGATTCTTGTTTTGGGGTGCAGTAGAGGCTGGAAATATCAAAAAGGATTTCTGGTTTTGTGTAACTTCACAGAATTAGTAGTTTATCCTGTTTATAATGATTTTTTTTTTTTTTGCCCACAAAAATGTCAGTGATGCATGGCAAATAACTCAAATATTTCTATCAATAGATATTTGTTACAAAAAAACCAAACCCAGAAAAACCCAAAACCAAAACAAAAAATTCCACCAAATTCCACACAACAAACTTGTGATGGTTATATTCAACATGTAATAATTTGGTTTTCCATTTGAAACATCACAAAAATTCCTTTCTCAGAAGATTATATTTTTCAATCAATATGAAATGGGTTTATAATGACTGCTTTCTCTTTCATTAAGCATGTGTCTTCATGGGCAAAATTACTGCATGTGGAATTCTATGAACACATAAACAGGAAGTGTTCTGTAAGAGGACAATGCTAAAATTTGACTAACAGCATATGCATTCTCGCCTGTGCAGTTTTGTTTTATGTGTAGGGTAGTTATTTGTGACCTTGTAAGTAATAAGGTTCCCATGAAGATCCCAAATTAGTTCCTTGCTTCAAGGGCAGGGAGGCTTCTGAAGACAGCCTAAGCTTCTTGTTCTCTCCAAGCATTCCCGACTTGTTAGAGATGCTCTAGATTTCCAGTATTAGGAGAGAATGTGTTGCCACCCTGGCAGTAGTGTGAACTTGAGCTAACGATGTCCATGCATTATTTTTGATACACTGGGAAAGGCTAGTGAGGGAAGCAAAATGCCTTATTCTCAGAAGTCTTGAGTCATTCCTTTTTCTTGCATTGCTGAAGAGAGCTCTGGGACTACCTTGGGGCTGGGGAGGAAGGGCAGCATGACATGGGAACAGAAAAGAGTTGTACACACAAAAGAAAGTTTTATTTGCCATACAGCCTTATACCTATCAGACTTCTTGTCTCAGTGTGCTTGCCTCAGACTAGGAAACTGTAGGTGAGGAGAAGGCGTGGTGCAGCAGCACTGCTGTGATGTTTTCCTCTCCGTTTGCTGTCACCCAGCTACAGACTGTGCTAACACCAGAACACTGTTGGGAAGGCAGGAGCTTTCAGCTGGGACATTAGTGCTCCACACTCTGTATCTCTGCACTGGCAAAACAACCTCTTGAAACTGTTCTCCCCTATGGATGTCTTCTTGCTATTAAACTATCTGTGCTATTGAGCACAGAAAAAAATTTAGCCCCAGAAGAAAAAATCTAGTGATTTTGGGGTTTGGTTGCCTTTAGTGATGTTTTCAAAGTCTAAGAAATGTGTGGGGAGAGAGAAAATTTCACATCTGTGTTGTGTAGCTAGGCTCAGGTCTTATATTCTAGGAAGCTTGGAAGAGGAGCATAATATGTTGATTTTTGCATGTGCATGGAATTTGGAATGTCACAATGTTTTCTTGCAACATGAAATGTGGTTCATTAAAATATTTCCCAATGCTTTTATTTTTCCTTTAACAATGATGTGGTGGAACTTACCTCCCAGATACAATAAAGAGGGATCAAAACAGTAAGTGCTATAAAAATAAATGCAAACAAAACAGCTTTTAGTAGCCTGGAATTTTATGTCAAATGTGTTTGACAGGTGTTGAACAAACTAAATTGCTGGCATGAGATGGAATGAAGTTTTGAGTCCTGTTTTTCTTGTTTAGCTGTGGCTCTAGTGTAATTTACTTTCTTATGCTACAAAGGAAGTTTAAATCCTTTTTCTTGTAAAAAATATTACCATGCTGCAGCAGAAAATAAGAAAAAGGAAAGCATTTTTGAGCAATTTTATATCACTGTAGTGGTAATGGTCAAGTATGTACTGTTTTGAGGTTTAATAGTATTGCTGTCCTGTGTAGGTGTCCTTACAATATCCTCATATACCTACTGCTTTTTTGGAGAGGGCAAGAGGGGAGGACTTCTTGATTTTATTTTGTGTAATTTCAAAATGTCACATACATGATGTTATGCAGCTGAACTTTAGGTTGATTTGCATTAGAACTACACTGGATTAAATTTCTTAATGGAAATAATAGTCCAGCCTTAAAATTCACCTTGGTACACTTAAAAAAAAGCTCAGCTTTAAAATTCTGCCCAGTTTCCACTTAAACCAATTTTTTTTTGTAAAATAAATTATTCAGTCTGGAGAGACATTAATTATGTCCAAAGCATGCACCTCACTGTTGTGAACCAATAGATATCACACAATTCTAAGATGACTCTCCACAGAACAATGGTGCAAATATGCCAACATTTAAAAGTTAAATTGTCATGGTTTGACCAGGAAGTGAGTTTCTGGGAAAGTTATGGTCAAACCAATCAGTGGCCAGATTTCAAATTTGCACCTGGTGTGGCCACTGGGGACTTGGATACACCTCTGAGAACACACAGGGGTTAAAAGCAGAGCATTCCCAGAGGGACTTTCTCTTTCGAGTCCGGCAGATGAGTTGATCTGACCTCTCCCCTGCGCAGTTGTCTGGGTGGGGCAGGGGGAGGCCATGCGGCCTGAGGGAAGGGAGGCTGGAGCCCTGCAAGGTGCAGGGGTGGAGGAGACCTGGGATGGTTTGGGCAGCCCGCCCGGGAGAGAATGATAGAGACTGTGCTGGCTGGAAATTTGATATCTTGTGCTGGCACCATGGCCAGAAGAAGAAGGTGGGGGCAAGGTGCCCAGCCACTGGCAGACCGCGGCTGAGGTTTTAACCTTTTTTAGTGTGTTTTGTTTTCTTTCTTTTTTTGTGTCTATGTAGATCAATAAAGTGTTGTTTTTTAACCTCCATTCCCAAGCTGAAGCCTGCTTTGTTCTGTTCCCGGGTCACATCTCACAGTAACCATTTTGGAAGTACACCTTTCATGGGGGCGCTGGCACTGTGCCAGGGTCAATCCATGACATAAATACAAATGGATCCAGATGAAAGCCAATCACAGAGGTCCCCATCTGTCAAATATCTGTGTACTTAACTTTTTGCACATGAATATTAACAGGGAAGTTAACTGGATTATTTATGTAAAATTAAGAACATATGCTGAAGCCCATTTGTGTCATTTCCTTCTCTCTAAGGATGTGAAAATGAATATTCATAGACTCTGCAGAGGAGTTTGCAAAGATGTCTATATGTAGGCAGGTGCTTAATTTTTAAGGTCTTGTGGAGTCAAAGTATTTGTGTCTATGAAATATAAACACGTGCAGAAGACGTGGCAGAATCAGTCCAGGTGTCTAAGCAGGTGTATTTATAGTATCAAATCACACTGGTTTATTCAGAATAAAGCCATTATTTGAGTGACTTTTCAAGCTGAAAAGACTCTGGGAATTTGAAAAGGCAATGAAGTTCCAAATATTATTAAAAGAGAAATAGTCTTGTACCAGCTTCCTATTAATTTTAATTGTATTACACCTCATTCTTAATTCAGACGAGCTCAACTCATCACTGTCTGTAAATCCGTAGGGTGTTTATTTTCACTCATATTTTCTCCCATGAAATGTATTATTAGCACATCATATTTGAGTCTTTCCTTATTGCAGATAAGTCTGTTTTCCATTCAGAGATAATTTAATATTCTAATAGTGTATACTTGAGCAATGTGATTTAATTCTGCAGCTTGTTTATGTTTGAAAGGCTAATGTTTTCCAAACCACAGTTTAAGGGTGCATGTACCAAGGCAAATTACAGTTTCCCAAGTGAGTCAAGCTGTGTAAATTGTCAGCATGCACTGACATGCAAAGGAAAGTTCTAAGCTGCCAAAAGTTAGGTGTCCAGATAAGGGCAGGGAAACAAGCAAATAGGAATTTCCCCAGCAGAAATTCCCTACAGAGCAGATAAAATTGCAAGAACTGTGTAAATCACTGCAGATAGAATGGAAAAAACAGTTTGTAGTTATTTATCCTCATAACTTTTCCCTAATTCAAAAAAAGAAATTCCATAAGCCTTCTATTTTAAGGGAAGATGTTGGCACTTAGGTCCCTGTCATCAATTGGGTAATCTATCACTATATTTCATCCAGAGCAATCCAGCTCCTCTCTGCCAATGCAGAGAACACTGTGCATATATAATCTTGTTTTTCTCTGGCTGAAGTGGTTCTAATGTTTTACCAGGCATTTCTGTGGGAGTGTTAAATGTGTATATATATATATATATATATATATATATATATATATATACATATATATATATAACCCCTTTCTTTGATGGGCACAAAAAAAGACCATGAGGACTCCTCACCCTAAATATTTATTGGGTGCTGGAAAATACTGGGGCAAATCCTACTTTTGTAAGGCATTGGCAAGAGACTTGGTATCAACCAAAGCTAACATAACTAAGCCTGCAATGATTACAGCATGTTGGCACAGTAGAAATTGGGTCAACTTTAGAACGTTCAAGTATGGTACAGAAAGTATTCTGGGCTTGAGTGATGTATTGTTAATACTCAGTGGTAAAGAATTATGGTCTAATTTATAGGTTAACTAGTAGTTTCAGGGATTTCTAACCATGAATTGTCTCAGGTCCATTCACTTGTTTATCAGTTACTTTGTTGAGAGATTCTTAAAAAAAACTTGTGGGGATGCATATGGGCACAGCAATGCACTTCTATGAAGCTGGTGTAGATTTTCTGGTACCTTGTGCTATCAGTTGGATTCTGCATAGACAGGGCGGGCAGAGTGTAGGGTAATCAATTGTTATCATATTACTTCTCAGTCAAAACAATTTTTACTACCTGCTGTCAGTTTCTTTCAAGAGTGGAAATGGTGATGGTCAGCAGCACTTGGAGCTGATAATTGTTTGACATTAGAACTAGCAGAGGAAGGCAAGACATTCTCCAGGAATATTTATTTGAATTTCCACTTTTTTATTTCAACTCCATTCATTCTTCCTGTGAACACTTCAGCAGTTAACCCTGACCAACATAGAAAGTGGATGGCTGCTGTACCTTCTAAGGTCATTGTCAAAGGAAAATTCTGTTGGCATTTTCAAAAAAATTGTTGAGGGCTAGAAATTGCAATGGTGAGGTGTGCCACCTTACTTGTTTGGCTACTTGAGTGAAAGAAAAAACAAAAAAAAACCAAAAAAATCCAAACCAGCAAAAATTCCAAACCAAAAACAACCAACTAAAAAAAAAAAAAAAAAAAACAAAAAAAAAAAAAAACCCCAAAAAAAAAAAAACCCCAAAAAAACCCACCAACCCAAAACCAACCTAACACCAAACACAACAACAAAACAAAACAAAGGTGAAAACACACACTCAGACAACAAAACCCAAAAAACCCCAAAAAACAAACAAAAACCCCCAAAACAGACAATGACCCAACCCATAACAAACCCCTCTCCCCCCGCCACCCCACCCCAGGCAAAAGAGAATTAAATTTTGGGCACCTCTCTATATCCCTGAGTATCAAAATACCTCTGACTATGGCTAGAATGTGTTTCATTGTATTGGTAGAAACAATTCTAGGTTGTGAAAGCCTTGTGGAGAATACAGATGTGCTGATGTGACTTCACTCATCTGTTACCATGAACACTCAACCTCAGACATCATAGACTTGCACTCTGATTTCAAAGAAACTTTCTGTATGTTTCCACTTTTGAAAACCTTTTTGAAAGGTTTTCAAAAGTGGAAACCTTTGTTTATTTAATTCATATATGAAATTCTGATTGTAAGTGAATAATACAATTTTAATCTACACCTACTGGAGAAGTTGATTTTGTCTTTCTCTATTGCATAGTATGGATTGACTCTCAGGGGAATATTTATTTCTTACAGACTTGCTGTAGCTTGAAATAATGGAGTTTTTGTGTTTCTTGTGTTTCATTGCCTTCCACTCATTCATGGCTCACCTGATAAGTTATAACTCCTAGGGTGAGCTATGACATGGGTCTAAGCTGGAGAAATCCATACAGCAATTTTGTTTTCTGTAGTTTAAATATGAGACTGAACAGATCAATTCTGTTCCTTGATAATAGATTTCTGCAGTGGTGGGGCCAAGGAGAAGTGAAATTTCATCACTTACTCCTTGTTTTGTGCAAAATTACCTGGGCTGTGCCTGTCAGGTGATTTCTGGCTGTTGCCTGTGTCATGTCCTCCCGTCCCTCCTAGCTTTTTGTATCACACTATCCCAACTTTAATGTCAATTCTCTCCCTTATCTTTCCAGGTTGAACTTAATTGGATCTTTAAAAGGCAGAGACATTGATAAGTCTCTGAAATAGTTTGGGTTTGTGCTGATCATATTCTCTCTTGTGATGAGGCTACATTTTTACCTTCCAGAAAGATGTTGCTGGATCTTTCCTGTTCAGGGTTTTCATTATGACAGACTTCTTACAGCTACTACAGAGCCACAGTTTTCTGCAAGTTCAGTAAATGTAGCTGTAACTACAGTGTAGTCTTGCTATCACATTTCAATTTAATGTGACCTTCACTGTGAGTTTATCATAGTAAACTCTATCACTTTGGAAATGCTTCTTGATATGAGTCATTCATAACATGCATACCTGTACAAAAATTGCCAATCCCTGTATGCTTCATTATTTTGTAACACATTAAAATGTCCAAATTTGACATGTGGAAAAAAATCCAGAATGAAAAGAATATAGCCCTCTGAATTACTGACTTCAAAGGAAATCCTACCTCAGTTGGCATTAGTTGAATTTCTGCTTCTCCACAAGTATCATAATTCTATTCTGAATTGTGCAAGTCCTCCAACAAAACTATTTATTTTTCTCATTCCATTTTTTTTAACATGTGGAGTTCTATATCTATTTTTACAGAGTTATGAGTTTATTCTCAGAGTGTATTTAGAACATTTTTGACTCTCTCTGCTGAGCCCTTTCTTGCTTCATTTTCTCATCAAAGTTTCTGAAATCAAATGCATTAACCCTTTGTTGCCTACAGTCCTGCTATTTGTAAAAGTAAACATATAATCTTCTTCCCCAGGAGAGAAAAAGAATAGCAGGCTCTTTCAGTCAGCTTTGCATTATTTATATTGCATAAATGCACAGATTTCCAACATTAAGAAAAATCAGAGAGCACAACTGCATGCCAGAGTCCCCCAGGCAAGGAAGGGAACATATTATCCTTACCTGAGAAACCTAAGGAGAGTCTAGCCTGTGCAAATTCCTAAACATCATAAATACTTTTCTGAGATATTTGTGTGCATTTACTCCTTAGGGAAGTTTCTGTCTTACTGGAGTACATCGAAGATTAGACCTAAAAAAAGAAAAGAAAGGATATGTGATGACTTAAAATGGGATCCAGTTATTTTCTGAGTAATTTCTCCTGTGGTTTGTTGCAAGCAAGTAACAGTGATACTTGCTGAAGAATGAAATGAAGGTTTAGAAACATTTGGGATGCTATTTAAAACCTTGTCACTGTATACACACACACACACACACACATATATATTTTTTTTTTTTTTAATTTTTTTTTAGTTTTTTTTTTAGGTGGATTAGGCTATGGGCAGTTCAGGAGGATGAAAATTGTCAGGTTTTGAGGAATGCTGGCATTACAGTGCAGTGTGGCAGAGTGACTTAAGCTACACTCTAGGAAAGAACTCTTTGGTCCTCTGATAAGCAATCAGATCAAGTCTTCAGGGAAGGTATTGTAGAGGAGGCTGGGGTGGGTGTATCCATAGCACTGTCCAGACCTCACCAAATCCCTGTGTGGGTACATCCACTGCATGTGAAGGGTGACCACACATTTGCTGTGAGTATCCTGTAGCAATGTCCATCCCAACCAACTGGACAAAATTCCTGATGGTAGCTGCTCCCTGCCTGAGTGCAAACACAGCCCCAGCAGCTCTAAAGGCTGCCTCCCCTCCATTGTGTCTAGGATCTGTGCAAAGTCTGGTTTGGTTTGCTTGGGGAAGTGATTTTCCTTTGAACTCATCCTCTTAAATATTTAACTTTGAGAACTTTTCTAATTCTGCTCTCTGTCTCCAACTTTCTGATTCGTAATGTACTTGCAGCCACTTTACTGTGGTAAATCTTAACAAAATGAATGTATGGCTGCTACTCATTTGCCTTTGTACAAAAATATTTAGGATACACATTCTTAATTACTAACTTCTTCATCTGGAATCTCTTCATAATGATATTTTTGAGGTGGGAGATGTTAATCCCTTTGTTGAGATCAGCCATATGCTCTTTTCCTGTGATTATAATTACTTTAATTTTATAAATTACCACAGTGCTATGAATGTGCATTGGTGAGGGAATTTGCACTTTGGCTGGTAGGGAAAATGTTACAGGTGTGAACTGTGATGTGTAATAATCTTTATAAGAACTGTCTGATTTCTTTTTGACAGTTTTTCATCAAAACTGTGTTCTTATTGAAGTTGAAATGTTAGCAGAAATTAGTTATTCTGAGAAACTTTGAAAGGAAAAAGTTAAAACATTAACTTTTGACAACTGATTTATTTTCTCTTGACTTGAACTTTTAGTATTAGCTATCAGTATACTTAATATGATATGCCCAAAAAATTTGCATTTAAGCTTTTTTTCATCTTGTCCTAATCCCCTTCTCTGCTCTAAGACAAGTTTAAGTAAAACTTTGTAATTCCTGGAAGATGTCCCCTAAACCATTCCTTAAAGCGTTCAAGTCTTTTACCTTTGCGTGTGATCTATTGTATTATTTTCAGATTTTTCCAACTCAGAGCAAAAATAAATGTTCAATGTTCCATTTTAAAGTAGAGAAGCTTTCAGTTGTAGGCCAGCTGAAGAACATCTTACCTTTTAGACAGTGATTTCTTCATATTTTGCAAGTTGAGTAGAGCCAGATTTACTATGATTTACTACAGTCTATGAAGGTCTTAGGTTTTGCTGGGAGATTAAAAAAAAATCCCAAAAAAACAAACACAGTTTTTTTTCTAGGAGAAAAAGATGCCTTCATTTTGTGGAGCTCTTCTTTGTTAAAATTAGTCTCATTTATATGTTCAAAATTATCACTGAGGTATTGCTAGACATTCAAAAGTTTGATTCAGGATTTAGGTTCTGGTTTTCTCCAGTAAGGTATAAGGTTAACTGCACATTTCAGCATTCCTGTGATTTTCTTGCTGTCTTTAATCCTTCTAATTACACTCTGTTGTCTTCTGCCTGAATCTGGTTAATACACTTCATTTCCCTGTCATTATTCTTTGTGCTGCTCTGTACAGCAACTCTGAGATTATTCATTTCGGAAATCAGTGAAATTAGTTTGATTTGTTTTTCTCATTCATGAAAAGTTCTAATTAGACAAACAGTCACCATCAAAACTTAGACTTGCACAATTGCAGCTCTAGGAATTCTGGTTCAGAATCAGCCTTGCAGATTCAGAGGTCTCCTGCAATTCTGGGAGTGGTGGGAGACTCCACCAAGGGAGTGGAGTGAATAAACATAAACCCTTGACTTCATGACATTTTTCACTGTAGCTTAAATTCAGAGCCTCCAATGAGCCAATGTGAAAATCTAGGAGGAAAATCATGAAATAGAAACTTATAGAATTATAGAAATGTTTCTATAATAATAGAAATTATTAACTCTGTGGGGCTTTTTTCTACCTGGTGGAGAAAACTGCAGGAGTCCTCTTTCACATAGAAATTCTCCTGTTTGTGTAATGACAGTTCACTGTGAGTCAAGCATATGGACATGGATTACAAAGTGCCTGTTACATTCTAAGTTGGTGAGGTAGGTGATTCCTTCATAATTTGTTACATATCAATCAGTCATAAGTGGTTTCTCAGGCTTCTCTGAGCTGATAATAAAAGTGTTTCTTTATTTTATGCTAATACCTAAGGTGAATCAGTGCATCATCTTGAAGACTTTAAAAAACAACCTAATGGCTGATCTTCTGTAGCCTTGTAGGTAATTTTTCTAAGGCTAATATTTAGCATTTTACAAGTGTTGTGTAACAATCTCTATCACTACATTTACTTGTATTTTGTCTCTATCACTACATTTACTTGTATTTTTATCTCTATCATTACATTTACTTGCAGATCGCAGGGTGACTAAATCTAGGTTGGATAGCCTGCTGCATATAGGATGTAATACCTGTGCACTGTGACTTTTAAATAAAGTAAATGTTGGTTACATGGAAGGATTCAGAGGAAAAACAACAAAAATAAGTGATGTCAGAATGAAGTTGACCAAAACCAAAAGATTGTGGTTGTTTTAAATTTTAAGCCATAGAAAATAATTTAATATATGGAAATTTGTTTTTAATAACTGTGCTTCATTTTCCAAGGCAAAAATAAAACCATACAGCTTTTTTGAGTATGCACATGTAGTAGCAGTAGTGATTTTGTGTTTTCTTATAGAAAATAGCTAGCATTCTTAAGGCTGCTAAAGAGCTCTGGGCTGTATTTATAATCAGAATTAATGCATATTCTAATCCCCTGCATGTCTTTGAAAATATCAAACAGC
Source organism: Pyrgilauda ruficollis (assembly GCF_017590135.1). Taxonomy (NCBI): domain Eukaryota; kingdom Metazoa; phylum Chordata; class Aves; order Passeriformes; family Passeridae; genus Pyrgilauda; species Pyrgilauda ruficollis. The sequence continues at coordinate 1,359,174 of NW_024515875.1, forward strand.
ATTTGTTAAGTGGAGAAATATAAACATGCGGTCACATTTCTTGTTCTGTAGGCATTAACAGATAGAAATTCGGAAAGCAATTTTTGACCATGAAACAGAAGAAACAGTTATATTTCTATTTTCACTCTACCTAAGATTAGGCTAACTTGTCCTGATGAAATGCTTCTATTTTGGAAGAAAAAATTATTGAATTAATCCAGATTTTTAGGGCATGCATCACTCTCTCCCAGGTGCTGCTGAAGAATGATGAAGATAATTGCTTTGACTTGATCATTTACCTTTTTTGTACAAATGATATTATGTTTAGTAGTAAATCAAGATGACCTGGCATTTAAGTATTCAGATTGAACAGATGAAAGGGAGAAAAAGCAATGCAATGAGGTCAAGGCAAAACCTCATTTTGATTAGCCTGCAATGAAACCCTTTCCTGGAAGGGGAAAAAATTGCAACAAAATTGAAATGTTCTTTCTTTTTAACAAAATAAAACTAAATTTATTTGAACTTTTCTATTATAGGAGCTCTAACTGGGTATGTTCTGCTTTTTATGGCTGAGTATTCGCCCTGAATATTTCTGTTTTATTTGGTGCTATTAGGATACAGCTATGCCGGAGATCAGTAAATGATAAAATACTGTCTGTTCATAAATTCATTATTTTGTGTGTTAAATTTTTACACAGAAATATTAATTGAAGCTTAATATAATGAAGCAGAAATATAAAAATGGAAATAATAGATTATAGTGCATATTTAAAAGTTTTTTTTTTTTGTAATCTCTAAATTTGTGCATCTGTTCTGATTTCAAACAAATCCAATTTTGAAATGTTGTCATACCTGCAAGTGTAGTTCCCAGACACTCCAGTTCATTTTCTTGTCACTGCAGGAGACATTTGTTATTGGCAATCTCAGAGGAAAGCTATAGTCTTGAGAGGGAAATGAAAAAGGTAATTTTCATTAAAATACAACAACTAACTCACATAAAAATTTGATACTACAGCCAATTCAGCCATGTAAATAAAGCAGATGTTTTCTTGTGATAAAACCAGGAAAAACATGGCAGGGAATTAAAAAAACCCTGACTTTTTATGCTTGCTTGAATGATTATGCAGATTGTAGGCCAGTGAAATAACAGATCCAGAGCACATTCTTACTAACTCTTCAACATCTCCCTCTATATTGGGCTTCTAAATGGGCTTAACAGTCCATGACAGGCAGCTTGTCTCATATTACAAATGATTATTCATGTACAGTCAATGAAAGAGAATGAAGTCCATCAGAAATGTGAACAGTGGCACAAGGTGTTCAAAACTCACTTCTAGCAAACATTTGGATGACATTTAAAAGTCTAAATACTTCTGATTTTTTCTGAGTTTGCCTTTTGGTGAAAAAAAATCCGTGAGGGTAGATGTTTTTCAAAATTTATTATGTTGTCCTGAAAAAGACATTTTGGAAATTTTTTCAAAAATCATGACTAGGTTTTCCATGAAAACCTAATAGGGAATACTTTCAAGCAGTATTGCTCAACATAGGATTGTTTGTTCTTTAAGGACTGTGTGTGAAGGATCACAGAGTTGTTTGGGTTGAAAAAGACCTCTAAGATCATTGTGTCAAACCATTAACTTAGTGCTGCCGCCACTGAACTGTAAGCACCTCGTGTTTTAAATACTTCCAGGGATGATGATTCAACCACTTCCCTAGCAGCCTGTTCCAGGAGCCTGGCCCTGGTGGGGACAGCCCCATGCCAGAGGGCTCCTTGAGGTTTCGGCTGAGTGCCGGGACGCATGTGCCAGCAGGAGAGGCAGTAGGCTGCTGTTCTAAGAAAAAAAGGCCAGCAAGATAAGACATATGTTATTCTTGAAATGAAATCCAGTGCTTTATCTCTGTGGATTCACCAATTGTGATTAAAATTAAAAGCACAGATAGCAGTGGGAGAGAGAGGGTGTGTTACCCCACTGTCTTGTTTTGGAAAGACAGGTGCCTGCTAGGAAGACAGGAGCCTCCCCTAAAAGAGAGAATATAAACCCGCCCCCTCCCCCCGCCCTCTGAATTGCTATAAATTTTAAATTAAGGGGCTCTCAGGCAAAAAATATGGGAGCAGGAAATAACAGTTCTTTAATAGGGAAGAAAATAAAACTATAAAATAAACAATGCAGTAAACTAAAACAACACTGACAGAGTCAGAACACAACCTGACATCCTGTTGGTCAGGGTGTTGGTAGCAGTCCAATTGGAATTGTGGCTGCAGTTCTCCTGGAGTGTCAGGTGTGGTTCTGTTGGAGCAGGGATCCTGTAGAAGGGTGTAGTCTTCCTCTGAAGATCCAGTGGAAGAAGAGGCAGCTGCTCCTCTGGGAAATCCAGTGGAGAAGCTGTGCTGGTGTTCCAGAATCTCAAGATTATATCTGGGTAGGAATGCTTGGCTCCTCCCTCTGGGCAGAGCATCTCCCAGTGGGATGCTATAGTTCTTATCAGTCAGGCAGTGACATTCAATAGCCTGTTATCAGGCAGTCATAAGGGAGAGGGAGGAGTCATAATCCAGAGGGAGGATTGGAGGGGTTGTGGAAGAGATAAGGAAAATTGCCCACTGAACAGAAGACAACTGCCATACAGACGGCAAATAGAATACATCTTGCCTTGCAATCTGGGACACCCACACAAAGCAAAAGGTGAACATGGAGACTGAAATAAATAATGCAGTTGTACATGTTTTCTAAAGGCCAAACTCCAGTTACTTTATCACAGTCTTTGACGTGACACATTCCTTTTCCTTCTGTAAATTTTTAGGACCAGATATGCTGCCACCTAACAAAAAATGCTCAACACAAAAAGCTTCAATAAGACTGCATTCGTGTAAATGTTTTATTTGTTGTACACTTGCTGGGGCCGAGGTCTAAAATGCAGAATTAGTGTACTATGTATCAGAAAAAACAGATATATAAGGTATAAATTTTAGTGGCAAAAAACTGTTTTAACTGATGTTGATAGAACCTTAGAAATCTGAAAAACCATACCACTTAAAGCATGTTTTTCACATGCCATTAAAGGATCTAGATGTACACAGATAACATCTTTTAAAAAACTTGTGAAAGATGAATATAAAAAGACTAATTTTTCAGAATTGTCAGTAAAATTTGCTTTTATTGTGTAATTACAGTGGCTATACTTTCCCCCACCCTTGATATATTTTTTGCAGTGGCTTGGAGCTGGAATAATTGGAAGCAGTCTAAAACTAAATTTAAAATATTTTCTGTTCCAGTAACAGGTAGTATCAGGTGCTCAAGAACACATTTATTTTTGGCATAAATGCATTTAGAAAAACTGATTACACATCTGACCAGTAAAAAGACAAAAGAAGAGCAGGATAAGTTTGTTTTCACTTTTAGAAAAAAAAAATGGAAATTGAAGAATTATTTAACCCCTAACACTGTAACCAATTGAATACAGTTTATCAGATCATTCTCTTGTGTAAAGTATGATAAAGATTAGCCTGTAGATAGAATACTTTATTATGGGTTTAAAGGGTCATTCAGATATATAATCATAACTAAAATCAAGGGTTTATGGATTTCTCTGGAACCTTACAAAACACTTCCCGTCATTGATATCAATACATTTTGAAGTATTCCAGGTCTGTTTTATGTGGATGTTTTCAAATGCAGGGATAGTGTTTTTAACTCTGACCACCAAGTATGATCTTTTAATGTATATTTCACTTGGAGAGCAGCAGGGGGAGATTGAAAACACAAAAATCTCTGTAAAAGAAATAACTTTGAGGGGATTTTGGAGCATGACCTTGTTTTGCTAAGACTTGGTGCCACAGCTGTGTTTTCCATTATGTATGTTCTTTGTAGTATATAATAAAGGCCATATTAAATGATGCCTTAAGTTTTAGCTTAACACTTAGTTGTTAGTCACCTGAAACTATTAAATTTGAAAATTTTACCATGTCAAATGCCATTTTTAATGTTTATATATGTTGTCCCTTTCTTATCTACCACTTTTTTTTTTTTTTATCAAACAAATGGTTGAAAAGGCTCTAATTGTTAGGGATATGCATAGAAAAACAAATACTTATTTTGGAATAGCTTTTTAGAATTGCTATTTTATTCTGATTTCCAAGATGGTGACACCAACACTATAAAACAAAAGTTGCCAGTTTTTTGATACAGATTAGTTCTTTCTGCTTTAAAATGTATTCTTCAAAAGTGTAAGCTAGTCCCAAATACTCAGTCTTGAGAGTTATTTCTGAACCACGGTTATCCCTGAATAAGCCAGTTTCTAGACAGACTAGAAGATCTCATGTAGACGGTTCATGATTCTAGAGAATGTTAAAATAAAAGTTTTGGGGAAAAACCAGGAGACAAATAACATTCAATCATAGCAGATAAAGGAGAGATTAGTGGTATTTAAAGAAATATGTGAAGTATATGCAATTATCTTTGAAAGAACCTTTTTGTTGAGGCAGATCAAGGGCAAAATAATGCCTTTGAATGTCAGCACGCAAAAAGAATTTCTGTAAATTGAAGTAAACGTGGTTGCTATTAATGCCTGAATTTAATTTTTTCCTCAATGCATTTTTTAGTTCTGTATGATTTTTTGGTTTTTAATCAGCAATGGAACTAAGTAGTTGGTGAAATTGGGTTTTTTGGTGTTTTGTTTTAATGTGTGCTTTCTGAGTGCAGTGTGAAAATGGCACAGAGGAGGTAAAAAATAACCTCTGGTCTATACTGGGGTTTGAACAGAGTTTTAGATTTGAGTGCTTTTTCATGTATGGAGTATTATCCCTGCCTTGACATATACCATCACTGAAATGTGATTATTGAAAAATCTGCATTCTAAAATGCATAACAACCAACAACAATAACAATAAAACCCCAACAGCATCTTTTATGGCTATTTATTATTGCTTTATTTTTATTTATATGGGACTAAAGTATGTAGATTGTATTTTTATATGTGTTATACATAAAATAATAAATTCTTGTCCTTTCAGATACAGCAATCTCTCTTGAGATTGTGCATATCTATATATCTCTTTCCCACCTGCTACTGGAGTTCCAGCTACTGTTCTGACACTCCTGTCTCTTAAGACATCTGTCACTCTTTTGGAATAAAACATAATTACTTTTAGCAGTCTTGCTTTTCTCTGTCAGCATTAAGAGGTGCAAGTGGCAATAGCTGCATATTAATGCCTTTATTGTGTATAAGAAATTTGGGTACTCTTTCTTTACCATGGCAACATATTGCCCTTTAATGGTACAATTGGCTGCTGTCAGTAAGAGAGAGTCATACCCATAAATTATCAAGGCAGGCAAAGCTGCTGACTGCTCTTGTAACCTGGAGGGCCGAGGGGAACTGGAAGAAAATGACAACAGTGATGTTTAAAAACACTGACTGATGGAGGAAGGAGCAAGTAGAGTTTGGAGCTACTGGCATAGCCTTGATGATTTTGAGCATCATTTTTTCTTCCATTTAGGTTAGTGGTATAAGGAAACCCTGCTAGAGAGTAATGGTAATTGTAGCTGAAAAGACCACTGTGGTTGCTTTTGCCAGCATAGAGGGAATAAGGAGATTCCTGAGTCTGTTCTCTTGCAGCTATCACAATGATGCAGATGTTCTGCTTCTGGACTTCATAAAGTTTCTGTCTGGATCTGAGACCTACTGCTACCATCTATGTATTTTAATTATGTGAAAAGAGAAATTGTACAACAGTTCCTTTCACCTGCAGATCCAGGTTATGATGCCAATCCTTTAGATCTCAAAGTCACCTTTAAATATGTACAAGAAAACACAGGCTAGCCAACATGTATTGAACTTTGGCCTTTGCAATGAATATTTTACACACATGGATTTGAAAGGGCTCGTTTTTTGCACTGTGTTATGTTAAGTACAAAGGAAAAATCAAAGAACAAACACTTAGGCTGTGGGCCAGAAAGCCCACATGTATAGAGTTATTTCTAGACTTCTAAATTCATATCTAGGCACAGAGATCTAAATTTTCTAGTTTTTAGAAGCACTGAACAACCCCAGGCCCCAGTGAACTGATGGCTTACAAAGAAGAAAGGGATTGAAAGCACAAATTTGGATCCCAGCAAAGCAAAGGCATTTCTTTCATATTTACAATTCCACAGAACTCATGTTCTGGAAATTGTACAGACTTTTGAAAGAATCTTGTAATTTACTAGAGTTTGATATGAGTTTTAAATCCTCTAAATGAAAACACTGTCTCACTGAGAATATCCGTGTTCAGGAGCATGCATATTCTCCTTATTTTCTGTTCCACAAAAGAATTCACCATGGAGTGAAGAGTTGTACAACATTAAGATTGTGTGTCTTTTGTCCTTGCATTTCTTGTTTTTCATTAAGCTACTTTCTTGGAGTTTGAATCTAGTAAATATCCCTTTCTTCTTGCCTCTCCTCTCTCCCTTCTCTTCTCTCCTCCATGTGGGGGTCGGCCTCTTCTCCCAAGCAGCTAGTGACAGGATGAGAGAACACAGTCTCCAGCTGTGTTAGGGGAGATTCAGGTTGGAGATCAGGAAGAATTTTTTCATGGAAACTGTTGTTAAGCATTGGAATGGACTGCCCAGGGAGGTGGTGGAGACATGATCCCCAGGTTCAGGAAATGACTGTAAGTGGCACTTAATGCCACGGTTTAGTTGACAAGGTGGTGGTCAGTGAACAGTTGGACTTGATGACCTTGGATGTCTTTTCCAACCTAAATGATTCTGGGAATGTTTTTTAACAAAATCTGCAAAAATCTATAACTAGGCAATGCATTTGTATAAAATTGAGATACTTACTGCTGGGTATTATAAACACAAATTACATGGGTTTTTAAAATATGTGAGCTAAATTTCCTAAGTTTAGATTTTTATTGCTCAAACTCTATAGAGAAGAATTTTAAAAATATAGTATTGGATGAAGACCCAGGTGTGTCCCTGCTGGGATTGCTGAGACTTTTTCAATAATGCTTCACTGGACCTATGAAATAGAAAACAATTTTTTTTTTTAAATTAACATTGGTGTTTTATGCTGCTGAAGCGACTATTCTGCTTTTGTGTCCAGAACAAGTCTTGGCTTCTTGGCTTGTTTGAGTATACAGCATATTCCAGATGCTGGTATGTCCTAAACCCCAGGAAGTTAGGCAATTTGTCTGCCTTAAATGCTGTTCAGAAACCCGTATGTGACCTTTTTTTCATTCTTGGTTATCCAGATATCTTTGAAAATCTTTTTATACATTGGAGTTTTGACACAGTAACCAAGTTCACATTATGGATTAAATAGCTGAGGGATTAAAAGACAGCTATGTTTACGAGAGCTGGGAAACTAAAATTCAGCCTTGGCAGTACACAGGAGTGAGCTGACATGATGAACGTAAACAAACAAAACCCATGTTTTATGGTTTTTTTGCCACTGGTTACTCTTGCTATAGTAATGGGCTGTTGATAAACCTTTTGAGCAGTAAAATGCAGTGTCTTCTGGGGGGCTTTCAGCTGATTTGCTGACTGGATTTGTGCAAGTGCACTTGACCACAGTATGCTGAGGTGTGTCAGGTAGGATACAGCTGAACTATGACATACTATTTATCCATCATCCAGTCTTTGTTAAAGTTCAGAGGATGAAGGTTTTGCCCTTGTCTGCCAGCATGGTTGGAAGTCTATTGAAGATGCAATTGTTGCAGTTTTTGTTCTGACTTTTGTTAGACTCTCTGCAGATGTATTTCAATACTTTCCAATGGCTTAACTCTGGGGTATTCTGTGGTTTAGAAAACTCAACAGCCTTAATCTTCTGAACTCTGTGGCTGTGTAGACATTACAGACCTGCATTTTAAAGTAGCATTACAAACAAAAATGATGAGATTCTGCTTTTGTTAAACTTACTATGTTTTTTTGTTGTCTTCAGACCAAGACTTCCTTCAGCTGATCTGAGGGCTTAATAGACATTTTGAATATCTAAATTTATATATTCTGTGAAATTTGGTTACTCCCTCTTATCCACTGAAATATTTCCCATATACTTCTCTCAAGGGAATACTTTGTTTTAATTGCATAGCTCCTAGCAAAGTGTGGTGTGATACTAGCTTGGGGCTTTTGAGTGGTATCATTGTTCAAAAAATGAGGAAATATCTTGTTTGGTTTAAGAGTTCTAACATTTTGCTCATGAATGGTCTGCTGTATGTTTTGGGTTGGATTTTTTTAAAGCCCCACATACTGCATGAATTATTAATGAATTATTAATTATGAAAAGTTTCTGAAACTTGACTTTCTACAAATGGAATGTGGTTGCAGAAACTTTCTATTCCACTGAATTTATCCTGCACTTGCTTGTTAACTAACATGACAGATTGAATAACTCATTACTCAATTCACTGAATTTGCTTCATTGATGTGTCAAGACAAAATGTCGCTTTCTGTGGGTAGGCACATTGGCTTTGTCAGTGATTTGTCACATTGGTAAACTATTAATACATAGATATTAGTATTGCAATGAAAATGTCCTGGTTATGTATCAACTAATTTATGTTGGGATTAGTCTCATGTTTTCTTGATTTCTAGGCTTTATGTGGTTTAGACCAGGTAAACTTTTGCTAATAGTCATAGCTCAGGTAACTTAAAGGGAGCATAGAAATCTTTTGGACTCTGTGCCTCAGCTTACATGTCTTGCTGAGACTCCTGAATACCATCTTGCCAAAATCAATTGCACTTTATTCATGGTATAATTTTTTTTTTTATCCTTCTGCAAGGAAAATTGGATAAAAGGAGTTTTTTAGTGATCTGCTTGCAAAGTACAAAAGAAAAGTTCATAATAGAGTATGTGTAACTATAAGGAGATGCACTGTATAATGCTTTGTGTGTGTGCCTGTGTTAAGCAATCTACACACAAAATTTATGACACAGTTTTCTTTTCCACTATTAAAATTTCTAGAGTACTCACAGTGAGGCTACATACTTAAGACTGCAGCTTGCTTAAAAAAAAGTTTCACTAAACAGAGTGGTGACAGCCCTTAGATGCAATGCCAGCATTAGTGGTGTTGATGTTGATCTCACTGGTGTGAGAATACCACAGGTCTTTCTGCTCTACATGCAGGAGCCAAACTGAGATTGTGAATTATACCCCTCCCATGGTGCCAGATGCCCGTGCTGGCCCTGTCATGTACACTGGCTGCAGATCAACTGGTCCTCAGCTGGACTTCTACCTCTCCATGCTGACCACCAACTGCACACTCATGCCAGCACCTGTGTGACAGCTTTTGGAAATATCCTGCCTTTTCCTTGCACAGCAAAACTGAACATAGCAGAACGACTGGAATGGGATGCCTATACCATTCCTCTGGAAAGACACAGAAGCAAATATATAACTATCCCCTCAAAGTCCTCAGGTAGCCTTGAGCAGTGTATTAAGTGTATTAAAGCATGAGCTTTTCACTCAGCCTGTGAGGATTTCTTGTTGTCCCTTTGGAGATGTAGCCTTATCTGATCTGTCCATATTAGTAAAGAGCAATTCCTTCTCTAGGAAATATACAGGAAGGCTCATAGGCTCGTTTTTGTGCCTTACATCTCTTAGGAGGAAAAAAACCCCAGTCTTTCAGTGTTCTCACGCAGTACAGGGTTTATTTGGCACGTGGTTGGAAATGAAGGATGAGAATGTAAAAGAAAGTTTAGGACAAATATAGATGTAGTGTATTTTGTGGTCTAGTTCCTGGGCTGTCAGTCTTCCTCAAGTTCAGAATCAACACAGGCTGTCGATCTGGCCGAGGGCATTTGAGCCTGACAGTGCTGGTATCCCTGAGCTCCTGTGCCCCTTCCCTTAGGCTGTTCCTCTGTTCTTTTTGCCCTCTCGTGCCTTTATACTCAAGTCTGAAATCTTTTGCAAGTCACTGCAAACTTCTACTATTGCTTCTTGTAGTCATATATGAGTACCTTAGAAAACAGTTTTGGGAGGATGTCATGGGCCATTAGCCAAGATTTGTGTGATTACAGTGGATTGCATGCCCTGTGTTTCAGACACTGCATGGAAATACCTGAAAGGAGACTGGTAGTACTAAGGAGTTACTCAGTACCATCCTCCTCCATACTCTTCACAGCTGAGCCTCCCAGAATAGTCATTGCATGTCATCAGTCACCTGCAAAAGTCCCAGCCCCAGCTCCCAAGCAGATCCCCAAGAAAGGTGAAAATGTGCTCTGTTTCCTCCTTGTCCCAAGTTTGTTCAAGCAGGCTCCTCAGAACTGACAGCATGACTTGTGAATACAAATAAGTTTTCAGCATGGTTACTCAGTTATTCTGTAAATGCCAGAAAAGTTTTGTGATTATCAAGATTTGACCTAGTGAGGTCAAAATTCTGCCCAGAGTTTTGTGTGTTCTTCTAGTGGCAAAAATATTTTGCAATCCTCCACATGAAAAGCAATTTGATCTTACATTTATTTCACTGATATTTAAAAAATAATTTATGGCAAAGCTGAAATAAAATACTGTACTCTTTGCTGTATTTAATCTGAATATAAACTACTTCATTCTTTTAACAACCAACCCACCCCCAACAACAAAAACAACTCAATAAACAAACCAATAAAATTAATATTTCTACCTTGAAGTTCCACCACTTGAAGTAGTGGTTATGGTCCTTGTTATTCTCCTTTTTAGATGAGGAACAGAAAGGAACATGCACTTCTTTCCTCCTTCTCTCTCCCCAGGCATTGCTGCATCTGTGTGTGCTCTCTGGGATGTATGGAATGCACCAAGGATCAGGACCACAGGAGTAGAGGGGGCATGTGGTTCCTAGCCTCATATGGAAAATTCAGTTTGCCTTGACATGGTTTGACTCTTGGATTTGAGGAAACAAATATTCTTGTCTCCATTTTAGGGCAAAATCAGAGGTTGAAACATTGGGATCTTCTTTTGCATAGAGATTGTAAATCACTTCTATTTATACAAGTGTGTTTGCATGCTAATAAATACTGAAGGAGTTTGCAAAGGGATTGGAAAAAAGCTTTGAGAATCATACACACAAACTTGATTGACATGATTAATGGGCTATTTTTTGTAACATAGTGGAAAGTGAAAAGCCATGAAACAATTATTACAAATGCTCCGTATATTGTACGGGGTGCCTTAAAACTATTGCAGGCCAGAATTAAGATCAGAATTGTCCTGGAAAAAGTATTAACGTGAATCTGACAGCTTGATTAATGCATTTGAAGTGTTTGAAGAAGAGCAGAATGCTGGAAGAGTGATCTTGAGAAAAAATAGAAGCAGGTTAAAAACCCACTTTAACTGCATACTACATAGAGTGTATTACCTATACATTTTGAAATAAAGACTTTTGTAGAGGAAAAAATAAAGGTATGCAGTGAACATTTTCTGGTGTAGATTTCAGTCTTTTATATAGACCTTGTGTTTAAATTTAGACATATGTTTAAATATTTTCAAGATTTATGGAGCCTCATAATGTCTAGATTTAAGGAAACATTTAACCACTTTCTAAAAGGGAGGGAAAGACTTTAAAATGAATGACTTTTGAAGAAGTAGTGTAGGAAACAACATGTTAAAGATTACCAAATAAGGATGCATGAAAAAAATGTAGTAGCTATATTGAACTTCTCTGTGTTACTCTTTCCATGTTTCAATAAATAACAGTGTGTTGCTTTACTGAGAAAGAAACAGAAATTCCTAGATATAATAGGTATTTTGTCCTTTTTCACATTCTTGTGAAAGCTGTGGATTTGCTTATCTATCTGGCCTCCAGCCAAGGAAATCCTGGTATAAGTAGGCAACTGCTGTATTCACCTAATGTTATTTTCTAAATTATTTTATATTTTGCATAAGAATGCTGCTAGATAATACCAGAGAAACAATTGCTTGTGTGACTACATGAGCCATTAAGATTACTTGGATGTTGGCAGTTTACTTCCCCCTTTAAACGAAGAGCTACACTTTTTAAAATTTGGGGATCCATTGTGTATTTTTTGTGTCTGTGCTCCTATAAAAGAGTTGAGATCCGGGGAATAGGTGTGTGGCTGAATAGGTGGCTGAGCATCTGGAATATCTTGATCTACCCTGGATCCAGTAATCAGAACTGGCTATGCTAATCAAATAGTAACTTGTTAAAAGTCCTTTGAGCAAGGCCAATATTGCCTTTCAGCTTCACACCTACTTAAATAATGCATTAGTCTTTTTAACCCTGTGAAAATTTACAAATGGAACCAGATCCAAAGGATGATTTTCTGAAGCCTCTCCCCAAAAGTTATTCAAAGTCCATGAATTATTTGAATATTTCTTGGTAGATGCAAATGTGAGGATTTTTGGGTTCTTTTTTGGACTCAAGAGGAAGTGAACCTTCAGTGCTACAAAATATGTATTGTAAAAAAGATAAATTATTTTGTGGGGTTCTGCTTGAAATTAAATTGTAAACGATCCCTTCCTGAATAAACTTGTGTACAAGGGATGTACAATGAAACTCTAGAGCTCACAAATTTAAAATAAAAGATAAAAAAACCCCAAACAAATATTATTTACCCAGCTAGTCTCTGAAACTTACTGATCTATTTGGGTGGAGGAGGTAGGACAAATTTCCAAAAAAGGAAAAAGTAAACATAGAAATGGTGTGCAGACCACTTATATTAAAAAAAAAAAAAAAAAATCAGGAATACACTTTATTGCAATGTTAAGAATGGCAGTTGAGAGAAAATCCTACTAATTTGGGTGAGGCCTAGACTCTCATGCTTTTAAAAACCCCACCCCACTCACACACCTGCCACCAACAAAATAATCCAAACCAACTCAACCTTAATTCCACCTTCTTCTTTGGGACAGGAGCAGATCTCTCATGGAGAAGAAACAAATTTTTTCCTTGCCATACTGTATTATTTGCAGGACTTTAAAGGCTACCTAGTCAAAGAAGATAAAGAAAAATTAGAAAATTTATTTTTCTGAAAAAAAGAATCAAAACAGCTAATATTAAAAAAAAACCCAAGAATCATTACAGAGCAATTAATTCCCTGTTTATAAATCACATATAATCTGTTTTGTTGTGTGTCCTTTACTTCATATGTAATGAGAATATGGAAAGACAGAGAAATCAAACATCTATATGAAGGTGAGAATGTGAATTAAAAAATATCCAGTAGGAGGGTGAATAGGAGCTGGCAGAATACAATAAGTAAAAGCATCTATAGACGATCTTAAGTGGTTCTGGGGAGCATTGTGAAGATCAGGTGGGATCCATATGGAAGCAGGAAGATTTCTTAATTGAGGTCTTGAATACTTAAATTGAGGATAAAAATGTCATAGAGCCTGACAAAATTTTCAAATAATTTGCAGAGTCTCACCGGCCCTTTGACCTTGCTTTATTGGGATGAATGTACACAGGACAGGGGGTTGTGTTTCTCTTTGCTGACAGAGCAAATCTGGCTCATACCTGAAGCTCTAAAGGGTTTTGTGCACATGCTCACAAATCTGGATTGCTTCTGTTTGCCATTCTGTTCAACAATATGAAAGGATAACCCGTGAAATGTCTCATATTTGTTGACAGAAATAGACTGCAAAACAGATAATTCAGTTTGTGGAGAAGTGGCCTTCAGTGGCCTGAACTACAGAATATAGGAAATAAGACTTGAGATAAAGAGCACAAGAGGGAATTGATTGGTCTGTAAGTTAGAGACTGAAATTAATCAAGCAGAAATTATTATTCAGAATTTATTGAATTCAATGAAATGAAACCCAATATTAATACAAATAATTGCTTGAACTGTGGAAAAGAAAAGGCAGACCTGATTTATGGGATATAAACCTAAATTTATATCTAGACATTTTAGGGAAAAAAGCGCGGAAGGTTAAACAAGAAACTGGAAATGGATTTACCTAAAATGTCAAGACCTGCATCCTCTGAGGCCTGTATCCATAACATGTGGTAGCAAAGAAAATAAAATTTTTTATCTAGATCAGTTGTAACTGGAAAATATTACTTTTTACAATTTTGAAAATATGCTTAAAGAGCTGAAAAATGTTGAGTGGTATTTTAGGTAGGCAAGAGTGGCCTAACTCTGAGAGAGAGGAAAGATGACACATCAACTAAAAAAGAAACAATTTAAGCAATCTGGACAGGCTTGAAAGTGGCCAGATTGTACTTTTTAAATAGTTGCTGTGGTGTTGGACTCTGTTTGATTTAATAGGTAATGTGTGTTGAAGCCAGAGCTGAATGAACTATTTACAGCAAATAATTTATTTGATCAATGTCATCTTATTTTCTGTTCATGAATTATCCACAAACAGGTTTTTCCCCACTAATTCATTCATTATTCAAAATTGCTCAGCAAATGCTTTGTGTGAGGCCTTTTTGGACCCTTTTTTCCTCTCTTTGTTTGGAAAATTATGGTTATCCAAGAAGGTAACCATAATTTTTTTACAGTAGGAATCAAGAAACCTGAATGTTCTTTTTTAGTGTTCTTTTGACTGAGGGGAAATTAACTATTTTCTGTTGGTTATTTTCTATATTTGCTGAAAATATGAATAGTACAGCATCTTTTCCTTTTTATTGATAGGATTTTAGGCAGGATGGGACTATTAGATCATCTACTCTAATCTTTTTTATGATGCAGATATAGTAGGAATTCATCTAATTTCTCCCATACTGAGTTCAATAATTTGTACTTAAATAAAGCAGATTGGAACTTTATTTTAAAGCTCTATCAGACAAATGGCTAAGTAGTTCTTTATGAGGGGGTTATTACACTATTTTCTTTTACAAGCTTTTGTGACTACTTGATGTTCTCTATTTTTTGTCATGCAGAATTGTTTTTATTTGCTGATTTGGTGTCTGAACATCCTGAGTTCTGAGGGAACTGATGGATGAAGTGGTTAAACTGCTATCCATCATATTTGAAAAGTTGTGGCAGTCCATTGAAGATCTCACTTACTGGAAATGGGGAAACTGAACCCCCAGTTTTAAAAAGAGAAAAAAGAAAAACCTGGGAAACTCACAGGCTGGTCATTCTCACCTTGTTTCCTAAAAAGATCACAAAGCTGATCCTCCTAGAAACTATGCTAAGGCACGTGGAAATTTAAGAGTTGTTTGGTGAGATATTGGGATTCTACTAAGGGTGAATTGTACCTAAGAAACTTGGTGGCCTTTTCTGACAGGGTTTCAGCATTGGTCAAAAAGGGAAGAACTGACAGCTGACAGCATGTACCTGCACTTCTGCAAAGCATTTGACATTGACCCACATGATGTCCTTCTCTCAAAACTGGAGAGAGGTGGATTTGATAGCTGGGCCATTCAGAGGGTAAGGAATTGGGTGGATGGCCACTTTTGAGGAGTTGTGGTCAAGGGCCAGATGTCCAAGTAGAGCCTATTGATGAGCGGTGTCCCGCAGGGGTTGGCATCAGGTCTGGCACGGTTTAACACCTTAGTTGGGAGTGTGGACAGTGGGATTTATTGCAGCTTCATCAGGTTTGCTGACCACAGCAAGCTGTGGTTGACAGGCTGGAGGGAAGGGAGGCCATCCAGAGGGATTTTGGGAAGCTTCAGAGCTGGGTCTGTGCAAACCCCATGAACTTCAATAAGGCCAAGTACAAGGTGCTGCACCTGAGTCAGAGTAATCTCAAGCATAAATTGGGTGAGGAATGGATTGAGAGCAGCCCTGAGGAGAAGCCCTTGGGGGTGTTGGTGGATGAGAAGTTCCCCATGATGCAACAATGTGCTCTTGAAGCCCAGAAAGCTGCATCAAAAGAAGAGTGACCACAAGTTGAGACCACATGTCATCCTCTGCCCTGTTCTTGTGAAACCCCACCTGAAGTGATGAGTTTGGTTCTGGGCCCCAAACATAAGAAAGCTGTGGACACATTAGAGTGAGTCCAGAAGAGACCCATGAAGATGATCAGAGGGCTGGAGCACCTCTCCTTCCTGCAAGGAGAGTGAGCTGGGGCTGTTCAGCCTGGAGAAGAGAAGGCTCTGGGGAAATCTTATAGCCGCCTTTCAGTACCTGAAGGGAGCCTACAAGAAAGATGGAGAGGGACTTTTTCCAAGGGCATGTAGTGAAAGGACAAGGGCTTTAAATTGAAAGGGAGGAGATTTAGTTTAGGTATTAGGAAGAATCTTTTTACTTTGAATGGTGAGGCATAGAAACAGGTTGTCTAGAGAAGTCATGGATGCCCCATTCCTGGGAGTGTTCAAGGCAGGGTCAGATGAGGCTTTGAGCAGCCTGGTCTCATGGAAGGTGTCCCTGCCCATGGCAGGGGGGTTGGAACTAGATGATATTTAAGGTTCCTTTCAACTCAAGCCATTCTATGATTCTGTAAACCTTTTTTCATCAGGGAGGAGAATGAGAGGCTTCATGGCGATGTGAAAAGTTATTTCATAAACCTTCTTATCTGTTTGCCCAGATATAGCTTTCCCACAAGTGACTTCACAAAAAAAAAAAAAAAATAGAGAAAAATACAGACTGAATATCTGAGCAAGTCAAACAATGACCCTTGCAAATGCTGTCAAAGCAAATGTGTGCTTTTAGTGAAATTAATGTTTGTGAATTCTCCTTGCAGTATTTTCCCAGTACTAGCCAAGAAAGACATTGTTAAATGTAAATTGTAGTGACAGTAATTTTTAAAAATTTGAAATAGGCCTTGTTACTCAGAAGGCAGGATAAGTGCATTTGTCACACAGTATTATGATGAAAAATGCAGTGAGCTGCTGCCTTTCACTGAGTTTGGATTGGGATCCACATGCTGTATAATATAGCAGAAAAACACCACGCTTTTGGCAAAATATGATGGAAGTCTTGAACACCTAAAATTGGTGGAAGTGCTTTTTAGAAGTGGAAATAGCTAAGCTTAAAAAATGCTATTTATTTGGAAAAGTTCCATACAATAGATCAAAATGAATGATAACTAGTTTTTCTCAGTGGTATGCCTGGTAAGATCTCCTGCCAAAAACCTACAGCTCTCAAGTTCAAATTGTGAGCTGTTCCCATGTTGCAGCAGCATTGTTTTATGCAAGAAAGCTGTCCTTTGAAACGTATATGAAACCAACTGCATGGCCTGATGATTCCAAACAGCAAATCACCACTCATCACTGCTGAACTGAATTAACAGGCTGTTTGGAAACTCTCTGAACCTTCTGCATTTCACTTCACTGCTGGAGTGGGCTGTGGCAAGCCTGAGGGTAGTTTACTGCTTCCTGCCACCATAGGCAACCAAAGTGCTTTCAGATGTGAAGATCACTGCAGAGTCCAGCAATCTTATTCTTGTTACCTCCTCTTGCAACTGGCCTCATCTGGCAGGTGGACAGTCAATGCATAAAGGCAGCATATGTGAGCTTTCAAAACCAGGAACTTGAGTCCCTAAGTTCCTTTTGTTTCTCTAAGATCAGAAAATAAAGCTTTAGTAAGTAAAATTTCTGTGGGAGCATGGGATACAAATAACTTGAAAAATGTCCTTCAGACATTTGGATTCATCTTGCCTATCTCTAGCAATTTAAAAGATATTGAGGATAAACAGATGATGTGTCTCTCCTTTGCTAGTGGAGGACAATCCATCCAACTGCTTTAGGATGCACTGAGGACTTGTCTGCTGGAGGCGTCTGGCTTTCTTCACTGACTTTCAAGTGGAGCTAAATGAATAGATTAGATTACACTCCTGACTTTTTAGACTGCTAAAAAAACCTGAGATGAATGTCACCCCAAATTATTTGCCTCAGAATGGTTGTGATAAAGCAGCTGCCCCTGATGCATTAACAAGTAGCCATGTTTTTTCTCTCTTGGCTGAAGAAATCATCACTTACCACTTTTTTCTAAGCAAGCAGCAAGGTCTGTGATGTACTGAAATGTCAATAAAAAGGTGCCTTTAATTCTCAAGGACTGGCCTTTTCTTGGTGTTTTTGAGTACTATGCTGTATCTTTGAGTTGTTAGGGGCATGACATTGTCATGCTGAAAATGGGACACCCACCTTAGCTTATCTGCATGCTGAAATATCAATTCAGTGTATTGTGAGGAGGCCGACATCCATCCAGTCCATCCAGTCCAACATACATGCAATCCATGTCGTGGATTGTACATGAATGGGACAAGGGATAATTCAAAGCATCAGATTATTTTTTTCCTTTCATGATAAATCAAGTATCTGGGCAATAAAGGCACTACTCTGCCGAAGGAAGCTAGAGGAATGATGACCCTGCATTTGGGAATTCTCTCTGTATTGCTCTGAGTAGATATATAAACAGTTCTTTATATGCTCTGTGACCTTCTATTTCTTGAGGCCTTTGTTGTTAGAAGAAATAGCATCTCTGGCAGAGTGGTAGGAAGATGCTACACCCCTTCAGGTGAAGTACCTTCAGGTGACAAATTGTGTATGATAATTTATGGAACGTAGTCCTTGTAATATTTTATGCTTCTCAAATGTTCCAGATGATTATAGTCTCTAGATCTGCAGTTAAATTATTATCCTGATCAGAAATTTAATTGCTCTCACTTGTCTTGTTCTGTATGTGCTTTTGGCAGAGTGACAGCACTTTCTGTCACTGTTTCTCCATCCATTGAGTGACACAAAATATGTTTTTAAAATCAGAAGAAAAAATATTAATGGGGCTCTGTTGCCTGATATAATGCTTTGTTGCTCTTTTCTGATCTAATGGTAGAACAAGGTGTCTTTTAAATATTTAACAATGTTCTTAGAACAAATTGTGAATTTTGAAGCTGCAATTTTATACCTGAGCTGAAACACCTGATTGGTGTTCATAACTCAGATGTCTTTTGATATTTTCCTTCCTTTTGCATTTCTGCACAGATTTATATTTTGTAACAAGCTCATTGAAGGGAAGATAGACAACATGTTTTCCAGCATAGAAGAATTAATGTTGTTTTACCAAGAATTTTATTTCCCATACAATAAATTTCCATGGCCAAACAGGAGTCAGATTCAATACTAGACAGTTATGATGGCTTGCTGAATCAGAGATAAAAACCCCCTCCACCAGAAGAGCAATATCCAAATAAAACAGAGAAACCAAAATGTTTGAACGTTTATTTTCTCCAGGTTTTGAAACTGCTGTAAAATTTAGATTTCCTCTTTCAGTAAGTTAGAAACTGCTTTAAGTGGTAAAATTACATGTATGAAAACTTCTGCTCATTGTGCTAGAATGATGCTGATGTTAATTTATGGTTTGAAAAGCCTGTGCAGTTTTGTTTCTGAGGCAGATGAACCATATGTTTTGCAATAAATACTTTTAGTTCAAGTAGTGAGAATGATTGTAACTGTTTGGTTTTGTTGCTGTTATTTACACCAACATATGACAGAAAGCAAGTGAAAGGAAGACAGGATCTATTGTAGAGTCTATTAAAAAAACAACAGCATGGAATGCTGAGAGGAATTTTTAGACATGAGGGCCTTAAAACAGCAGGGTGAACTGATTATTTTAAGTATAGATGAAGTAAAGCTATGAAGAAAGATATATATAAAAATATCTATAATAGGTATTATTATATCTAATATGTAGAAGTATTTTTGGCTATATATGTAGCTCCATGGGTTTAAAGGAGCTAGTTATCATTCTCCTGCAAAAGGAGTTTTAAAAATAAGCCTTCAAATTTGGTTTTCCAAATGCCATTTTTTCTGCATAGGAAGGAACTAAGCTGTAAGTCCAAATGTAGAAATATTCTTGCTGCCTCCTTTGAAAACTGTGTAGAATATTTTTCCTTAGGCAAACTAATACTTTGATTGCCTTTAAACCATGCAGAGACACTCCAGCTTACCTAGCTTTGAATGAGCTGGGTCGAGTAATAGAAATGTTGCTGTGTCAGCTCAGTGTCCTGACTGGGAACAAATCCTCTGCCTTTTTTGCAGATCTGGTTAACCCCATACTCCCTGAGCTGTACCATGCCTGGCACCCAGCGCGGGGATCTGAAAGCAAAGTGGGCACATCTGCTGTGTTACATTGCACAGAATCTTGAAATAAAAGTTCTGGTACAGATCACAAGTGTTGGGAATATTTGTGTAAAAGTAGTGTTTTAAATTTTTTCCTCAAACGTTACTATCCACAAGTGGGAGTTACATTTATTATTTGTTTCCTCATAATCATCTGCATGACCACTAGTTGTGCTGCCAGAGACAAACGTGCTGCAAAGTCATTTAAAATTAATATAACTACAAGCCACACAACTTGAAAGACACTAGAAGTTCCAAGGTATCTTAATTTTCCAGAGCAGTGTTTGATCCTGGAATATTTTTTTGTGTAATGTGTTTTAACATGAATTCACTCTGATTCAATTAAAATATTTCTAGCCTGGTGATAGCTTTTTACTGCTTACAGTTTGCCTGGATACAATAATTGCTTCTGTTTTCACAACTTCAGTGATACCTTCTTCCTTTACAGATTTCCCTTTTTTTTTTCTAGGAAAGCAATAACTGGCATAGAGATAGACTCAGATTTTGTTCTCTGCAATACAGCCCATACTACAGTAACTGGACCAGTCCAGATGCTCTTGCCTTCACCTGCATTTTGGAATTGCTTTCTGCCACTTTCTGATGCCTAAATTGGCTTTTCACAAGGTATTCCTTCTCCTTTGTGCCAGAGAGATCTGTTGCTGTCAGCACGAATTTTCTCCAGCTGTTTCACCTGTTGGTACTTCTCTGCTCAGTCTTCTGACTTCGGTTTTAAATTCTCTGTGCACCTTCTTTTTTTTCTGTGGAGAATCTTCTTTCATGTCTGTTCATGCTCCGCGTGTCTTCTCACTTTTGCCAGTCATTGTTTCTTTCTTAGATTTACTTTCAATTTCCCATTCTTTCTTCCTTTTCTCAAAGCTCTTTGCCCTTTTCCAGAATGATAACGTGGACAGATAACACAATGTCACTTGGTGTGCATCCTTTCTAATCCCTTCCCTGACTGCACAATGCAGAGCTTCTGAATGGCTTTAAGCTAGATTTTCCTAATTTAATATGAACACTGGAAAAGTCTGCCTATCAATGGGGCCTTCAATCAGGGATTGACTCATATACTTGATTCATATTTTTTCTTTCTAAACTCATAAGATGGGAGTTAAGTTTCTTCCTGATGAAGCCTGTCTATTGAATATGGAATTTTCAGGAGTTTTGATTGAAAGCCCTGGACAAGCAGAAGAAAGATTACAATGACTGATTTGATGTCATTATTTGCTCGTTCTTAGAACAGAAGCTTAGACTCTTGGTTGCATGAAGTAAAGTTCTGTTGCATGGAAGAATTCTATTCTAAAAAATAAATGTACAGTCCTGTAGTTGGACAAATACAGAATTTCAGTTCCAACTTTGGAAAAGTATAGTAAGATTGGCAACTGTGACAGAATTCTATGGTCTTTCAACCAGTAGGCTGGCCTTGGACTATTGTGTTAATAAAGGTAAGATATGGCTATATCTGTGTACTTTTTCTGTAATTGAGTGCAGAATATCATGGTGGATGGGATGATGATGGATATCTAACCAAGTCAATGTCAACAGTAGTGGTGAAATGGGTCAGTGATATTTTCATTGTGGAATACATTAGTTCAGGTATGTCTCATGGTTAGTGGATTCCACCCCTTGGGCCATCCTTTTCTTTAGCTAAATTAAAGCTACAGCAGGGAAATAGCTGCAATCATAACTGTGTAACTATGCAGTAGATTAACCCAACATGATGAGTGTATTTTATCTTTAGTATTTAGATCTGCAGTTTTCAGAGTGGAAGCAAGCAGGGTAGAAGAATCTTCAGTCATTCCACTGGTTTTCTGTGTTCTAATGACGCAGACACATAATTGACATGGTAACATGTCTTATTGTCATTGTCCTGCTTTAATTTCTTACACCATCACTCTGTGCTTCTTTGTCTTCACTGACAGTAAGCTCCTTAGGAGTAATCAGTACCTCACTGATTGTGTGTGCAGACTTTAGAGCTGTGATAAGTAATTTGGAACTCATAACTGACGTATTTCTCAGTTAACTTCTGAAACCTCAGAAATGCTGGGTACTGCCTAGATTCCATCTGTAGGCGTGGAAAGAATGAGGATCACCACCATAAAAATTCTTGGATTTCTTTGCTATTACAAGTCCTGATGACAGAAAACCATGAGGCTTGGAAAAGAAATATGTTTAATAAAAACCACGAATTAATAAAAATGTAAAATATATATGAACATATAATAGATATATTAGATATAATAGTCCTGTGGACCATGAACATATGGGCTGTCCAATGAAGAACACTTCACAGAACATGGAAATGCAGGGGAAGAAGTTGATAAGGAGACAAGAACAACAGAACGAAGGAGAAGTGTGAATGTTCAAAGAAGAACTTTGAGTTTAACTTGTCCATTCTCTCACTGTGGGAATAGGAATAGCTTCATTTTTCCTCAGTTGTCCTCCAGGGAAATTTCTAACCTTGGCTCTGTACCACTGATGAGAACTCTTTAACTTCCTTTGATGGTCGGTTCATTTGCCTAACTCTTCTTACTCTGTGAAACTTCAAGCAGTAACTATATTTGACCTAAATTTCCCTTGATGCTGCTTAAGTTCATTACTTCCTCTTCTGTCCTCATTAATTAAGGGGAATAATTGATTCCTGTTCTTTTTATAACATCATTTTATGTACTTGAAGATAGCTCTCTGTCATTCTCCCCAATTTTCTCCCTGACACATAAATATGAAGACAAAAGGGAAATATTTTTCAAGCCGGGTGATGTCAAGAAAATAGGACAACTCTTCAAGAAGAAGGGAGATAAGCCATGAGAAACAGTACAGTAATTGAGATTGGGAGGGGTCTGCAAGACAGCCTCTTGTCTAGTCTTTTCTGGCTAAAATAAGGTTGCTATGTACCTTCTTCATCACTATGAGACACAGATTGCTTGTTTTCCAACTAGACATAGGTGCAGTTTCTTCCTTTTAGACAGATAAAAATATCCTTGCTTTGCTTTCTTAGATAATCTGAAGGGGGAGCTGGTTTTTTTTTTTTTGTTTTTTTTTTTTTTTTTTTTTGGTGCATGAGTTTTTGATATAAATCAAGTTTAATCGAGTTCTTTGGATGCTGATGAGTGTTTTTAGGGTTTCTCACTTCCAGCCTTCTGGTTGAAAGTGAATATAGCTCTCAATCCTTTCAAACCTAGCAATCTGTCTATCATTTTTATTTCCTTTACATTTTCAAGGTTATCTCTGACAGAAAATTGGATAGAAACTTTGTAAAAATATAACTGAAAGCTGTGATTATCTTTTATGCATATGCAATTCCTGGAAGATAAGGAGGCCCACAGCTGTCTACCCTCATGAATTCCTAAGTTGGGGCACAAATCTGATCATCACATGATTATCTGGTGATGTGGTCTAGTATCTGTCAATATCATGCAAACTGTTGCATGTTGTTTTTTAGATAGGTAGGATCAAGAGCAGAGATGTACCTTGCATATATTTTCAGCATTTCTGCAAGTGGAATAAACCCATTCTTCCCCCCCATTTCTAACTACAGGGAATATTTAGTCTGGAGACATAAGGTTGTTTATATTGTCATTATCATAAATGGTGTGATTGTTCAAGTTACCTAGGTAGAGAAGAAATTATCATATTATTCCAGAGTGTGATCTGGCACTGACTTCATGTTTTATCACCTCAAAGCTATCATTAGTGGGTAATCATTTTAGGAAATTATTCTATTGCTCATTTATATAGCCTAAAAGCACTTTTGGTGATTTTCCTTAGGCTTTTTGTTAGTTATATCCTTCAGTGCTATAATATGGTAGAGACTGTGCAGAAAATATTTCAGTGCATTTTAGTGATGGAGAGAGGCCAGTGACTTTGAGTTTTTTCCTCCAAGCAGTTCAAATACTGTTTGTATATTTCTTTTACAGCTGTGTTTCTCATCTGTGTTGCTGAGGTATAGTGCATTTTAGTGCTTTGATGACAGGAGAGCCAGGATTTCATTGTCAGAGAAATAATCTTGAGCAATAGCGTAGGATACTTTCCAGATTTTGTGGGTCTCAAAGCATTTAAATAAAATGGGACAAAGCTCAGTTATTGCTCTGTTGCAGAAGCTGAGGATTTACCTGTAATGCTCTCACCTTGATGACTGCAGCATATGAGGTGGGGTCACAAACAGTGAGGTTAAGCACTGTAAACTGTACAGCTGAAAGGCTGGTCTGGATCAAGCTGCAGAACTTACTATGTTACCTAATTTCCTGCATTAGTTGCTGGTGCTACCCAGTGAGTAGATTAAAACTTGCTTGGATATGAAATTCCTTCACAGCAGAAGCAGCAGTCTAGACCAGTGCTTTGGGCTGAGACCCGTGACTGAGACTCTGAGATGAATTGAATTACTCTGGACTAGCTGACAGCAACCAGCCAACCTGCAGGGAGGTGTATTTTACACACATCCACCTGCTTCTACACGTGGAAGCATTCGTGCAGCAACATGTGGGGCTCACATGGCATACTTTGACTCTTGAAGTTGCTCTGTGCTTGTTGGAAATCTGCAATCAGAATTTCAGGATCTGAGGATGTATCTTGCTTAGTCCTGTGTCCCTGAGCTGTGGTAAATAACCAGGTGTGCAGCAGGGTGTGAAGACTTCAAACACGTCTCCTTATTTCAGATGAAAAGCATAAGCTAATTCAATTGTGCTTTAATAGTATGGTTGTCTCCTAGTATGCATGGATTGAACACAGGTTGTGTGTGGGCTTGTGTCCAAGAGTAACTTCTATTTCTAGACAGAAATACTTGGGGATTTTAGGTTTGGGTTTTTTTGATATTTTTTGGGGGGGTCTGATCTGTCATACTCACATGTACAGATATATTTCTCTGTTCAGTAAAATCAGCATTCACCTTCATTTTAAAGGGATAATCTGCATAATAATCCTGTATTGGATTCACCTTCATTTTAAGGGGGTAATCTGTGTAGTAATCCTGTATTTAGAATACTAATTTTTTTTTTAGTATTCTAAAAATATCAAATACCAATTAAATTAACTTATTACAAGGAATTCTGTTAATTACAGCAGCTGGCACTGTTTCTCCTTCAAGGCTGCCTAAAGAGGGCATTGTAAATTAATCTGGGTAGCTAATTATCAACCTGTCAGCCCCTCATGCATCATCCTGTGTGAGTCCATGGTGTCACATCTGGCCATGTGTTCGTTGAGGAAAAATCACTGCTGTAAAATCACACTGTGCATCTTACAAGGTGTATCCCCATCCTCAAGAGGCAGAGATTTCTGTTGCATGGGAGACTTCCATGATGTCAGCAGCTCCCTTCCTGTGTGTTTGACATGTACGTTTTTGTTTCATCATACTAATATAGGCAACCTTGATGACAAGTGCATTTGCATGGATGTTTGCATATTGATGCACATTTGTGGTATCTGTTGCAACACTCTGGAGCAGTTTTACAGCTGAGGCTTGTCACAGGAATTAAGTCTTAAGCAGATCATAAGACATTTGTGTTGTAGACTTGATGTCACATTGTCTGTGCAGAGAAAGGTTATTTACTTTTTCTTCTTTCTATGAGGATTTTCTTGTATATTCTCTGTTCTGACTATGGCTTTTCCAGTGATGACTAACACATCTTCTAATACACAAAAATATTTTAGCTCTGTTTCCTGTCATAGGCTTGGAAAGTTGGGAGGTTTTTTGTCAGTACCAATCAGGTATTGATCCTTTAAGGAAAATATGACAATTCCATGTTTTTTGATGGGATTTAACCATTTCCAACTTTCATCACTGCTTTTCTGCCTTAATTTTAGACAATATGGTTTAATATATTAGACTTGGTCTTTATCTTGTTTGGGTAAGTAACTGCCTAAGTAACTACACACAACCACTGCAATGCTTTTCTCTGTGGGCTTGGGTTTACAGAAACTTTCACTGTACATAATTTTATATGTTTGACATCCTCTTTCATTTGGAGTAACTGGCTGCTGCGCTGCAGCGAAGAACCAAGCGGTGGAAAACGTTAGCTCCAGAGCTCTTCTGAAGCCACACATGAGAAATGTCATCTCTAAAAGCAGCTGCCCTTAGCAGTCCATCATATGGGGCACACAGGGCATAGCACAGTACGGGGGCCCAGCTGAGTGATGGCACAGGGAGGTCTGCCCCACTTGTCATAAAGCTGAAGTGAAGCAAAGCCACCACTGGACACACTGACCAGAGTTTTGTTGTGGTTCAGAGTGTTGGCCAATCACTTGGCAAGTGTCAACACAAAATTGACTGACTCTGAGAAGTATTTCACACTGATTAAACTCATGGAGGTTGAAGCAAATATTGACACCTGCCCATCAAATGGTAGAGAGGGGAAGCAAGTGCATGGCACTCCCATCATGGCTTTCACTTCAGCTCATTTCAAGTATAAACAGTTAGAATGAGCCAAAGTATGTGGGTCAGTTTAATTGCAGCCATACCAGGTTTAAGGACTATACTGATTACATACACTTTAATTTTTTTTTCCCTAATATCCTCCTCACTGTTGCAATTTTCCCTTTTAGATTTAAATTTAGGTTTTGCTACTATTCCTTTGCCTGGAGGCTTGTTGCCTTTGCTGGTTTTACACTATTACTGTATTGGATGACAAATTCATCTGCTAAAATGATTTATTGCTCCAGCTCACTGGGCAGTAGCAGTGCTCACTGAACAGACAGATTTGTCAATTTGTAGCACAGATATCTTTATCTTCCCCAGGTGCTCTGGAATGGGAAGTAGTGGAAGCATATTCGTGATTGCAAAAGAAAAATATCTCAAGGAACAAGGTGCAAGACAAATGAGTAGACAAAGGCAAAGGAGGGAAAACAAAGAAAAAGGATTTATTTTTCCTGTGTTATGAGATATAAACTAGTGGGATGAACTTAATTGCTACCTCACAACTTGGCTTGTGTCTGATGAATTGCTATTCTGGTCACTGTCCTTCTACTTGCTGTTTACATTAGCTGTCTTTTTCTTGTGTACTGTGGAGAAAATAAAAGAGACCAACCAGGAGCAATCCCTGTGAAGGGTGCTGAAGTTTGGAGCTTATCTCTTTGCCTTGCACTTCCCTGCTCTCTCATACTCACCTTGTCTCTTCTATGGGTACAATGGAAGTATCATTAGATTGGTTTGGACCAATTTTATCTCTAGACTTTATTTAGATTTTTATTTAGATTTTATCTCTAGACTTTATTTTTAATGTGAACAGTGAAAAATTATTTATAATAATCAGTTTGCATTCTCAATCATGGTGCAGTACCAACATCCAAAGCACAGATTCCTCTGATTGCTTGACAAAGATACACCCATTCTGTGACCCCTGATCAGGTATTCCTTTCCTGATCCATGCCCCCTGCATCCTCCTGCCAAAGTGTAAATGCTTTTATTTCTTTCAGCTCACTCTGTGGAGTATCATTTGTGCCCGTATCATTTTGGTACAGTTAAGAAGAGGATTGACAGCTATTTTTGGTTCAGGTTTGCTGTATGCTTTTTTTCCTGTATTCTTTCTGCATTTATTTTTCACTGGCTCAGGTTGAACTAAGTGCTTGAAATGGATTTTTAATTAAAACCAGAAAAATTTCTATGACAGAAGACTTTTTCTTGAAAAAACCTTTACATTGTCAAAGGCTAATTCACACCATAAAGTAGAAATAAACATTGCAAATATGTTCAGCTGTCACTGAGAAGCCTGTTTGGACAACTCTATTGAAAAACAGATTGATACGCTGAACATTGGGATGGCATTGATTTTTTTTTTTAAAGCAGCTCTCTATGGCAAAACAAAACAGTACATCATCATCTTCCAAATTAACTAAACAAATACAAAATAATGTATGTGTTTCTCCAAGTGAATCCTATATGCATGAAATCAGCAAGTTGGTGTGATAAAGCATCAAGAGCTGGCACTGAGTTCACCAAGAATCGTGTGTTCAACATCTCTGAAAGTAAGACCATTATTTCTTCACTCAAATTTGAACTGATGTCAAAATGAGACATTTAAAATAAATGAGTGTTCTGCCATAGGTGTGGATAGATTAACTGGCCTAGTTCTGAACCTGTGGGTGTATGTCTGTGTTTTTATGTGTGTCATTGTCTTTGTGTGTCATTTGTTCTTGTTGACATCTTTCTTCGCTCTTGCAATCGATTGTGTTAAATGAGATACACTTTTCAGAGAGATTTTTACTTCCTCAGCTGAAACCCAGCATAATCTCAGACATATACACTATTTCTTAAATAATTAAATTTGTAAATAAAATAAAACCCATACAGTTTTACAAGCCTGCAGGCAACTCAGTTGTTAACTTTGAGTGTCATGCCATGAAAGTGGCTTTTATATAGATTTATTTCTATTTTTTAAAAAATAAAGGTTAAAGAGAAGAAATTGTAGGAATTTTGGTAAGTGAAACCATGTACACAGTAACCCCTTTCTCACAGTATACTAACCCCTTACTCATAGTATACTAATCCCTTTCTTTTTTACCCTGTTAAGGCTAAGCACACACAATTAAAAGATACAGTTTGAGCTACATTTCTTGAAGGCATTATTTCTCAAAAAACAGAAAGATAAGATGTTCAAGGAGAGTAAAAGAGAAGGGAGCATAAGTGTTACAAGGGGAAATCAAAGCCTTGTGGAATACAGAAGAGAACTGGTGTTTCCCATCCCTCTCCCCAGTTAGTCAAGGCAGATTTTGAAAAGAAAAATAATTTGCATCCATCCCTACACAGTAACAGCAGCTAGCTCATTCATGTTAGTATTTAATCATCACTATATAGTCTTTAATTACATAATCACATACTGGGTTTCCCCCTGGATTCTGCCTTGTTCAGAGCACAGAGGAGTCATGCACACTGAAAGAACAGCAATTCAACCGTTATTTTTTCCCTTTGCTAGTCAATGTTCAGACCCAAGCCTGATTCAGTACATGCTGTGCAAAGTCTGTTCTCATATCCACATTATTCATTTTTTCCCCCTAGGCTTTTTCTAACAATCACCTTTCATGTGCCCTGAGCAAAAATTCTTTTTGCGTTGCAGAGCATTTTCTGAGGTGTTCAGGTTCATCTCCATTGTAGTAATGTGGAGCTTGGATGCCCAGGTATAAAGCTAGGTACAACCACTTATTTTGGATACCCTCCTTGAGATAATTACTGCCTATATTTCAGTGCTTAGCACTGAAAGGTATTTTGTGTTCAAAGCCTAGCTCCTGGTGACTTCAGTTGCAGCTGTAATTGCACCTCACAGTCTTAAATTAGAACACAGAAGCTCTAGACTGGGTCTCCTAAAATGAAGAATAAATTTGTGAGTGTGATATGTGAGCATTTGTAGAAAAGCTTTGTTAAAGTGTCTTGCGTTGCAACCTACAGGAATTCCCTGACAGCAATGGACTGAATCTAGTCCTCCAGGCAGGATCCGGCTATTTTTAGAATAAGGTTGTCATAGGAAAATAACTTCATCAAGTCTGTTCCTTTCTATCACAGGGAGACAAATCATACTTTTATCATACTTTTAATAAACTAATCACATCATTTCTTAAAACTGATAAATTGTACTTTTCCTTTTAGAAAGATACTACAGAACCAACCACTAATACTGGTGATTTAAAATATTTTTTCTGATTTTTAGCCTTAGAAGGCTAGACATTCATGGTCAGATGTATTTATATCTCTGCTAGAATAGATATTGTTCTTTGTACTAGGTAGTTAGTTTTACTCTTTGTGTTTACCTCGATGATATCTTTATGGAACAAAATAATATTTTTTCTTAACCTTTATTTTGCTGTATGTCATTCCTTAAGTATATAGTAGCCCTTCTCCCAGTATATTGCCATTTCAGTTGCAGTTTTTGAGAGACTACAGACTACAGACTTTGAGATAAGGTATTATCAGTACTATCTGCCACACAGTGTAAATATTCACCTTTTGCTATGCCAATATCATACTACTGGCTGATGGTCATCCTATGATTGATTAAGACAATTAAATCTTTACTATTTTCTTGCATCAGCATTCAGAGAAAAATGTTAGTGGTCTTTAAGTGCATGTTAATGGTGCTTAAGTGAGTGTGCTCTCTTCCAATTTCTCTGACAAAGAATGTAAGAGTCTTGAAAAATGTTCCTCTCCCTGTGCACCTTGACTGGCTGTGGAGCTGAAGTGCACTGCTTACTAAATAGAAATGCAGATTTGTTATAAAACTGACTGTGACCCCATGACTGGACCATACTGTAATGCCCTTTGAAAAGGAGGCCAAATTAGGAGTAAAAAGAATATTCTTTTTGGCTTTACTTCAGACTGGAGGGTATGGCTGTTCTGAAATGGAGGTGCAAAAGGAATGTAGTGATGCTAAAGAAACTATGTCAGGAGCAAATTTTTTGCAAATGGCACATTTCTTAGACTTATCTTGATGTTAAGGTGATGCATTTAAGGTCTGCTATGGGGAACTGTGATGAATACTGCTATCTATCCCTTGAACTTGAAAAACTTAGACTGTCATACTGTAGGTGGACTGAAGTGAGATATAAGTTTTCAAAGGATTCATAGATATTAGTTGCTTACAGAAAAAGTGTACCAGTGTAGGTTTTGGAGAGGCTGCAGACTCCCTTCCTTGTCCCTTCCCTCGTCATCTCAAATTTGATGCTTTCTGATTTTAGAAAACGGCAAAAATTAAAGTATGGAGAGACTGAGACCTCATGCTCTTCATTGACATGAAATATGATGAATTTTCCTTTGCATTTTATTGTCTTCTGTTAGAAATATTTCTTACTTGATACAAGGAAAGGACACACCTGATCGAAGAAGAAGTCTTTACAGTAGCTGTAGGTTAGGATGGTGGGGTGTGGATCCTGTTCTGCAACAAACCTTTGGGGCAACTTTCAAGTAATCTTTACCCTCCCTTTCTCTCAGTTCTTTGTAAAAATGGAGGAATAGCACCTC
Organism: Pyrgilauda ruficollis; assembly: GCF_017590135.1. Classification (NCBI taxonomy): domain Eukaryota; kingdom Metazoa; phylum Chordata; class Aves; order Passeriformes; family Passeridae; genus Pyrgilauda; species Pyrgilauda ruficollis. The sequence goes on from NW_024515875.1 coordinate 1,390,016, forward strand.
CTTTCAAAACAGGTGCAAATAACTTTGAAAATATGAGATGCTCACTTATTGTAATTTAGAGGTCATGTAGGATTATAAATGTGTATTTTGGTTAACCTGATTTTTTCATCTGTCTGAGTATCCTGCCCAAGACTGTGACAGCCCAGAGGTGATGCTATGGAAAGGGCATGGGAAGAGGAGCAGCATGTAGTTCTCCTCCCTAAATCCCATAGTTCTCCCTTGCTCCACTACCTTTTTACTCTGTAGATGGAGACAGGTGCACCCTGCCTCAGAAATTCTGGAATTTTCTAGATAAGATTCATTTACCTAAAATTTTTTTAATGACAGCTCATAGGACCACAATAAAGTTAGTAGTTATTATTGTTATTAATTGTGTTTCATTTCATTATTTCTGATAGGAAAGAGAGCAGGAAGAATCCCCTCAACAGCCTTGGGAACCACATACCTTAGTTCCTAAAAAATGACCCAGTATATTCTCTCAAAACTTTTAGCTGTTCACAGAAAAAGTCAGATGAGGAAACACTCTCTAGTTTCTGTGGCTGGCAGGACCTTGAGCATGCACTTTTCAGGTTTTGGCTTTGTATGTGTTCATTATTGGTTTCTTTACCAGGCCACAAGTGAATGGAGAGATAGTACTGGGCCTGGGTTTGGTGGTGTAGAATAAATTTGACAGGAGTTTTCATGAAGATTCTCTCTGAGAAACAAAAAGAGAGAGTAAAGCTGCAAAATTGTAGCAAGTGGTTGATGGTACAAAAGTGCAAAAATGGCAATTAATTTAATTTAAAGTGTGTTCTAAAGACCCACCTGTTTAAACCCTGATCCTACAGTCCCTTTGGAAAGCAACATAAGCTGTCTTTTGTCTGGAAATTCTGCTAGTTTGCTGCATCTATTTTGAGTTCCTGCAAGCACTTTGCTAGCATTTCACCTGTAATCTCCATGCTCTCTGGAACTGAACAGAGATGTTCCACAGTGAAATCCATTAAATAACACCCCTGTAAATTGGGGCTTACCTCTGAGAGTGGAGATGTGTGTGTGTGTGGTGAAGAAAGGAGTGGAATAAATGAATAAATGCTCAAGTAGATGTCACAGCTAGTAGAGGAAGGAAGGCAAAATGGAAGAATTTATTGCCAAATGTTTAGAACAAAAAGACTCAAGAAGAGTTTAGAGATGGAGCTACAGGTGAATGTCTACTGAAGTGCTGTTTAAAAAGGTGCTCTTTGTTCCCATTCCCTAGAAGTGCTGGGACAAAGTTGTTCTCTAAGGACTCAGAAGAATGAATGAGCAAGTCACTAGGGCATAGGGAGGCAGTGCAGTATGTCATCCACAACCTGGAACACAACAGTGAAAGTTGTAGGGCCCTTTGGGATGGATTTAGACATTACAGGTGATGTCTTTGAAGGTGGTCTTATTAATTGTGCTGCTAAAAGTTGATATGCTCATTTGCATGTGCATGGCAGTGCATACAAATATTAACAGTGCTTAATAGAAAAAAAATCTCATCTTATACTGGAAAAAAACTAGGTAACCATTTATAGGCAAAGATCAAGAGTAAAATACGACAGTTGATTTTTAGGAATTAACATATTTTGTTTGGTATGCCAGGATTCTAGGTACTCAAAGATATGGCTTACTTTTTAACTGGCATAAAATCTCTTTTGAAAGTTGTTTTAAAAAAATTGCTAGGTTATGGAGAGAGAGTCTTTCTATTTATTTTAATTCTAGCTAGATAAGAAACAGGTAATTATAGCATATTACAGATGTTTATATATTTAATTGCGTAATTATCCCTTAAAGTCAGTTTCTGCCATACTTGTTCTCTCAGGCCTGAAGGTGTAGTGATATTGCAGCTCATCTGTAAGGAGACAGGTACATATGAGCTAGGACCAAAAAAAGATTTGGGATAATCATGCTTGATTTAAGCTGATATAAATCCTCACAGAAAGAAGGTGGCCTGACACTTCTCTGGTCGGTCTGTGAGTCTGTGAATTCCCAGGTCCAGCTGACCACACATTGCCATGGGTGCTAACAGTGACAAGAAGTGGGGGACTGGCACACTCCTCTTGGTGACAGTGTGACTCTGGGTGACCTGCAGCAGATCATAAAACCAACCCCTTTGCACATGGTTTTGTGGACAATTACCACCAGTGATGTTGACTGGGGCAGTTTTTGTGATCTGTCTCTCTCTTTGGTGGCTTATTCATTATTCTTGTTACCCCCTCTGGACTGAAAATCAAACCAGCAAAAAAGCGCCATTTTCAACTGGTTAAGCTCTGTTATTTGGTTGATCATGCAGCAGGACAGAAATAGAGGAGGAGCAGGGGTAGGAAACTAAGGAGATGAAAATTCTTCTTCCCCTGCACTGGAGCCAAATATGAAACTGTGGCATTTAGTGGCCAGCATCTGTCTCCCTGCTGCTGACTTTCATGTAGGCACCTACATTTTTGTGACTAGCTGTATTTGAAAGCCTAGTAAGCAACAGACTCCTGTTAGTGTTGGCCATGGTAAAGGGGTGAACATTAAGTTATTAATAGAAAAAGGAAATTATGTTAACAGCCCTCATTACAAAACAGAGGACTCAATGGGAATATGGAAAACCTGTCTGGGAAACTTCCCTGGAGCACTAGAATGGAGGAAGATGAGGAATCTCAGTCTCCTACTGTCCCTGGCAAGTGCTCTACCATAAGGGAACTTCCAAGCAGTTGTTTTTTCAATTTATTTATGGAAGTTTCAATTAGCATAAACTAATTATCTAAGTGTACAGACTGACATTTTCTTCATTAATGTATTATGCTCCAAAACATGGTAGGTTTGGCTCTTTCCTAGTAAAGGGAATATCTAAGCAATTCACAGAAAGAAAGGTGAAGACCTGCCATAGGGGAAAAAAGTACCTTATGTCAGGAGGGTGGGAAACGTGCACTGCAGGTAGAGATAGAGAACCCAAGGCTTTCATAGTCTAGTGGAATGTTCTGGCTGTGAAGTCCCTGGTGTTTGTAGGGTGCCTGAGTGCAGCAGTCTGAGCAGGCGTCTGGGGCAGCAAATTAGGGCACACAATACCTGAAGGTAAGGCACTGAGGTATTTGATGTAGCAATGCTTACAAACCAGGATTTAGCCTAGTATTATGCAGAACATCTGCCTTTCCTGATCTCTTCTCTCCTGGTTTTCTACTTTGCTTGCTGATTCGATTTGTTTTCTTTTCTTGGAAACTGGGTCTGTACCAGCTAGATTTCCCTATTTTCTTTTTTTATTGAGATGAAAAATCTGTTTGCTGAATGCACGAATGAGTGTGTAAATCACTACTTTGTAAAATTGTGTGACCAAATCCTAGTCACTGAAATTCACTGGGAATTTTAGTTTGTGTCAACAAGGCCAGGATTTCTTTCTCAGTAACTTATACACAGAAAATGAAAATTGCTGCAGAGCTGTATTTTTACAGAACAATTTACTAGCTGTTAAATTCCAACAAAAGTATTTTTATCTTCTGAAGGCAGGAAAATATTAGCTTTATTTCATGTCATTGCTTAAGCTACATATTAATAATTAACCATTATTATAATGGAAGTCTTCCAGGTACAGAATGTGCCCATTACTGAAAAATGGAAAATAGAAAAATGAGATAGGTCAGTGCCAATAAAGTGCTTGAGTATCTTAGACAAGACATCAGCAAAATTGCAAAAGCAGAAGTGTGATAACATTTTAAATAGACTCAGGTGTATTAATATCTGTTATTTCTAGTATATAGATCTTGCATATTTAACTCCATCACTACTAAAGTATCTGAATAGCAGCCTCTGAATTACCAAAAGCAATTAGGGAGCAAAATATTCTTTTTTTTTTTTTTTTTTTTTTTTTTTTTTTTTTTGTTCTAGTAGGGAGCTTTTCCCTTATTTTACCATATTATTCAACAGAGTCTGTATTATATAGGGAGAAGCATGAATTCCCTGTACTATCTCAAGATAGACCTTTCTCCAGGATTTTTTTTTCTGTTCCAGGTACTAAGGGCTGTGTGAACATGCAACCATGGCAGACCTATACCTGTAGCAGACTGTACTGTCTTTTTTTCTGGTAAATTTATTTGTGGAAAAGAGGATGTAAAATGGATACTTGACAGTATGCAGGGCCAGATTCTCTGGTAGCTGCAAGAAAGCTTCACTTCAAGTTAAACCACAAAAACGGTGCATGATTCAAAGCATAGGTGAAAATCATGGTGTTTCATATCTGCTGCGAATTAGAAACAGCACCCTGTGTTTGCAGTTGGGTACTACTTTCCTGAAAGAACTGTGCAAAAGCGCTCTATCAGGCAATCTTATTTCCTCCTGAACTGCTTTTGAACTTTGCTTCCTTAAATGATGAGACTTCCTTAAGAAAGCTCAATATAGACAAATCCCACTGAATTGTGTGTTAGAAATATTTTACCGTGCAGGAAAAAAAATGTGCTTCAAACAACACTAGTAATGTTACTAATTAAGAAATCATTCCTGTTTAGAGTTAACTTAAATATGCAGGAGAAAATGTGTGTACACAAGACCTGCAGAGTGCCCAAACTTTGAATTTAATATGTGCTATTATTTTGCATAATGTAGGCTTGTTGCCTGTGTTCTGCATATAAATTAGACTACTGGATTGGGGGTTAAAAAAAAGCACACTGTTTCTTCTCTTAGCTTTCTCTGCTATTTTTAAAATTCTTGTGGACAAATAATTGTGAGAGTGTTGGGCTGTCTGGAATTCATAACACCATTGCCATAATTGAGGGGGTGAAAGGGTGTATGCTGCAAGTATCTCATGCTGCCTGGGGTTGTGAAGGTTTGTTCCACAGCTCTGAGAGCAGCAGGGACTTGCTGGAACACGGTGCCTCCTGGAGTGAGGAGCAAACACCTGCTCCATACCCCCTGCCAGCTCAATCAGACACTGGAATAGGAGGTGGTAGGGGTACTGCTCTAAGAGATATCACATTCCAAATATTTGGAAGCTTTAATTATGGAACCTGAATTTATTCTGCTAACATTCCCTTTTTCCACTAACATGTTGCGGCTGAGCCAGCTGAAACATACCATGACCAAAATATTTCTTTACACAAGTCCTGTTATGCATGCAGAATGAGTTGTTTCAGCTCAGATTCAGAAGGAATTGCTGCACTAGGATGGGAAATTCCAATGGCAATACTTAAAGCCAATATTGTCAATTAACTTATACATAGGAAAACAACAGGCCCAGGTTCAAAATGTGTAAAGCAGAGCTCATTGTGTCTACAGATTTTGACCGTGCTTGAGCAGAAAGGCAAATACTTGAGAGATTCAGCCATGGTGTTAATTTATATATATATATATATATATACACATATATATATGTGTGTGTATATATATATATACAATAAAGATAGTAGTGATGCCTACAGTTAAGGAAGTCTGATGCTTTCTATGATGGGATTCCATTTTTAGTTGCTTATTCCTTTGTCACACTTAAATCAGCAATGGAATTTTTCAGCCTGAGAATCTATTTTGGACTCTGTGCGTTTGCTGTGTGCACGTTTGCTGTGTGCAAATTTCAGATAACATAATTCAATCATTTTCTGTAACAAGGTTAGAGTAAAATGTATTGCTTGATGCTTGTTAAAGAAAAATAATAAATATGTTAATATTTCACTTACAAGTTATGGCACTTTGATACTTTACCAGAGTAGGTGTTTGGCATTCAGCAAAGAAAACTGACCATGTACCAAAGATGGGCCTTTCCTTGTGACTGTAAAAGTTCATCAAAATATGGGCAATTAAAAATCTCCTGTGTGTGAAGGAGAGAAAAGATGGTGTCTCATAATGAGGGGGATGGGTTTGGAATGTGTACTCTTCAAGAAGTTGAACTGGCAACATAACAGAAGTTTTCTGTGATGGGTGTTACACATGAAGGGATAAGGGAAAGGATGATGCTGATTCTGAGACATCTTGGCTGCTTTATCTCTATTTTCCTAGCAGAGATTAGTTTATGGGGTTTTGGAAGAAGCATGCTTAGGGGATTTGTTCCTTTAGCTAATTCAGCTCAGACAGAAAAAGACTAATCATCTCTGGGCAAGGTAACATCACATGCCAGTACAAGTTCTGAAGCTGTGAATGTGGCCACAACAGTCCTTTATTCCTCTTGAGTCATAGGGAAACATTATATGGTGCATATGTTTCTGTTTCTAAGAAATAGACTTTAAGGTTTATGTTGAATTGTAATACAGTCAGCAGAACTGCTCTTGTTCTTTTATTCATCATGATGAGACAATGCTCCTGCAGGAGAAACATGTTTTTACTTTCATTTTCTTCTACCCTTTCCCCCACATAGTGTTTTCTCCCTGATATCTTCCTTTCTCTGCATCAGTTTGTCAACATACTTCCTTTTCCTTCCTGCTCTTGGGCTAGGTGGGACTTTGAGTGTGCCTCTTGCTTTTCATGTTTCACCAGTGCAGGCTCCTTCCAGCAAGTTCTCTGCAAATGAGCAGTCTGTAAACTTCAGCTTATAGAACACAGACGGTGAAAAGAAACGCCAGTTTATGAGGGGCTGGCTAAGGCACAAGCTGAGATATGAATCACTTCAGCTTGGGAATGTGCATGTTTGCTACAACTTCCCTGTGTTTTGGCGATCAGCCTGTTTGTGGCTGTTGCTATTCTGAATTGACAGTATTACTTTTTGCCTTCCTGATATAGCAAAAGAGTGAGAAAGATATTCCTAAATTAGAAAGACGGAAATAAATTTCAGTATAATTTCTTTTACCCTTTAGATGAAATAGTGAAAGAGAGCCGTCCCATTCCTTTCCTTGCCAAGCCTTATCTGAGAGAAGACAGTTAGGGATCTAAAAAGGAGACACTGATATGTTCCAGGTTAAATATACATCAAGAGTAATATAAAAGCAAGGACAAGTGATGGGGCTCATTAAGCACTACAAACTAGGCACAGCCAGAAGCAACAGTCCTATGGATCTCATGTCCATTTGAGATAGTGAGTTTTGGATTTTTGTGCTGTGTCAGAAGTCCACAGAAACTGTTCTCTACCTCAGGTTATTCTCTGGTTGTGGTTGTTTCTGAAATAATATCTGCAGAAGGTGAGGTCATTGTGAATGCTATAGTGTGGTATTTAAAGGGCAAAAGTGTTTTGTAGAGAGCAATTATTTTCTCTAACTAGAGCAGGAGGTTCTCTGAATCAACCAGCCAGCTGTCTCCTTGATTTTCCAATAAAAGTAGCTGAGGCAAGGTGCCAAACAGGATATGTGAAGCATAAAGAGAAGGGATCATGGGAAAGACAGAGACACGTACTGGGAGACAAGGGTCTGGCCTTGCTCAGTGCTACTGCAGTAGCACAAGGACCAAGAACTTGAGTGCTGCAAGCACTAAATGCTTTTTATGGGCATGGGCTTCTAGAGCTAGGGACCTTCTGCCATTCTTTGTGTCAAAAAAAATGCTTGATATGAATAATGTCACATTATTTTCATATTCATGCTTGAAACTTACTGAGAGTTTAGCTTTCTAGAATTAAATAAGAGTTAGAGGCCCTTAAATTCTTGTCAAAGTTGTTTCATGGTCTAAAGGCTGTTGTTTTGATATGATACTTTTGATTTCTGGTCATTGCATCAGCATAATTTGTCATCCACTCATGCCTAGCAAATCTCTTCGAGTGAGGCCTTCTAATTGAGTTGTGAATATAATTGAAAAATATGGCAATGGATTTATTTTGCTGTTCAGTCAACCAGAGACTCTTTACAAAGGAATAAACCAATAGCCATTTTTTTATTTAGTTGAAGATCTGAATATTGTGGATTTCAAAGGGTATTTTATTGGAAATCTTTTTTTCACAGTATGAAGAATGAGAGAAGGAATTCTTAAAGTGCTTGTCCAAAATGTCAAGAAAATTACAGGAAAACAAGCTGGAGCTTTTAATCTGAAAGGACACTCACCTTCTTTCTAACTGTACTAATGTTTACTGATGTTTTCCTTTATGAATATTTAATGCACAGACCCTGAAAACAATCTCATTCTCTCCTGAATTTCTGGTAATATTAGTTCTCGATGTTCAAGATGTTACAGTTGGACTAATGTGCCAGGTACTTTTCCAGAAGATTGGTTTTGAACAGATGGAAATTTACAGTGTAAAATAAGCCAAAACAGAAATAAAATGTTTCCAGTCAGCTTTGTTATAAAAAATCAAACCCCAGTAAAACGCATATTATTTTGTCTTTTGAGATACCTGTAAGAAAAGATAAAAGCTGTAATCTCAAAAGAAATAAAAAATAAATGTGAAAGCATGAGGTAACTTCTATAATTCTCCTGCAGTGTAGAAATAAATTTATTCAAATAATGTCATTTTCCTGTTATCCTTGAGACACAGTAATTTTGGATTCTTTTAAAGAAATTATTCAAGCAATAATGTTTTTTGTTTGTTTAGTAGTTTTTTTGGCATCATAATCTCTCTTCACTTCTTTGTTTATTCTTTTACAAAAATAACTGGCAAATTACAACATAAACTTCTTGTATCCTACTTTGGTATTTATCTGAAATGTGTTCCTTGAGAGATAAGATGAAGTTTGGCATCTAGGGTCTCCACAGTATCTTAACTAAATATTTCTTTCAATAAAAAACTTCAGATTAGCATTGAGCCAACTATTAATTTTCAAAGTCTTCTGTTCCCTTTGACCTTGTTTGTTCTTTTGCCTGTCTTCAGCAGATGGCTGGATGACTGGCATTCTCTAACAATATTCACTGCTCATTAGCACCATGTCATTTTGAGTGTTCTTTCCATCTTTCCTGTTCTTTTTTTCTCCTTTATTCATCAACCTATACATTCATATGTTTAGTAACCCATTGACAGTGATGAGGTTTTAACATTTGCCTTCATTATTTTCTCCAGAAATCCTGCTTGATGTCTAGTAGAAAAAAACCCCATGTCTGACATACGAGGTGATTAATGGAATATTAACCTCAGTAACTACTTTTCTGAGGAACCTTCAGAAGCATGAATTATTTGGTTTCACTCATCGGTTGCCAAGATCAGTGTATACACTTGAAAATTCAAGGCAACCTTCTTTTCATAATGTTTAACGAAACACTGATTACAATGTATGCAGGGTGTCATAATGTTAAATGGGTTTATTTGAACGATGCAAAACAACAGTATTTCTGAAATGAAATTGTGAATTTATTGGTGCTCCTACTGATCTCATATTGTCAGATCTGCTACACACCTAGAATACATATTCTGCTCTCTCTTGTAGTCAATGTTGTCAGATCTGATGACTGCTGTACTGGCAGCTTCCAACACTGCAGATAGAATTTCTCTCAGAATCTGCTAATTTTTAGTGGACAAAATCTATCACTGAGAAATTTACTTTTTTGCAGAAATCTGAATATATTCCTCTATAAAGCCCATTTTTCTTTAGTTTATATCTGTTGAAGTATTTAAACTGATACTGGTGAAATCAGAATAAAGCCCCATGTTGACAGTATGTTCATACCTCTTCCAAATGCTTCCCTGAATTCTGCTTATATGGGGTTATCAAAATCTTGCCCACCATGCTTTTGACTTTACTGTTGATGAGCTCAGTGATGAAATTCCTCTTGACTCAAAGTAATAGAGGGACAGTGTTCAGCAGATTTGCCTATTTGGGCTGATAGCAAGGGCAGGGAAATACAACTTAGTGAATACAGGAGCTTTACCCTACTATTCTGTACCCAAACAATGGGCTTGTTTCTCTCTCTTTCTCTTTCATTTCTTTTTAAATATGGGAACATTTCCATGTTACTCTTCAGAAAATTATATTATAACCTTCTCTGAGAGACTGTAAAATACTTTTAACCTGTTTCCCTGAATTATTGGCAGTAGACCTTTCTCAGAAAATTGCTGTCTTTGAACCTTCATATTTAATTTCTATTTTGCACCTTAAGTTACAAAAGCAAGAAAAGTCTGACTGCAAATCTTTAATTAATCATAGCAAATTCTCCAACTGTGTGAAACATGATTCATTCTGCCTCTTGACTCCTATAGCATTTTAGATTTGATTTTTATAAATTACTTGTGCCACCACTGTAGTGTAAATGGATGTGTAAGGGATTGTAATTACCAAGAAATTCGATGATGTTCAAATGAAAATAGGGAAATAATTACAGTTCCAAACACTGTATTATTTAATACAGTGACTTTTAAAGACTTTTTCTTTAAATGGAACAGATGTATTTTCTGGTTAATGCAGATGATTGTCAGAATCTTTTCTTTGCATAGGATAGAATGAATGATTCCGTATGTACCAGGCATCTCTATGAACCCACAGATGAAACATAAAATTATAGAATATTCTGATCTGGAAGGAACCCACCAGGATCATAAAGTCCAGCTCCTGACCCCATATAGGACAACCCCATAAATTAGAAACCAAAGAATAATTTATGTAGAAATACATAGTTTTGCTTTTGCCTCATGTTCAGTGGCCAAAGGAAATAGGAATTTTGCAAGAATTCATGTATGGTATCACTCAAGTGATTTGGGCTATGACTCTACTAATATATCTTCTATTCAGTAATTTCACGTGAAACTAATGAAGACAAATATAAAAAATGAAAACATTGTACTTGAAAAATGTCAAGCAAGTTGTAGCTAGTGCAGATTGCACTTGGTATGTTGAAATAAATGGAATTAATGTTATAGCAATCAATAAAAATATATGTATAAGTCAATGAAAATAAAATAATTGGTTTGAGCTTAGATAACACTTGTTTCCAGCACATATTTGAAACTCAGTTTTCCTTACAAATGGAAACACTTCTTTTTCGTGGTCAAATTTTTATTTACTAAAACCAGAAGGATTTCTACGGTACTTAGATTCACTCAGTGCTTTAGAATTGGGAATAAATCTGCCATCTTTGAGATTGCTTCCCTGATCAGTTAATGGATCTATGAGTGGCAATTAGAACTTTCTGTCAAAGCAAGACTTCAGCTACCCTAGAGGTTAACTGTTGGCATATTTCCATGCTATTTGACCTAAACTAGATTAGATTATTTAATATCCACTCAAAATTAGGATCAGCACACATGGTCAGTAAGATTTAATCCTGCTGGGTTCTAATCTGCTTTCTTAAATGTATCAGATGTTTACTAAAAGAGAGTGGACAGGAGCAAAATCCGAAGAACAAAAATTGCTATAACAGTCTGTCAATGCAGTGACAGCTGACAAAGAGGAGTCTTATTTCAGTGTGGTAGGTGAAATTTTTTCTGAAATCTCTTGGGAGGAATTAGCAAATAATCACTGAAAATTAGAAATTAATAAGTGGCAAAAATTCTGTGTTTCCTCTCAGATTTGATGCTATTTATTTTCTGTACATGAAAATTCAAAGAGTGCTTTCTTAGAATTATACAATAATTGGGGTTAGATGTGACCTCTGCAGAAAATTCCATCCAAATCCTTGCTCAAAGCAGGGCCTGTGCTGCTCAGGTTGCTTACTGTCTTGTTAGGTCAATTTTTGATCTTTTCCAAGGAGGAAGATTCCACAACATCCTTGGGAACCTTTTCCCAATTTATGACATCTCTCAAGGTGAAATTTTTTTTTCTAGCACTGGAAATCTATGGTGTTGCAGTTTGTTCCCATTGCCTACTCTTTTTTTTTTAGTTTGCTATAATTCGAAATCCAAATGACAAAGAAATGATGAGCATGTAGCAACTTGATCTCCAGCAGCAGCACTGGACATGTCAAGCCAGGACAAAGCATGGGCCAGGTTTCTTATGGGGAATGTTTATTAATTCACCAGCTGTATATAATACAACTTTGGCAACCTTTTTAACCACCAGAGTAATGATACTGAGTCCTAGTAGTTTCAACTGAGAGGTTCTGAGACTGTCACAGAAGTGGTCCCAGTGGATGACAGACTTAGTAAAGAATGCATTGCCTTCCATGGCCTTAAAGTCACATGTGTTGGCAAATGTAACTCTCGTGTGCAAAGATTTGTTGGTTTAAAATCTTCACTTTTTTATCTGTGGTAATCCCATAATGGAGACTAAGCCATGCCTAGAGTACTAAATATAAAACCAAGTCTCATTTGAGTCTTAAAATAAAGCCACCAAATACAAAGAAATCTCACTCCTTCCTCCAGCAGATATATACACTGTCCCGCAGGGAACAGAATATGTTGAAGCTTGTGAAAGGTAAAGGATATTCGCTATCATAATCCTTGTATGACTGATCTGCTGAGGACTCTTAGTAGTTGTGGGGGATAAAGTGGGAGAAAGGCTCCTAGTAGAGTGATTTCCAAATCCCTTTCACTTGGGATACCAATAACGGAGAAAATTAGCCTAATTACGTTCCAACTCAAATAAGATTTACAGTAATGCTTTAATACATGTTGATTTTTTCCCCTAAAAGTTTGCCTCAGTGTAGGCCAGACTCTGAATAGTATTGTTCTGAAAAGAGAGCATGGCTGAGTCCCTTCTGCATGGGCGGGCAGGTGGCTCTCAGCTGTTCCAAAGCTACCAGTGCTTTCTCAGTGGAATAATGCAGCTATTGATAACAATTTATAAACATCTCCTCTTGTTTGTTCTTTCTTAAAGATCCTTGTAAAACTCTGATAAAACAAACAAGAAAAAAAATCAATCTAAAACATCAAAAGTAAATTTGAATCTGTGTTATCTGAAAATCTATGCAGCCCTGGTGAGCCTAAACGCAGTTCAAATATGGAGTTCAATAACTCAGTCAAACCTGGTTCTCCAGTTTAGCTTTGTGAATGTTTTAGTAAGCTTAATTTGTATGTCCAGCTTAAAATTAAACTAAGTATCATGAAGGCATATGCCTTATTTGGGGCTTTCTCTACAGAAGTTTCACACAGCTTCAGTCAATCATAGTCTATACACAAACGACTGTATACCCCTTTGGCTTGTTTGTTTACTCCTCCTAGCTGGAAGCTAGCAAAGCACATACTGGCTCTCTGCTTTCCATTATGCAACAGGCAGCTGTCAATCTCTGTCTAATGCTGTCACAGCTTTGGTAATCTGGAGTGATGAACAGCTGTGCCCAGGGATATGAGTGAGGATAACTGCTACGCGTTTTATTGTTGATGTGCTACTACCATGAGCTCTCTCCCCATAACTTTTATTGGTTTCTATGTCATTTTAACTTGGTGCCAGTCATTTTCTAGTACAGAATTCCCAAATTGCACAAGAGTGTTTTGTCCTTAGCATGGAACATACAATGAAAAACAGCTGAGTTTCTATCAAAGGAGTTCAAAAGCCCTTGTGTTTGCTTAGCTTTAAGGTATGGAGGAGCAGAGTCAGGGTGATTTTTCTGGCTCAGCTTTAGAGCAGAAACTGCTTAGGCCTTTTAACTGTTTTGACTTACTTTCCTCAAAGCAATGTTTGGTGAAATTTACTACCTTGATTTTGTTTTTTGGGTTTTTTTCTTGGTTAAAAACTGGAGTTGCTGCTGTCACAGGGTTTAATCAAGCATGAGACATCATAGTGGGCTTAGCCCAAGCTTGTTGATGAATGAGTTTTCATTTGGGAAATTTAGTTTCTACATTCAGGCTATACAAGTATCAATTTAATAATCTGCCACCTGAAAAAATGCAAAGTGATTCAAGTAAGAATATTTTGGTTATGCTTTCTTATTTTTGTTTTGAATTTCGATATGAGAAACTATCTCAGCTTTCAATTTTAATATACTCCAGTGTATGTATGTCTGTATGCACTTCATAATGTGTATTTTATATCATATTTATGTTTTTGGCAGTATTAAGACAAAACATCTTAGAAAAATTTTTAATGTTTTAAAATCAAATCAGTTTGTAGGGATGAACTAACAATATTTTCTAGATTTAAGAAAATACCTACAATTTGGATGAATGTGTGTTTTAGTTATCTGCCAAGCTTTATTCCATGCAGAGTTTATCTTGGATTTCACCCTTCTCCCCTGACTAATTCTCCACTCAGTCAACATTGCCATTTTCAAAGAGTTGTAGTTACAGAAGTAAGGCAGGGATATATGCATGGAATAAGACTTACAGGAAGGGAATAGGCACCACCAACATATAAACCTGGAAGTGTTGCCATTGCTGAGACTTTTTTTCTTTTGTTCTGAAGGGGAGGATATTTGGAGTTTGGTGTTCATCAAAGCAGCTGCTGCTACAGGTGTAGCAAATCTTCCAGATGGTGGGGGAGGGCTCCTCCCATCTGTGCACCTCCTCAGTGCCAACCCCAGCTACCTAAGCTTGATGCAGGGTTCTTGAATTTAGCTATAATATGGCAGTTATCATTCATATTTGGTGTCTGGAATTATCTTATGTAGGATAAATTTATTCCCTTAAAGCTGAGATGTGGCTAGTGTGTTCATTCACCTACAGAGATCCAGGTGTATTTCTGAGCATGCACACTGTGTGCAAGTCAATCCAAGGTAAAACTTCTCATTATTTCATTGTCAAGCACCTTAAAAAGTCACTCTAAAGTATGCTATGCTTGAAATTCAACCATCCTACCACGAACATGATGGTTTTTTAGCTTCTCACAATTACAGAAGACAGAGCTGAGATTCTTGTGTTTCTGCATCCAGTAGTAAATGTTAGACTTAATTATTACTGGGCTCTCTTTAAACTCATTGCTGAGCTGATCCCCCATATTTATGGCATGTTTTGTCTTTGTGGACAGGCTGGATATCCTAGTGTGTCTTTCCTATGGGAGAGAATAGTAAGGTGATAAAAAAGCAATGTGAGGTTGAGTGCTTTGGTAATCAATTTCAGTTATAGTTAGATACCTATTAATTCCCACTTATAGTTAGCCCTAATCAATTTCCACTTATAGCTAGATAGTTTTAAACTTATGTGACTGCTGTTGTTGAAAATTAAGTTCTTCTCTATTTCTTTTATTGAAGTTTGAGGTTTGACAAGATTGGCCATTCTCAAAGAAAAGCTATGGTTTTCTAGAGAGCAATTAAAAGATTTTGATGAGGTTTCTTTAGCAAGAAGATTAAGTTCTGTTGGCTAGACACTCTGCTGTGTGAGAGACAGCCCTGGAGAGCTGTTAACCACTGCTGACAGATGGCCCCCAAGTTCCTTGGTGCTCTTAGTGAGAAGATCTGAATTATGTCCTCGGTAGATGCATCCTTATGAGATTAGCACAGTGAAATAGAGCTCCTGTTTCCCCTTCACACACTCTCTACTCCCTTGGCATGGCTTTGATGTCACTAATAGATTTTAGAGGCATGGACTGACCTCCTCCACAGTTACTTCTATGCCAAGACCTGCTGCTTTTCATCATCCTCAACAACTGACAGAACATGTTTTCGTAAGAGAACATTGGTGAGTGTTTTAGTTTCATTTCTACTTTCTTTATCACAGGAGAACTAAACAAGAGACCTTCACTTGTGTTTAGCAGACTGAAATTAGGGGCTTACATTATGGAAACACCACCATAAGGGAATCAATAGGAAGACACTGCCTAAACAAAACAGAAGGAAGCAAAAACCAAAATGCCAATTTGCAGATTATCTTTAACTGAGAGTTATAAACCACACTTAAATAAATAAATAAGTAAATATTCAATTAAGTGTGATTAATTATGCTTCTGTGCATTAGTCCTGCTTGTCCTTTTCCTCAGCCTAGTCCAGGAAATGATTCCAAATTAATTCCTGTTCAGCCATGCGGTTCCTGGCAGAGTAAACATCCTATTTTTTAGACAGACAAGTGGTGATGTATCTTGGATCTGCACAGTTCTTTTTCGGCAGTACTGACAAGTGTATAGTGGTGTAGTGATGCATGTATTGCAGAAAAAAAACTTTTGGCTCTAAACAACATCCTACAGACATGATGCTCATTTAGTTATTTTGCAAAGGTGTGCAAGAACATTTCCAGTGAAAGAAACAGGCTACTGAATTTTCGTGGGACAGACTGGGGAGGAAAGCACAAGATATTTAATAATCACCTACCTTGATAATTTACAGAAAAGTTGCTGTGGTAAAAACACCCACCCCACTTCTTCTATAACTGCAGAATTGGGAAGATGCAGTTGAAAGACACAGTGTAAGATATTCCTTGAACACATGACTAGAATAGAGCTGCTTTCCTATAGGGAGAAGAAATGGGGTCTGTGTCACTGAATCACAGAATTGTTGAAGTTGAAAGTGAACTTTGGAGGGCATCTTGTCTTACCTGCTCAAGCAGAGCCACCCATAACCTGTTGCTCAGGATCATGTCCAGGTGGCTCTTGTATATCCCTAGGGGAGGAGACTCCACAGCCTCTCTGGGCAGCCTGTGCCAATGCTTAGTTACCTTCACAGCAAAAAAAAAACAAAGAGTTTCTTGATGTTCGTAGAGAACCTCATATGCTTACTTTTGTGCCCATTGCCTCCGATCCTGCCAATGGGCATCACTGATGGAAGTCTGGGTCTGTCTTTTTTGGGCCCTCCCTTCAGCTATTTGTCACACTGATAAGATTCACCCATGTCTTTTCTGGGCTGAACAGTCCCAGTTCTCTCAGCCTTTCATCACAGAAGAGGTGCTCCAGCACATTAATAATTTTTGTGATCCTTTGCTGGACTTGCTCCAGTACATCTGTGTCTGTCTTGTGCTGGGGAGTCCAGAACTGGACACAGCACTCCAGGATTGGCTTCAGTAGTGCCAAGTGGAGGGGAAGGATCACCCACCTCAGCCTGCTGGCAATACTTGCCTTAAAGCAGCCCAAGTTATTTCTCTGCCTTGAGAGAAATAAATGTCTCATGTTCAGTTTGATGTACCCCAGAACACCAAGGTCCTTTTCTGCTGAGGTCCTTTCCAGCTGGGTGGTCCCCAACCCATACTGGTGCAAGGGTTTGCTCTTCTGTGGGTGCAGGACTTTGTACTTATGCTTCTTCACTGCACAAGATGCATTTTGTACCCCTTTGCAGGAGGGTGACCCTCCAGCCTCCTGTGGTCCCTCTGGATGGCAGCACAGGCCTCCAGAGTGTCAGGCACTCCTCCCAGACTTGCTGAGTGTGCTTTGCCCCATCATTCACATTGCTGATGAAGATGGTAAACAGGATTCTAGTGCGGTTCTCCAGTGCAGCAGAGAAGTTTTGATTTAATGAGAAAAATAAAAGCAAAGGTGTGTCCTTAATAAGCTAGAACACTTTTTTTTCCTGAACATTTTGAGGGATTACATTGCCTCCAATATCCTTCATCTGCCCATTAATCTGATAACAACATTTAAGATTCTGTGCATTCATCTATTTACTTTTGAGGTTCTGGTATGTAAAATAATTATCTTACTTTGTAACAGGATGTTCTGCTAATGCATAGTTAACATTTTGTAAATTACTAAGATATAATCTGTAATATATAATTATATATATTATATCAGTAAGATATAATTTGTAATTTCTGCTAATGCATAGTTAACATTTTGTAAATTACTCTGCTAGCATTCTTGATCAAGTATGCCTCTTTGAATAAAAGGTAAAACCTCAGGCCCAGAGCTAAATTATTTACTTGCAGCTTGCTGATTTGTCTAAAATTCCATTTACCTGCCACTTTGTCAACCAGCTCTGTTTTTCTAGAGGCTCAAAAAGATGGGAGAGATGTGAAGTCCAATAAACTTGTATTTTTAGTAGAGAGAGGAAAAAAGACATTAAACAGCTTAGATGATAAACAATATCCTCTAGGAGAATGCCTTTGGTATGGGTGAAAAAAATGTGATGACATATGATGGCAAGTGAATGTAAAACATTCTAGGGGTTGCTGTGCCTGGAGTCTTTGCACCAGCCAAGTCCACCAGCATCTGCTTGACGAGAAGGGGAAAGTGAGAATTTCATCCTCTCCCACTCCTATCCTCCTATCTTGAACAGATTTAAGACAGCTTCTTTAGTAACGAGGACAAGAGGCAGAAAGTTTTCTTCTTGTTTTTTACACAATATCAATGAAACGAACACTGCTTTCAGGGAGCTGATCAGTTGTAGTGATTCATCTACATTTCAGCAAAAATGTTGATGGCATTATGCAGGGTTCTCTGCACTGTGCCATCTGAAAAGAGGAAGGAAGTAGCAAATGCTAATAAAATATTAATAATGGTTTCAGGAGGCATTACCATATTTAGCTTGAATTAGTTCACATTTCTTTTGAATCCTTTTATGCCCTTATGAAAGTGAACATTTTCTGGCTTGGGTGCCTGAAGTTGGCCTACTGAATTCATATAGGAGCTCTTAAATAAATGTCTCATGTTGCTAAATCACATAATTTCTCTCTTATATTGAAGCGTTTTAAGCATCATTCACCATATGAAGGATTGTAAACCTTTACTTTTTTATTTATGGCTTATATGTAGAACAGCAATTTTTACAAAGCAATTTAAAATCTGATGATAATAAAGACTACATAAAAACCTGTTATTTACTTTTCTTCCACTGCTTTGTTTATACAGAATGGTCTGGGAACCCTCTATGTTGTTTTCATTTTTAGTAATGGATAATTTTTATTATATATTATATTTATTATATATTATATATGATTTTTAGTAATGGGTAAAACTATCTCTTCCTAAGGCACAGGTTGAATCATAATTCCTTCATCTTGCAAGGAGCTTCCTTCTGTACATGTTTTCTCTGAATTCCAGTGGGGGAAAGCACTCGTGAGAGTGGTAAGAAGGTAGTATTGGCAACAGAAGAGCATAAGATCAAGTTTTTGCTGATCAAGTTTCAAAGGTGCCCTAATGTACTAAAATGAAACTTCCTCTGTTGTATATGTCTAATCTAGAAATCACATTGATTGATACATAAGTTTATAGACCTGTGTAATTATTAATTTTGAATTCACTTAAAGCAATATATAACAACTTAACCAAAGTTCACAATTAATATGTGTATAAACATATTTTTATTATGTTGGTTTGGGTTTGCATTTTTATAGTTCAAATCCCGTATGTTTGTGATTTAGGGTTTAACAGGAATTCATTCACTTCATAAATATTAATTACTGCATAGGCTTACTCCGTATTAGAGCATCTGGGGGAAAAGTGCTGATCATTACATTGCTTGTGAGGATGTATTTTTACCTAAAAATACCCCTGGATAAATTAAGTCTGATTTAGAGAATGTTAGTCTGAAAGGTGCAATGCATTAATTTCAGACATAATATTTTAATAGCAGCAACTGCAATGTAACAGTGTGTTCAGCCCTGCAGTCTGAGATGTGCTGCATTGCCACAGTGTCCTCCAGCAGAGTTTGAGTAGCCAAAAGGGAGAGTGATGTCATCAGTTTAATGTCATATGGTAGTCAGAGAATGTGCATATCCATTGCCATTAAATTGTAAAAGACTAGTTCTTAGTGCAGCTCCCGAGGTAAAAGTAAATCAGAAAACTTCACTGTCTTCATTAGCAGGATCATCAGCTGGTGTCAATCAGGATTGCTCCACTGATTTCAGCACTGAGTCATTGAGTGGCTGACCTTTCTGTCTTTAAAACAGAGCCTGGGCTTGACGTGTTCGTAAGGTACATGGGGTGCTCCACCTTTGCAGTGTGGTGCAGCATGGATTATTTTCATAGCCACCTTGACCTGCTGAATGATTTGATTACAGTTAGTCTGTGCCTGGAAATTCATATTTGTTCTTTTACCAGGTCTTCCTCATCTCAGCATATTACAATGCCTGCCACCATTGCATTTGTCTTGTCCAGCTGGCTAGTTCAAAAAAGGTATGCGTGGTTACCTGGTCTGTATGAAAGGAGAAATCCATAACAGGCTGCACCGAAATAGTACATGACTCTTTATCAAGGTGACAGCAGTTTGTTGTTGTGTCTCCTGAGTACTGATATGAGACTGTGGGTACAATCTGTCCACCAACTCGTGCACAGTGCTCACCTCAATTTTTCGTGCCTCGACCATAGTGTGGGCTGTCTTTGCTTGACCTTGAAATTCTGAACATAGTTACTATTTTCTGAGTGTTCTGAGCATCCAGGGAAATTCTTCAAGTGTAAACTGCTTAAAATAAAACTCTTATTCTTGTCATATATTTTAATGCGCCATATATTTTCCAAAGCTATTTAGAAGCCGAATCTGAAAAAATGCTGGGTTTTCTATAAACATGTTCTCTGTGTTACCACCACAGTCTGTTACCTCCTGGTTTATTCACAGAGAATGGTAGGAATTACAGCTCAAAGGACCCCAAATCCCTCACTACTGTCATGTTTAATAGAGGATCAGTAACTGTATACAGCATTAAGCAAAGTTCAGTATAAGAAGTACAGATTTGCTATTTCCAGGGTTTGGATAAACATATTGCAATAAGGCAAGAAATTTAACAGGAATATTTGCAATAATATTTTAACCTTTTTTTTGCCTAAACATTTTGTCTTTTTTTTTTTTTTTTTTTTTTTTTTTTTTTTTTTTTTTTTTTTTTTTTTTTTTACTAGCTGTGTTACCTATTTAATGCATGGGGAGAACCTATAGCAAACTGTGATTATTGTTGCCAAAAGTAGATATTGGTTCTTTGTGAGAGTGAGTACAAAAAGGAGAAAAGTTCTCAAACAGCCCAGTCAATGATGAGTATGTGAGGATAAAATGTGAGAAAAGTCATGCATTCTTGAAAGAAGAAATTGCTAGCAGAAAGCAATTTTTTCAGTTAACTTTTTGTGACTTTTGATATTTAAGTACTTCAGGTACAATGTCTGTAGTCTTGTAATATGATCAAAAGTCCACTCTACTGCCTTGAGCTGTTACGTAAGCATTTAAGGTTATATTCAGAATTATGTGGAGGAAAAAAAAAGGCAAAAAAGGCACAATTTCAGTGTATTTAAATGGTCTATTCTTCACTTACTTTGCAAAAACTGTAACAAAAATCATACTGCTAACTCCTCTTTTCAAGTCCAGCATAATTTCTTTGTATTCAGCCTTCTCTTTAAATGAAATTAAAGAGAAATTAGAAAACTTTTTTTACTAATATTTCTGCAGTCTATTATGCATTCTTTTTCAGTCTGGAAGAAAATACTTTTAAAATCAGAATGTTTCATTTCAGCAGAAGAATTGTCAATAATTTGAATATGTTGCAAATCCTGTGAGAATTCATTTTTATCAGTTTTAAAGACTTGATAATGGTCATTGAAAATTCCAATTTTTTTTCTGAAATATCTAGAGCTGTTTAAATGAAGTTAAGTTGATAGACAATTAACAGATCACCAAATCTTTTCTTCTAAAAGACAGGAAAATATATTACCTTTTTTACATTTTTAATGGAATTGGAACTTTGAAAAATATTCTTTGACAGTAGGAAAGTAATTATTTTATTAAAAGAGCTGAAATCCAAAAAATGGCAAAATATAAAGACAATTTCCTTACTCCACGTGTTGGAGGTCATATTTTTGGCAAAAATAAATAAGCAGCTTTTCATTTTTGTTAATTTTTCTCTCACATGGGTTCAGACCCCCAGTGGCAATAAAAGTATCTTCATCTCAGAATTAGATTGTGTGGACAGACAGCAGATTCCTGCCCTACTAGTTGTGTAGTAGCTTTCAAAACCTCCTTGGTCCAGTCAGTACTTTTACCTGGTGCTGTAGCTGGCAGTGGGTTTTGCTACCTGTAGGGTGTGTTTCACTTCCCCAGTAAGGTGAACAGGTCTTGGCAGCTTGTTCCATACTGGTCTCAGCCTCCTGGTGCTCAGGATTCTGCCAGCTATTAATTAGGAATCATCTCCCTTTCTGTTGTTCTCTCCTGCACTGTTTGTTCTCGGTGGCTCTCCTTTCTCTCTTGTCTATTCCTTTAATTGGAGACGTTGAAAAATAAATCTCCTTACAGATGTGCCCAGCATATGGTGAAATTGCGGGAGCCAAAAGATACCATGGATCTAAAAAATATGGGTGGCCAAAAGAACAAGCATCTTCCCTTTCCACTGTTTTTATTTGGAAAAAAAAAAAAAAAAAGGGGATTTGGTTTTTGGGTTTTTTTTGTTTTTGGTTTTTTTTTTTTTTTTAATTAAGAAGTGGGATTTTGGGAGGTGTGACTTCTTCATGCCCTTTTCTCCTTTTTATTCCCCATTTTCCTTTCCCCTTTTCTGCCATCTCTGTCCATGAGAGAGAAGGACGCCCTTAGTGTTCTGGTTAAGCTGCCTGACCATGTTAAGTGCATGGCAATGACTGGGACAGTGCCCTTTTCCTAGCAGAGGCTGCAGACTTTAACTTGGCTGGCACTTTGGCCTGTCCTGCTGCTACCCATATTTCTCCTTCCTTCTGAGGCTGAGGTTGAACAAGTTCTGATTTGGGCAAACTAATGTGCAATTGGTACAATTCAATTTAAAATTTAAATGCTTGGAATCACAGAATCGTTAAGGTTGGAAAAGTCTTCCAGGGTCATAATGTCCAAACTTTGAACAAGAGCCACCACATCAATTAAACCACAGCTACTAAGTGCCATGTCCAGTTGTTTCTTGAAAAATTCCAGGGCTGATGACCAGCCTTTCAGTGACGCAATTATTGATTTCATAGTTTTCCTTATCCCAGTATTAAAATACCATTTTAAGAACTATCCAAAGGCATTATTTTTAACCTTCCTCACAGCTGTAGAGATCTTTGTTTTCCTAGCTGTCTCATGATCATCACATCAAAAGTTATTTCTCATCATCCTGCAGGCAAGTAATAGGTTTAATACATGTAGTTTTACCCCTGGGCTGTTGTTTTCCCTTTGCTTTGTTTCTAAAATTCATTGCAATATGTGGTTTTCTGATGATTTAAGAAAAAGTATCAAGTGTGCTAGTTTCCTGTCTTTGTGTGTCTGTCTTCTCATCTTGCCTTACATGAAACACATTTAAAGTATTCCCAAATCTTCCAAGTGGTTGCCATTCATTCTGGTATTTATGTAGTTCCATTTGGTGCCACCATGTGCTGCAGAAATTTGAGTTCTCTGCTCTCAGCAGATGGCGGGGAGGGGGATGTGTTTGCCTTTTTTTTGGGAATACCAGTGTGGTGGAAATGTTTGTGCTTGTTTGTGCATGGGACCCTCAAACAGCACAGCTCACCATGGTTTTGCAAAGTCTAAAATGTTTAGAAATGCTTTAAGTGTCCAATTAACTTCAAACGGAAAATATCTGGAAAGCATGGGAATACCTGTGTCTCTAGATTCACTGGGGCCTTAACATGTTTATTGCTATTTCCTTTGCAATAAGGCTTCAGATTCCAAAAGTGAATGTCACTTATCTCTGGCAACAGAAACATCACATTTTTCCTAGTGCAATTGCTAGGCAAAACAAGTTCTGAGATGTAAGAAAAGGAAACATATCATTCTGTCTAATCATCTCGTCCACAAGGAATTGACCTTCCTTTCCATAGTGGTCTTCAAGATAGTAGTGTGAGGATGAAATAACCTAAACCATGGAAGTTTATCTGTGTAGCGTTCGGAGGGAAACCAACACCCAGCCAGTCTGTAACCTTTATTTTGTATACCCACTTAAGTTTGCCAATAGAAAAAACCTGGGGTGTTTTGTTTTGTCTTGCTTTATTTTGCTTTGTTTTAGTTTGCTTGGCATGTTTATTATCTTCTCTGATAGCTAATGCCAGCAAAACACTTTGATTTATTTTCCAACAGTTTTTTTTTCCCATCAGGGATTTTAGACCTTTGGTCTCATATTCTGCTGTGTGCTATTCATACCTGAGTACTCTGCTTTTCTTTCACAGAATTTGTAATTCTCATGTTCCCCATGTCCATCTTGTCCTCTGTTTCATTATATTGGGTACTGCTTGTTCAGTGTGACAGCAAGAAGCTTTAAGTGATGTATCCATTTTATCACCAGTACCTTGAATCAGCTTTGGAGATTTATATGCATATGTTGGTATAAAACTGTTAGCAAGCTCTCTTGCTGCTGCTGAAATGGGGGTGAGTGATGGCAATTCCATTGATGTTTGTGCTCAGTGGAGTGGCAAATAGGAAGCAGCAGCATTGTGTTTCATCCTTCTCCTTTGTTTCCTTCTCCCCTACCCATCTCAGATTGTCAAGCGGTTTAACCTTTTTGCTGTTGGTAGCTTTATGGTTTGAGAGACTCTACAAACAAGCCACATCAGCTTTTTTGGATACCAGTTCCCCTGACAATCAGACCCTTCCACCCCAATTATCTTTTTCAAGAACATGCTGGTATTAGCCACTAAATACAACAGTGTGTGTTTCTGTCTTCCACCCTTCCCTGTTCAGCTCAAAACCAGACAACATTGATGTAACTTTAAGTGCTTGTTTATAGCTCATCCATCACCATGGCACTGGGGACCTTTTGGATGCAAAACATCCTGGCTTGCTGTATCTCACAACTGCGAGTAATCATTTGTACTCTAGCTGGAGCTGGGGAGCTGTTTCTAGGCCAATTGTCCAAACAGACTAGCAGAGCCTTTTCCTGAGTTTGGGGTCCAGCTTTGGACTTGTCTTTTACACCCTCTCCCACAGCTTTCTTTGGCATTGGAAGACATGGCTGATTTCCAGGGTGGTATTTGCAGTCCACGACTTGGAAGATGAGATGGCTGAATGAAATATAGTGGACTTTAATGGGCCAAAGGTTGTAACGTGTGCTCTAACAACTCTTTCTGACTTAAAAATCTCCATCCTTCCTGTCCTTTGAAACACTGCAATGGACAATCCTAGGTTGCTGCACATATTTTCTAGGCTTAGCTTTAGATCTAGCTTTCCTTTGAGCAAGAGCAAGATGTCAGCACAAGACAGATCATTTTGGAGATAGCTGCATGGATGCAAGCTGGTGTTGCAGGAAAGAGAGAGGTTTATGCACACCTGCAGGAAAAACTCACTGCACAAAAAAGTGAGCTAGGTACTGCTCATTGTATTGATAGGACAAGAAACTCCTTGCAAGGAGTGAGCATGTGGAAAGCCACCTGGTTTTCACTGCTTCATCCATAGCTTAACCACTTGGGCTTGTGCCATCTAAACATTTGCCCTACCATGTTGCCAAGATTTACTGTAGGAATAGTGCCAGATAGAAAAAAAATACATGCAAACAAAGAACCATTTTAGGCATCTACTGTAACTTCATATTCCATCAGCTAGGAAAGAAGTTTGGGCGGATTTATCACACTTCTCTGTTTGTTTCTGGTCTCTGCCTCTGTGTAGGAGCTCAGAGAAGTGCAACAGTTCTGCCTCACTTTTGTTAATCCAAGGCTTTTGATATCCCTCAGTGCGGTTCAAACAAACTACCTCATGTGACTGAGAGCACGTGAGAGCTGAGCCTCTGAACTGCCAAAGTTTTATTATTTTTTTCACCAAAAACTTCTCTGTATTGCTAGACACAAACTTGCCCTTGCAACTATCTCTTTATGAGCAAACCATTGTAATTTTTATTGAAGCCAACAAATTTCATATTCGTGTTTTCAGAGCACAGCTGAAGACAGTGTTTATTTTCCCAAGTGCTGCAGTCATTCTGAGTGAACTTTGTGGAAGAGACAGTTGACATGCCTTTGGAGAGGCCTCGTACAGAATGTACTCTGTTCTGAATCAAGTGCTGAAGGGTACAGTGATGTGACAGGCTTCAGGGAAACTGGCTTGGGGACTAGGCAGGCTCTAACAGGAAATGTTTATAAGAAAACAGAATGAGACAAAGGGAAAAAAATCCCCACAAACAAATCAGAATGGGAAACAGAGGATGAAGATAAGGGTATAGAGGTAATCGCCATGATTCTGATTGAAGCCTTGCTCTCTTAGCTGAAGCCAAAGCTCTGTCTGCTTTTTTTTACCATCTTCCTTTGTTCTTCTCCTCCATCCTCTTGCTATGCTACTGTAGCAGGTGGAATGGATTAAAGCAACCTAATTTAGTTTCCTGAGCAAACCACCTATCCTCCGTTTGCAGGAGTGGAGATAGATGAAGACTTCTAGGATGTGATTAGCCTGACCTGGCTTTGGTGTCCATGCCAATGTGATAGGAATGTTCATTTCTGCCCTTCTAATCAAAAGAAGAAACCTCAGACATAAAGGAAGTATACATTGTCGAACATTGTATTTGTTCAGATACATTCTCATACTGAGAAACAGACCAAAGCTATGGTCACTGTCTTGGTCTGCCAATAAGTGTTGAGTTTGGGGCTCAGTCATTTTATAGTAATTGAACAGAGGATTGAGAGATCCAGTCTCTGTTCAAAAGTGCAGTTTTGCTTCACAACCACTCCTGAAATCAGGATGAAACCTGCACCTTAAAGAAGCTGCCTCATACTGTGGATGATTAGGTCAAAATTTGGACTACTTCTGTCATCATTAAAGCATCTGATCCCAACTTATCACTGATCTTTTGAACAAACTGATCTTTTGAACAAGAATTGAGAGAATGGGAGCACTTTTAAAGGCTGTGGTAAACTTTGGAAATAAATTCTGCAGATAAAATGATGAAAGGACTCAAAGATTTGCAAAATAGGGTAAGGAAATAATGAAATTCAGGAACAACAAAACAAGACTAATCTGATATTCCATGCCAAAAATAGCCTGACTTTAGGGTTTGTGGTATTTAGACTGTCCTCTGGAAAGGGAGAAGAGTTTTACAGATAAAAAAGCTCCCCTCCCCTTTCCTTTTAATAGCAAATTGAAATCTTAGTTTATTTTCACAGAATTACAGAATGGTCTGTGTTGGAAGGGGCCTTAAAGATCACTCAGTTCCAACCCCACTGCCGCAGGGTGGGACACCTTCCACTAGAGCAGATTGCTGAGAGCTCCATCCAACCTGACCTTGAAGACTTCCAGTCATGGAGTATCCACAGCTTCTCTGGGCAACCTGTACCAGTGCCGCATCACCCTCACAGTCAGTAATTTCTTCCTGATATTTAATCTAAACCTAATCTCTCTCAGTTTAAAGCCATTTCTCCTTGTTTTATCACTACATGCCCATGTGAAATGTTCTTCTGCAGCTTCCTTGTTGTTCCCTTTAGGAACTGGGAGGCTGCTCTAGGACCTCCCCTCTCCTTCTGCTCCAGACTGAACAATGCCTACTCTTTCAGCCTGGCTCCACAGGAGAAAAGTTCAAACCCCCTGACCATCTTCGCGGCCTCTCTCCAAGAGGTCCATGTCTCATATATTTGGGACCTCAGATCTGGACTCATCACTCCATATGGGATTTCACAAGAGCAGGGCAGAGGGTGAGAATCCCCTCCCTTGACCTCTGGGTTACTCTTCTTTTGATGCAGCCCAGGATACTTTTGGCCTTCTGAGCTGTGAGTGCTCTTTACTGGATCAGACTAGCTTCTCATCCACCAACACCTGAAGTTCTTCTCAGGGCTGCACTCAATCCATTCCCCACCCATCCTAAATCTGTGCTTCGGATTGCCCTGACTCAGGTGCAGACCCTTATACTTGTCCTTGTTGGAGTTTTTGATGTTTCAACCTTTCCAAAATTAACTGCTTTGTTCCAAGATTATTAAAATTAAAATTTATGTTGTTAAATGCTTGTTACAACTACTTTTTGTTTTTTCCCTCTTCTAGAACTCTCTGTGGAATTCAGTCTGAGTTGATAAGAATATCTGAATTGTTCTTGGCTCTGAATTTAGTATCTGGTGAAAACATTTCAACATTTCTTAATAGATCTTTGTCTATATAGAGATGAATTCTGGAAGACTCTTTGTTTCCAGTTTACCTCCTAAGTTTGCCTTCTGTTCTTTTATTGTGTTTGTGCTGCTGTGAAAGTCATTCTTCCAGTCAGGGTTGAAGTTCTCTTGAAAGAGGCCATCTGCCAACAAAAGAAAAGTGGTACTTACCCTAAAGAGGTCATCACCTGACTGCAAAAGAGAAAAAATAAAAGAAAAAGCAATTAGCATAGTTTTGTTGTTGAACTTTTAACTATGTTAGTTATGTTCATGTTCCTTATCCCTGATCTTGAAAACTCTGTCATGTGTCTTTATGCTGCTATATAGAAAGCTATATAGATTAGTCTGCATGTAAGTTTTTGGGGAGGTCTACAGAGGTACATTTGGAGCAATGAGATGTCTCCATGCCTTCACCAGTAAAAAGAACTGTTCCTCACTAAGCAATTATGGATGAGTTCTTGGAGCTTCTGCAAACTTAGATCTCAATAAATCAAGAGCTGACTTGACAGTGGAGTAATTTCTGTCCTTGTACAGAATAAGTCAGATACTTTCAGACATAAATATAATTTTGTGATCATTGCTTAGAACTGCCAGTGGATCTTCTTGGAGGGCTCTCTGCACTAGATTGAGTCAATCAGGAATATGTAAATATGTTCAAAAGCAGAGATTATTCACAATTCATCAGAGGTCTGTGGCCTTAAGAAAGTGTCCTGTAAGTGTATGTAAGGGACAGCAGTGCTGTTGAAGAACTACAATTACTGGTAAGCCGTTTTTCCTCTGAAAAGGGTTATAATAATTTTGTTTTAATGCAAAATAGTTTTCTGTGTTTCTTTTCATGCACACATCCTCTTCCTTATGCACAGATGAGGAATAAAAGAACACTGGAAGAAGGGATAACTCTATGACTATCCCAAACCAGCATGTTCTGCAGAACTCACAAAAACATTTACCTTTTGGAGAATTCCCAGCAAGATTAACATGTGAAAAGGATTGTTGCTAAAATTACGTACTATCACTTGTTACTGGGGTTCTTCCACCTGTAATTGGCAATTAGATTTATGTAAAACAGCTGAACTTCTACTAAAAATAGGATTTCCACCATTTGATACTTCTATACAAATGTTGGAATCTAAAAAAATAAATATGGTAAGAGTGGTGAGTGACAAAAAACCCAAACAACCAAGCCCCTCAAAATGCTATATAGATGTTTCTGTGTCAAAATGCAGTGCATGGTATTTGATTGTTTTCAGAAAACAGCTATATCTGGTGGTTTGTTTTTTTTGTTTGTTTTGGGTTTGTTTTGGTTTGTTTGTTTGTTTTTATTTTTCTTTTCTTTTTAACTGGTGTAAACCATACTGTTTTTTCTTTTGAGATGGTGAAATTAGGCTGGGGATAGTGTTGTCATCATTGGAATCAAGATATCCCATTTGCATACTCTTTTATTGACAAGTATCTGTCTTAGCAAAAAAGAAAAACCAAAAACCCAATCAAGCAACCCCAAAACTCCCCACAAAATCACAAAAAAGCCCCCAAATAAGCTAACTCCTAAAACAAAACTGTTTTTTGATATTTGCTCATGTGTAAGGTTGAATGAACTTGATTTATTTATTTTTAAATCTAAAAAAAACCCAAAAACTTAACATTGTGATGAATCTAACTGAGTTTTTTACCTGCAAAGAAATGCCGAGGTCACTATTAGTCTTGAGAGATATAGAATTAAATATATAAACAGTCAATGTTTTGAACTTAAACCCACAAAACAAAATTCAAATATGATCTATGCAATTAATTCAGTGAAAGTGGACTAATTGTCAATAAGAAAAGCTGAATACAGTTGCATTTAAAAAAAAAAATCAGACCTATTCTGAGATTATGTAGTGTGTAACATAAACTTCTGGACCGTCTATAATTTAAAAAAAAAAAAATTCTCTGCAGTTATATGTTTCTGGTACATAAGCACTGAGTTTGAAAATTTTGTTCTTACAATTAGATGAGGCAGAAAAATATACTAACCCCTACTACTTGAGTCAAACCCACTTAGTAAATTTCCTACTTTCTATGCATTGGTTTCCATGCACTCCTGACCAGTTGGTTGCTTCCTGTTTCCATTGCTAAATCCTGTGGTAGCAGTAGGACAATATATAGCCATGAGTATTACATTGATTTACTGAAAGGGCACTGCAGCAGAACAGGAAACTTAGCTGGCCAGTGTTGCACTGCCATAACAAGCATTACTGCCAAATAATTAACCTTGCTGTTTGTTTAGCACCCTCAGAAAGCTTCATTACCAATGCAGTCAATTATCTTCTAGTAATGGCTACTACAGAAAGTAGACTTGCTTAATTAAAGTTATTTAGACCAAAGAGGCTGTATGATTGGGTAACAGATATTGGAAAGGGATAGAATAATCTCTCTGAGCTATGTAGCTCATTGAAGTCTTGTATTTCACATTTCAGAATGCCAAATTTTGTGTCTTTTTCCACACAAAACCAGCAATAATAATTGTGTGTTCACTCTTCCACCTACATACATTTCCTTGTTCAATAACATCTTTTTATAAAGCAGCTATGGTAGGATGAGGAAAGAGCTAAATCCACCATACAGACTGCTTTAAAGAAAGTTAAAGGTGGATCCACTGTATGGAAGGAAATGAAAAAGAGGGAAAATTTTTCCTGGTAAGTGATGCAATTCACAGCTATGTAGTTATGTGTTAGGTATTGCTGAGGAAATTCTCTTGATGGCCTCCCCTGAGGAAAGAGGTTTCATTTGTTCCCCTCTCTGTGATATTTTGCATTTCCACCTTCTTTATAGGTCATCAGAGAAGTGGAAAAAGGCCTGAATTTTTGACAGTCAACCTTAGAGCAGGACTAAAAGCTGGCTGATATGGAGATAAAGCTCTGAGTGCCTGTTTCTGTAAGGCTTTTAGATAAGGTTTGTTTTCTATACTATTAAAGTCTTCAGAGCTTTGCTCCCACTTCCAAGAGCACTTGAAAGCCCAGCAGGTCCATTAGTACAGACTTAAATTGATTAGTTAGTCTTAGAGCTAGTTCTGTACTCCCAGACAACTGAGCCCTGACTGATATGTGTTTTGCCAATAAAACCCCCAGTGGGATGAAATTGTATTACTAGAACTGTTCTTTTATCAATCTGTCTCCTTTCACTCATAGCTGATTTTCTTTTGTGGTTGCAAATCTGCAGCCTTGCTGGAGGCCTTAAGTCCATGTTAAGAACTCTTTGCTGTGCATCTAATGTGTTTTGTGTAGCTTTTTTTATAACAGCAACTTTAGTCTAGGGCATGGTATATGACTTATTCAGAGCCCAGTATTCCTCACAGGGGCCATATTTTTAAAGTTAATAAATGTCAAATATGTAACACAAGTGAGGGGAAAAAAATGGCATAGATAAGAACATCCACTGCAATCCAGCATCTAAACTACAAATTCAAGTTGGAAAATGTGATTCAGGATAGGCATCTGGGTGCCAGATTACCTCAAAAAGTTCAAGTTTTTCTAATTTTTTTTTCATAAGAGGTGTTGGGTTTATATGTCACCTCTGTGCATTTGAAACCTTCATCTGAATTTTTTGAGTTATGGTCTTTTTGAGTGAATTTATAGTTATTATGGAATAGACTCCAAAGGTAGAAGCTAGTGAATGAGGTGAAGGAAATCCTGGTGGAATGGAGTTAATGGCAAAACTCACATCGGTTTTATATGATCAAGAAATCACTTGTAATTCCTGTATGAACTCTGAATTTCTAGTGTCTTAAATATGTCCCTAACAGCTAA
This sequence comes from Pyrgilauda ruficollis, assembly GCF_017590135.1. Classification (NCBI taxonomy): domain Eukaryota; kingdom Metazoa; phylum Chordata; class Aves; order Passeriformes; family Passeridae; genus Pyrgilauda; species Pyrgilauda ruficollis. The sequence goes on from NW_024515875.1 coordinate 1,421,301, forward strand.
AGTCCTTTTATTACATAGAAAACATTAGAGATTAGACCTGAAATAATATCCACTTTAGTATCTCGATCTGTAAATAAGCTCTGCTGTTGAAAAAATAACTGTGATCCTTTCTGTTAATTTTGTCTCGAAGGAACAACTGTGCATGTAGTACTGAAACCAGGTACTTTTCCTTTCTTTTCCCAGAAGCCCCAAACAAAAATGCAAATAAGTAGCAAATAGCTGCTTAAAAGGCACTGCTTTTTTGCTAAGCATGTAATTAACCCATGGACCTAGCTTCCTTAAGATATTATTGTGGCAAACGATTTAGCCAGATTCCAGCAAAGCCTAGCTATTTATATAAATACTAAGAATAATCCAGATGTATAATCATTGCCATAAAACATAATGATTTCAAGAACTCAGAGTTAAAGACACAAGAAAGATTACTAGCCATGTTCACTGTTTAAGCAAAGCCTCAGGTCTAAAGCAGGTTGCTTGTGAGAAATTCAATTTTTTTCCATATTTGTAAATGTGGCACTTAGGGATAGGGCTTAGTGGGTGTCCTGGTTTAGGGCAAATTTGGGAGGAAACTTTCAAAGGGGTCACTCTAGAAAGGAGATTCAAACAGCCCCCCTTCCAACTGCTTTGGGAAAAGATTTCTTTGGAGAAAAGCAGAAAAAAATCTGTTTATTTAACAGGTGAAGTGTGGAAGCATAAAAAGTGAATAATATTGAACAATAAACCTCTCACTGTTCTGAAGAGATGGCAAATTCAGAAAGTCCTTTTCTTGGACTGTAGCTTCGCTCACTCAGTCTGTTATCAGTCCCTCCAGTGCTGGAATGCAGCATCCTGGCCCTGGTGGGCTACAGGTGTGAGCTCCTGGTGTTGTTCTGGGTTTTCAGTCCAGAGCAGGGCTAATCAGTTCCAAGAAAAAAAAGTCACAGTCTGGGGAGCTTCTCTGCCTCTGCTACTTAAAAAAAATCTAACTAAAAAGCAAAGGACAGCTCTCTCCCTCTGTCCGTGCCGCAGACAACACAGTCCATGAGAAAGAATATGGTGGAGCAAGTGCAGTTTCTGAAAATAAATTGTGCACTTCTTTTCCCCTCTTTGCTCTTGGAACCAATCTCAAAGGTGCCGAACTTAATATCCAGCATAAACAGAACAAACAATTAAGGATACAAGCATAATAAAATTACCCTAGGACAGTGGGATTTATAAGTATTAGGTTTATGGTTGGACTCAATGATTTTAAATTGTTTTCTGACCTAAATGATTCTATAATTCTTGTTTTCAGTTAGTGTAACTTGAATAACCATGCTTTTATTACAATTTGAAAAACTGCATATGGAAAATTACACTGCTGATAGTAACTTTCTTAAGAGTCTGAAATTTTGTTTTTTATCTGCTATAAAGAGAGGCTTGTCCACACTTGAACATTTCTTGCTCCAATACTCAGTAGGGTGCCAGAGTGTTTTCAGATGATTGAAATATAAACAAAACTATAGGCAGCTTGCTTAAAATATTAAAAGCAATAAACTAGATTGGCCGGCCTAGTAGTCCTCACATTTTCTTCTGTTGCTTCATGGTAATAGCAATGATGGGTTGTGTAGAAGTGCTGGTGTATAAAAGAGATGGAACTGACCTAGGACAGGGCAGTATTTCTACAGAGCAGGAAGATTACCCTTCTTTTTGAGAAATCTACCTACAACTTTAGAGCATTTTATGGATAACCTTTGTGTTTGCTCCTTCCTTCTTCTCTGCACAGAGAACTGGCAATGCCACAAGGACACTGCAGTTTAGAGCAGAGGCTAGTACCACTTTAATTTAGCTCTTATCATTCAGTGATTGATTTGCGACCAAGTGCCCTTAAACGTGTTTGTTCCCCCCAAATACAGTCAATTCAAAATAGAACCTCAAGTGAGACAAAGTACAAACAGATTCAAGTACATGATATACTGACAATTATTGTATGGAAACAATAAAACAGGGAAAAAATAGAAACCACTTCAAATCTTATTTCCTTCCAAAAGAGAGTGTAATCAAGGTATAATGAGCATTGAAATTAATAAATTAAAAATAAATGCCCATAAGAGGGAGAAAAAAATGTGTTAATCAGTTGGCAATTATATTTTTGGCATTGTAAATTAATTCCCCAAATGAATCTCCTTCCAGTTTATTTTATTCCATTATCTGTTTTCTTGTTTATTTTTATCTAATGATTAACATTCCTGAATTTTGTACATAATGTTTTTTTTTTTAAACCAAAGGTGTTTGCTTAAAGATAAAAAAGACAGTGTGTCAAATGCAAGATTATGACATTTTGTCCTTTCCAATCTGTGAAGGCAGAAACAGAAATGTCCTTATAATGAAGCTGTCCTTTTAAAGCTTTTTTTTTTCCTTTCTATTCTGGATCAAGCCTGGTAGCATTATTCATCACTGCAGTAATGGAAATGATTCTCAGTTGTCTCCCATCTACCGCTAAGCAGCAACCTGCAAGACAGCTCATCTGTTCCAAGTCCTCCATCTTCTTTGCCCCACCCTCAAGTACTAAGAGGCTCGTAGACAGTCTGAGGAGTATTAACCTAAGAAAGAGGGAAGGAAAAGATCCTGACTGTGCTTATTGACAGTTTCCTCTCACTTAAGTATCTCCTGATGTAATCACAACAGCATGAACTTTCTGCCCATGTATCAAAGTCTGTAGTAGCTAGACAGTTATGGATGCTAACCTGAAAAAAAAAAAAAATAAAGGAAGCAATATATTAGGTAACATCCTGGAAACTAATTTGATCTGGGAAGTAATTAAGAGAAAATCAACAACAGCTGGAATACTTTGCTTTTTTCGTTCCTCTGTCCTGCAAAAAAAAAAAAAAAAAACAAAAAACCAAAAAACCCAAAACAAAACAACACAACAATAAACAACACCAAAAAACCTCAACATCTAAAATATCAAGATTTTGCTTTGTAGATGAAAATTCTTGAAATAGAATGAATGTCCATAAATGTAATTTATCATTGCAATGCAGTTCAGAGAGGGTGCAAGAAAAAGCTGCATTGCTCATGACTTTCTGAAGCATGGCAAAAAAGAGAAATTTATTGTGGAAGCAGGAGGAAGGGCAGAACTGACACATAAACCAAAATGCCACTAAGACTTCTGAACTCAGGTGGTTTAGGATCCGCTGCAGACTGTTTCCTGTACCTGATTGTCTCAGACACTGCCATCCTGACTCTTCAGAGCTGTTCAAGGGTAAAGTGGCAAGTGAACATGAAATACCCTGTTGCATTTGCCTGTCATGTGTCTAAAAAATGGTTTGCCAAGGGTTCACCTTGGTGAGCTGAGGAAGGGGGAATCCCCTTGGGTTTTCTCTGATCTGTTTTTCAAGTACCCTGTACTCTTAGAAGGCAAATATATCAATGTGCTACTTGGACCTCTGGGTCTGTGTTTCCACCACCTGACCAGAGGAGGACTCTGCTGGACTCCTTGACATCTGTCCTCCCATCCTTCCCTTCGCACCAATTTTCCTGGCATCTTACTCAAGGATCTTCATAGCATGGTGGGATTTTGTGTGTGCCCTCTTCTCTGGTGTCCTCTCAAGCCACACCTATCCTGCTTGGAGTCAAGTGGGGGGAGATAGAATACTCTGCCAAACCTCTTGAGTCACTGTAGCTGGTGTAATGTTGAGAAAGAAAAAATATCTGAAGTACTAACAAAAGTGAGGTGTTCCTGATGGGCTAAATGGATTCTGTATGAACCTATGGAAGCATGAATGCATGGTGCTGGCTTGCTAAGCCCTGGGAGATGAGAGAGAGTGGGCATCTGTGTTCACTAGCCTGTGAAGAGATCTTTAGCTGAACACACAGTTGAAGTGGAAAGATTTAGCTCTTAGCTTAGTATTGGTTTTGCAAGAAAAGACATCCCAACCAATTATGGTGGAAGATTAACACAGCAGCATTTTGTTCTTTATTTTCCTATCTCTGTCCTTGTTTCAGCATTAAAGAGAGTAAGGATTGCTCATTTGGAAGTATTGGATCTTTTGGAGATGTGGAGTTAGTAAATCTTCTGCTAGTAGGATTCTTTGTGTTAGATTTTTATGGCAATAATTTCAAGCTATCCTGTTTCATGTTAGTCTTGTCAGTAAATTTTTTATGACAGTATCCTTAGCCTCCTGTAATTGGATAATACTCCATCAAGGATCTTTGCTGTATAAAATACAGCCTAATATTAAATATTCCTATGTAGAAAGCTGATGATGTATATGTTCTCTCCTATACCTTAACAACTCAGTACCTGAAAGTGTTTCACTGCAAAACTGGCAAATCCTGTAAAATGGGCAAGGGCTCTTGGACTGTAGTGGTTTGGGCTGTGATGGTGTGGCCTGTGTTCTGGCCACAGCCATACATTCTCTGCAGATGGTGTCATTGCTGTCTTTCAAGATATTCTTTTATTCTTTACTTGGCAAGATTTGTGCAGCCTCATTAATTATAGCTACAGTTTCAAATAATTTTGCTGTTTAAATGTCAGTGTTTATTGGTTTGGTTGTTGTTTTAGTTTTTTTATAGGATCGCAGAATGGTCTGGGTTAGAAGGGACCTTGAAGATCACCTAGTTCCAAGCTCCCTGCCATGGGTAGGGACACCTTTCACTAGATCAGGTTGCTCAGAGTCCTATCTGGCCTAGCCTTGAACAATTCCAGGAATGGGGCATTCACAGCTTCAGTGGGAAACTTGTTCCAATGTCTTCCCTCCCTTAGAGTAAGGAATTTCTTCCTGGTATCTAATCTAAACCTGCCTTCTTTCAGCCTGAAGCCGTTTCCCCTTGTCCTGTTACTACCTCCCTTGTAAACAGTCTCTTTCCATCTTCCTTTTGACTCCCTTCAGGTACTGCAAGGCCACAATTAGGTCATCCTGAAGGCTTTTTTTTTTTTTTTTTTTTTTTTCTCCAGGCTGAACAATCCAAATTCTCATAGCCTTTTCCTAATAGGAGAGGTCCTCCATTCATCTAATCATCTTGGTGGTCTCCTCTGGACTTATTCCAGCAAGTCAATAACCTTTTTTGTTAAAAGGAAATAAAATATATCAGTTTGTTTACATGTCTACAGAATAAAATCCTCCCTTAGCCATGGCATGACTCAGCCTGTAGACAATGCTGACCTGGTAACTCCCACATGAAGGCAGCAGTGCTTCTAGAATCATTTTGCCCCTTTCCACTCTGCTCATGCCTCTGGTGCTGCTTCCTGAGTTGGAATGTTCATGGGAACTTATTCCATGTTGTAAGCAGAATTACACTGCATCCTGTAAACCTGCTCTTTATACAGTCCTTTGTAACTTTGCACGTGGAATTGCAGAATCATGGGCCTTGGTTCAAACCTCTCTAAGGTGGAGGACTTTCTTTCTAAGCTGCATGAACCAGAGGTCTTTGGTGATTTTAACACCATTCTTCCTACAACAATGCATTTGTATGGTGCAAACAACTGACAGTAAGCAGTGTGAGTCACTTCCCTGCAATTTCAGGGTCTCCTAAGGAAATGCCTGTTAGCAGCAGCAACGTGGAAAGGGCTGTCAGCTTAAAAGGTAATTTAGAGCTCCACATGGAACAGGGGCATTTGATTTGTGTTTGTTATGGACAAAAAATGCTGTTGGTGGTGGGAGGTTCTCGTCCTTCCTCTATTTCCACACTAGCCAGGAACTAGATTGGCCTCCTGAAGGGACATTTATATGTTCATTTGCCAGTCTTGATGTTCAAAACATTTCCCACTGTGTACAAAGGAACAGCGCGTAGCTTAGCATTGAGATTTCTCACTATTCCTTCCCTTTGCTCAGGTGCGAGGGAACAAAATCCGAGTGGGAAATGTCTGCCCTCAGTTCTGCCTTCCCATGCCCTCCATGCAGCTAGGGAGAGCAGCAGCGTACTGTGATGTTTGTTGCTGTCTCTAGGCATGTAAGGAGTGAAGGAAAAGGAACAGGAGCCACTGTCCAGTGAAAGAGAAGGGGACTTGTAGCCAACAATGAAACATCACAGCCGATGGGTCTTTTCAGCGACAGTGGTGGTGTCCCTGAAGAACCCCACCTGGACTCAAAGGTGGCTTTGTTAGGGTGATGGTCAAGAAAGAAAGGGAAGCTGGTGTTTATAATACCTCAGGCAAGTTTCATTTGCACATAGAGAACTGCTCATGTGCTCAAATAATGTGCTGTTGCTTTTGGAGAGCAGAGCCATCTTCCAAGGGCTGTGGTGTCAGTTTTTACAGAGAAGGCAAAATAAACATGACGGGCCAGAAGACCTCAAGAACTTATTAATTCTCTACAGGGTTCTGGAAAAGGGGCAAGGGGCTAATTTTGAAAGCCACTTCCTTTCTCATTCTGCTAAAATGATAATCCAACCAGAAGGAGAAAAGGTCATGAGGTCACATTATCCCTGTGCTGTTAGAGATGTGTTTCAAATGCATGTTTTTCTCTGTAAATAAGTTCAGCAAAGCTTCGAGGGGGATCTAAAAGAAAACCCACACACATCCATATGTATGTATAAAGTATAAATGTATGTGTTGGAATAAAACTAAACATTTTGATATATATGCACATGTATTCATAAAAGAGGTAATAAAAGCTCTATTTAATGAATAAAGGGTGTTGATAAATATATTCATCCTCCAGTAAAACTCACATTTGGAGAAAGAACTAAAACTAACCTTTTTCTTCAGCAGCCATCAGGCATTTCAGGACATGAAAAATCAGAGCTGTCCTGCTGAGATTTGTTAATAGTATGTATGTGCTATCTGTTCACTCCTGCTTTTCAGATTTCATGTAATTCATAACTAAGCCAGGTTGCAAAAATACTTGCCTCGTGTCTAGAAAATCATGTGATGGAAGTATGTGCAGCAGAGCATGAGGGAGTACAGGGAAAAAGTGAGCAGTAATTTTTTTTTCCTGCAGTGCACCTAATGTCATCTTGACATCCTGCAAATCAAGGTGTTGCCTACAAGAAAATTGTGAAGATAACTTCTGAGAAAAGACAGCTGGTAAACTGCATGATTTCTTAAGCTGAATCACCAGAGTTCCTAAAGCTAAAAATCTGTTTTATGTCAGAAAACAAGACATATTCTTTGTTTCCAAATTTTAAGCAGACCTAGTCTCACTATTCCAACTTCTCCCAACTTTTGCTTACACAAATTTTTAATCATGATGGTATCAAAAATTGAAAATTGAACTTTAGCCATTTGTCACTTTCAACTTCATATCTGTTTTACATCTTCAATAAGTTTGATAAAGGGTCTGAAGCAAGTCTACCAAAAAATCTTGTTTATCTGTTTTTGCTAGCATTCATGTGGCTTAACTACAAGTAACTTACTGCCTTTTTATTTCACATGACTTCTAAACAGCCATGCACTTTAGGGTTTGTGCCAAACAGTAGAAGTAAAGAGGATGGTTGCATTCTCCAGACTAAGCTGCACTTGTTACTGTCAGCATGTTTAGGGCAGTGGTCACCAGGGACTGCTTCTTTTCAGTTCCTGCTTGGAATCTAGATACTGCTACTGGACTGAGACCTTGGAAAAGGGAACTTATTTGTGTGCCCTCTGTGAGTGTTGGATGCAAGTCTGTGCAAGAAGAGAGAGCTTAATAAAGTGAATGTTTATGAAAAGTGTTTGCATGGAGAAAGTTACAGCCCTTTTTTTTTATGCACCAGTAAATATATGCCTGCTTAAACTCACTTTTGGTCTGAGGTCAGGGTTGTTAAATTAACAACTGTTTCACCTTTTTTTCCTGTTACTGTTTTATAAAAGGTTGAAAAATATTAGGGATGTAACAGAAACAGAAGTATTATTAAATTGAAGTTGTGAATTCCTACTTTTGCTTGGAAGAACTCCATGCAAGTCACCATTCCTGAGGGTAGACGTGTTGGTTACTGTTGGATCTTACAGGCTTTGAGGGTGCTCAGTTCTGAATAAAACCTTTCTCTGGAGTGAAGTTTTGGGTGAATTGTATTTTCAAAAAAAAGTCTAAAACCACTGTATGATAGTATTACTTTAAATAGTGCTGTGGGAAATAAACCCCATCAGATTATCCTGTGCTTTATCAGTCTTCACCTGATCAAGAGTAAAAGAATGCATCCACGTAAGACTTACTTTTAAACAAGAATAAAACAAACCCAATCTCTCCAAACTGCATAGTCAACCACATTTCAAACTGTCAAATCAATAAAACAAATGGTTAATTTTTAATAGGATTTTAAAAGCCCTCTCAAATTTGATCCATATTTCCATAAAACTGTTGGAGGTAAATTTAAAAAGGAACAATTATTTATTGAGGATATTCCATTACGACTGTGTAGCTGTAAGTGGGAAATGAACCTGCACCACAAAGCCATGGTTTAAATCTACTCTTGACATTCCAGCATAATTTCTGATTGACAAAGTAAATTTGTAAGTGTGATTTTTCAGCTGTTTTATTTTAGTGCTGTTTCCATTTCAGGAGTGTCTGGGGTCAGACAGGACAAGGTGGTCTCCAGGGGCAGATTTGAAGTGTGCCTGAAAAAAGTGATCCCATCAAAATGGACCACTTGCTGCTATGATGTTCATTGTTAATGATAAATAAGGGCATGCCTGCTATGCCTAAATGCTCCACAAGCACTCTTTTCCTGAGTGCATCCTAAAGGGAAGTGGGTCTTGGAAGACAAAAAAGCAATGGGCTTTGACATGATTTCTAGGAAAGGTTTTCATGTTCTGAGCCTAGAACTGAGGTAAATGTTGAGGCTTTTATGGCAGAAGGAAGAGGGCAAGGCTACTGGTTTTGATACAAAGCATGCCTTGGGAATAAATTCTCTTTCTGTATTTTCTCTTTCTTTCTTTTTTTTTTTTTTCTTTTTTTTTTTTTTTTTTTTTTCCTTTTGGATAACTGAAATGAATACTTAGTTTGTTTTTAGACCCAATTAAGAATTTTAATTTTTTTTTCACCAAGATGTTCAAAGTAGAATGAGGGTGATGCAATTTTGCACTGGGTTTCTTTCAGAAAATTATCAGGCTCCAGGCTAGTATGCCATAGTATGTGGCAGGTTTCACCATTACCATTCTTCCTTACAATTAATTCTATGCAAATTCATTGTGACAAGAGAAGTTTGATTGAGGAGTCTGGGTTATATTGTGTATTGGGGACAACTACAGTATGTAGGAATTACAACTCTTGGGAAACGTTGTGGGTCACTCTGGGAAAATATAACTTACTGTTTAACATGAGGCAAAGGATTAGAATCTAGTCTACAACCAGGTTAAATATTTTGATATGAAGGATATTGATATGCTTGGTTGTTTTCATCATAAGTGTTAAAGCAAAACAGAACAGAGGGCAGGAGAACCTCTCCTATGAAGACAGACCCAGAGAGCTGGAGTTGTTTGGCCTGGAGAAGGGAAGGCTCTGGAGAAAATTTAGAGTTCCATTCCAATACCTAGAGGGACCTGGAAGAAAGATGAAGAGGGACATTTTACGAGGGCATGGAGTGATAAGACAAGGGGGGGTGGCTTTAAACTGAAAGGGGAGAATTTTGGGTGAGATACTTGGAAGAAATTTTTGACTGTCAGGGTGGTGAGGCACTGGCACAGATCTTCCAGAGAAGTTGTAGATGCCCCATGCCTGGAAGTATTCCAGGCCAGGTTGGATAGGATTTATTTAATTGGAGGTGTCCCTGCCCATGGTAGGTGCTGAAACAAGATGATCTTTAAGGTCCCTTCCAACCCAAGCCATTCTATGATTCTCTCATTGTTTATTAGTTTTATTTGTGGTCTATAAAAATACTAGGAAATAGTAGATTAATCCTATCTGGAATCTACAGAAATCATTTTAATAGGTAAAAATAGGTACTGGAATCTTCCATAGAACAGATATTCTATACTTCTTTATTTTTAAGTTTTTATGTTTGCTTCTTATTGTGATTTAATGCAAGCTGTGTTCAAGGCATTACTTTTAAGTTTCATGACCTAAGCCGCTGAGAGCATTTTCCTTCAAATTTGGTCTATTACACTGCCTATCTCCTCTGAGAGACTCAGAAGCTGTTCGATTAAAAAGACAGAGCTGTTGCAAGCATAATTCCATTGAGAAGTCCATGGGAGCTGCTCTTGGTATGTGATTCACATAGGATGGCCCTTCGTAGGTCTATCACTAACTTTCTGCAAATGTGTAGCTGACAGGAAACAATCCAGAAAAGTCTATTTTTACACTGTTATTACAGTACACACACTGATTCACAGACAGACCAACACAGTTTGTGTATTCTGTCTGTATACATGTCTGCTTTATATATTAGGAGATGCCAGGACTTTGATAAACTTCAGTGGAAGTATGGGATGGCAAGAGAAGATGACAAGATGTCAGCTCAGAAACTGTATGATATAAATAGGTATCTGTTTTTACAGCAGTTCTGTGACAAGGAGAGGGTTGTAACTAACTCAGCCTCTCTTCTCATTAGCAAATGGGAGAACCCTGCAGGAAGCCACAGCTGCCTACTTTTCCTTCAGCAGGGCTGTGCAGAGGAAGAAATCTGGCTTCCAGCAAAGTCAGGGAATAAAGTCAGGACTGGCACTGGGGGTGAGAGCATGTGGGACTTTTCCAGGCATTAAAAATATAAGCAGACACTGGGAATGACCATGCTGACTTTGTGACTATTCAGGAGCCAGTGAAGATCCCACATGTCTGTCAACACTGCAGGAGTTCACATGTTTGGGCAAGATTATTCCTACAGCACTTGTTTTATGCACTTTCTTTCGTGGTGGGGTGTTGCTCCTGAGCAAAGTCCTTCAGCAGTGGAAGAAGAGCAGCAGCAGGGCGAGCTCCTGTGCCTTGTATTATAAATTGATGCTCAGCATCACTCTGAAAGCTGTGCCCTCACATAGCTCATAGTATACATTAAATAACAGAGTAGTTCCAGGTGCATTTCTCTTTGGAGACTTTGTTGGTTTTTTGGTGTTGTGGTTTTTTTTTTGGTTTTTTTTTTTGGTTTTTTGGTTTTTTTTTTTTTTGGTTTTTTTTTTTTTGTTTTGTTTTGTTTTGTTTTTTAATTCTGCACCTTAATTCCACTCTGTGTATATAGGTTTGCTTTATTTTCTGTAGCTCATGAATTAACACTGTGCTGTTGTGTTCTTCAATACTCTTGTACTCTGGTGCTCTGAGGAAATCAAGAATCTCATCAGTTCCTTCAAACTTTTTTTTAATAGTGGTTTATATTTATTCTGTAATGTGTAGTCTAATAATCTGGACAAATGCTATGTTCACTGTAAGAGTATCTTCTTCTGAAACAGCTGAATTACTTTGAGATGTAATTCCACTATGTGGTTGCATCTGATGTATACTTTTTTAATTAATCACTTTTAAATTATAAAAAGAATACATTTAATCTGTGCTTGTCCCCAAATCCTTTACTTACCAGCCTCTCAGATAGCAGAAGTTTATTTAGGCTGGATATCCACAGGACCTTGGCAAAAATCACTAAACTGCTATAGTGGTGAATCATTTGCTTCGAGAGAGGAAGAAACTGCATAATCAATTATTGATCTCTCCTCCTCTGTGCTTCCTCTTCTGATTAAATCTTCCAAAATATTGATACAGAATTCTAGGAAGAAAAAGGTATCAGATGGGGGTGAATGTGCCTGACCTTGCCATGGGATGAAGAAAGTTGAAGAGCAGTGAGTCAGGGAGAATGCAAGAGGTGAGGTGAAGTCACCCAGCAGTCTGTGACTTATCACTGTGTGGAGGGAGAAATTTTCAAACAAGCAGGTGCTGTATGTTCCTTCAGGCACTGTTTAGATAAGAACCTCATTCAGAAGAGGCCCAAGATTCATGAACCGAGTCATTGCCAAACATGAACCCAGAATTAAGTTCCTCTGGAGTCCGTAATTGATATTCTGTCTGGTCAAAAAGACTGAATCTGTCACCCTTCTGGGATATGCGGAAAAAAAAAAAAATTTAGGTTGATCAAGTTATTGAAAATGATGGGCATTCCTATCTCAGATTCTTGAAAGGATGATCATGAGTTTTTGCAGGGGCTTGCTACCTTCCTCCTGGAATTATTGTTTAATGAGATTTAAGGCTTTTAACGCCTTGAGATGAATGTGGAATCCTCATTATATTCCTTTCCCAGGGCCACAATGTGTGGGACTTTGATGTTTAAATCCAACTCTAGATTTTTGTAGGTGAACCTTGAGCAGGTATGCAGGAAATGTTTAGTAAGCAGCCTTAACCCATTTAAAATTGTCACCTTCTGGACAGGAAAAAAATAAATTAAACAAAGGAAGGCCCACAGATACCATGTGGCAGAGACCATTCCACCTCAAACCAAAATCAATGTTATGCTTCCTGTTACTGTGTTAGAGGATTGAAAACTTGCTTTTTCGATTGATTTGTTTTCTACTGCAAAACTAATTATGTCCAATGCAGTTCTTCCTTTGCCTTCATCCGGAGGGGAAACTATTTGCAGCGGTGGCTCCTGTCCTCTGCTCAGATAGCTGTGTCAATATCGCCATTGCTTCATTGTTTCTTGAAAGGTGAAAAATCCCAAGCTTCAGCAAAGTTCTCTATGTATTCATTCTATCAAAATGTCCTTTTCAGCCTTTCCATAGTCTAGGCACATGCTGTTGATTGAAGTCACCCACAGGGATGCCCTCACAGGCAGAATGTGCACATGGATGCACATCAAGAGGAATCAGTCCATAGGAGTGATGAGTGCTAGTGCATTTTTACCAAGGTATTTCAGAGATGCTTAAGGAAGGAGATGAATTTCTAAGGGGCTTGAATTAAATCTAGTGAGAGATCAGAAGACTTTTTTTTTTTTTTTTTTTAATGCTTTGGAAGCATTAACAGGTTGGGGGAAACCATCCTTTCTTTAGTAGTTTTTAAGCCTAAAATGTTTCTTTCCTGAAGATGTATGGTAGGCATACAGAGAAAGATTGTTTCTGGCATTATTGTTTGGATTGCTACTGTGCAACTCTTCCAATGCCAGTGATAACTGAAAAGTGAATTTCATGGTCAATGCCAGCCTGAAAGATGTGGTGGCTTAGTCCAACTTGGGGTTTAGTGAGACACAGGCTTCACATGTAATTAATTCTCTCAAGGCTTTAAAATTGTAGAGTCCCAGATGTTTCACTCAGGATGGCAGCAGACTGTCACACCCAAGTTGGATTGTCATAAATTCTAGACACACCGAATTATGCAGTAGTAAATCAGTTCTGCATTAAAAAAAAAAAAAAGGTTTCCACAGCAGCAAAACTTGTCCTAACTGAATGTAAGGACTGGGAGTTAGACTTTTAGAATAATGGTTTCCCCAGATGGTAAGAGCTGTGTTGGGCAGTAAAAGCTCCCATTGACATTGCCTTGCTAAAGAGCAGGTCTCAAGGCACCACAACAGCTTGGCAAGCTCATCCTCTGCATCAGAGCCCCAGCTGCTGCAGAGCTCTGGTGCAGCATGCTGGTAATTCCACAGCAGCTCCCCTGTGTATGAAAAAGGACAAGGGTTCTAACAAATTAATTGTGAACTTCCCCAACCCAGTAATTGTATTTTCTGCTCTCTAATACACATTTTTTTTATTTTCTGTTTGTTTCACACTGTCCTCTGCTCTCAGTTTTCAAAGATGCTAGAGAAGTTTGCATTGTTGACATGTAGCATTTTTGTAGATGCCAGTGGCAAATCAGGAGGCATTTGAACATGCCAAGGGGATGATCTGTGGCGGGGGGGGGGTGTGTTTTTTAGCTGGGAGAGCAGTATTGGAGGAACTGAGATGTGAGGGGAAAAGTAAATAGGAGCAACATGCTTCATATCCCAGGTGCAGTAAAGGAATGGGACTTTCAAAAAGGTAAAATATTCATGAACTAGTCCTCTCTGAGGACTTGGGGGTTTTCAAAGCTCTGAACACTTCCTCTGGAATGCTCTGTACCTCTGAAAAAAACAAATAGCTGCATTTAGGTTTAATTCAGCATCGGATAAGGGAGAAGGCAGCTTCCATGCAGTTGTGATACATGTAGTTCTTTTTGGGGCTTAGAGTAGAGGTGAACATTTTGAGAGTAAGTAGGCAATGAGAGACTTAAACTTACCTGTCTTTGCTTGGCACCATCCCTCCTCCTGCCCTGCTGCATGCAAGCTCCTGCTGTGTCCATCTCTGGCTACACCTCTTAACTGCAATGCCCTGGTTTTGTCACATCCCTCACTTTGGGCAATGCTCTCTTTCTGTGGGCTACTTATTGTATTGGCAACCATTGTGATCAGACATACAGCTTACATTGTTTTGCTGTCTCATTTGTTAACATATTAGTGTCTTATTTTAATTTTATTGTATTAGGCTATTTCTCTGGCTGTATAGCTTACTGTCTTTGTTGTGCTTTGTGAAACATTAGTTGGAATTGCAGTTTTAGTTCAGAGGTTCAATAATCATCGATCTCTTGGCTAGATGCTGGATTCCATGATGAGGTCCTTTCCAACCTGAATGATCCTATGATAATAAGTAGTAACACAGGCACCCTGTGTTTCTGTGGGCATGGAATTTTCTCTGGAATAATGAATCTGAAGAAACCACCAGGCTGTGAATCTTGATACAGTATTACCTTTTGAATTTATTAACAGCTGGAAAGATGATCTTATGGAAACATAATTTATCCTATTGATTTCAAGCAACTGCTAAATCAGCAAATGGAGGCAAACATCTGTGCTGCTAGTAATTTTTTTCAGGATTAACTGGATAAAATTAAAACCCCCAAATTCGAAATACATCAGTGGGTACCAAAAATCACAACTCTTTATGCCTAGCTGTCAAAGCTTATAACTCTTCCGTGGTATCTTCGATGGAATTATAAATGCTCAATGCAAAAATATTTGCTGTACCAAAGGTGGAACACATAGAAGAAGTATAAAATAAAATAGATTTAGTATAAAATAAACAACAAAGGGATTGCATTCTTGATTGCACAAATAAGTTTGGTGCTTTAATCATGAGAACATTACTTGCAGAGTTGAAACTTTTAGGTAAGTTGAACTTCCTTCAAAACAACCACATAACTGCAGGTTTAAGCACTCAGCTAATCCAGGGTTCTTAAGGCTGTAAAAGAACTTGGTACAGATCATGCATTAGCATGCCCAAGTTATACACACCACCTACAAAAAAACCCTTGTCTTTTGTAAATTTTTGTGCCAAGAAAGTGATCCAGATTAGATGCTTTTCCTTCTCAGTAACAGTGTCAATGTATGTGCATAAGTCTCAAAACATGTGCTTTTCACTCCAAGTTAATGAGATCGTTTTAAAGGTGAAAGACATTACTTGAAAGGAAGAGCACCACCTTGTGACACTAAGAATAATGTTGCTGTGTACTTGATCGAGAGAATGGAAGAAGTAGATTTACAAGGTTTTATCCTCTAACAGGATTTATAGAGATGGGTTTTCTCTTTCATTTGCCTTTTCTTTTAAGACTTAACAGGGGAACTGATGTTTTCAAGTGATACAAATTCAACAAATCAGCTTTATTTCATTGACATGAAAAGCTCATTTTCCAATTTCATCTCAAATTTCACTTTTTTAATAGATTAACTTCAGATAAAGATTGCTATGAAATCTTAGATTTTAAAGCCATCAATTAGAATATCAGTCCTTTAAAACTGAAATGTAGGGGTTTTTTACAGATTTCTTATTCCTTCATCTTTCAGAAGCCTTAAGGAAGGAGAGAGATTTTATAAGCTTCATTATAAGTAGCGTGCAGGGACCCTCCTATTTAGGCTTGCATAGCTTTAAACATTTATATGCTCACAACCAATTTGTGGTGAGATTCTGTGTGTTAGAATACAGAAGAAACTCCGTTCTAGCACACAGGACTTTCAGTCAGACCCATCCACTTTTCATAGCTTCAGCTATCAGACCGGAGCTTCAGTCAAGCTAAAATAAGTTATAGCTGCCTGACAGGGCATAGATGGGAACAGTGTCAATCCTGCTAACACACATTTCTTCTGATATTTTTGCACAAGCAGAGGCTTTGTTAAGGATCAGTGTTCAAACACAGTGTTAAACAATCCATATAATAGTGCAAGAGCACTGCCAGAGAAATGGATTGAGACTATTCCAACTTTCATAGAAAACAAGAGTTTAGAGAATTTACAATATATTGATTGCAAAATGTGTGTTTTAATGAATACAATAACATCAACAATAATCCATGTTTTATTGCTTGTTCAGGGTTTGTTGTTTGGTTTGTTTTGGTGACTTATTGGGGTTCTTTTTTTGCTAAAGTGCAAACTTTAAAAATTCAGAAGAGTAGACATGTTTGTTATTGAGGACATTTTATTACTATTGCCTAAGGCATTTATCTCCACAACAGATTAGCTTTTACCACTGAGTTTTATTGTGTAATTTACATAACTGTGACTTAGCTGAGCCTTGAAAGCTGGATCTCACCTGTCTTTCAAGAAAAATGTCATTTTACGCTTTCTGACTTGTTTGCTCAGAAGCTTGTAGATTTTTTTTCCCAAATGCATATTTATATTGTAATGAGAAACCAAACAGCTTCAGACCAAACCTAAATCTGATTCAGAGGATGAAACCAAGAATCCTCTTCCCGCTTGCGACACGGATTAGTGTAATTTAGCCAAATATCTGTCAGTCTTGTTCGGTGCAAAGAAGATCCCACTGGAGGGATTTGAACTACTGCAACATTCAGCAAGTTTGTTACACTAGGACAAACTGTGACCTGGCAGTACCAGGTGTCAAATGAATCCTGCAATGTTAACAGGATGTGAAACTTATTGGTACCTGGTAAAAACTGGCAGGGGTGGATGAACCAGATTCAGTGCACAGTGCATTGGATGTGATACTTGATACTGCTGCTGAGATAGCAGTAGTGCCCAGTCCAGGTCCTGGAGTTTAAAAGGGCACATTCATGGGTTAGGATCCTCTAGCAAAAAACAGGGGCAAAAGTCAAATGTATTGCCAAACCTGTTCCCTGATGGATGAGAAAGACTGGACCTAGAGCTGAGTAAAGTTATTTAAATTTTGCTTTAATGGGCTTTTTGCTGCCTTTGCCAGGGACAAATAAAAGATGTTGTGACTTCCCACCATTCCTGGTTTCCTTGGTAACATTTTGCATGTTGGGAAGTAGCTGTTTGAAAGTCAGATTAAAGGAAAAGCCCTTGGAGAAGAGCAGTTTGATACAAGGCTGTTTTCTTGCTCTAGAACAAAGCAGCAATAAGTGTGTATGTATGTTTTTGAGAGAAACTCTATTAGAATGACTCATTTGTGTGTTGCTGACAAATTCCATCTGCTGATAAAATATACATTACAACTCTGTTCATCCTGAAAGGGGTGTCCTGGATCTTTCACCTGATTGCTGATATACAGTGCTCAAAAGAGAATGCTAGGTATTAGTTGGCTTTAAGAGACAAGGAACAAATAATGTGTTTGGGTCATTTTGTAGCATGTTTTGTGACACCAGTTGAGAGCTATTTATTTCCTCAAGTACAATTCCTGTTCCATTTTCATAGAAAAGAAGAAACAGGGCCTGGTTGGAGAATTTAGCATTTGTACAAGGTATTTTCCTGTTTAACTGATTAAAACTCTTGAATCTGTATCAAAAATGCGTTTCAAAATTATAAAAATACCTTATGTCTTTCTGTCAGCAGCTGAATGCTTTCTGTTTAGAGGAAAGATGCTCACACAGCCTCTTTTTCCTTTGGGCATTGATTCAGGAAAACTATAAAACACTTGTTTGTTAATGGAAAAAAAAAAATCCAAGCATGAGGTTTTGAACAGAACTATTAATGTCCTAAGTGAGTGTTCAAGCAGTAAAGGGAGGTTTCAGTCACTTTCCTTTTCATCTTGGCAACCTTTTATTTTGGAGTGGTGAAGGGCAAGACTTTTGAAATAATGCTGGTCCTTGGGGCTTACAGTGTCTACTCTGCAGCATTAGAATGGCAAACCCCAGAACTATTGACAGACTTTCAAAAGCACTGATGTTTGATAAAGCTGTTAGTACTGTTGGTAATGTGAGTGGAGAGCTGACTTCTCCCTGGGGGTTCCAGGCTAGGAGCCCCAAGCTGCCCTTTGATCAGAGAGCTCTAATCTGACCTACAAACAGCTTTGTCCTCTGCAGGCTTGGTATGGCAAATTCTTTTCTTCAGTAGGCTTGGACTGGCAAATCTCATCCTGAGGAGCCCAAACCCTTCATTTGGGTGTGCAGAAAGATTGGACACCCAGCTCAAGACTTCAAGTTCCCTGCTGGGAAGGGAGCTGTAATCTGAGACCTACCAGCCTGGTGGCCATGCAAGTGAATAATTTCTGGGTCTTTGACCAACAATTTTTCAGAGCAGGTGTTCTACTAAGACCACATTTAGCAGACAAACTCAGAAAATCTGTTCTTAGAACACCCTTCTCAAATTGATTTCTGTCTTTTTCTCTGCTGAATTTTCTTTTTATCAGATAAAAACAAAATTTCTGCCAAAATCTAGACAGTATATGCAGAACAGAATATGACAGAAATTGTTGACAGTTTTTATAGACTAATGTTTTATTTCTTTCCTTTCTTGGGGGTTGTTTTGGTTTTGTTTTGGTTTTTTTTGTTTGTTTGGATTTTTGTTTGTTTGGTTTGTTTTGTTTGTTTTTTTAAATTTGTATTATTTTCCCATTTAAAGTAATCATCAACAAAGAAAATGTAACCTTGGTTTTACTCCTCCATAGACAAAATGTCATTTACTTTAAATTCCTGTAGTGCTGAAAATATTTCTGTTTATTTTTAGAAAAATAATCAATAAAAATTTTAATCATTCTGAGTTCTCTACATTTTCAATTGGACTAGAATAAGAGTCTCACATGTTAAGAGTGGGGACATTGCCATTCTATAATTTTTTTTTAGGAATTCTGAGTGGGGTTTTTTATGCCCCATTCATGCAATGCATCAGGCAACAGTATTAATTAGTGAGATTTATAAAAACTAGGAAGACTATGGCTTATTTATCCCCCTTCTACTCAAATAATACAAGACAATCATTTCCTTTCAAAAAATGCTTGTAGAGACCATCATTGCAAGATCCAAGCCTAAATATTCTTTTTGCTGAGATGTTCAGTATCAGTATTGCACCTGTATGTCACTCAGCCTAAAATGCCTCATAAAGGGCATTTCAGCTTAATATAGATAATATTATGTTGGAAATTCTATTGGAATTATGTTGGCCATCTTCCCGCTGTCTCTGTTCATTGTAGTGCACCTTTTTTTAACAACAGTAGAAGCTGCTTATTTCTACAAGCCGTGCTTAGATATTGCTGTGTGTTTCAGCTGCTCACTATTTTGTTCTGTAGAGAAAATGGAGTAGCTACGTCTGCATTTGTTTTGCTGCACAATTCCTGTCTTCATGGCTGTATTTGATCTGTTTTTGTGATCTCATCTGTGTTCCGTTCTTTCTCCCCCACCTATGACAATAATTTTGGTAGGCTGCCAAAATAGTACCCTCCATGTCTCATATGCAACTTCTCTGAAACAGGAGCTGCATCTTCTTCCTTCTCCTAACTACTCACTTATCTCTGTGGGGCTACAGACACATCAAGGGGTTTGGTTGTAATGAAGAAATGCTTGAGCTGCTCTCTTACTAAGGTGTATTTGTATTTGAGTACAACACAAGAAACCATATGCCTTTACTTGGCTGTGCAGGGCATCCTCTTCTCGTCATATCCCTTTCTAAATCTCTTTAAATATGTTTCACAATGCTATTTTTGATGCTTTATAATGTCTCTATGCCTACCACAGATTTTAACTATTGTAACTGTTTTCAAGTAGATGACCCCAGCATACAGAAATATCTGATAGGTGGGAAACATTAGTGGGGATGTTCTAGGGAAATCTTTACTAGTAATTCCACTTTAGTAGTGGAATATTCCTGCTCACTAGAAGGGGCCTTTAATTTTCTTGCTTTCTAGTTCAGGCACTGTCTCTGAAACTAGACCTCAACTTTTTTTGCTGCCTTTGGGGAAAAGGAAGGCAAGGAATATACACTCCTATTTAGTAACCTAGTTTTACTAATGGAATTAAAATATCAGCAGGCTTGCTGGTAATTTTGGAGGAAGTCAGACAGATGTCTGCAAAACTCTTTCTCTTAAGAGCATTTTTGTTGTACTGTTACAGTTCTCTGGTTGCATGGGATTTCCTCTTTTCCTTCCTAATGGTGCATCTCTGATGGCCTTTCCAGTATTTTAGTTAGGCTGAGCTGCAGAATTTGAGGCCACTTATATAAATAAACAACCTAATTTTGAGACCAGAAAAGAAGTTTTATAGGACTACTAAGGGGACAGTAGAAAATTTTTCCTTTGTGTGCTTCTTTTGCTGAAATGGCTCCAGATTAGGATTTTTCTTCCTTGAGACTAGGCCCAAATTAAAGATTTCAGTCTTCAAATTTCAAATCAAAATAATGAAGTCATAGTAATGCATAATTGTTTAAGAGCAAACTGCCCAATAAGTCAATTATGTAGCATGGCACCTTGAAAAAGCTTATCCATAAAAACTAACTTCACCCTGGGGAAAATTGAAACTTTTTTTAGCACGGTAAGCATTTTAAAACTGAGTAGCACTAAATAACTCATTGATTAATTATTTCTTCTAATCAATTTATTATATAACCCTTT
This sequence comes from Pyrgilauda ruficollis, assembly GCF_017590135.1. Classification (NCBI taxonomy): domain Eukaryota; kingdom Metazoa; phylum Chordata; class Aves; order Passeriformes; family Passeridae; genus Pyrgilauda; species Pyrgilauda ruficollis. The sequence continues at coordinate 1,441,891 of NW_024515875.1, forward strand.
TAACCCCTGCAAATCATACTAATCTGTTCCTCACACATTAATTGTTCATCCAAAATATCCAGTCTCCTTCTCTACCTTCCCCTGCATTCTTCCAAATAATTGATCTTCCCACACTTCCAAATCAACTTTACCTCTATTCCTCCATGTTTTTTGCATGATTCTTCTGCTTTCCAGCTGTCTCTGTTATTTTCCAGTGCTCTAAAAGTCTTCACTGAGTTTGTCCCCACCTTTTCCCCACTGTCCCCGCTACTGAGTATTCATACTGGAGTGGGGCAGCAATAAAATCTACTTCCAGTTCCTTGACTCTTTGCTTCTCCTGTGGGGCAACCAGTCAATTGTCAAACAATCTGTCATTTGCTCTTCAAACCCCTCCTTAGTTTAATGAGATGCATGAATGCAGGAGCTGTGCAAAACCTGCTGGGGATCACCAGGAACTGGGTGGGCCAGCACTGCCTCACACAGCAGCAGGCAAGGCATGGCAAGTCTCACTGCATCCTGAAGTCCCAAGACAGCTGCATTGAATCCAGGGCAGGCCAGAAGAAACACACAGCTTTTGGCACTTGCTTGTGATCCCTCTATCCATATAGATCCTTCTCGTCTGTCCTTTGTTATCTTGGACGAGAAAGAGTCATTGGCTCTTTCACCAAAAGCCTACCTTAGAAAGGGAATGAAATAAAACAGATTATCGTTGTATTTGGAAAACATTCCAGCAATAAATGGGATCATCTGTTGTTTGGTTGGGGTTTTTTTCCAGGTGGAAAGTAGAGGCACAAGGTCTGCATAGATGAGGTTGGGTTTCTGACAGCCAAGACAAAAGTATAAGAAAGCCTCTGCTGCAGAGTAAAATTGACAATGAACAAGAAATATTTTGTTAAATGTAAAGCAAGGTCTTTGGAATGCAAAATCTTTCATCTCCGTGGGTTTTGCATCTCTTCCTTCCAAGGTTTGACAATTAGAACATAAATCTTGGAACCTGATGGGAAAGAAAAAGACAGCTTTCTGTCTGCTATCTGGATTTCTCAAATTTCCCTGTGTTGCAGGAATTAATGTTACACATAGTTCAGCACCAGTGGTGTTACTGATACATTAAATAGATTATAACAACATGTGGGATTTAGGTATGGTAAAATATAGACTGTTTTATGTGTGCATTGCATGTGTTAGCTTCATCCTTGTAGTAATTCTGCAGATTTCCGTTTCTTTCTGTAACTGCTTATATTGAAAACAGAAGTATTGACGGTGTTTTGATTTTGGTAAAAAGCAGGGAAAAAAAAAAAAAGAAAACACTAGAATGAGAAAGTTCTATTAGCATGCAGATTTATGAAGGTGCTAAATAGAAATAGAGAATTAATTTAGTAAATGCTTAGTACACAAAACAAGTTTGTCTGCCTGGGTGAATTGCTTTACTGACCCTGAAATGCAAGGACAAAAAGAAATACCATGAAAAAATGAAGAATAGTGCATTTTTCCCTGTCCTTGCCCTGCAAGGTAGGGTATTTCTAGTTACAAAACTTTAAAGTGCCTTTATAAAAAGGGAAGAAATTGTGTTGCTAAGATTCAATCCTTGTGATGCTTGCTCTTCCACGGTGCTTTGTTTTCCCTTGCTTTCTGGGACTTCTTTGCTCTCTCAATCTGATAAGATTTTTTTAATCTTGAAGCAGGGGGAGTCAGCAGCAATAATAAGAGACCATGTCTCCAATTGAACTTTTATATTGCTGGGGTAAATGTCTCATCACATCACATTATGTAAGGAAATTATTTTCCAGACTTGGCATCTCTCATGTTGTGGTGTTGCTCCTTTGTCCAGCGGGATTTTTCTGATCTTCTCTTCTTGCAGCAGAGAATCTCCAGAACCTGTGAATGCTAAGGTACAGAAAAGCTGAAGTGAAACACACCGATTTTACTCAGCTCCTATGTGGGTTAGGAGAAGAGGAAGGAACTTGCTTTAAAGCTACAAAAACTGGGGGTTGTGGTGTGTATTACAAATGTAGAAGAAATATTCCGTTTGTTTTTAATCCAGAAATTTCAGTGTCTGCTCTCTAGTAGAAATAGGTTGATTAGAATTATTCATACAATTGTGATGAATTCATATTCTTTCTTGGCCTCAGGGCTTTCAAGTCCACTACTAAGCCATACCCTAAACTGCATGTTGGGCTTACAGTTGGAGTTACAATTGTTGTGGAGGGATACTGGCAGCTGTGGGTTTGAATTCTACTTTAGTGACCACGTGTCTAATGCATAGATATTGCAGGGCCTAAGCTTTCATGTATTCAAAGCCTTGAGTGGATTTTACCCACAGGTTCAGAAAGTTTCTAACACTTCTAATTCCTATTTTATGATAACTGTTGTCCTACATCAAAATGTGGTGACAAAGAATTCTGTTCTTCCCTACCAAATTTACCTACGGGTCACCTGTGCTGCAATAAGAGAGTTGCACAGTTTAAGTGTGATTGCAATACGCTGATTTTATAATTAACACTATCTAAGCTTATTCGTATAAGCCAGCCTCCTAGAGCTCTAATTCATACCTGGTCTGCAAGGCAGGAAATTTGCATGCACTAAATGGCTACTATTTAAAATGGCTAATCGTTGGAGAAAAAATCTTTTTGCATTTATTGTTCATAGGGAACTCTGTAGGTATTAATATGGCTATAATTTCTAGCTGAAAAAATTCCATCGTAATTTAATAGATTCATGTCCAATTGGTGTAAAGTGATATTTTCTTGTAGCAGGAAGAATTGTTGCTGTAAAAGCTGATGAATTTCACTTTGTAAAAAGGTAGGTGAGGTGACATTTTAAGGTTGAAAACAGCAATTGTAATTTGGAATCAATACTTTATGCCTAGAATAATGTAAGGTACTGTTCTGTCCTAATTGGCTGGAAGCTAAAATGTTAATGCCAAGCCAGCAGATGTATCCCCAGCCTGTAGTTTCCCATGAAGATTTGGTTTGCAAATAGATGACTTTCTATTTATGGGTAAAGTAAAGCCTAATTGTGAGTCTTCACAGTACCAGGAGCTGCAACGACTGTGACTTTAAGGGAAGTGACTGGCTGATCACAGTGATGCCACAGAGCATACCAATGAGCTGCATCAATGTGTCTGTTCCAATATGTGGAAATCTTTGGTAATCAGCAGAATGTAGACAGTAAATATCTCATTGTTTTTAACAGCAAAATGTTGCAAGTTCAGAGAAATATGGCAAAGTCTAATTGGATTGAAAACAATGATTTCCTCTCAAATAGATTTCTGATTGAAAACTAATATAATCCAGTGATGTCCCAAGTAATAACTGTAATGCAGAGATGGTGCCAAATTGAAAGACTAAGTGACTGAAAGTGTTGACATGGTAGATTAAAAATCCATCCTGAAAATATTTCTATTTTAAAAATCCATGCTGAAAAATTTCTATTTCAGTGTGTGCATCCTGCATTTTACCTCCTGCCCAGACTAACAGATTTTGTAATTGTGTAGTGTTTTCTCCTACAGTCAGGTCAGCCAATGTTACACTAAAAGGCAATGTTTTTGGGATGAGGAGAAAGCACACATTATGTATAAGTAATGTCAAGATTTTATTGTTAGTAAATCTGAAGTTTTGAAAGTCTGATCTTTATTAGTCCAAATCAAATTGCTGCAGAAGAAGAAATAAAATAATGAAGAAGAAAAGAAGAAGAAGAAGAAAAAAAATAATGCAGTTAACATTGCCGCAAACACACACACACAGAGGCACACACACACACACACAGAGGCGCACACACACACACACACAGGCACACACACACACACACACAGGCACACACACACACAGAGGCACACACACACACACAAACACACACACACACACGAGTTCTCCCCCGTTTTCTGGCATTGCACTTGCCCTGTTGATACTACTCTGGATCCCAATCAGTTATTTCACTCTTGCAGTGGTGTGTGCTGTAAAGAGTGATGAAGAGTTGTCAGTATCTGGAATCCTTTGCCAGGAGGAATGTGCTACTGACTATGTTGGTGTTCTCTTCTTCATCTCTCTTGGACTGACTAAGGGATCACTTTAATATCTTTGTTAACAGACTTTTACATCTTTCTCTCTTCTTGGTCTACAGTTTCAGGTTACGTCTAAATCTAATATATAATTTATGAGTCTAAGATACTATTCCTTTATGATTGCTAAAACAAGTTTTGTGCAGCTCAAGATCTTCATGTTTTCAACTGAGCCTGACTGAGCTGTTTGGAGTTGTAGGATCTCCAGTGTCAAGTCCAGACCCCCTCTCTTGTCTACCAGTGCCAGTGATACTTTATGCCACATCACGTGTCTTCATTTCCAGATGTTCTGTTCTACCAGCCCTGTATTTCTCTATGCTATGTCACTGTGCCAGTCATAAATATTTCATTTTTTAGCATTACTGCTTCTTCCTGCTCTCTGTATGAAACAGTGGCTGTTCCACACTAAGATAAACAAAAGTAAAACAAATTTGCCAAAAGCAACTGATCAGTTGGAGAAAATGCTGTCACAGCTAAATTGGGTACAACAAAGCAAAAGGGGTGGTTTGTACCAGACACCCTTCACGTGATCTCTTTCTGGCCTCTCCTCTTCAGAGGGAAGTATGTGAGAGGAGAGTAGGGGATTATCAGGAAACATCCCCATCTGAGCCCTTGGCTCTTCAGGGGTTAATTAGGCTTGAGAACCTGGTATCTGGCAACAGGTCAGACTAAAGAGGAAGCTGGTTAAAGAAGGTCATACAGCAAGTTGCCTGCCTGCTAACAGAGACAGAGAATTTCAAGTGACTGTTTCAAGTGTGTTGGTGAACTAATCTCTGTTTCTCTCTCGAAATAATACTAAGTTTACATTGAAACCCTTTGGTTCTGAGGCCAAACTCTTTGGTTTGCGATGAACTTGGTTTTCTTCCTAAAGAAGTTAATGCCTTCTGCAAGAAGAGCTTTGCTTTCCAAACAGATCTGATGGCCATCAGAGTATAGAATATTGTTTGGATTCGATGACAATAAAAACAGTTTGTGTGTAAAGATATTGAAGAATGACCTCTGATGGCCTATTTTCTGGACACAAAATGCCAGTGCATCATTATGCAGGTAAAAGCAATGAATTTTGGAAGTATATCAATGATAAATGTTCAATTAACCTTTCCTCAAGTAGAAAGGTTCAAACTTTTTTTTTAATTATCCTTTAAATAAACTCTTATCACTCATGATACTTGAAAGTTTGCCCTCAAATTTAACTTCACCACTACCCAATTCTGAACTGTTCAAAATTTCTTTCTCTGTGAGAAAAGTGCTGAAGTTAAAACATGTTCTTAATGTCTTCCTAATTTTCTTTCTTAAAGTTTTTTCATTCATAGAACTTTGTCAGCTACCCTGACACCCAAACATCACTTTATGTAGTAGTTGAAAATATGGCTGTCAGTACACTGAAAACATGAAATATGAATCTCACCCCTAGGAAGCTAAAGTTAATATGAATTCATGTAAGCTAGCTGCAAAGTAGTTTTCATGAAAAAAAATTAAATAAAGAGAGAGTAAAAAGAAAAGTAAGTATCTTAGTGACATTTTTCACAGAAACAAACCCATTTTCAAGCTTGACCGAAATGTAGAAGTGTGATAGTGGTTTTGCAATTCATCATGAATATTTCAAACACATCTGATTTCTACACATGCTATGATTACTAATGTGCGAAGTCAATTAAGTATGCATTTAACCCTTCTTTTCTCTGTGAGGGACTTATGAGAAATTGAGCTTTTAATCTAAAACAAATTCACAGACAATGTATATAGTTGTGTTGTCTTGAAAAACAGGCAAAAATCACTGCTGAAATATTCATTTCTTTTGTTTGTCGAAATGAAAATAGTTTTTTTTCCAGTTCCAACTATCATATATTCTTCAGCAGACACTTGGCATGAAGGTCAGCAATAAATTCTTCCTGCTACTGTGTTTTCTGGCCCCTGAAATCACAAATAATGTTCATTTTCTTTGCATTATTTCATGATTTTATTTGGTTGAGCTAAAGATTGATTCAATATTATTTCTTGGGGGCAGGGAGTTGAGAGGAAGGGAAATGAAACCATCTATTTCTAAATCTTGTAGCTGAAGAGACTTACAGATTTGGCCTCGGTTTTCTTTTTTTATTGTAAGTGTTTGAAGAGAGGCAGGGCAGACTCTTGTGCTGCCACACATTTAGGGTGAAGGAGAGCAGGTAGAGACTTTGGAGAACAGTTTGGGGTTTTTCTTTATTAGCCTCTGCTGAAGCCTCACTTGAACCAACAATAACAGCATCCTAAAAGCGGTTTCCTAATGATTCCAAGTGGCTCTGGATCAGGCTTTTGCAGAGTAGCTGCCTGCACTCAGTTCCTGTGACGGGCAAGGTGTTCCAAACCCTGCCCTGCTGGCGAGTGACCGTGTCGCCACCTCACGCAGCCCAGTGACACGGCCAGCATGAGTATTGCTCACTGATCTGCCAGTGCAAGTGACTTCAAAGTCGTGTTCAAGTCTCTAATGGGAGTCAGAGGTGACCAAAATGCAGCTCTGACTTGTCTGTCAGTGAGCTCTAGATAACTACATTGTTCCTCTCAGAGAGGGGAGAAAGGGCAGGATCCGTGTACGTGGCAGTGTTTCTGCAATCTCCCTTAATTGGTTGTGTCTATCAGTGGGCAAACACAAGGAAGACCTGGCAGGATGTAGGTGGGAAGATTTGTTTAATTTTCTTTTTCTACTACTTTTGCATGCTTGCACAGAAATTAGAAAAAGTCCTGCTACTGTCAATTGGGTGAAAGCCTGCCTCAGCTGCTGTGACCGTGTGACTCTGCGTTCTTCAGCATGGCTGGTAGGACACACACAGTTTCTGAAGAAGAATCTGGCAGAGCTATTCAAGCAAATCTGTCACAAAAGAACTGCACTTTCTTTTGATGTAAAATCTCTTATGCTGCCCCTGACATTTTTTTTAATTAAAGGGGCTCTAAAATCTCACGTCCAGCTGTGGGACAATATTCTTCTGAGTAAATATTGTTGATGAAAGCAGCAGAGTCTTCCCCAGGGGAGCCACACGTGAGGTACAATACAGGGCTGTACTGGCAGTGAATCTGGAAAGAGGAAATTAAGATTTTTTTAAGAACACTGTGAGGTCCTCAGGATTGTCCATGTGGCATCAAAAGGTATTGTAAGTCTTACTAGTCTGCAAGATTTCACAAACTACCAAATTGTTCAAAGATCATGGTCCCTGCCTTCTCCTTCTGTCTGTGGTGTTTCTGAGGCTCAGCTGTTTGAAGACATCTCAAATATCTTCTGAGGGTGAGGCAGTTTCTCTCACACCACAGTGAACAATGAGGCAGTTCTGTAAACTCTAACATCAATTTTGACAGCCTGGCTCTAAATAGACATAGGAAGTCCTCAGGCTTTTAATCTCAGTATGATTTCTTTGTCACACTATTCATATAAGAGAGCAAGTTGTCTAATTATGTGAATTAATAGGATTTTTAAAATGATGCTTCTTTTGTACTGAAAATTTGCAGTAGTGCTCTTAAATGTTGTATTGTAGGAAACTTGTATTGTGCAGATTCTTATGGTTGGCAGGCTAGCTGGTAGGATTATTCAGATATTTGATATTACCCATGGTTAAAAATGTTATTGGATAGATGGGTTGAAAATGTTACTGGACAGCACCATCACTCCCAGGCCCTTCACCAACTCCCGTGTCCTTCTGGGCCACCTGGCCACACTGCTGGCTCGTGTCCAGCTGTCTGTCCACCAGAGACCAGCACTCCCAGGTCCTTTGGTAGAAAAGTTACTTGACTTCACTGAAGATTCATAGCAATGGTAGCAGGGGCAGGCATTATTTTTGAGGTATTTGTAGGCTGTAAATGTATATTGCAAGAAAGCATTAGACAGACATTTGAAATTCCACAATTTCACATGGAAGTAAGTGCCACAAGATAACAGCTGTGAATGCTTATAAATTGCACGTGGAGAATATTGTTCCCCTTACAAGGATAGACTGCAAATTGGCAAAGTTAAATTTCTAGATAATGGGAGATATTTTATTACAAAGGAAGTGTACATGAGTTCTGCCTCAGTTAAGTAGAATAGAGTGGTTTTGTGAGACATTTCAAGTAAAATGAATTTTAATGTAGGAGTTCTTTTCTTATAATGAAACCTTCCAGCTGCATCATATCCCTGGTGTGAAGCCCTGAAAATTTGTTTCCTAACAAAGCTAAGAAATGCTTAGCATATCAGTTCCCTTTGAATAATCATATTAATCCTAAAAATTGTTGTTTTGTGTGCTGTTTCCACCCTACCAAAAGTTATAGCCATCCTTCTGCACCTTCCCAGCTGTGGAGTGTTTTTTTATTATTATTATTATATTTTTTGATTTTGTTTCAGTGATTTGTTTCAGTCCTGGATAACAAATAGGTTTCTGAGCTTCTCTCCAGGATGTTTTAAAATGCCAATTGATGTACTTATTGTCCTCAATCAGCACAAGACCTCACACCTTTCTTTTGAGAAGAAATTTTTTCTCTTAGACTGTCTGTACTTTCTAGCTAATTGTTATTCCCTTCTTGTTTTCTTAGCTCTTACAATCTTGCAATTTATTCATAAGTAATTTTTTATAATAGATTGTACCCTTGTTACTTTCCTTCCATCCATAATACTAGATTCTGTTCCTCTTTCTCTCCCCCCTTCTCCCTCCTTCTCTCCTCTTTCTTTTTCATTTGGTGACTGACATGCTGCATGTCAATGTTGCTGGTTAAATTAAACCATACCAAATGCAAACCTGTAGTAACACAATGGTAGTAATTTTTGTGCCAACCGTATTCATTTTAAGCATTTCTGAATTCTTTGGTGTTGATCTTCTTAAACCCCTCATTAGCATAGAAATGAGAATCTCTCATTTCCTGCTATCCCCCATCAGATAGCAAGGTGTCTCAATTTAGTGAGAAAGACATGAAGTTTTAGGATAGATTACATGGTTTGACAAGAGCATCCTGTGAACCTGTGGTTTAGATAAGGACTGTATTTTGATCTCCAGAATCACAGTTTTTGTTTAGTTTTTGTTTACATAACTCCTACTCAACCTGAATGACATAAGCGGACACTATACTATGAGGAAGCGATTCAATGGGGATATGATCACAGATTCACAGAATCAGCCAGGTTGGAAAACATCTCTGAGGTCATTGAGTCCAACCTGGGACCATACACCTCCCTGCTAACCAGACCATCGCACTGAGGGCCAGTCTTTTTTCAAACACCTCCAGGGATGGTGACTCCACCACCTCCCTGGGCAGACCCTTCCAATGCCCAATCAACCTTCCAGTGAAAAATTCTTCCTAACATGCAACCTAAACCTTCCCTGGCACAGCTTAAGACTGTGTCCTCTTGTCCTGTCACTGTTTTCCCTGGGAGAAGAGACTGACCCCCACGTGACTACAATCACATTTCAGAAAGTTGTAGAGAGTGATAAGGTCTCCCCCAAGCCCCATTTTCTCCAGGCTAAACAGCCCCAGCTCCCTCAGCTGCTCCTTATTGGTCTTGTGTTCCAAATCCTTCATCAGCTCCATTGCCCTTCCTTCTCTGGACATGCTCCAGTACCTCAGTGTCCTTCCTAAATTGGGGGCCCAGCACTGAACACAGCACTCAAAGTAAATGAAGTGTTGCAGAGACACATGCTTTGGGAGATGATGCATAACGAGATATAAAAATCTACCCACTCTCCTGGACTAGGTACTATAAATATACAGTTCAGGTGCATATTGGTGTATTCACATGTTTTTCTTGTTTATCAGTGATCTATAATGTCTAAAAGGCAACCATGCCAATGCAGAATCTCATTAACCCCTGGCATATGAGCATATAATTATGCAAATGTAAAAAAAAAAAGTAAAAATATTTATATTTTTGATGCTGCATTTTTTCTTTATCAAATGAGCTATGATACTCTAGCTTTTACTTAACAATTTTGCAAAAATTATTTGGTTTCATGTTCCTATTAATTGGCTCATCATTTGACTTCCTTGTTCTGAAGCTGTGGATGCCTGTTATTGTAACGTAGCAATATTAAAGGAAAAAAGTCTTAAGTAAGAGTCAGAAAAAGACTTTATCTCCAGTTCATGCCTAGAATCTAATGTGGATCGTGTTTCATATGTGAAAAGGTGGATTTCACAATCAGTGACAGGAATGTGGAAATCTAAGACATGAGAGCACATGAGTGAAACTGCTGATGGGATTCACATTAGTTTTGGAGTGAAGCTGACAGCCCGGGGAAAATTTAAATCTGTCATCAGTGGCATAAACTCTTCAAGTAAAGGGAGCTATTCTAAAGCCAGTTAAATCCACAGAACAAATTAGTCTTCTGGTTGTGTGGCTTCAGAGTAGGAACTGTAAAGAATTTAGAAGAGACTTCTGCATAATTTAAGTTGCTGAACAGTGCTAGGATTGATGACCATCTCCACAGCAGGAAGCTCCAAAGAGCAGCTTCGGCTCAAGTAGCATAAAATTCTTCTGGCCACCTGCACCAGTGCTGGCTGCAACAGTGGTGCTATGACAACCACATTAACTCCTGGGACAGCATGATGGTGTGAGCCATCTTTGCAAGGGAGTGTTTCTCCTCTCCATGAGCAGGCTGCTCCTCCTGTGGCAATGACAGACAACAGCTCTGCCCAGTGGAGCTGGCTTGGGGGTGAAGGTGTGGAACAGAAGTTCCTTGAATTTGAGTAGACATCTGAATTGGAACTATTTGTCATTGTGTGATAATAAGATGTCTAAGGTGAATGCCTGTACTCATTCAAGTCAGTCACAATATTTGGCTGGTTTAGGATTTTTTACATTTCTTTTTATTTGTCTTACCAAACCAAAGACTTGTTTTTTTTTTTGTTTTTGTTTTTGTTTTGTTTTTTTTTGGTGGTAGCCCTAAAAGAGGGGCAGGAGAGGGTGGTTGGTTGGTTTTTCTTTTTCTTAGGGGGCAGGTGACTGCATTTGTTTTCATCAAGAAACTTAATAAAAGAAAGAACTGGACCCTAAGTCTTTACTCTTTTCTGAGGTTCCACTAAGACCTCTGATAGCATTGCTTTTTAGTTGTTCTGACAGTACCAATATTAAACTCACAAGTTTTTCATGTTTTCAACTGTCAAAAAAACTTGGTTTTGATCCTCTACTTTAATTTTCATGTTGTTGAACTTTTTGAAAATACAATATAGTAGAGTCTGCATGAGAACTGAAATTGCTTACTGAGAATTTTACAGTAAATTGATATCTAGAAATACTGTATTGCTGGGAAATGGTCTATTTATCTTGGGATCAGAGCAGATATGATAAAGATATGAAACGTGATCATCAGAATTCTATACCTTGGGCCAATTTCAATTCAAGGCTAAGTACAAACAAATCCCACCAACTTTTCAGAGGCTGGCATTGCTTTACACCAGATGTGTTTTTTATCCAGATATACTTTCTGATAAGATATAGCTTACCTTTTCTATAAAATGTTTCAGAAAAGCTATATTGTACTGTGACAAAAATCACAAAAAGTGAAGCCTTTTGGATTACATCTGTACAAACACAGACTTTATTATGGCATATATTCTTTGACAAGGAAAATATTTACCTATAATGCACATCTTGCTAACTTAGAATTGCGTTAGCATACCTATAATCAAAGTTTGACTTGAAATCTGCCTCCCAGAAGATAATTCCAAGAAATAGTTGTGATTGAAGGGGTTGTGTGTATCATTTAGTTATTTTATTTATTCTAAGAATATAATACTTCTATTTTCTCTGTTTTCCAAGGTATCCAAGTGTTTTCACCTGATGATAATTTTTAGGATCAGATTCTGGATACTCTGCTGTTTTCTCAGTCAGAATATCATCTACTTTCACAGTCTGTTGCTTATTAGTGGACAGGAGGAATCATATTCCTGAAAACAGAAATATCAGGCTCCAGTCCTAAAAAACCTCTGAAGAGTAGCTATGTTTACTTATTCATGCTAATATAAATGTACGGATGGGTATGTTTGAATCTGTCTGTGGCATGGTACCTCTGTATACTATCACTGTACTATCTAAATTCCAAACCTGCAAGTAGATATCAGGGTGGAAGGTTTTATGATACATACAGCCTAGAGCCCTGGTTCTGAAGAGACCCGCAAATCCCTTGATCACACACCCTTGTCTCCTGCCTTCCCAAACATATTTACCTAACACTTCATTCACATGCACTGTGGCTTGCCAAATTCTTCTTTCCCTTTCTCTCACACCCTTAAAAAATACTCTGCTGCAGGACGGGTCTGGGATGGAGATCACATCCTTGCAGCTTAAGGTGAGCAGAGGGACTGCAAGAAAAGCAAGATCACCTTGGACCTGAGAGGTAATAAACCTGAGGGAGCCTGGCTGGCACCTTGGTGCCTGGAGGCAAGAGGGTTTCTGCTGATGATCCATGCCACTGCCTGTGTTTTGTGGGGAGTTTCCTAAAGGGAATCTGGCTGTGACACACTAGGATTTAGGTGGAAGAAAATCTGCAGAAATCCAGATTAATGGTGTTCACTTTTAGGTTCCTGTTTCAGACTGTTGGGGGCAGAGCTGCCAAACTGTCAAACCATGGCTCAAAGTTCTGGTTTCTGCTTACTGCAATTTTATTCTGCTGGAATTCTGTAGTCTTTATAGCAGCAGCTCCTGATTTACAACAGCACAGGGATTACCAGAAATAAGACTTGATGTTCTCTGATGGAAAAGCCTTATTGAGTTTAATAGCATATAATAAGATTTCCTAGGGTTTCTTTTTCTTTTTTTCTTTCTCTTTCTTCCATTTATTGTACTAATTGAATCCCATCTGAAGAGATGGTTAGAGAAAATCGCTATGATTTCTGTAGGGGTGACTAGTCTCTATCAAATTGTCACAGACTTAGCAAAAGAGTCCTTTTTTGTTCTGTGTCCCTTGAAAATTCTGCAAGATTTTATTTTAAAAGTTGATCAAATTTATTTCCGATTAGTTTTTGCCATTGCAGATTGTTCAACATATGTATTTTTAGCTACAACACTGAGGCATTATAAAGCTTTCCGAGTCTGAATTTTGTTCCAATATAAAGTGCCATAAATTCATACTTTTCTGTGTCTCTCTCTTATTTACATCAGAGTAAATGAGATGTGATTCAGTCTTGCACTGTGTCTAGAGAAATTGTTTTCCTCTATCTTAGACATTTTGTTAAATTGAGTGCTAATAGGGTACCAGGCTTGCAAAGCAAACAAGAAATTAGTATTTTCTGGTCTGAGCAAATGAATTTCCCTAAATTTGCTGCCAAAATAAATCCCCAAAACAAATGATTTATGAACTCACTGAAGCAAAATGGGTTATTCAAATAATTACTTAGTAATAGAGGAAATTTGAGCAATGATTCTTCCAATAATGAAGCTGCCCAGAGAACCTGATACTTAGGGAGATTATGAGGGATTAAGACAGATTCTTTCTCATTCTTTCAGCTCTGCCACCATCCTACTGAGAATGCAAAGAGTAGCATGTACCTTAAATGATGAAAAAGAGGGCAGTTCATCTCAGGAAACATAGCAAAGTTAGGGTTGCAATTTAGTACAGTTTAAGCAAACGTAGGTTACACTTCTAAAGGTACAGGCTTAATTTACTGATGTAAATTAGATCTGAGAAACTCTGAAAATATTAGCTGGAGGAGGCTGAGGATTATGCTGTTTTTTGGTTTACTTTTTTTCCCTCAATTAAATTTGAGGGTTCTAGAAGTTCACAGGCCTAAAAGGAGTTTAAACATGACCAAAAGCAGATCTTCAAAGCAATTAAGGCACTTAAACTTGGTACATTATTCCTTCTCCACAGATAGCCTACTTTAGATAAAAGAAAACAATGCCCAAATATTTTAATGTTGGTAATTCCCAGGTGTATTTTCTATCCACACTCCAGTGACTAATTCATACAATTCTTCATGGCTTATTCCCCTTCCTCTGAATTTCAAATTTCGGGTGAGCAAAAAAGAAAAAGGATCGCTTTTGTTGTCATTCCTTACAGTGAAGCTGCATAGGTGGAGGAGCAGTTGCACATAAAATTGCAAGAGTAACAGTAAATCAAACTGACCTGGAATCGTTTCAGTAGTGAAATATTCCTGCATGGTGGTAATAGAGAACTCTGAGTTGCAGCTCATAATTGTGATAAGTTTTATGTATACATATATATTTATATACATATATGTGTATAATATATTAAAAACCCCACAAAATCCCCAAAACAAACAAAAGACCCTGAACAAATAAAACAAACAAACAAAAAAGCCAACAACCCCTCTCTCCTCCTCAAAACATAAAGGAAAATTGTGGTACTGGGGAGAGAAAGAAAGCTCTGTAAACTTCCTTTCTTCATCTGTTTACTAAATAATTAACTAAACTGCCATTAAAAGAATATAAAAATCTCTACTCAAACTTGCCAGGGATATAAAATTTTTCTCAAAATGCTGAAATGCCCAGTTAGGAAAACGTAATTGTTTATAATAGAAGGCAATATCCAGGTCTTGAAATAAACTTGTTTTGTGGCTGTTCTAACCAGAAGCAGTAACATCACAAGGTTTCCCATCACTTCTCATTAAATCATGCTTTAAGTGGATGTATTGGCCTCTGATGGGTGGATCTGAGACAACTGAAGTGTTGAGGATATACTGTCCAGTCAATTACTATTTTTGACCATGGGCTGCCTCACAAGGGGATTCGTGGAGAGGCAGAAGTTGCCCCAGCAGTCACCAGAAGAGACATTCTGTTGCTGCACTGGGAGTGCCAGGGAGTTGTCGGTGAGGCAGTAGTGTGTAGGAAGTGCTGGTAGGGATGGGTGTTTCTCTCTGGATGTAGCAGCAGCAGTGACTGTAGTTACTGCTGTGTGTCTAGCGTTGGGGCCAATTTGAGACATTCACAGACAGAGCAGCCCTGACACCTTTCCCTTCCCTTTCTTTCCTTTCTGTGTCGCCTCACTCAGTGCCCACACTGGTCTGAATCAGCTGTGCAACAATATTCACATGTGCTGCAACTTCCCAGCTGTTCTGCAAATGTGGGAACAGCGGCTCTTATGCATAAAACCCTGTGATTCATTTATTGCAAGGCATGCAGTGAGGAATCAAAAGCAGGGGAGTGAAGAAGAGATGGGACAGTAAAATAGCCAGAGGATACTGAAAGCTCTGTAAACAAATATGTTCTCACCTTGTCTCTGTCATAGATCTCTACTGCTACCTGAGTCACTTAAACCCAAACTTAGCACATATCTTGAGTGCCCATGCTGCAGACGGGTCAGGATTCTGTCACAACTTACACAACCACCCTGGAGTGTGTTTGGGAAGCATTCAAAAAAATTAGGCCATAAACATCTCACATGACTTGTCAAAACCTAGCAAGGGTCACCTACAGGTTGGCATCTCATGGAAACCATCATTTTAGAAGCACTTTGTGAAATAATAGTTTTATTTCTATTTTTTATTTTATATCTGGGTGTACTGGGCTTGCCAGTTCTTCCTGAGTGTGACTGGAAGTGGATTCCTTTATGGAGGAGGGAGTAGTGTCTGGTGTTGTCATGAGAGATGAAGGAAGGCCTGTCCATTTGAATGTTTGCTCTCTGTCAGGATGTGGCCCACAGGCTTAGGTAGCAGCAAATCAGAGCGTGCAGAAATCTCTCCCTGCCCTTAGCAGTGTGACCCTGGTCCTTTTTCCTGAGGGGAAAAGGAATTGAAACATTCAAGAGCTCTGTAATCTTTAGTCACACCTCCCCTCACGGTGGGTAGCAACAGAAATAGACCATCAGGTCCTTCCCTTCTTGGCAGAATCTGGCTAGGTGGGACATGATGCACTCCCATGACTTCTGAAGGCTGAGAGCAGGCTTATGAATTCCAGGAAGAGCTGGAGAAGTGTTGAGGCCACTGGGGGAAAGGTGTTGCTGGGAAGATAATGGGGATAAGGTTATTGAATAGTTGCTGATTAATGGAGCACATTGAAACCTGTGAATTGCATCAGGCAGGATCCTGTGGGGGAAAAATGTCGTCTGATTGTGTTTACTAAAGATTTCATCATAATGCAACATGTATAAAAGAGCTGGAGGAAGTACAGGAGCTTTCAAATGGTGTTTCTTAACTGTGAATACGCAATCATTGTGGTCTTAATGGTCTTTTTAAAAGAGTATTTTTCTCTAGGCTTTGTAGGGATGCTAAATAGGCAGCTATTTGTAAATAGCTAGTTAAGAAGCATTTTTTCTTTTTTTTTTAGCCCTAAAAGAATGGTTTTTTTTTTTTCCTAAGTGTGGCTATTTCCCCTAAGATGTATTTCTCTCTGGAGAAGAACTGCTAGCTCAGGGCAGTAGTTCCTTTGATTTTAGCACTCTTAAGTTATTCTCCTAAGGCCAGCATTGCAGACTCCTCACATACTTGTTACTCCAAATGTTCTCTTCCTGAATGTGCTTTTGTACATCTCCTCTCTGCATCTTAGTCAACTTTAAAATTTTTTGCACACTCGTTAACAAGCTGATGGCAGAAAAGAAAAGGGCATAAAAAAAAAAGTGCTTCAGGGTTACCAAAAAAAAACCCCAAACAAATGAAAAAAAGCTCACTACGGGTTTTAGCCAGTGACACATCTTGTATTTTACATAAGTACTATCTTGATTGAATTTTTGTGGACATATAAATTGAAAGACCTAAGTAAAAGACATCTGACATATATGGAATGCCATTTATTTGTTTTCTCAATGGCAACAATGCGCAAAAATGCTAGAATTGTGCTAATCTGGAACTCTTTAGAAAATGCCATCAAATACAATAACAAAATAAACAGGAAGAATATATTTGGGAAGAGCTATTCATAACTAGAGTTTCCCAAACAGCAGTTTCCCAAATGTTTAGGCAAGATTAGACATGTAGTAAACAACCACTATGTCCTACCGTGTATTATGTTCATGGTCATATATTATTGTTTAAGCTATCATAAATCTATAAATATATACAAATTGGTTTTGCATCATACAAAACTCATATTTTATTACTTTGAAGTTGGCAAGTCTTACAAAGATAGATTTCCTTTCTTTTTGTTTGTAATTCATAAAACTATATTCTTCATAGACACATATTTTATTTGAACCACAGGAACATTTTACATGTGTTAAAATATATTAGGATAGCTAGCTTTCATTTGAAGCTCTTAACCTGAAGTGGGAAAAAAAAGAAGAGAAATGCTTATTGAATATGTTTTTCACATAAATGCATAGGAAGTGAGACACAATTTTTAGATATCTCCATAGAAAACTTTCTTCCAAGTGCCATTGCCACATTCCAAGCATCAAGCAAATACCAAAAGTAGCACTTGGGTCTAGTGTTCAGAGGAAGAGAATACTTACTAAAAATCTACATAATTACACAGCCTGAAAATAATGAACCCCTTGAGCTGATCAAGTGTTAAAATACTTATTTAATGGAAGCATTGTTTTAAGTGTTAGCAATAAACCTGGAAGAAAAACTGTCATCCTTATTTCAGTGTCTGAACTCTTACAAAAAGCTTTGCTTCTCTGTAAGTAACAAAAATAATTCTGTCACCTTGGGCTCATTCAATAATCTAGCCCAGTGATTTAGAAATTAAATGCCATATACAACAGTTCATTCTGTCTCCTTAGTCTTTACAGCGTGTCTAGGAGTTAACATGCTGTGCTTAAGATTTGCTCTGTCATCATGTAAATTCTATAAATCCTAGCAGTTCTCACTTCCCTTGCTTGTTAAATAAGTCAGTGCTACCAAGTTCTGAGTATAAGCTGTTGAGTATGTTCTTGGGGAATTTAATTATCATATCAATGAAGAGGAAAAAGTGCATATTAAATTATTGGATTTTCCCCTGTGTATGCCACAAAAACATATGGACAGCACCATCTGTTTACTTATGACTACAGATTTGAGTGTTTATTGGTTTTAATCTGGAGATCAGTGTCATTTGAACCCAGATCTAGCATCAGATCTTACATCCAAAATCCTGGCTTCAGCCTATGTGTACATTATGTTTACAGCTCTAGCTTGTCCTGCAACACTAAAGGCCAGGAATGTGTCTGTTCCCTTCTGCAGGCTTTCATCTGTAGCAAATGGAGCTGTATGGAAAAATAATTCAGTGATTCAAAGCTATATACTTTGGAGATCTAATTTCTTAGCTTTTATTTTGTGTGTGTGTGTGTGTGTGTGTGTTTGTGTCTGTAGGCGAATCCCCAGCTAGCTCTTCCATTTTTCCCTCTGCAAAACAATAATAATAGTAATATCTATTAGGACATTTGACAGAATTTATTATGCAAATAATAAGGAATTAAAGCTGTATTTAGCTTGTAGACAGAAGCAAAAAGTGTTCACTGTCTTTAAGGCATTGGTCTTAGTTTCATGAAGTTCCTTTAAGACTGTACAGGGTTCCTCCATCACTATTGTTATTGAAACTATGGAAGGCAAAGCTTTCTCTTTATAAGCACTAGAATCAAGAATATTCCTGCTGTTTCTCTCAGGAAATATGCACGTGGGTGCTCCAGATTCCTTAACTTCAGGTGGTGCTGGACTGTAATTTGCACATACAGCAGTAAGTGCATTAGTTCTGGAACTTGTGCATGTACATGACTGTACTTTTCTTGTTGTCTGGAGTATCTCTCATTAATAGTATTGGTCTTTCTTAGGAAGCTTGTGCTTCAAACAGAAAAACATTCTTTTCAGACACCATGATCAAGTTTTCCATAGTTGTTAGCATTCTTTCCTTGTTCACCTGCATCTTGTGCAGTGCATTGGTGCTGAAAGATGCTGCAGAGAGGTGAATAGGAGTGTAAGAATATGAATACAATGGTTATTGACTACAGGCCTTTTCCAGTCTCTATTGAATATTGAAAGCATGCTTAGTTGAGGAAACTCAACAATAGCTTGCTAGGAAGATGTACACTTCCCTTATGGTGGAATTATTGTGTTTACTTTTCCCTCCTGTTTTGTGTAGAACACCTGTCCTCTCTGCTGAAGAGAATTTACCTTTAATCTTTGGGAAGCTATGAGTCCCCATTCTGGAATTTACTGCTGAGATACAGCAAACCTTAGAGAATGTCTATTGCATAACCTAAGGCTCTAAAATGGAGTGAATTATAAGGAGCTTTGTTAGGCAGTTGTTCTATTCACAAATTTTTACACGAATACTTATTTTTAATGTTTATTTTAGTCTTGAAAGAAAACTTAGAAACTGCGACACAAGGGTGTACATCATGTTCTGGGGAGGGGATAATCTATAGCCTTATGGGGAATTTTAATGCTCATCTTTGATATTCATGGATAAGATTTGGGCAACTATATATACTTGTGTCTTTAAAACTGTAATCCATAATTTTTGGGGGGTTATAACCAAATGAGGACTGGAGAATTTTTTTTTTTATTTGGCTTTATAAAAACAGAAAAACCACAAATGAAATCAGCCTGTGTCATTTAGACTTGCTGTCCTTTGAATAATACATAAAACTGAGGATCTCCTCAAGTCACTTTGTATTCTTTGGTACTCAGCAGAAATGTAATGGAATCAGCTTCTCTGTCTTGGCTGAACTCCAGATCTGTTAATGACATATTACCTACTTAATTTTTGATGGCATCTTTGGTTATTAGGGAAGGTACAATTTTTCAGCACTTGCTACAAGCTGTAAAGTGGTAGGCATGTACTGCTAAACAATGGCTGCAATTCAAGCCACAGCTGATTGCATTTCAGAGTTTATCAAAATACTCCTACTGATTTGCAGATCACTTGTTTCCATTTACTTTTGAGATCCTTTAGGATAAAAAATATGCCACGTGTGGTCCTCATCCAATGATGAATTAAATGAAGAATGCAGATCCATTGCAGGCAAAACAGAGTTCATAGGAACACTAAATGTGCTATATCTAAGAATATGAGCTGTTTCTTGCCAATGTGCAAGAAAACTCAGAAATCTTAAGATGCAATTATTTAAAAGATGGTTTTAAAAAGGAATATTTGCATGCAAGTGTAGAAAGCATTAGCGATAGTGAATGATTATATCAGTTTCACAAGTAATAATGTTGTCTAAGCATCTTATACATATTAAGTGATATGTTTAGCAAGAAAACAGGATTAGAAAGTCCTACGAGTGCCAAAATCATGTCACTGATAGAACATAAACTTTTGCATTTTCTGACTCTCTTTGATTTATGGTACTAGTCCAACAAGTAGCACATAAATTGAACAACTTTAATGTAAGTGTTGGTGCATGTGCTTAAATATTTAACTAATTTAAACCTAGTTGTTAATATTTAAGAGTTGCTTTGAGTGGCTTTTGCATTTCATTTCCTAGACTTTAAAAAATAACTGCTGAGGTGATGTAAAGTAGGTCTATTTATGTTGTAGGCTAGGGCATAAGTTGTCTCCATAATGTGTATGGTAGCTTTGGCCAAGTTTTTTTTGGCTTCAAGGAACCACATCACCTATGTTGTTACGTCCAGATCCCTACTGTGTGCAATAGCAACATACCAGCTATCCCATGAAACTTCATAGTCTGTTACAGAGTAAATTTTTAGGAGGCCTCCTTCTCCAGACTCCTTTTCTTCCTACGTATCTCTGGAACTGGTCTGGCAGCAAGCTTGCCCAGCTTTAAAAACATGCTGGGCATGTCCCCCTTAACCCATCATTAACTGAAGCATCCTGAACTGGATGGAAGGAACAGTGTCAACTGACTCATAAATTCAAGGAAAATGAAACATAAAGCACAATGTATTGCTGCATAACTGCATTAAGTCCTGAAACCACTCCAATAGAGTAAGTTAAAGTGTGTCCTTAAATAGGTAAAATTCATTTGTGAAAATAGCTAAACTTATTTTTATATGTAAGATATTGCAATTTGGACAAGAAAGTGGATAGATCTTTAGTCTAGGACTTATAAAATGTTCCATGTTTTCAGCCGCTTCTGAAATCTCTGAGCATGAAATGTCTCATGCACTCTGCAAGCTGGAATGTTTCAAGAAATTACAGACATCATCAATAAAATAATCAAGATAATTTTTTCCTGTGCTTCCACTGTTAATTGGCTGCCTCTTTAGCTCCTAGTCTTTTGATCTAACCACACAGAAGCAGTCTTTTCATTCTTTTTTTTTACTCTCTAGTCCTCCTCTTTCTCACTCAGTATCCTACTAGGGAGCTGTATCTCCCTTAAAAACTCATAAGCCACACTTCAGCCAGTTCAGTCACTTTGTAGAGGTTTTTTCTGATCTTACTGAGATTCTCATGCTCATGGAACCCTTTCACACTACTCAGAAAGTGTTTTCTCTGAGTAGCAGAGAAAGAGAGAGAGCTCTCTCTCTTTCTTTTTTAGTGGAATTTAGAGAACAGAGGGATTTGACACACTTTGACACTGATAACTAAATTATTGGAGACAAATTAATTGCAACATTTAAAACAAGCACATGCATACTTACTGGCTTTTTTGGAATGAGATAAAAAAAGAGAGATTTTGGTATATGTGTGATATGCAAAGATTTTTCATTTATTCACACAGCTGATTTTGGCTGTCTTACAAAAATATACTGTGCTGCATCCAAAAATCCTATACTAAAAGAACTTTGAGGTTGCAAAGTTAAATATGTTGAAATTGGGAAGTGCCAGAATTAGTTTTGCTTCTGTCACCTTAATTTACCACCTTTGCCTGCTTGTTACAATAAAATGTACAATTATGTAATTATAGATTGTGGGGTTTTCTTCCCCTAAGACCTCAGCTTTGTTCAGTAAATGTTTTATTTAATATTGCCTTCACATCTCTACCTCCTTGATCCTTGTGTTGAATTCAAAATTATTAATTTGTTGAGGAACTTGTTCTGCAAACATTCATGAATTTAGCTCCTAGCTGTGGCTGGCAGCTACTGATATCCCTTTTTATAGGCCCAAGAAGCCAAAGCCGAGCATCTGCTAAGTTTGGGCAGTCAACTGAAGGCATGAATCTTCAGGCTGCTTAGCATACAGGATGCTTCTTACATTCAAACCCTTCATCAAGTCTTTCAAGTACGGAATTGATGTAAAAGCGTTCCCAGGTACCACAAATAATCATGACTGCTTACCAGAGAGTAGCCTGTGACAAATTTGTTTTCACTAATTTGTTACCATTAGGCAGAATTGTTGGAGGGTTTACTGGATTGTTTAAGTAGCCTATCCACTAAATAATCCCTTGTTTAACAGGCATCTCCCTGCAACCTTGACTTCAGACTTTCTAAAGCAATTGACAAGTATCCAGGACTTGCCCAAGCAGCAGTCTCTTGATACATAATCCTTATTCATTCTCAAATGGTCATCATGTTTACTGAACGGGGTGGGGGAATACAATTTAGCAAAATGCTGACATTCTGTTGTCCTAAAACCTTTCAGGGGAAGGGAAAGAGAGCTGCGGCTAAACACACATAAAACCTTCTAAAAAAAGAGAGCTTACCTGTATTAAGGAACTTCTGAAGATTTGGAATAGAAATTTTCAGACACCTGGCTTCTCTTGCTACAGACATGACAAGGAAGACAGCTAACAGATGTAGACATAAAATTCACAGGTCTTAAGCCATTGTCCTAAACCCTGGAGACAGTAATTTGTCTTAAAAGAAAAGAAAGATCAGCTTGGATAAAAGAAAAATAATGAGACTTTTGGTTGTGGGAAAATGGCACACTATTTTTCTGTCTAAGTGTAAGTATAAAGTTCAGCCTCAATATTTAAAACATGAAAAGTTATAACCAACTGCAACAAAGGCTTATGCTAGGAAAGTGTCAAATATCATTAATAAGGTTACTAGCCCCATACAGAGCATTGTGCTGTTCCTTTTAAACACATTAGCAATATGTTGAAATGTCACTTTGTTCTTTCATAGCATATGTAGCTGGGCATATCATGTAGAATAATGATACTTGTTTCTGCAAGACAGCATGTAGCTTTGTAAAATTTTGAAGGAGATCTCAAATAATATTTTTTTCCCACTGAGATGTTAAAGTATTCTTTTTGAAGTTGAGTATCACTATTACTAAATAAAAGGCTGAAGTATCACCCTTTTGCTACATAAGATGTTTTTGACTGCATCTTAAAGGACATATTATTCATTTATGTGGAATAGCATGCTAAGACCATTACCTTTTTCTAATTTTCTTGGTTCTTGTACTTATAGAGAAGAGGGGATTTTAGTGGCTTCCAAGGAAATGCTGCTGATCCCAGATGGATTTGAGACTGTCTTGAAGGTGTTCACACACAGTTCAGCTCTATCGGTTAATATTTGGAATAACGAGTTCAACAAAATGGAGCTCTCAAATACAGGGGGTAAAAACTCAAGGGGTGACTGAGTTTTGTGTATGCAATTGCATGTGCTCAGAGTGGTAATGTTGTTCACAACTTCTGGTGCTTTGGAGATTGACAAATGACAGTGAGATCCTGGGCATTGGCATTTCTGATCAGATATCACTGAGGTAAAATTCAGTATATCAAATGTGGAAACCTTGAGTCGCTAATACAGGCGCTTATTTCTTTATTGAAGCAAGGGTATATTTCTGTTCCACCTAGTGAACTTTTGCCAAAACAGAATGCATGTTTTAGCTGAAGCAGGAAGTTGTGCTAAACAGCTACTGCGTGAGATTGGTGGTTGTTGAGACATCTGGGGTGGGGAGTGGAAGAAGGAGGTGTTAAATATTTTTATTACAAAGTAAATGTTTTCTCACTGTTCTGCACAATCTATTCATCATCCTCAATACCTACTGAACACTTGAGACATTGAGGTTGTTCTTAAGCCTTGAAGTGTTTTCTCTTTTTTAGCATTACCTAGGCATGACAATTCCTAAAATGAGAAGGTACAAACCAAAGTGGGGTATGAAGATGCTAAATCCAATGGAGATACTACCTGCGTTGTAGACAACACCACAACAGAGAAACAGTTTGTAGCCTCCTTCCAGAATTGCAGGTCTGTGAGCTGATGCTGTGAAAGGAGCTCCTTGGGTCTGGATGCCTTGTTTGTTGGGCAGCTGATGTTATTTGTAGATTCCATAGCTATATAATAGCATAAGTACTGCAGTATAACAAAATCAATTTAAAAGAAAGGTTAAAGAAACAGACAGACTCCTGCAGAATTACTTGGCTGGCAGAGGTAAAAACTCACTCCACCTTCTCAAATGATTGTTAATATTTTTTGTTAAAAAGAAAGAATGAACACGCAGCAAGCCAGAGATGAATATTTGTCCTCCTTTAACCTATACTAGTTCATATCCAAAACTGCTAATCTGCATTAGGGACACTTGGAAAAACAAAGTTTCCACTTTAAATTAAAAAATCCAATTAAGGTACAGGAATATAGTTTACAAAAACAGACACACATTTGAGATCCATAGTTTCTGCAAGGAGGGATGGAGGTAGGAAGTCCTAGTTTCATATTTTTTCAGAGTTGCAAGAAGTAATTTTCTGTCAGACTGAATGAGGCACCCTTAATTTTAAGATGATTTGGAGTGCAAAGAGAAGTCTGGCTTTTTTCACATTTTGAGTCACAGTCTCTCTGGAAATTATGATTTGCTAAAGAAATGCTGACAGGTCCTTACCTTATCTAGTATTTGAAATATTTATGGAAATGGTTTAGCTTTTATATCTATGCCCATTTCAATCTCTACAGCAACAAGGAAAACTTTTGCTGCAATCTTAAAAATCAACTGGTTGGACTATTTTAAAAATGTTTTACAAAACATGAAAAGACTTGTTTTGGACTCCAATATGTGAAGACTTGTGCATAGTATAGAGATATTTCCATTTTTACCTGGGTCATAAATTTTTCTGATGTCATAGCAACACTCAATTACAAAAATTCAAGCAAAACCTTTTATGTCCAAGATTTAGGCCTAGTTGAGTTTTCATGATAGATCTTCAAATACAGTACAAATTAAAAGTTTAGGGATAGACATGTAAAATTTCTATTAATAACAGCTTATGGAAAATTCTAATGAATGAAATATTCTGGGAATTAAAATATAGTTGCACTATGGATTAAATAAACCTAATTTTCATTAATTGAAGGATAAATATTTTTCCATAACCAGAAACTGTTGCCATCTTATTGCAAAGGTTTCATGAATTCTTGGCGATTTCTCATGGACAGCTCCACACAGCACAGCAAACAAACTCCATCCAACTTTCTTGACTAGCCAACCTACTCTTTTACAATACCCATTCTAATTGGATCCAGCTGTGGCCTATTAAGGGCAGGCCTGTTCCTAAAGTTTGCTAATTAGCACAGCTGTAACTCCTTAGGGGTGAGATTACCTTCACCACTATCTCTATTCTCTTACATTCTATCTATCCACAAGAAACTTACCTGATGGAAAATTATATTTATCAGCCAGATGAAGATTTTAAAATTCTCTTCAACTTTTATGATATTAAGGTTTAGCATCTTTAAGTAACAAAAAAAAAAAAAAAAAAAAAAAAAAAGAAGCGCAAATCTGTATCTGAGGTCTAGGGTACACTGGAGGCCATAAGTATGGTTATCTTTATGATAACTTAAATGTTAACCTGACTTTCCTGAGGTCCATGGGGTACCTAATCATGTGTGACAGTGTGTATATAGATCACAATATGATCACACTTTAAATTAGCCAGTGACTAAGAAGGATCTTTCAACTTTTTTAGGGACAGCTTCAATGTCTGCATCATTGCTCTGCTATGAGGAAAGTCTGAAAGAGTTGGGGTTGTTTGGCCTGGAGAATGAGAGGTGACCTAATAGCAGCCTTCCAGTACTTTGAGGGGCCTACAAGGGAGCAAGAGAGGGACTTTTCACAAGGACATGGAGTGAGAGAACAACAGCAATGGTTTTAGACTGGAAGAGAGTAGGCTTAGATTAGATATGAGGAAGAAATTCTTTACTCAGAGGGTGATGAGGCACTGGCGGTCTTTGAAAAATGTGGTATAATGGAGGTTGCCCAGAGAATTTTTGGAACCTCCATTCTTGGAGATACTCCAACTGGACACAATACTAAGCAGCTGGCCCTAGGTCACCCTGCTTCAGCAGGAGGCTGGACTAGATGAACTCCAGAGATCCCTTCCCACCTCATCTATTCCATGATTCCGTGAATCATCTCTGGTAGCACAGAAATCTTTGACTTTGTTTAGTCCTTAGTGTCCAGTTTGAGCTTCTGAGGGAATTGCAGACACACTAGTCAGCCATGTGTATGTAACACAAATCACTACCTCCTTTATGAGTTACATCCCGTGGAACTTCAATGTCTCAAGTGAATTTTCCCCATTTGTGTCCCTTGAACATGTAAGCTTGATTTCAAAACCTGTTTGGTTTCAGAATAACTTTTCCCCCTTTTGTTTTGATTGTCCTTGGCTAGAGCTGATATTTCCTCAAGATCGTACTGGAAAGTTTTTTCCCAAGTCTTTTATTCAATAACTAGAGAAAAGTATTGTCAGATTACCTTTTTATTTATTATTCCCAGACTTATATAAGCTGCTACTCATTATCATTTTTATTGAAAAATGCCTTAGTTTTTCCCTATCACTTTTCTCAGATTCACCTCTATTTATTTGTCCAATTTCCTGACATCTGACCTTCTGACCTCTTAGAAAAATGCATTTATATTTTAATCTAGTTTTGTCCACTGATTTAGGATTTATAGCCTAAACTTTATTCACAAGTAGTGTCCCGGGATTTTGCTTGCCTTTTTTGTCCATAGCCTTTGGGCTTAGAAAGTGTTCAAGCCCTCAATGTTAAATCAAACAAACTTTAAGAGAGGGAAAATGGCTACCTTTTTTTTCTCCTGAAAGGTGAGTTGGGCTGCTGTCCTAACATCTGTTTCAATGCTCCATCCAAATAGCTCAGAAAAGAGAGGATTTGGAAGTTCTTTGGCTTACTGACTGACTCTCTTATCTGTTGCAATCTGTAAGATAAATCTCTAGAAGGTGGACGTAGGAAAGATTTCATCACTGTCTGTATTTTCTGTATTGCTAGCTCTATGATTAAATAACTCACAGATAGACTAATGACAGCATATTTTTAATATCTAAAATTAAACTTTGAGCTGAGAAAAGTGAGATAACCCTTTCAACACAGTCATTGTGAACAAATAATTAAAAACTTTTTCTAATAATATACTACTGGCAAATTGATCTTGCCATTAGTAAAGTATCATCAAAACAAGCCCAAGGTGTTGTTCTGGTTTATTTTTTCTGATGATTAATGTGGTTTTTTGTTGTTTATTTTCCTGTTTGATTCAGGTGTGAACATACACTGGGATGATTAATTAGGTGTCAATGCAACTATACTATTTACTTATTCTAGGGTAAAAATTTGTGGCTGAAACTCAGCAAGGCTTTTGAATAGGTACCTAACTTTCCAACTTATGAACAACTGTTCCATCAAAGTCAATACAAGTATCTGTTGGCTAAAGGTTAGGTGTGCCCTAAACTGAGTGGTGAATGGAGCCTTTTGCAGCTACCTGAAATTATGAGGACAACAATGAGGAAACTGCTGAGAACAGGCTCTATTGCATTGTATGGGAAGTAATATCCATAACACCTCCCAAAAGCAACAGCATTTTTGTCTGTCACTTGCTGTGCATTTGAATTGGTGCTCAGTTGTCAATGACAAGCCGTGTGTTCTCTATGCTGTTAGTCCTCTGACTGTAACTCCATGCAGGTCCAGCTGGAAGGAGAAAGCAGATTTCACATGTTTGCCCAGATAAAAAACTCCTATTGGTTTGGATTTGCACCTGAAGCTTGGTAAAATGGTAAGCAAAGCTTCCTGAGTGACTGATGCTAAGAGGTTCCTTCTTTCCAGTGCTGACTCCTGTCTTTCCTCAGAGCAGAGTCCTACAGCAGGTTCACTGATCACAACTAAGTCAAAGCTCTAGAGAGAAGAAGAGAAGATGTGTCAGGGGACAGGAAACAGCAGTGAAGTTGCTGAAGGTGATCAGAAGTCATAATATAAGAGGATTTAGACATAATTACTATTATGTGTAAATATTTAAATATTAGATTAGTAGAATTTAGCAGAAAAAGACAACATTTTTGGCAGTGTTAAAATGGCCTCTGAAAATTACACAGGAAAGAAAGAGAATACAGTACCTGCTTGGAGACCTAGACTGTCAGGAAGAAAATGAAGGGGAAATTGCAGGGTTGTTGAGTTTTGTATTGGCCTATTGAAGAAGATGAATATGTGAGAGAGTCACATCTAGTGCTGCTATGATAGGAAATTCTTACCTGAGGGTAGGTCAATATTTCTTAGCTGTTGTGAATGGACTTTGGATTCACCTTTATCTATCCACTCCTTTAACTGCTTCCAGCAAACTCTGGCATGAATTTTAAAAGTGGTAGAACTGCTCCTAAGAAGAATCAAGGGATGAATGGGTTCAATTTCATCCTTCTCTTTGTAAGCAAATTGGAAGACTCCTAAATGGGCATCTTTCAACTTTACTATATTGATGTACCACTATGGGTACATCATACCATGATATTTGTAAAGCCTGCTGAGCATGTTGTCATGACATGACAATGCAGTCTAACAAGGCTAAAGTGTCATGATGGCATGGAATATACTTAGGAGAAAACTTTCTTATTTTGATGATCCATAGTTGAGGGGCTTCTCGATTAAAACTTGTCTAATTTTCTGCATGATTTTTGTCTGGAGGTCTGGGACTGGCATTTGCTATCACCCTGCTATTGGAACTTAGAGAATGATTCAAAAGGGATTTGTAAGTGTGTTGAGCTGATGTGCTCATTAGTGTGGTTATGTGGTATCAGGAAACCTGGAAAGTGCAGCAGCAAATGAAAACATGACACACAGCAATGTCACTTCTCCTTCAGCAGTTGCGCCCTGTCTCTGATAAAGGTCAGCACAATTTAGCTTGTTACCCACGTTGCTAAAGTGCATATGAAATGGAGAAAAATGACACAAAATAACCCTTTAACCCATGTTACCCTTATACCATTTGAAACGATGCTTATTAGACAATTCCAAGTGTTTAGGACTGTATTCAGAGATCTCCTGCTGAAAACCCCAAGCTGATTCTTTCTTTTAACATCCCTTCTTGAGTCCCCTCCCCTACTCCAGCACACTCACATCTGATGAATTTGTGAAGCTGAACTTTGCTTAAATATTGGGTGTGGGAGAGAATTAAGACTGTGGTGTTTTGGTTAGAGAGTTAAACTTACAGTAATTGTACAAACTTCCAGACGAGGAGTAAACTAAACTCTTTGGTTTAGGGTTTTTACCCTGCCTGGTTTGAGTGCATCAACAATGCATTTAAACACCCTGATAAACAAAAGTGTGAAGGAGTGTGTCATGTCAAGACAAATCTGAAGTCTTCTCTTTGAATGCTTTTGAAACTGTGTGGAGTATTTGAGCTCTCTCCTTCTCCCTCACCTGGTTCTTATAATTTTAAGCAATTCTCAGGAAAGACTGTTGCCCATCTAAACATCTTGGTTAATAGAACTACAAGATGATATTATAGACTTTTTCAGCTCAGTGTGTTGATAAAGTGCATGTTGCATCAGCGTACTGAGAGCTGGCAAACAGCCATCCTTGCTGTCCCACTGCATTCTCACCCAATTCATGTAATGAAGGCTGAAGACATTCACAGGGAAAAGCATCTTCCAGTGGAGCCCATGTCCCTCCCCAAGGGGTATATTCTGAACTCTAGAGCTGTTTCCATGACCAGTTTTTAGCTCATTCTTGTAGTATTGATTCTTTTTATGTAATGATTATTTTCTCCTGGCTTTTTTTTTCTTTAAAAACCCATAGTTATTACCAGTATCTTACAGTTCTTGTTTTAATATGATGTTTCAGATAATTTTTCCATTCATTTCATTTTCTGGACAAAGTTAAAGGACAGTAATTTTGATGACTTATTTTATTTGGTAAAAGAACATAGATAGTCTTTACTAGAATAATACATGGAATGTAGAGTATCTTCTAGTTATCACAGCATACCCATACTCTACAAGTAATTAGTCTTGTAGAGAACCCCTTTGGGAGACCTAAAAGCAGATGTCAGAAGTTCTGAGTTATGTTCCTGGTTTGGTAGTGTTTCTTGTGGTTATACTGCATAATGTGTTTACTTTCTAACCTATTGGACTGATTTGTAAAACAGATACAATGCAGTGAAAACAGCATTAATATATATTGTTGGTTAAGGTGCCATTTGCACATGAAGTTGGCCAATGAAATAAATAAATAAATGAAATAAATGAAACTACAAAGATTTATGTCAGGTCAAAGCTAGGTCTCTGAAAAGGGTAGAACTTAGTGGACTGCATAATTCTGCATATAAAATACTTGCAGAAAAAACAATGTTGTGGACTCTGCAGAACAAAGAGAAATGTTTTCTACTGTTGGTTGATTCCTCTGCAATTCATGCAAGGTGACAACAGTCCCATTTACAAGTATTCAAGTATACAAGTATATGTACTAACCCATGTGTTCATATATTGAAGATGGTTTTCTCCATATACTGTCAAACACATTAAACTTAAGGAAAAAGTGGAAAGAAAATGTTTCCATGCAATTTCTTTTATGTCAGAAAGTATTTGACAGGATTTAAGCTTCCCCATTCTTATCAACTTCTTGTCTAATTACCTATTTTTTTTCAGATATTATCTAGTAGTTAGCACTATAATGGCTTATAGAAACCTACTGTGTTAGAATAGCCTACCACATAAAAAACATACAGTTTGCACATAAATAAAAACTGAAAGTTTGCATTGCTAAATCAACTTGTTAACTCTATAGTTTCAGTCTTCCCTGTGTAAAATACTATGAATATTATGAGTTTATTTAAAGTTTAATAGGTAGTGAAATTGTCTGAAAGAAAGAACAGAGGAAACTTTTCAGGACCTGACTTTAACAACATCAGTTAAATAGAGTTTCAGAAGACTTTCAGTGCAGATGTATCAGCCTAACAAAAAATAAAATTAGAAACCCACAAAAATACAAAACCAAAACAAAAAACACCACCACCACCAAAAAAACCCAAACAAACAAACAAATAAACAAAAAAAGCCCCACCAAATAAAAACCCAGCCACAACAAAAAAGATTAATGGACATAAGAAATCAGGCCCACAGACAAATGGCTGTGGTTGAGGTGTGCTGCAAAATGGGAAAGACAAGTTTGCAAAGCTTGCTTAGACAGCTGTTGGTTAGAGGAATGCATCCCACTGGAGTCTGTAAAAAAACAAAAATTATCTGAATCAGCAGGTAAAAAGTCATATGCAGATTGTGTAAGAAGTTCAATGGGGAAACTTATTTTCCTTCTGGAGATTTTCCAACATTTTGAAGCATTAGTATCAAGGATACTAATGCCAATGATTTTCTATTACCTCCAAGATAAAATCCTGCAGGTGAAGATCTCACCTTTCACCAATTTTTTATCAAGGGAGGGGCAGTTCCTAGATGCCATTCAGCCTGCCTTTCCCCAAAGGTCTGCTATCTTATAGTTTAAAAATAGATTGTTTGAAAATTTCTGGAGAGTAAAAATAGCTTTGGGGCACAAAGATGCTGAATTTTGAAACGGTACATCAGGAAAATACTGTTTCTGCTCTAACTGATCAACAACTCTCTGGAAGTGACTAGTGGATTTAAACCATAACTTTTACCAAGCTGTTAAAGGGCAGGCCTCTGAAATATGGATGATGAAATACTCAGCACTGTGAGCTCCCATGCTCTCTGAGCTTGGTGGTTGTCCAGCACAGCCTTTGTTGGTCTTAGTAATGAATTTTGGTTTAATTTTCTAGAAGCAGAAAAATCTGTGTTCACAGCTTTCAATCCTGCTCTCTAGAAATCTGTTATTGTGTGCTTATTCTGAGGTGAGACAAATTTCACAATTAAGAGGGAGAGATGCTTCCCAAGTACAATTAATGCTTTGGAAAGAGGAAGATAACAATGCAGGCAAAAAAAAGTTTCATCATAAACATCTCAAATACATTATCCTCTTTTTTTTGCTGGTAAAAAATTTCACATGCTGGAAATAAAGCATTAAAAAAGTAGCTCTTATGGCATTTTTCCTGAATGTTTTGACCTACTTAGCCCAAAGCTCTGTGATTTTGATCAAAACAGCATATTGGGGAAAGAAAACCAGCCTTTTGTATTCAATTCAACTCTCTTCATAGGCAATTTTTTCTTAAATTGCATCTCCTAGATACAGACAGCTTGTGGGCATCTCTAGATTACAAAGTTCTGTATTTCGCTGCTTGGTTTCATACATTAGCATCAGAGGTCAGTGCTGGCCATATGACATCGGAAGACCCTGTCTGGAGAAATCAGAGGAGGTGGAATCATCATCACTGGGGCTGGAGGCAGCAGTCTGTTAATTTTTTTTCAAATTTATAGAGATAATTTTATTCCCATTTTGCTGTTACGGTGTTGTGTTTTGAATTTTGTATGAGAATAATGTTGGTAACACACCGATGAACTTAGTTGTGGCTAAGTAATGTTCACACCAAGTCAGGAACTTTTGAGTTTCTTGTGCCCCACCAGTGAGCAGGCTGGAGGGGCACAAGGAGCTGAGAGGGGACAGAGCCAGCACAGAGGTGACACCAACTGGCCAAAGGGAGATTCTGTATCACTTAGTGCCATACTCAGTAAATTAACTGGATTGAAAGCTGTCCAGGGACCATGGCCTGGGAACTGTCTGGGCATTTTTTTTGAAAGTGGGGAGGAATTGCATTGGACATCACCTGTTTTCACTTGTATATTCTAATTCTTTTATCATTGCTATTACCACTGTCACTCACATCCTTTTCTGTGTCATTAAACTGGGTGAACGAGATTTTTACTGGTTGGTGTTGAACTGTGTCAGGACCTGAAAAAATTCAAATTCAAAATTCAACTGTGTGGAGAAGGGAGAGGAGGGAGAGCACGTTCTTTAACACGACAAATGAGGGATAAAGGTGCACTAGACGGTTTCGTGGCTGTTTTTACCAGTATATGAAATCATGCAAAAAAAATGTCTTGGGCAATAGAATTCACTTATCCACATTTCTAAGTCAAATATCATTAACCCAAGGTAAGTTTAGGGAATTAATATGTGGTAAGAATATTCCCAGAAAGGTTATTTTCATGTAAACATCTTGTTTGCAGGACGGGTTGGATATCGGCATCTGGCCTTGTTGCCATGGAATACTCCAAGGCCCATTTAATTTATATGGTAGTGTAGAAGGAGTATGTTTCCAGCTAGAACCCCACCACTCAGCTGCTTGGTGGTTGGATGATCCCAACTCAGGTCAGCCATACCTAGATCTGCTGAGAATTGTGTCACAATTGTGTCATGAGCCACACCAATACCTATCACTTCCATAACTTGGCTTAGCAGCCAAACCTGACCTCACCACTATTGTATGGTAATCATGTTGCACCCTTTAACCTCTCTGAGTCTTTTCAAGTCTAATTTGCAAAGCCTGGAGAAATGAGTTGTGGGCTGATGGCTTTCAGTCAGCATTGCATATAGATAGTCACTTAAAAGGCTTAGCAATGTGATCCCATTTGTTCAAGAGGATTGAGCTTGCCTAGATATAAATACCATTTACTCTGAAAGAAGTTGACTCCTCTGGATGAAGTTTTTAAGAATCTGGTGACTTATCATCCCTTCAATATAGAGGTCAAGCATGATTACTTTTTGCATCCTTGCATTTATTTGCAGTGTAAGGCACGATCTGTCAAATGGTTTTTCATACTTTTTTCCAGCTAAGAATGCAGGAGTAAACTCAAAGTTGCTAACACATCTAAGTAAGCCATTAATAAGGCTAATTATATAATTGCAAATCGAAGTTCTTTTGAATCCTATTTGGATATGTGTGCTGCTGATCAAGTCTTGTAGACACAAGCAAGGTCAGAATGAGTTTCACTTCAGATGTGCAAATAAGATAAGCCTGTGAGAGAAAGGAGAAAGAAGAGGTAGGAAAGAAGTCTGCTAATAGGCAGTTTTTTTCTGGACATCAATGAGGTTTATAATGTAGATTCACTATTCTGTTACAGAGGTCTGAAAGTAACTTCCTAGCTCCAGTAAAGTAAACCATATTTAGTAGCAACTGTTGAAAGGTGCATGTGCCTGGGAAGTGAACAATATTCTTTGTGAACACAGTTTGCTTCCAATACTCTAGGTTACAGGGTTAGTACTTGAAGGACTAAATCTGGTTCCTAGATTACTTCTGTGAAAAAACTGTAAAAGCCCTTAATTCACTGTTTTGCTAGAAGGTATTATCTGAGAGTAGCTTATAGGAATTCAATTTTCTTTTAGATAATGTTAAATTAACTATTACTTTTTCATAGTAAAAAAAAAAATCCAGTATTGCTACTGTGCTATACAACATCCTATTTCTTTTTGTGGGGTATTCAGCTGTACCTTTTGCTTTTTTGCTGCCAAAATTAGATTATTTTCTCTGGTTTTAATATTAGTACCTGCTACAATTTTCTCCCCAGTATTCTGCTAAAAAACATATTTGTTACAATATCGTTTACTAATGTTGCTCTGTAATGGGTTTACATGGCAAGGTTTTGGTGCTGGGGTGGATTCTGGGAGAAGCTGCCAGAAGTGTCCCCCGTGTCTGATGGAGCCAATGCCAGCTGGCACTGGCCAAGACTGCCCCACCACTGGCCAAGGCTGAGCCCATCAGCAGGGGGGGTAACACCTTTGCGATAATGTATTTAAGAAGAAGGGGGGAAAGACAACTTCAGCAGGAGAAGCGGTGAGAATATGTGCAGAGACAGCCCTGCAGAAGCCAAGTGCAAAGGAGAAGGAAGGGAGGAGGCGCTGCAGTGGCTGGAGCAGCGGTTCCCCTGCAGCTCATGGTGCGGACCACGGTGGAGCAGCTGTGCCCCTGTGGAGGAACCCACAGTGGGAGCAGTTCCTACCTGAAGGAGACTGCGACCCGATGTGAAACCCATCCTGGAGCAGGCTTTTGACAGGACCTCTGGCCCCATAGAGAGATGAACTCACACTGGAGCAGGCTTTTCCAGGATTTGTGGACCCATGGAAAGAGGAGCCCACACTGGAGCAGGTTTGCTGGAAGGACTTGTGAACCTGTAGGGGACTCACACTGGAGCAGTCTGTTCCTGAAGGACTGCACCCCATGGAAGGGACCCATGCTGGAGCAGATTGTGAAGAACTGCTACCTGCAGGAAGAACTCATGTAGGAGAAGTCCATGGACAACTGCCTCCTGTGGAAGAGGCACTAGACTGCAGCAGGGTAAGAATGTGAAGAGTCTTCCTGCTGAGGATGAAAGATTAGCAGGCATAATGTAATGACTGACCACGGTCCCCATTTTCTGTCCCCCTGTGCCACTGTGGGGGAGGAGGGAAAAAAAACAGCACAAGTGAAGTTAAACTTAGGAAGAAATGTGAGGTGTGGGGAAGATATTTTAAGATTTGTTTTGATTTCTCATTATTCTGCTTGGATTTGATTGGTAATAATTTAATTTCACCAAGCTGAGTCTATCTTGTCTGTGTTTTGCTGAGTGATCTCTCCATATCCTTACCACAAACCAAAAGTCTTTCTTTATATTTTCTCTGCCCCATCCAGCTGACTGTATCCAGTGAATAGAGCAGCTTTGGTGGTCATCTGGTGTCCAGCCAAAGTCATCGCACCATATGGTGATGTGCTTCTAAAGGTCACACCTAGTGAGGGGAGCACTGTGCCTACTGCCTATTGAACTGCACTTTAAACTAGTGAATAAATATGTCAAGAATGAGATTCCTACAACATAAAACATATGGCTTGCTTATGCTTGGAGGTTCAGCAGAAGTTTCATCTGAGGTTGGATATGCTGACTTTCTCTGTGATAGCAGTGGAAATATTTGAGTCAGTGAATCATAAGGGTGGCAGAACTCTGAGTCATGCATGTATTTCTTTACTTGCAGATGCACCTTCAGCTGCAGTAGCTGCAGAGGTAGTGCTTGCTTGGTCTTGTGCCTTGCTTTGGGAGTGGAGTGCATTTAGGAATGAGTTATTTGGAAAGAAGCCCAATGCTGTGGCACTCACTGCAGACAGAGTCGTCTGCACAGACAGAGACACATCTGATATAGCTATTGGAATAGGACTGAATGTTTCTTAAATTAGACTAAAATGATCATAACAGCTTCCATTGTCAAAAGCAGCTGTTCTGTCTGTGCTCCAAAAAAATAAAGTGTGGAAGTAGCATAGAAGCATGACTGTCAGTATAGAATATAAAGACTCTCTTTTCAGAGTTTCAGTTTCTTTAGTATTATGGTAGCAATTTCTGAGGTGCTTGTGTTGTAAGATAATTAACTGCAAACTACATTGAGAAGCAAATCAAGAGAATCACGAGTGAAGCCTAAAATATGAGCCAAGCTGAATCTTAACCTTAAAGTTTTCAATGCTCTGATTTATAAACAGATACAGGGACTTCAATCCACTGCTCAGGGTTGCAATAGACAACACAACCCCACCACCTCAGATCAGTACAAGACAATTGAATGGCTTTTGTCTTGCTCAAGGTTTGTATTTTCAAATACAGTGCACTGTAGCAACTCTGATGAACAGAAAGACAGAGAAAAAAGTGGTAAAAACTGCAGAAAAAGAATGACCATAGTATCCTCTAGTATGTCAAAAGATACTGTGTGCCAGAGAAGCTGTGCAGGAACTCAGCAGTGGGGTGTTTTTGTAAACTGGGTTAGAGGAGACCAGAGCTGCATGTAAGGAAGATGACACACATCCATTTAGACATATTTCTCTTTTGTAACATCACAAAGACATTTCTTTCTACCAGCTGGATGACTTTTGGGAGAGAACTGTAACTTTTAGGTTACTTTCAGTCAGGTAAGGATCAGAAAAAGGGGGAAGATTTATCAGAAAGTTGGGGAACCTCTAGAAAAAAAATGAAACACTTCTATTTCAGTAGCTGAACAAAGATGACAAAATGGGAGTAATTCTTGGAGTCAAAAGTCTATACCCTTGGAAGAGAAGTAGCAGTACTTATCACAATCACATGGAAGCTTTTATAAAGGAAAAAAAAAAAGTGAAGAAAACAATCCATTTTATGGGTATTAAGTTAGCAACATACACTTGTCTGATGGGATGGTAACAAGTGGCATCAGCAAGATACATTTTTGCCATTACTCTAAATTGTTATTCTACATGGGAAAAATCTGTATCTAATGAATTTTGGGTGAATCCATATTGGCTGGATTGCAGAGCCTTCTGGAAATCAAGAAACCAAGAAGGTACTCCACCACACTGTTCTAAGAAAATTCTGTTTCCTTGACATTTCAGCCTCAGGAATGGTGCTTTTCTCCCTTTGCACAGAATCATGTCAGAAAAGAGGAAAATAATTTTGACTGATTACAGTAATGCAAAATTCTGTTAGCAGTAGTGCTACCAATAGATCACCGCAGCCTGTAAACTTGATTTTAATACTTAAAAATAAAATAAAACAAGTTATGTTAAGAAGAATAGAGAGTTTAAAATTCCAAGTGTAGAGAAAACAGCTGTTTGTTAGGGGAGTTGTTCAGGGGTTAACAAATTTAGGGCTTTAGTATATATGCCCACACATACATATCTTGGGACCATGCCACGTTCTTCCTATATTTTTGAAACTAAATCATAAATTCATGAATGTTCACTGGAATTCTACTAATATGAAGAGAGTGTGCTTGCTTTTCCAAGATTAGTACCAACTTTGGAAGCAGGACAGTGCTGTGCATATCTGTGGAAGGAGGTGAAGGGTTTATGCATTTTTAAAGAAATTATTATATTGTTTTTTTCAGTTTAACTTTTGTTTCTCTAGCAAGGGATGTCAAAAACATGTAGCTAGTGACCTTGTGGAAGCAGCTTTTTTCTACAGTCCTGCTTGAGTGGGGTTTTTAGTTGAGCTGCCCTTCAATTATAATGAGAAGAAAGAGATAATTAATATAAACTTGCTCCTTCTCCCATCCAACTAAATAACAGGCTTATTTATTTTACCTGTGTTGGTACTTATTAAAACACATTCCCATTCCCTAAGCCTCTGGGCTCATTTACATCTTTAGAAACATAATTAAACTTCAGTCATCCATAGCTGTCTGTCCACATTTGAAACTGCCAGAAGACAGGCATTAGATTAATAACTTTCAACAAGTTATATCAGAGGGGGAAGCTGACACCATTCCTGAGATGGACTTTGTCTTGATCATGGAGACCTCTCCATGTCCAAGTCCAGCAGGAAATCTGTGTGGGCAGGGAGGAGGATACAAAGGGTGACAAAAATGTGATTTTTGGTTTCCAGGCATAATTGTTAACTTTGCATATCTCAGATTTTAGGTTGCCAGCTGGACACTTCAGAATGGGCTGATTTTTAGAGAATATGTGGGAGGCATTCTTTAAAAATTAAAATCCTTTAATGTTCGGCAAGATAGACACTTTGAAATAGAATTACTTGGTGTGATTTACAGAAAATTTGAAACCACTCGTTTGTAAGATTTTTGCTTGTTTGTTCTTTTCTGCATAAATAGTGTGTTTAATTTCCCTCCAGCATTGTTTGAATAAAGAATTCATTAATTTACTAAAATGGTGAAATGGAATAAATAAAAATATTATATGTAGACATCTAAAAAATGTGTCTGCACTGTATAGAAACATAGGCTGTCATTTTAAAGTAATGTGCTGCACAGAAAAGGGATTTAAATTAAACCCTCTCTCCATTACTTTAATGGATGTTTTGGAGAGCATGTATTGCACTGCTTCTCTCTTTTTTCTTGATCTCTTTTTCCTATTTTCTTTAATCATATTTTTTTCCTTTTTTCCTTTGTATTTTGTGTCATTCCTTCTAATTTCCTGCCTTATTCTCTCTCCTTTAGCAGAGCCTTGTTTTTCTTTTTCCAGGTCTCCGAATTTCTGTTCAGCTCCACCAAAGACTCTCAGGGCTGTTTTCCCATGTGTCCCTCCTACATTCCCTGACTCAGGCTATTCCTGTTCTTTCTAATACTCTTCCTTCTACATCTTCTTCCTGTTTCCCTCAGTAATCTTCCTACTGTTTATTTCTTTCCTGTTTTCATTTATCTGTCAACACATCCATGAGAAATTTCTTATTGTGAAAAAAAAAAAAAAGGTCTCTCCTCTGTCTCTGTGTTGCATTGCAACGACCTTACATCTCTCCTAGCTGTCCCTGATTTCTGCTCTTGGCCTCAGCAACAGATTTCTGGGGGGAAAACGTCTGGCCTGTCTTGTTGGAAGTAGTTTCTAGCAAAAAGGTGTGAAACAGTCAGAGCAGGATAGTGAGTGATTGCAATCAGGTACAGTAAAGAAGGATGTGACCAAAGCCATGAGAGAAAGGGGCTCTGAAGGAAGAAGTTCTTCCAAGACCTGTCTGACATCAAGCAGATAGAAAGGGGATGTTTAACAGAAGCAGGCAATGTTTAACAGAAGCAAGAGGTCTTCTGGGACCTCATCCAGCCCTTGCTTTTAATGATACAAAAATATCTTGACTCTATCTCAAAATACTGGCAATACTGGTTATTTTTAAAGAGCAGACATGTCTTAGGGACAAAAAAAAAAAAAAAAAAAAAAAAAACCAAACAAACAAAAAAAAAAATCTAATTTTGCAGTAACGTGGTTCATACAATTTAAATCAAATAATGGTTGAAGTAACTTGTCATTTTATTAATGACATAATTAACTGCCATCATTAAAGTTTGCACCTGGGACAGCATCAGCTATACAAAAAATAAACCACAATAGCACACTTCCAAAATAATAATAAACTCCTATAAATTTCTAACCACCCTTCTGAAGGAATCCTAAAAAAAAAAAAAAAAATCTAATTTTGCCCTCACCCTGCAGAGCCGTACATATTCTCCCACCCAGCCCATCCACAGCCAGTGGGTTGTGAGGACATTCTGAGAGTGCAGGTTCCTCTGCTCACACACCCCTCGTGCTGGGGATGCTGCTCTCTACAATCCACCTGCTGTGAAAGCACCCTGGCAG
Source organism: Pyrgilauda ruficollis (assembly GCF_017590135.1). Taxonomy (NCBI): domain Eukaryota; kingdom Metazoa; phylum Chordata; class Aves; order Passeriformes; family Passeridae; genus Pyrgilauda; species Pyrgilauda ruficollis. The sequence goes on from NW_024515875.1 coordinate 1,481,823, forward strand.
TTAATCTATGGCCCTGGGGTGTGGGTTCCTGCATGTTGTACCCAGTATTGTCAGTCCAGTGGCTGGCTCCTCACTGTGTGGGATGGATGGGAAGGCTGCTCTGTAAGGCCTGGGCAGAGGTGGCCATGCTGGCTGGCAGCTTCTGTCTCTGCCAGACCAGGTTTTGTCTGGCCCTCTGTTTCCACTCCAGCATCTTTGCTCCACGTTACAGATCTTCATGTTTCCCATTTATTGCTTTTCCAATTGATTTCTTCTTTTTATCAAAAGTCAGTGTAATTCCCTGGTTGCTTTTTAATCTGGATGATGGCCATCTTCCTCTTTAAACCCTTTCTCAGAAGCTACAGGATTAAGTAAAAAGAATATGCATCAGAACATTGTTCCACCCACGCTGACCAGCTTTGCTAACAAATAGGATTAAATAGCTTGGTTAGTATCTCTGTAGTCTGTCACATCTTGCTCTGAGCTGGCTTTTGAGACTGCTACATTATTCTGTGTAAACAAGCAGATATAGAAAACTCTTGCAAACAAGAAAGCAAAAATGAATAAAAAAAACTACCCATGAGGAATGCCTGTGAATAAGGGCTAAAAGCACCTTGGATTTCTGGGGAAAGCCTACAGTATTGCTCTATAGTTTGTAAGGAAAGCCAGTCTGAGCTTCTACAGATGAGGTCTCTATTGAATCTTACCATGGCTTTTCAGCTGTGTAACCCATTATTCTGCCAGATATTTTTGTGTCTCTGGAAGACTTCCCAGAAGAGGGCATGTGTCTGCTTTTCAGCCTGGCATCTTAATTCAAACCCTCTTTCTCTCCAGAGTGTCTGTCTTAGAGGCAAATAAGGAACAGGGTGATGTTAATTGCCACCAGTTATTGCCTGAAGATGAAAATATATGTGGGGACAGGTTTGAATGAGAAGCCGACAGCAGCAGTACCTTAAAAGGCACAAAGAACAATCAGACCTCTTTTGCCAAAGCTGTAACTTGACATTGCTGAAGTGTAACATTAGATAAGATTGAGTTATATATCTATCTATACCTATATCTATATCTAATATATCTAAATCTATATCTAATCTATATATACATCTATATCTATATCTATAATCTATCTAGATCTAGATCTAGATCTACATCTGCTGATGATTTTTTAAAATACTTCTACCAACTAGGCAATTATACTAAAGTCTAACTGTTGCTAAACAAACATCCTTGATTTTCAAATTTATATTGTACTATATTTAATATTTGCAGAGGAAGAAAATGCAAGATCTGACCCCTGAATAGAATTCCTGCTTGATAAAAAGTGCCTGTTTAGGAATGCACCTATAATTTCCAGGAAATAGGCATTTGGTATACATGAAGAATAATTAAAGTCAAATGAAAATGAGAAGTTTGTATGCCCAGGGACACCAGAAAGAAAGCAGAATTCAGAATTGTTGTTTAGTCCCATAGTTTCCCTGTGTTAGTAACTACATGAATAGCAGGAAAAAATGGGAAATTTGAAAAAAAATGAACATACCTGAGTGGGGTGGAATTTTTGCAGGGAAAAAAAAAAAAAGTAATCCAGCTATTTTTGTAGTTGTCTTTGTTCTCTTACAGGGGCAGACCAGGGAAACTTGGAAAATGCTTTGGCTGAGAAAGATGAGGATTTGTACAATGATGGAAGTTAAGCTTGAAAGAAATTTTAAAAGATAGAGCTTTCTGTACATATTTAACAGAAAAGGCATCTTGCACTGGAACTCAATGACAAAACAAGTGAATTGTCAGTGAATTGCTAAAATCTGCAAAACAAGACAAAGTTGGAGGTCATCTGGAAGCTGAAGTGATCCCCAAGAGAGGCATGGATTAAGATGTCAGGTGTACCTAGTGACTGGAGGGAAAGCGAGATGCTTTCTAAACTGAATTCTGCAGTTCAGTGAAGTCTGAAATGTCAGAAGTTGTCACTCAAAAGGGAGAACTGGGGCTGCTGAGGTAAGGTCTAGTCATCCTTAAAAGGAACAGGGCCAGCCAGCTAAAGGAATGAAGACGTGTTTGAATTGGATCAGCTGTGCAACCAGCAGCAGAGGCAGAGACCAAATGTTGACAAATTCCATATGTTCAACTTTTCAGGTAAGGTAGTTTCATCCCAGAATCTGGGCAGCAGTGACAACTGATGAATTTCGAAATGCTTTTGAGAGAGTGAATTAGGCTGATTTTGAAGACACTGCTGGCATTCTTCTGCCATTTTTTTCCCCATCAGTTACAACTGTCAGCAAAATTGTGGATTGAATTCCCTGAAAATAAATAAATAATTGTCCTAGTGGAAGATTAATAGCTGGCTATATGGCAGGAAAAGGGGAACCTCTAATCTGGGAAGAATCCACATATATGCAATGTAGACCACTTATGTAACACAGGGCAGTCCTGTATTTATTTAATGTATGTTACACATGTGAAATTAGTTAGGTGGATAATTTCAAACATTTAAATGCCAAGAAATCTTGCTATTTCGTTATGAAATTTAGATATTTCATTGAAATTATCAGGAGAAACCTCAAGAAAAATGGTTACATTTCTTTTTAAACGTTTCCTCAAAACATGGTTAGTTTGTAATTGCCTCCCTTTATTTCATATGAATGCATTTATTTCCATACATATATGCACACATACAGACACATACATATAAATGATACCTCAAAATCATCTATATCCAAATTGATGAACTTCTTGGGTAGAGAAGAAGTAATTTGTCCACACCAGAACATGCTGCCTTGGTGTAGAAAAATATATCAGACATTTAGGTGCAAGTGGTTTTACTACAAGAGTGTTTGGCTGCTTTTCTGCCATAATGACCAGACATAGCTGACCAGCTCTGCAGCAGGTCCCAGACTTTTTCATCAGGGATTGATACCCTGATTTCTAATAGGAGTGGGGGAAACGAATCATGTCTGTTAGCTCCATAGGGCATTTCTGGTTCTATAAACTGGTTTGAAGGCATAGAAGTATCCCAGATAATGGCACATTAGTATGGCACAGTGCACAAGCTAACGAGCCTTGCCTCTTGGGGGAATCATTAGGCTGAGGGCAGTGCTGTTTTGACATGAGTACTTTGCTCCCAGTGTCATAGTTAACTCAATGGTGCTGGCTTGGTGGGAGGGGGTGAAGTCCCTGAACCATCCTATATTACTACATGGAGTGCACTGGCTTGCAGTACCTTTAGTTCTGATGCTTAGGTAATCTAAATTAGGTTAAATTAAATTTTTACCAAATTAAGTTAAATTGCTTCTGAAATTGTCTGTTGCTATATATTGGATCCAGTTTCTAGTCAAGTCAATGGGTCATTCCATGGACTTCTCTGAGTTTTATATCAGCATTCAGACATTTTCATGTAAGAGAAATAACAGCAAAGTGGGAGAAGCAGGAGAAGGAAACATAGACCAGCCCCTGGATTGGCACATTAGGAAATCTAGGCAGATACTGCTATAAGAACACGCTGTCTTATCTTCAAAGGCAAAACAGAGTCAAGGCTCAGTTATAACAATCTATGCAGAGAGAGCTGCAGGGCTAGTTAGATGATGAGAGGCTGATTTTCATGAAGAAAGATATATCAGCTGACAAGAACATAGAATCATTTTAGAGAGCAGTGCAAAATGTGCTGGTTTTTTCAGACATTTCCCTCTAGCTATACAGAGACAGGAAGGACATCCTACAGAAATGTATGTTAGCTCAAGAGATCCCACCTGAATTTCTTGTTCTGCCACAAACTTTTTGCAAAAACTCGCACAAATCTCTTTTTGTTAAATCCACAAATGTTGCTTTTCTTAGTGCCAGTTCCAGCCTCTTGCTTGCACTGATCTCCAAGCCATGGCACTTTTTATCAGTGGATTCTGGGCACTTTCTGAAGAGCACAGTAGCTGAGCACCCATATGGATTAGCCTTTCAGTTTTCTTTTGTTTCAATGCCTCCTGAGTAAGAAAGGGAAGGAGGTGCTGAGGGGTACCCCTGTTATCCTGGCTAGCTTTAAACATGGGAGTTCTGGACAATGGTTGCAATGCTCTGCTTTTTGTTTTTTGTTTTTTATTTTTGCTGAAGGAGGGTTTAGTGCAAAGTTTCTTCCAGCAGCTGCCTTTTCTATGTTGCAACAGCCACAATGTTTTGGTTCAACGATAATAAGTGCATTTAAAGAGTGTGAGACTACATAGGCAGTGAAGGTAAGCAGCTGCTTTCCTACCTAGAAGTGGTAAAAACCAGGGCCAGTTCTGAGTAACTGAATCTCAGGGATATACTGTATTGCACGACAGTGTCACAGCCTGCCTACCCAGGCTGCCTCATTCTGAGGGGAGGCAGCTGTTCCAGCATACTAACAATCCCTGTCGTAAATGCTACACTCATGTGGCTACAGAGATGCTCAGAACTGGCCTTTACTCATTGAAAGCCAGCCTGGGATCTCTGCCATGTGCAGGGTACGTGGAGATGCTCAGAGGAACTCACAATGTGAAAATCAGCGTCAGACTCGGGCTCAGCAGATTAATGGTGACTTAAGGCAACATTTCATTACTTTGAAACAATTATATTGTAGTTGGACCGTTGGTCTCTAAACCCTCATTATAAGGCTCCTATACCCACTAAAGGGTCGAGGAACTGCTTTGTAAATAGAGGCAGACAGGTCCTTGGCTGTGTAAATCAGTGCAGCTCCCTTTAAATCAATGAAGTTGTTCTAGTACACTCAAGGTGAGGATCTGACTCAAAGACTGATGAAAGAGAGGTGACACCAAGAATGAGATTTTTCTAAGGCTCTCAACATTAGTCTGACTCTGTGCCCGTTTCCTCTGAAAGTAAAAGACTTATTAAATTCTGAAGGGACATATGCCAAGCTGAAAGCTGAGAAATCCCATCCGTCAGACCAAGAGTGTCAGAGATTGCACTCTGGTGGGAGGTGACTGACTGTGAAGGTTGAGCGTTTTGGTGCAGTAGTTTTTGGTCAGCAGTGAAAAAGTTGAAAAACTCTGGCCCACTCAAAAATCAGGAGAGGAAAGCCAAAACAGACAGGATAACCAAAAAGCAGCATATTTCCACTTCATCTCCAAGTACTGAAGCAGAAAAGCTAAAAACCTTAGATTCTCCCAGGACTCCAAGATATCTAGCCAATCTCAGAGTAACTTTTTGGATATACGTTTCCATGAGGATTTCAGGAATTGTTTAAGGCCAAGCTGTTCTGTGTTGATGTTACTATATGCCTAAATCATGTGAGTAGGAGGAGAGAGGGCTTGTTTTGAGAAAGGCAGTGGGATGGTGTCATTGAAATGGTTCAGTATCTTTGCTGATCCATAGCAGAATCATAAAATGCTGCATTAATTGACCTTCACAGACTTTGCTGTATTGGATCTAATGAAAAACAGATGCCAGTACAACATAAATAACTCAAAGAATTTAATTAAAGAAAAAAATGTCAAGCAAAGGGGCCAAAAATAGTAGTTAAGCAACCCTCTTCTCAGACAACCTTTTGTGTAATGATACGAGAAAAGAAATTTAAATTCATAAATTAACTTCTAATGGAGTAGGGAATGGGTTAATGTAACTGGAGAAGATAAATGTCAGGATAATTTTTTAAGTGCTTTATCTGCTAATAGCACTGAGCCCGAAACAGCACTGATGTGTTAATGCAACTTGATCAAGCTGATTATATAGCAGCATAAAGACATTTTGCTTATCTGCTGGCCTCATCATCATTCATTTTCAGTATGTTTGAACTGACTACACTACACATCAGTAGTTATGTTCTATATGCAGTAAAATTACCACATTACATGTTTGCAATGATATACGTATATATATTTGCTTCCTGAGGACAGGAAGCTTTCCATCATTCTTTGGCTGTGCATGTGCTTTCGCTGTGAAAAGAGTTTCACACAGGAAACATTTAATTTATCACAACTATCCTTTTGAATCAAATAGTTACGGATAATTCAGCAACAAGCAGATTCTTGACAAGAACATGAGGATATCCCTCAGTAACAGTTACTTACCTCAGCTGGCTTCAAAACAGGATTCCTGAAAGAATAAGGGTTCATTTTTCTTACTAAGGGTCTCAAAATGTAGATCTTAGATAATCTTGACCCATGGTTCACAGGCAGCATGCTGTCTGTAGGAGCTTCTCCATTACCCACGACCCTAGGGAATATAAATGTTCCAACTTAATCTGGCAGGGAGAGGGAAATACCATATTGTCTGTGAGATGTTTCTGTGTTGTGGCTGAAATGAGAACAGTATCCATGTGGAAATGGGCTAAAGCAGGGTATAATTTTTAGCTCTACTGTGGAATCAGCTCCCTGGCTGTCTGGGGTTCTCTGCTGCACAGACAATTGTGCTGGCACAGACAGTCATTTAGGAGGCCATTCTTAAATGCTATAATTTAGGGGAGCACACTGTGCCTGATGTATTTTATAGAAAGCAGATGAATCCCTGCTTTCAACAGTAAAATCCACTCAGATTACTGTTTGAAGCTTAAAGTATTGCCTCTATATGCAATTTTTCTATAAAATCTTTTCTATTTTTCCATCTCTGTTTGTATTGATAGTAAAACCTTAAAATGGAAGAGAAAAAGAAAACATCATTAAAAAATTAGGAAAAAAAACAGAAAATACTGTTTGGGGTAGGAAACCTTTAATGTTAGCATTCATATCTGTTGCTCGGCCTTGGCGAGATGGTGACGGGTGGGGGCAACAGTTCCCCCGTCCCCGAGCTCTGCTAAATCCCAGCTACCAGTGACGGCACAGCATGAAACAAAGGAGCAGCAACACAGTTCCTGGGGTAACTTTGGTTGATGGTAAAACTTCCCCTCTTCACCCTCCCAGGGCCCTGAACTGAGAGCAGACAGTGACTTATATGTGGGGGCAGGTCTCAGGATACAATCTTTAACAAATCAGGAGAATTGGGAGTGAAAAATGAGGCGGGGAATACAATGTATAAACCAATAAAGAATTTTCAAGGGAAACAGTTTCAGTGAACTAATAAAGTTTGAAGAAATACAAAACTTACAGGAAAAATTCTCGAGGGGAGGCAGGCTCAGGGAGAAACTAGCATCTAATAAAAGGAAAAGTGGTGAAAGTTCTGGGAAAAGGGCAGGGACAAAAGGAACAGCATAAGGAAACTACAAAATTAAAATCAAACAATAAACATACTAATAAAACAAAGAACACACCACAAAACATATCAGAACACATGCAGTGCCAGTTCTTTGTAATTATCAAAAACAACAAAGTATAAGCATGGGGAAAAATATGAAGTTGGAAGTACACATGATGAGAGAAATAATGTCTAAATTACTCTCATTTTTGCAATTTATCTTTAGTCATCATTCTCATAGCAGAGAACATAACTTTCACTCTTTTTTAAAGTTTCACTAATTGTTTTGTTTCCTTTGTTCAGATCCTGGAGAAGTTTGGTAATCCTAATACTACTGCATGGCCCACCAACTGTAGCCCCAAATGGAAAAGCATCTTATTATGGGATGTTGTCTTCACACCCAGAGACATTTTGAGGTAGAAAATAGCAGTTTGTGGAATAAAGCAATTGAAAACATGCAAGTATACTCAGCAGACAGATGGTGTTTAGAATGAGCTAAATTCCCTTTTCATAGCTCCAGCTCAAAATATTTGATTCAAAAGTTCACTTTAAAGTTTTTTCTCCTAATCCCTTAGCAAGCTATCCTGGTCTTGAAGGTTATCTGTCACCTCAGCTTGAGCACAGACTTTCATTTCTCAGGTATGGTCTTACTTGCAATTAGACCATATAGAATACCAGATATTATGTTCTATTCAAAAAGGGAGAAAAAAAAAAAAAAAGAAGAAAAAAAAAATTCTCACAGCTCTGTTCACAGCAGTATTTGGATTCAGGAAATTGTAATTTAATAGCACCAATATGCTAATGGGGTGTTTCTACAAGAAATTATAAAAGGAAATATGCCTTTTTATGATGTACTCAACTTGTTTGTGGGAGGCTATTTTTATTGGAAAAATTGAAAGAATTAAACATAATTTCAGATTTGAAAAGGTTGTTCCCAGTGAAAGATAAGACCAGCAAAACTCAGGCAGATTTGCCAACTGGAATTTTAAAATTCCTATTCCTATATCCTATTCCATTAATGGGACAGAAGTTTGTCTGTGCTCCGTAACTATAATGGTACTGAATTATGGAGGAACAGGAAACTAAAGAAAAGGGGAATGTGGTCAGTATTGGCTTGGATAGAAGAGCTGTCTTCTTTTCAGAGATGACCTCTGTGATAGCCAAGATTGCAATGTTGGAAAGTGTATGGCAAAGCTGAAATAATGGTCTTGCTTGGAAGGAGTGAGTGCAGGCCCAGGTTTGGCAGTGCCTGTATCCATGTGTGGTTGTGTGCTCTATGCTAGGTTATGTTTCTGAGTCAGAGAGGCCTTGAATGGGACACAAATTGTCCTGGTATGGGGCAGTGAGAACAGGTCAGCTACAGTCCTTGTCTCTTTGGGGATATTGCCAAGGAATTATTTAACTGAAGCTTGTTACCTTGTGCCTTCTGGCCATTTACATGGCACCTGGGTTTGCCTGTGGATATTGAACGTGCCGCTTGCACGACCTGTCTCTACTTAGTGCTGTCACAGGGCTCCTAATGTCACCTTCAGAGCCAAGCTGCCCACCTGCCAAGCCCAGAGCAGCCCTCATTATGGAATTCTCAAGGAAAGCACAACCCTGGGACTGCAAATATTTCCAGAAGTTGTTCAGGGTACTCCTGCCTTCCCAGTGACTCCCATCTTGTGAGCCCCCTGGACAAAGCTGCTGCAGTGCACCAACACCTGTCCCGGAGACTGGAGCTGCTCTCTGTCACACTGTGTCCCTGAGCTCCAGTTTGCTCCCACACAGCATCCTTGACATGACACCACCACCCAACCAGGGCATTTAAATCCTCTTGCTGAGAAGGCTGACTGTATCAACCCCACCTGCTGGAAGCTGATCCTTTCTCCTTTTCTGACTGTATCAAGCCCTGGTTTGCTGGGTTTGCACTCACGCTGCAAGAGCAGCACCCAAGGCCATCAGGCCCTAAGGTGTGAGTCCTTCTCAGGTTACCTCTGTTAAGTGTGATAAATCAATGGCTTTGCAGCCCTGCCCAGCCCTGGTCCTTGTTGCCACTCTTAGCTATTCAAGGCAGGATACTCTACCTTGTCCAAGGACACTGCTGACCAGTTTCTAAGCCAAGGCTGACAGGTGGCCCTTGGTGGCTTACAGACACATGCAGAGTCACCCATCGAGCACCAGACCTACTGCCAGCTACTGCCACGTACGTGCATTCAGCACACAAGGCTTCTGCACATCAGCCATGGCTAAAACCTGCTCAGATGCACTCTCCTCTCTGACTGACTTGCTCAGCCACCACACAACTCCTTCCAGTCCCGACTGGAAGCTGTGCTATAGCATTTTGAACAAGTAATTGTCCTGCCCATATTCTCTGTGCACAACCACACAGGCAGAGAATGATCCACTGTCATTTTAACTAGGAAAATATGAGAGAAGAGGGGAGGTGAAAATAAAGAAAAAGAGATGGAGTGGGACAGAGAAGAAAAGAAAGGCAGGTAGAGGGAAAGAGGAAGAGATAAGGGGAGAAAATATGAGAGAAATGCCATGATATGCACATAAGCCCAGGGTTTTCTGGAGGGAGCTAAGGGACCAGTACTGCTAATGATGAAATGTCACTCTGGCAGAGAAAGTATTTGTGGACATTATAATTTTTACACTGACATTCTGGTAGAGAGAAAAGGACAACCTATCCATCTATTGGTGCCCATCACTAGAGAAAGTTTTAAGAGCACTCGTTTCTTCCACGGTCTCTTCTGTGTAAGTTTGAGATTAGGTTGGTTCATTTGTTTTTTACTTTTCAGGAAAAGATACATTCTCCCTTCGTTCATCTGCCTTGTAATTTTTAACAGCCAGCAGAATTACTACAGCACCCAAGATGCAATATGGTGTTTATTTTGCAGACTCTTCACTGTAGTTATATAACTTCACCACAGAAATGGGCTCACAGGCCTGAACAGAAACAGAATATAAACTGTCTTCGTGTACCCAAAGATATTATGACAGAATAAAAATAGCTGTTTGTTGCTAAAACACAAGTTTACTATTTTTCTAGTGTACTTTAAAAAGCAAACTCTGATTATAAAGAAAGCAACTAGTTTCACATACAGCAAAGTTCTGTGAAAAAACTGCTATTCTTGCATGAAAAATTTTCAGAGGGAATTTTTTACTGTGATTGGCACAACTCTGTTGCATTTTACTGATAATGTTTGTCACGGAAGCCAACCAGAAGTCCAGAATATTTTCTTTCCTAGGCTGAGGACATATAGACAGATGCACCAACTGCATATGCAAACAAAATAGTCTATTCTGTGACTGTCAAAACTGGACCAATTTTACTCAATATTCTTTTCTACTGATGGGTTCCTAGGACACAAACATACATATGCCTCTTAAGGATACATTATTTGAAAATGGAATTAGCAGTACACAGTCAGAGCCACAAAAATAGGATACTTATCAGAAACCATGCTTGTAATGCATGATTACATGATTCAGGAGAAGCAAATGTGGAAATACATCTCCATAAAAAATTCACACAGTCACAAATTGTGCCATCTATTTCTGTACACTATATTTTTGTTACTCCTGGAGAGAGAATGTCTTTTCATTTAAAATAATTGTTGTTGGTTTTTTGGAAGACATAAAGTATTAATCTTTCCTACTCTCCTGCTGCCTTCTAGAAGTAGTCAAAGAGCTGAAATTAATTAAGTTCTGACCTCATGTCAGCTTTGTGTATCATCATTAACAGAAAACAACATCCTTAAGGTCTAAGATCTGCACAATTAAAGCTAGAAATCTGTGGGAAAAAACCCCAAGATTAAAAAAAAGTGTTGAGAGAGAGAGAGTTCAGAAGTTGAATTCCCTTGCATGGGGAGATGCAGTCACTGAAATGTTCACCTAAGGTACCCAGGTACATTTACATAAATCCCTTTGTTCTTTGTGCAATTACCTTTCCATTTGTCTCCACGGAGTCGCCTGTCTCTAAATCTTGTATGCTTTTCTCATTTATTTCACACTTGTGTGTTACAGCCCAGACACTCTCAGAAACAAATATCCATTTGGACAACAGAGGTAATCAGGATTCATCCTGGATTCAGCCCTGGTGTATGTGAAACCTCCATTGTTCTCGTACAGCACCGGTTATTGGCTGCCAAGAAAAAAACATGCCAGTCAGGAAGAAGTTCTTTGTTACTTACCTTCCTAAAAACCCTGTGTGAAGATCTGCTGGCTGATTTCACTGCCTTATGCTGATTTTGGAGATGCATTAGACTAGTAGGGCTGGAAAGATTGATTCTGCATTTTGCCACACCGTTACTTACACCAGGGTTGTTTATTGTCATATTCTCGCCTCTAAGAAATGAAGCCTTTGCTCATTCACTTTCTGAATTTGGTAATTTCCAAACATGTGGGTTTTGTCTTTAATGCCATTTTTCTTATCTCTTCATATTTTAAAAATTGATGTAATTTTTGGGTTGCATAGCTCAAAAAGTAACCAGACACACTAGTATCAAAAAATCAATATAACATTTTTTGCTTCAAAATGAAGTCCTTTTCCATTTCCACTTTGCCCTTGAGAATAAAGGGTTGAGTTGAAGTGAAATGCTGTATTAAAACCAAAAAGATTGACTATTTTGTTCTTGTTTTATCACAAAAGGGGGAAAAAAAAGCAAAATTAATAAAAGCAAACCTTGATTTTTTTTTTTTTTTTGTTAAGAACAGTTAATTGGAAAAAAAAGGATTTAAAGTGTTTTGATGTCTTCATTTTTTTTTTGAAATTATTATTTCTTTGGAGTCATCTTTACTAGTCCTTGTTACAGTCTCCCTTTCTACTGATTTCTGTCAAAACCCAATTGTTCTCTCTGAATGGTGCTTAGGGCATCATCTTTACTTTTATTGGTTTTTTCCTATTATATTTACTCTGACTTTGACTTATTTTTGTCTTACAGTGCCTTTCTCCCATGCTTCTTAACACTAATGAACTGTTTTTTTGTTGTTTAGTCTTCCATATTTCAATTTCATATTTCCATATTTCAATTTGAATTCCTCAGTCCCACTGGCATGTTTTAAAGGAATATTTGGTCACTTATGAATGTATTACCTCAGGGGAGTTAATTCAAGAGATCTTTAATTGGAGAGGACAAGAACTAGTCCTTTAAAGAAGTCACAACCTGGGTGCACCTTTCAGTCACCTGTGTTTTAAAAAAATCTGCCAGCTTGCCTTTTCATTGAAATTGTGGATGATCTCATCTGTTTGTGCGCTGTCCTTGTGATGAAACTGGATAGCTTTTTGCAGAGTCCTAATCCAAAGGACTCTTGCATGTTCTCATTTAGGATTATTCTTCCAGTTCACTCTTTCGTCAACTGATGCAAATTTCCTTAGCTCCCTGCCCATCATCATTTTCCAGACTCTCTCAAAAGTACATTGAGTGCTACTGTCTTGTCTCTAACACAAAATCTAATGATAATATTGTGATTTTGGTTTCCTTTCTCAGAAATCTGTTTTAGTATCCTGCACAGGTTTCTATTTCATTACTCTAATTCTTTCTAGTTGAAGTCTTATCTTATCCTTGTCTCTCAGAAGTGACAGAGTTCAAATAACCTTAGACTGTTGTTCTGAATATGTAATTCAGGGGGCCTCACCCAGTTTATTCAATAAATTAAGACAATGCTTATTCCCTTTAGTGCCCTATATATATTCCCTTTTCTGTATACGTAGGCTTACCTTTCCTTCCTAACTTCTATTTTCTCTGTCATGAAACCTTTTTTTAAATTTTTCCCCTCTGTTGTCTGAATTCCTATTAGCTGTAGTTGTACCCAACTTTGTATTCAAAAATCTCATTTCTGTTTTGCAAAACTTGCTAATGCTAATCCATTTCAAAAGTATATTCCCTTTTTACAGGACTGATTTTGTCCCCCTTGATAAAATTGATGAATGAAGTAAGTAGTTTTTACTGAAACTTGCAGAGCTTCTATCCAACATGGGGGGCTGCATCTGACGCTCATAACATTCTGTATAGTATGTGGTCATGTTAGAAACAAAGTCAGTCTGCCAGAAGATTATTCTCTGGATCAGCCAGGTTGGTTTTACTTGTGTTGTTTTGTTTTGTTTTGTTTTGTTTTGTTTTGTTTTTTTTTTTTATACTATATTCTCTGTTTTCAATAAAACTTTCCTGGAACTGAGACCTATTTCAGAGAAATGTAGATTGGCCTGAGGCAGGGACACTTTTCACTAGACCAGGTTGCTCAGTCCAACCTGGCTTAAAACACTTCATGGGTGGGACATCCACCCTGAGCAGCCAGTTCCAGGGCCTCAGCATCCTCACAGTAAAGAATTTTTCCTAATACCTAATCTACACCTGCCCTCTTTCAGTTTGAAGCTGTTTCCCCTTATGTCCTGTCACTAAATGCTCTTGTAAATAGTCTCTCTCCCTGTGCCTTAAATGTCCAAAGAACATTGTTCACACTTAAAAAAACTAGTTGCTACCAGTAAAATGTAGCATTAATAGCAAATGTTACAGGGGGAAAAAAAAGAAGAGAAAAGAACTGTTCTATAAAAAGGTTGCAATGAGGACATACAAAGACTGTCAACTGCTTTAATTGAAATGCATTCTGTCATTCTGGAAAAGTAACCAGACAAACAAAGGCAGAGGAAAAAATTATTGAACTAGTTCACTTTTACTTGCCCTAATCCTGTTTCCAAATAGCAGCAAAAAGCTGAATTACAGGGAGAGAAGCCTGGATGTACAGCAGTGTGGACATGTCAACTGTTGTCCCTCAGCTGTTTGGGGCCTCACTTTATTTTCAGCTGGCTGCCAATTCTAGCTGACATTGTTGCTTTCTGGAAGGGAAAAGCAAAACTGCTGTTTTTGTTATCATTGTTGTTTGAGCCACTAAAATAGGACTAGCTACAGCTTTTGCTGTTGTTCTGGCTAACAGAGGGCTTGAAAACAGTATGTTTACAAAGTCTGTAGAAGCCTTTGAAATAGTATTTCCCTGGTAACTTTCATTAAAGTTGTCTTAGTACTTCTCCTACTGGTAGTTTTTTTTTTTTCTTGTTTGTTGGGGGGTTTTTTGTTGTTGTTGGGTGTTTTCTGGGGTTATTTTTTGGGGTTTTGGGGTTTTGGTGGGTTTTTTTTTTTTTTTTTTGGTTTTTTTGGTTTTTTTTTCTTTTTTCCAGTATGTTGTTGAACAGGAGAATGACTTCCAAAACTGTAAGTAGGGCCTTCTGACTCACCCTTCCCTCCTTCCAGACATCTCAATCAAGAGTGCAAAAATTACAATAAATTCTCACTCTTGAAATGTATCCATAAAGGATATGAGAAATCTGTATTCAAGGTGTTTAAGAAAAGGCTGGATGTGGCTCTCGGTGCCACAGCCTGCTTGACAAGGTAGTGTTAGGTCATAGGCTGGACTCTATGATCTCAAGGGTCTTTTCCAAACGAATTGATTTGGTGATTCTGTGACGATCATGTGAATATAGAGGGCATTAAGGAAGGCCATCATGCTCAAGGGGACAGGTTTTTATCCAGTGTTTCAAGTCAGCAAGAAAAATGTTCTCATGTATTCTTAACAACATACAACCCTTACCAGGTATTAATTTTCACCTTATTGCCCATGTTCCAGCTCAAGTTTGGAGCTCACTAAAATGCAAGAATATAAAGAAGCTATCTAGTCCTGTTTTGAAAACATTCTCTGTTTTCCTTTGTAATTCCCTTTAGTGAGTTAACCATATTTTTTGTCCTAAAAAAATTTGTTTTTTATCTCAAATTGTCTGGTTTCTCTTTCCAAATATCATATCTATATCTGTCTTTGCTTTCATAAGAAAGATACTGTTCTAACACCTTGCATTTTCTTCCCATGAAGATATTTATATGCTGGCATCAAGTCAGCTGTCAATCTATTTTTCTGATAAAATCAACAGACTGAACTTTCTACTTCTGCTACTGTAAAATATTTTTTCCAGTCATGAAGGAATTTATCTGGCATTTCCCTACCCCCCCCCCCCACACCTCTCATGTTTAAAATATATTTAAATGTGTCTATTAAAAATGTATGCAGTTTTCTAATATCAGCACCATGAATGTAACAGAGGTAAATAATTCCCCCATATGCAATCTCTGTGCCCTAGCACACAAAGCATAAGAAATGCACCAGCATTTCTTACCCCAGTGTAGTGATCACTGTGGCTTGTCCAACAAATTTTCTTTTAGTCCATGCATTCTAGGACACAGCTCCCAAGATATGGTGCTGATAGGGCCTCTATATCTTCTTTCCAGATGATTCTTCATTGATTTCTTTCACTCCAGCATCTGTATTTTCTTTGAATGGATCCAGGACACCAAGCAACCAGGGCACTTAACTTATTCTGCCTGATCCTTTTGCCATCACTGTTACTTCTTTGTGGTATCCTCAAAGCTTTTTCAACCACCCCTCTTGGAAACCTGTTCAGGTCCTTGGCCACCCTCTTGGCAAATAATGCTTGCTAATATTCAATTTAAACTTCTCCTGATGCAGATTTTAGTTGTTCCCACCCAATCCCATCAATGGATATTGAGGAGAGCAGATCAGCATCTCCCTTTCCACTCCTCTTCCTCAGGAAGCTGTAGAGAGAAATGAGGTCACCTATCAGACTCCTTGAGAATAACAATTCCACAAAAGTTATGTCTATGCTGCATGAGCTTCTCCAGCTCTGAGTGCGTGACCAAAGGAAAAGAGTGTGTGACTGGGCATTTTCTTCCTCTACTTGGCCCTTGAGTAACCAGAAGGAGGAACTAGAAGCTGGTATCAATTTTGTGACAGAAGATAAACTAGAATTTAAGAAAAAACAGATTCAGGGAAATAAATACAAATGTCTCTTCTGATATATCACCTTCCAGTTTTCCTTATCCAGCCCTACCTGGTTGCACTTGAAAACTAGGACACAAAAGTGTAACAAGAAATGCCATCTCCCGGAATTTGTGACTTTTAGTTAGGTCCTATTCAGTCTGAAAATCACAAACACTATTTAAATGTTAATTCTTCTTGTACTACATTCAACCTACTATATGGGTGCAGTCATTCATTATCAAAAGTACAACAGGGGCTGGAAAACCCTTCCCAAAGCAGGTAATGCAGATGATACTAGTAATGGAATTAAAAACTTGTGGGGACATCAGTAAGTTCCTAGATTTGCTCATCCACTTGTCAAAAGTGAAAACTTCATAAAGCAATAAGGAAACAGCTATTTATTTCTTCTAGATTCTCTGTCTGCATCTATGTGAGAAAATGAAGCACTTTCATGAACATTTCCAGAACTGTTTATCTACTGTTAGAGCTGTAGCAAATACAGGGATATTCTCTAGATTGCAGGAAGAATGAGAAAACTCAGCTACTGGAAGAAATGCACTGTGACCATATAACTGAGTAATGCAGTTGTCCTACACAAGCTGTGGTTTTGTCAGGGAGTTCCCATCTTCAGGCGTCCAGCTTAATTTTGCTTTGAGCTCTTATCTTCTAAGCATGAGTTTTTCTCCTAAGATTTTGTGAGTAAGGAAAAGGGGAAATTTCTTTGCTGCTTAGAGAATAATTATCCTCAGAGAACTGCTAATGGCCACAAATATACTGCAAATGTGGAAGATAAAAAACTAAACTGAAGTGATTGTACAATACAGTCAGCTGAATGAACCCAGAGACTCTCTAGAGATCTCTGTAAATAGGACATTCTTCCTGGAAGTAATTTGGCTGGTGTTCCTAATCATACATTGTAAAAATGCTCTGCTTTTTTTTTTTTTTTTAAATTTGCTTCTGTAAACATAGTTCTGTATTTGTCACACTGCTTCCAACTGCCTTTTTTTGTGCTTCTTTGGTATGCTCTCTTGCTGGATTTTTGGGATTTTTTGTTATTTTCCAGTCAGTCAATTTAATGGCATTAAAACTGTCTTAAAAGCTCAGAAACAGCTTTCTCCACCTTCTGCATTAGATTTTGGTGTTTAAGCTTTCCATTTCTGTGCACAAATCCGTACAGAACTCCACATCCACAAATATTTTTCCTTGGCTCCTTTTTTGCCATTAGTGAGAAAGCCTACTCAGAAAAGTTGGGACTAGAAATAGAATCTCTGTGAAACAAAAATTGCAATGTGTCAAATCCCCAGAAGGCTTTTAATTTTATTTAGGAAACATAAAATTTATAAAAAATGTCCTGGAAACTAACCATTGGCTTGCTTTCCTCCCAAGGAGATTTTCTGCTAAGTGCTGACAAAAGCAAACCCCCTTCTTTCCCCCCAACCTGAAGTGAAGAAAAGAGAAAAAGCAGGATGACCAGTAAGGATATACAAACTACTTTTTGATCCTTCCTTTCTAACATTTCATTCCAAATGGCTTTTGCAGCTGCTGCAGCCTTGTTGACACTAACGATGCACATCAAAGTGTGCTTATTCAACCGGCTTTGCCGCTTTGCATCTCAGCTGCTCCTTGCTTTCTCCTAGACTAAAAATTCCTGCAAGTGCAGACTCCTTTTCTTTCCTGTGTTACACAAACTTGAGAGTGCTTTCCCAGGGCCTAATAAATAAAATAAATGAAGTACTGCTTGTTGTGACCACCAGCCACATGAGAACAAGGTGAATCTGTGTTTGCAAGTGTGTTTGTGGATGTCTGGCTTCTCTCACCTTGGTTTTCAGTCATGCAGTATCATCCAATTGCACTGGTGCATGTCATGAGGATGGTTTTTCTTTGGCTCACTCACAAAAACCTCATCTACAATAACCTAAAATTATGCCACTACCCTGTATGTAGATATTATATTGTATTGTGTGTGTGCACACACACACATCCTAATTTAAGTAAGTGATATAAAGATGCCTTATGGTACTCAAAGGCTCACTGAGACTTTTGTGCAACCAAAGGACATGGGTAGATAGATACCTGCTGGACAGTCCATTGAGACTGAATAAAGGTGGATTTGAAAGGAAGACAACTACTGGCATTCAGTGGTTTAAACAGCCCAAGGCACATTACACTGAAAGGAATTATTGTACAAAGTAAATTTCCATTATTATTATTTTTTCCCTATCAATTAGTGTCACCTTCCAAAAATCTAATTCCTTAAATTTAATGGCTGAAATTCTTATATGACTGGAGCCATCAGGGTAAAAGTTTGCAATCAGGTCCTTCCTAAGTACATATTTAACTAATTACCAGAATTGCCATTAAAAAAAAAAAAAAAAAACCAAAAAAAAAAAAACAAAAAAAAAAAAAAACCCAAAAAAAAAAAAAAACAACCTGCTTCAGCCTCTGTGTAAAGAGTGTTATATTTCATCACGTGATAATGTCACCAGGAGTTGGGTGGACCCTACAACCTGAGATGTAACTAGAGCTTGATTAAAGCTCAGAGAATGGTTTTAGTGATATGGAGCTGTTTTTCTGTTCCCTCTGATTCTGAGATTACTTGCTTAAACTGTTGAGTGGCTTGTTATACCAGGCTCTTCAAGGATGCTCTAAATATCACTGACATAGAAGCTGCACAAAAGGAGGTTGTGCTGGTCAGGCAATTATAGATAGGATCATGCTTCAGTGTTAATCTCCACCAGATTATTTATCTCATCATAATAAAACTTTATTATCCAAATAGGGGAAGAAGCATTCTATACCCCTCACAATAAATAGATTAACATATGAGAAACACTGGTAAAAAAACCCAAACAAAAAATCAACCAACAAAAAACCCCATCTGTGTAAGTGCCCTGGATTTACAAAGGTGTCCAAGATTCCCATGTGATACTCAGGGTGAAAACCCTGGCCATCTCTGAATGTTTTTTCCCTAGAAAGTAATGTGATGTGGTTACAGTGGAAGTGCTGCCCCAGACATGCTGAACAATCTTCTAGTTTACAGGACAGTCAAATATAAGAGTGCTTTGCCCCAAACAAGCAAGTTAAGTGTGCCCCAGCATGTGGCACATACTGATTCTTAATACATGAAGTATAAATTTCCAAGGTGAATATATAAGAACACCTCCTCTAAATATGCATCTTAATCACAGTCCTAGAACTCTTTTGAGGAATTAAACCCTCTTAAGAAAACTAACATTCTGCAATGAATTATTTTTAAGAAATTAAAATGAATTAATTTCAAAAGGAAATTACAAACAAATACAGTAGAGGGAGAATAATTTGCACTAATGACTGGGATAGCCATGGAAAATTACTGAGTTTCACAAATTACTCAGTGAATAAGCAAAACAAATCCAGCCCAAGAATAATGCATCGTAAAGTTTCCAGCATTTTGTTTTTCCAGATGCAATTTATTTTTAATTATGGTATAGTAGAGCAATAAAGGGGCCACAACAGGGGAAAATGCTTCTAAATGCATGGAACACCTATGGCCCAAATGCTGTAATCTCAATGTAAAATCCTAGCTAATAAACTTCTCTTAGACCTACTTAATTGTTTTTTGGTGTTTCTTATAATGATGTAGGGGGTAATAGAAACGGTAAATTACTGCTATTAATCATAAGGTGTAAATGGATGAGTCTAAAAGAGCAAGGACTTTGAATGCTACAGAAGCAGAGGTCAGCTTTCAAGATGAAGTATCACTGTCTATGTGCTTGTAAGTTCCCCCTCACCATGATAGCTGAGTATTTCACAATCCTTGATGCCTTCTCTCCTCTCATCATTTTGAAGCTGGGAATTTTTCCATTTCACAGCTGTGAACTAGTACTGTGGAATAGATTAAGGAGGTCACATACAGAGTCTGCTGATGAAGTGGGAATTGACCTGAATCTTCTGAGTCTATTGAGTTACCTGTTAAAACAGGCTTTCATCTGGTAAAGCATCTTAAGTAAGGCAAAAACCCTGAATTTTGTTGTTGTTGTTTTGTTATTGTTGTTCTCAAATTAAAGTATTCTTTATCAGGAAGGGTTCATTTGCAGCTGAAGCTGGAAACCAGAAATTCCCACAGGAGAGCCATACAAGCTGAGTAGAGGTAATGCTCCCAAAAACTGCAGATCTGTGTACGGACCAGAGGAGCTATCAGGGAATCAGATTGGGCTGGCCTTCAAGTTTTTGATGATGTGCTCAGAAAATCCTGCCTTGTTGGAAGCAGGAAGAGGCTGAATGATGAAATCATAAAACACAGTGGTGTAAAGTAAAATAGCACCAACAGATAGATTAAAGATAAAAAAATATATTCTTAGAGGTGTTCACACAAGGTGTACTGGTGTAAGTCCTTCAGCTGCTATAAATGAACCAGAGCTGTTAATGCCTGAACTTAAGCTCTTGCTTCACCCTCTTTCTCAAAGTCACTGATGCTTTCTTTTTCTCTGCAATTTGACTGGGAATCAGTCTGTGTCAGAAGAATCCCAGAAACTATATATTTCCCTCATGGGTAGAACTTCTCAAGGTACATCAAAGCTGTTGTAATGCCTTCCTCTAAAACTGAGTAAGAAGGGATTTCCTGGATTAGGTATTTAAAAAAATTAGAGAAACTTAGAAAGTAAATGAAATTATTGTGTTGTGATTTGGGGTGCTTGTTTGGATTTGTTTGTTTGTTTACTTGTTTGTTTTGCTTTGCTTGTTGTAAGACTAAGGGATATTAAAGATGAGGAAAGAAGGCCCACCAGTAGAATGATAGGACAGCCTAGACAGCTGACAAAAGAGGCCAAGGAACTCTTTGATAATGGAAACTCCTACAAAAATACTGCTTGTGTAGAGAAGGGGGATGGGGGTGTCTCACACCTAATTTCCTGTAGGTTGGAAACAATTATTTGAGACCATTTGAATAGCATATTTTATGGAGTTGTCTTCCCCGTGATTCTGTTAGAACTCCAAGGGCATGAACGAAGAGAGAGAGATCAGGTCCTGTTGTTCCTAACAGGACACCAGCATGGGCTGCAATGCAGAACTGGTGCCGTTGTTATTCGTGCCTGCTTGGAACTTGACTGGTTGCACCTGAGCCCTCCGTGTTTCTGACTTTGGGTATTTACTACATAAATTTACATTTCTGGCAAGTAGATACTAGAACATAGCTCTTTGTTGGTATTCCTGCTGAACACAGTCCATCTCTAACAACTTGTTGGGTTTGTCTGGCTCTTGTAAAACAGCTTTTCTGAGTTTTGTTCAGAATGCTCCTGAAATGTTGATGACTTAGAGGTTCAAAATATAAACTTTCTTCCAGCTACCAAATTAACAGACTCTCATATTGACCAGGCATATAGGTTTACTCTGCAGAGCCCTGTTAAAGCTGTGTATTCCATTACTTTAGAAATGAGCTACTTCCAAAATAGCTTAGAATAGCATCTATTTTTCCTGTGTGTGTATCAGCAGACTAGTCCAGAGGAAGGGGGAGCTTTTCTGACTCCTGTCGTGGTACAGATCTCTCACTGGACAGAAGTGAGAGGAGTGAACCAAGCCTGGGGATGTCTGTGTCTGCTTTCCTTTAGAAATAAATAATAAATAAAGACTTTCAGTCAGTAAGCTGATGCTGCATTTTTCAAAATGTACATGTCCTTACTATTTTTTAAACTTTTTTATATTAAGTATTTCTGATTCCTCATAATCCAATACTCAGCTCTACCTGGAGAATATGAGGAAATTCTGGAAAAAAATTGTAACATTCTCAGCCTGACTTCTTGCTGTAGAGCCACTGACATACCAGGTTACCTCCTATCAAAATGTGTCTAAAGAAACTTATTTCACATACTAAGCTGTTCCAATCCCATCACAATTTATGGAAGAACCATTCCAGATTGTTGCCCAAGCAAGCACAAAATCACATTTATTTTTAACAATGCACAAATGCTTTTGTTTCTCTAATAACTGTTGTGTCTATTTGGCAACTCAAATTTTAGGCATCTTTACACTCCCAATTTCAATGGGATTGATGGTGATCAACCATAAATATGAAAGTCTTTCAAAGACATCAACTGATATACACAATTTCTCTTTTTTTTTTTTTTTTTTTTTTTTTTTTTTTAATGAAAAGCTCTCCATAATAACAATGTCATTTTCCCATGGGAAAATACAGCCTACATTTACCCCAGGGACTATCACGGGACCATCTTGGAAGGCCTTTGTCTGAGATGTCCACCTGAAGCAGTCCTTTTCAATGTGGAATCTGCATAAAAGGGCTGGTTTGCAAGTGTGTTTGCAACTTTTCTCTGCTGGAGCTGAAGAGCATACTTGACATTAATTATGCTTCCCCTTGCACCTTTCTTTTATGTTTATGCAGAAGTAAAGAGTTGCAGTCTGATATCTCTCAAAAAGAAGCCTCTGTTTTATTTTAGAGTGTTGTTTCTTGTACATACTGGTGCATTTCATGTAAGCTCTATAACTGAGCACCTTTTCTTGCAAACCAGTATGTGCTAGGTCTTCCTTCAAAATTCTGGTGATAACATTCATTGTGGTTTATTTTTGTTTTGTTTTGCTTTGTTGGGGTTTTTTTGGAGTTTTTTTTTTTTCCTGGTTTTTTGGTATTGTTTTGGGTTTTTTGGTGTTTTTTGGTATTGTTTTGGGTTTTTTCCTAAGTACTGAGGGGAAGAGTTGGAAACTTTTTATTTGACTTGGTAACTTGACCTGTCTTACATTTTTGCTTGTGTTTTTTAAATGCTATTCATAAGCTGTGAACACAAGTTAATTAAGAGTAGCATATCAATGCTATGATAGTAATAGGTCTCTATGTGTGTGAAATAACAAAGTGGGGCTGAAAAATTCAGAGATTGATATAACTATTGTCTGCAGCCCAGCAGTCACCAATGGAGCGCTTCAGCACTGCATTGTCAGAATTCTCATTTTTCCATTTTTACCCTTTTGTCTCTCTCTGAGCTATTATAGTCCTGCTTACATGTTATTATTTTACAGCATTATTGCTCAATACCTAGTAAAACACAATTACTTAAAGATGTTGAAAGAACATTCACCTCTGTCACTGCATGGTGTTTTTATCACTTTTCTAACTCAAATGAAAACTGTTGGGGGCTGGGGTTTTTCCTCCATTGCCTCTGCCTCTTTTCCTTTGTTATGCTCTCTACAGCTCAGTTGACTCTGTGACAGTTCAGTTAACTCTGACATTTTGGGAACATAGTTTGCATGAAAGAAACTGCAAAACAAAAACTACACTTCATCTTCAGAGGCTGAGTTCTGAAAACCTCTCCTGAAGCGACATACTGAGCACAATAACAATAGTAATTCCTACATAACTAATTATCATATGAAACAGCTTACATCTGAACATTGTTATTTAGGCTGCAAAATCAAGTACTAGAAATGTCTGACCTAGAAGTTTCCCATTCAGCTTTAACTATGCTCCTTTCAAGTGTCTGCCCCCAACCACCTGTGCAAGATGGTTTCCATAGGAGATACTGTTTGCATCTGTAATTAAGTTTTCACAAGTCTTATGGGGTCATAATGTTTTAGTGGTCCCTGAACAACTGAATTTCCTATATTTTGAAGCGGCTTCTACAGGCTTGATCTAATTTAAAGTTATCCTCTGTCTGCATATAGCATGTTATGTAGAGAGCATATATGCAAGATTTTCAAATACTAAAGATTGATAATCAGATCCTGGAACTAGATTCCCACATTTCCACCTCAATTCCCATCTTCCCCACAACACAAAAGTGCATTTGTGTAATCTGTGCTTCTCAATATGTTGTCTCCATTGCCCTCTTACACCAGTTGGCATAAGTAGGTCCACAGTGAGGAGTAAAAGTCTGTAATGAATAGAAGATCAGTATATTTCTGGTAATTTTTAAGACTGTGTTTGTAACCACTACTTTATTTCTCACAGATCAGAATAATGATGTTGTGGTCACACCTTTCTTCCTCTCCATGCTAAGGTATTCAGCAGCTGCAGTTGCAAGTATCAGGGCTATTTCAATGAGGTTTGTCTTGTTAATGTTAGCAACAAAGACTTTGGGATTTGTTTTGCAAGTATTTTTTGTTTGCCTATACAGACAACTAAACCAAAAGTGCATTTGGCCTAATGTTTCCTGGCTTATGTTTCAGTTCTGTGAACACTGTAATGGGGCTACTCATGAATTCCATTATTTCAATGGATTTACTCATGCAAGAAGCTAATAATTTGCAGGTGGATTTGCGGGGTTTGGTCTCGTTCACATTCTGTTAGGCAGCTGCTGAAGTCTCTCAGTCATGAAACCATTAGAATACCTTCAGCCGTGTAGCAACTCATGGTGGTCAGGAAAGCTATCCTGGCTGCAAAAGGAGGAGTGCCATCTCTGGATACAGGGATAAAGAGGTAGCAGGCAATCCTTCCTTCATCCTAAAACCAGGATATGACAGATTGGGCTCAGTCTAAGAAGTATGGTAAACGTAGCCATGACTGTCCTTTCTTTTGTTTAGAAAGTTGTCTGAGGAGATAATGCTAAAGATCAGACCAAAAGGTTGTAGTTAAATCTTAGACCAGTATGATATTTTTTTTAAAACAAAAGACAAACACTTGTTTAATTTTAGGAGATAACTCTGGTAATTTTTCACTATTAAGGAGTTTTTTTGGTCATTGTTAGCTATCCAATGATATGACTGAAGACATTCCATAAATCTTAGTCTATGTGTTTGACTGTTACTCTGCCATACCCTTAGAGAAGAGGAGAAACAAAGTCTTAGTATTATTAGTATTTCCAGGAGGGGTGAAGACTCAGTTATCAAAGTTGATACATCACTATTTAACACTCATCCTTTTTTTTTAAAATTTTTTCTTACCCAGTTGCAAGCACTAATGGTCAGTTGCCAGAGTTAACACTTATGCTTCAGGTGTTTTTTTCTGATGAGATCTTCAAGCATTGTCCTCTTCCAGCCTCACCTGGGCACTGCCTTTCCCTACCATTCTGGAGTCCCCTTCCCTCCAACACTGGCCTGATACTTTTGCATTGCATCATCCTGAAATAGCACACACTGGAGCGGGAACACCACCCTGCAGCACAAGTATTGAAGCTATTTCATGGCTTATTTCCTTTTGTTTGCTTTCTTACCCTTCTCATGTTTTACTTTTTTAATTTTTTTTACATGCTTACCCTCCTTGATGAACATTCTTTGAGTTCACTTTGACTAATTCCAACTCTGATTCCAACTGGGGGCTGCCTTGCAGAGCACATGCTGCTGTGGGTGGAAGAGCTTGTCTTTGCAAGTGAATGCAAGGCAGGTGGCCTGCACAAGACGAAAAACTTTCTCATGCTGTGTAGTGAAAAGGAGTACATAGTTCCCGCTCACTGGTATGCCCCAATGGGAGCTTATGATTCCCATTTAGTTGACCAGCCCATCAAGACACTACTGTTGTTGCACTCATGCTGCAGGGGATCACCATGATTTTTGAAACCAGAATTGTGGCACTGCCCAGCGTCCCTTGCTGAGCTCTGAATTTCCATTCTGAGTTCCAAACACTTCTGAACTCAGAAGTAAAATATTCCCTTCATGGTTAAAATACAGGTGAGGATAAAGGAACTTTGAAAATAGTTGATCTAAAACCTTCCTTGTACAATCACACGTGGTTTTTGTATGCTGATGCTGGTTCCAAATGTTATGATTTGGATTTTCTCCTGAATAATAGCACATTATACAGAACAATAGCTCTGCAAACTAAATGTTTGCTGAAAACAAGACTGGAAGGAGAGCAGTAGTTCACACAATGCTTTGTAATATGCTTAAATGGAGTTTGTATAGCTGGGGAATTCGAGGTGTGTTTGTTTTTCATTGCCATCTTTTCAAGTGTCACTAGACTTGTGGCCAGCTCTCAGGTTGTTTCAGGAGACTCTGATGTCCCTCCTTTTATGTTTCATAGCTGTCTTCAGCAAAACAAACTTGGCATGTAGGGAAATCTTAACTACATTGAAAAGGAGCAAGGAACAGAAGTGGAATATTAACCCTGACATGGCCCAGTGCAAAGAAATCCCTGACAGCTTTTATATTCCCTGCTGTGGGAGAAACCACAGCCTGACTGTAGCAGACAGTGATGCAGAAATAACAACAACAGCCATGAGAGAGAAAAGGCTGGAGAAGAATGACCTGTTGCAATCTGATCTAATATTAATCTGGATAGCTGAGCACCTTTGGGAGCCCCTCTTGCTCACAGACATGGCTGTACAGGAGGTGGGTACCTGGCTTTGTACAGCTGGGGCATGCACTCTCCCATGCCATCAAGGCATTGACCAGTTTACTCTGGCCCTTGCAAGCCACAAGAGCAGCAGGATGGTTCTTATTGTCATTACCTTGGGTGTCTGGCAGCATCAGGCAAACTTGTAAAGAGCAGCGAATCATTGCTGTGATTAATTTTTTTTTTCATTTTACCTTCCTAAATCTAATTGATGCTGTCAGGGGAAAAGCAACTTATTTTGATCACATCATTTTACCTATTTTATTTTAGTTCGTGTGTTTGGTTGCAGGTAAACAAACCCCTGCAGACGTGCTGGCACAGAAAGCACAGTGATATTAGCACATGTTTGGCAGTGCTGATCCAATTTCTTGCTTTGCCAAAGACTTTTTGTGGTGGCTTGAAGAATAAACAAGATTTCTCTGCAATTTGGTTCCTCATCTGTAAGATCATAACAAAACTAGGTGATGAATGGATTTTTTCAGTTCAGCAGCCAAACTGTCAAATCAAATGAAAAGGTGACAATTTGGTTTAGAACAGAAACACCTTACCAAATCAGATTGAACAAAAATAAAGGTCATTTGGAGCATTTCATTCCCTTTAAAATGAATTGTTGTGATTAGCTTTATATACTTAAAGAGGACCATATTTTTCTTTGAAAATAACGTTGTATTGAAATGCAAGCTTTTCATGACAAGGCCTTGTCATTGCCAAACACTTCCTTGTTTTCCTCTTTTATACTCTAGACCTTCTCCCTACTTTACAGAGCATTTTTCACAAGAGTTGAAGAAATAATTTTTCTTTTTCTGAAATATTACTGCTTGGGAAAATAATAACAAAAGCAATAAATTCACTCATTTTAAACAAGTTTGTGTTGCCTACCAGTGTATGTGTATATATGCAGGATGCAGGATGAGATCACCTAGATGTCTCACATAGTGGTGTTTTTACCTGGATAGAAAAGCAGACAAGTCATCTTTGATGAATAATTTTTCTTTTGCGAAGTGTGGCCTTGTGGTGGAAAGGTCAGTGTAGCTCCACAGTCTGAATTTTATGCCAACTCTGTCTCTAAATTTGGCCTAATCTCACTACTGTTAACCTTAAAGCAAGTTTTGTAGTGAGGAGGATCAACCTCCTCTGTGTGACCTTGATGAGTCACTTAACCCACCATTGATTGAATAAGGAATTGTCCTTCTTTCTTCATAGAGGTGTCTTTCTGTAGAATTGACTCCATGTTTGCAATGTGCTTTGAGATAATATTTTTTCCCTGTAGGTCTTCTGTAGCATCACATGATCTAACTTTGGCTTTGCCACTGGTAAATTTAGGACAGGGGGATCAGAATGATGGCCATGCTGCAATCTTTCTCCTCTCTGTCTTTTCCCATTTTCTCCTATGCTTTAATAATGAGAATGAGCTTTTAGATGAACTGTTAACACTGAACAGGGTGCTGTGGAAGTGAGATCATTAAAATATAGAAGACAAATAAGTTTCCTTTCCCTTTTTTTTTTGAAATTTAGGTAGGCAAAATCAGTACCTGGCATGATCTGATTGAATCAGCAGAACAATGTATCCCATAGGAACATAGGAATAAACGAGTAACGGCCTACTAGTTAAAAAATTATCTTCACTGCACCTAAAAGGCCTGAAAGCTCCAGCACTGACACACAGCTATTTCTGTTCTGGTGTTTCTGTGAAAAGCAATGCCAGAAAAATTTCTGGGAAAATAAAGCCAGAGAAATAGTTGTTGTTCATATGAGCATCTGACACAGTTACATAACCTCTGAAGTCATTGCAGCAAGTTTTGAACAATGTGCAAAATGAAGAAAAAAAAAAAAAGCCCACCAAGCTCAGAGAAGAATTTCAAGGCCACTTGGAAACTGCTGTGCCATATAACTCTGTGCAGCTGCATGATCTTCAGTCTGGTTGGAGACAGAAGTGCCTGAGATGCTGTACATTGACCACCTTCCTCCATAATTAATCTGTTTGTTTGCTGAGGGGTTAATGAGAGCTATGCCTATTTCTGGAGGATGACTCCCACAGTGTTCTAATTTCTCCTTTTTGTTTTTGGATAGAACATTGGTGAGAAGGAATAGAAAACAGAGAGAGAATATGTGCATGCTGTATTCTTACATTTACTCTCTAGTTAAAAAGAAAAAGGTCTTGAGAAAATTTTGAGAATGTCTATATCTCTAACTATTTCTGCTACCTTTTCTCTGCCAGTTATTCTACTAGTTCAGACCACAGTAATATTCATACTGATAAGACTGGCCCTGTACCCAGTACTGCTGATTCTGACCATCAACCAACAGCTCTTAAACCATCAAGAACAATAAGGACACAAACCAAAATTAAATGCCAATTTTTGTTTATTTCTTGTCCTAGGAAAAGCACTGCTTCCTTTTATTTGTTTCCATTTCTTTAGTCTTTAGGTGTTTTATTTTCAAGGTGTTCTCTGTGGTTTGCCAGGCCAGGTGTAAAAAAGTCTGAAGTTCTCATACAATTTCCCAACTCCCAGAGTAGAAAGCCCATTTTCTTCATGTCTTGCAATGATGACAGCCCCAAGATTAGCCCACGCTGCTTATTCCAGCGTGGGGTCTCAATAAAATTGCTGTTGCTTTTCACAGAACTTAATAGTTTGGCCAGGATCCAGCTGCAGAATTGAAGCCTCTAGTGGCTTAAAGAAAAGTGAGGGAAGGCAGTATCTTTTTTTACTAAAGAGAAAAAAAACAAAAATAATAAAAGTCTATGCAGAATCGCGGGCCGGGCGCTCGGAGCGGAGCGAGCGGCGGGGGCGGGGCGGCCGCCAGAGGGAGCCCGAGCGCCGCTCTGCTCCCGCCGGGGCTCGGCCGGGCCGGGAGGGGTCACTCTGTCCGGGCCTGGGTCACCCTGGGCCGGGCCGGGAGGGGTCACTCTGTCCGGGCCTGGGTCACTCTGTCCGGGCCTGGGTCCCTCTATCCGGGCCTGGGTCACCCTGACGGGGCCGGGAGGGGTCACTTTGTCCGGGCCGGGAGGGGTCACTCTGTCCGGGCCGGGAGGGATCACTCTGTCCGGGCCTGGGTCCCTCTATCCGGGCCTGTGTCACCCTGACCGGGCCGGGAGGGGTCACCCTGACCGGGCCGGGGTCACCCTGGGCCAGGCCGGGAGGGGTCACTCTGTCTGGGCCTGGGTCACTCTGTCCTGGCTGGGTCACCCTGACCGGGCCGGGAGGGGGTCACTCTGTCTGGGCCTGGGTCACTCTGTCCTGGCTGGGTCACCCTGGGCTGGGCCGGGAGGGGTCACTCTGTCCGGCTGCCTGGCCACTCTGTCCAGCCTCTGGGCCACTCTGTCCGGCCTCTGGGTCTCTCTGTCCGAGCCTGGGTCACTGTCCGGCCTCTGGGTCACTCTGTCCGGGCCTGGGTCACTCTGTCCGACCGCCAGGCCACTCTGTCCGCGGCCAACTCTGGACAGTCCGGGGTAAGCGCCAGCTCCAGCCCGCCTGTCTCCCCAGTTACCTCCGCACTGCACAGGACATCATGTACGATGTATATGTGAATATAAATAATGCATAGGACATAGCACACGCAATGTCACCACTAGATTTCTGTGGGATAGACCTGCAAGCCCGATCTGTGTCCCGGAAAGTTCATACAACACGACTTGTAGTCAGCTGCTCTGCAGAGAGGCTAAATGAAGTTGAAAGCTGTACCAACTTCCTTCGGTGGGAAATTGCGCGCTGAGTTGAGGCATTAGGCAAACTACCCTGCTGTTAATGAGAAAAAAATCAGTCTCTAAAGAAAGGATCCACCTGTGAGGTGCTCTTTGAGTCTGAATTTTGTGTGCAGTATTTAAACCTCAAAACTGTGTCGTACAGGAGCATGCAGAACTGCAGGAGGAACACCTGTTTCTAGCTTCACTTTGCCAAAAGGATTCACTTTGCCTAAAAGCTTTGCATTGGCTTGAAGTTAAGCATGGAAGATGAGTAATTGTCTCCCACAAAGATCCTTGATATATTAGATGGTATCTGATCTGCCTAACATCCTGCTACAAAAGGTGGGATCCTGCACTCTCTAGAGTGTAGCCTGATTTTCAGAGCAAATTACTTTTTCAGATATCAGTAATGAATCAGAAACAGTAATGAGGTTTTCCTTTATCAGAAGTTCTAACCTGCTGGGGAAATGTACCGAGCTGCTGAAGAGCACAACGAAGAGGGGTGCTGTACTCTCTTGAGTGCAGCTTCTGCATTTGCTGAGCATATAAGCGAGCATGTCCAGGCTTGATGATGGTTCAAGAGATGCTTTATTATAGACACATATTATTCTCACTGAGGGTTGAATGTACACCTAAGTGCTTTCCCAGTTTCTGTATTTCAAAATCTAGCCCACGTCCTTGTGAAATAAGAGAGAAATGTTCCATTTAGACAAAGATTTTAAATAATGCTCTTGTTATAACTGTGTAAGAAATTTTGCATATTGGTATTTGGGGGTCTGGATTTTAAATAGGTTCCAAATTTATTTATTATATTATTCTTGGATTGAAGAGCTGCTATTATGCATCACACTTGCATTATGTACAGATAAATCGTATTTAAATTATTTAACAGTAAATGACTGGGAAAAAGTTGGATTATTTGAATCTGGTTTGCTCTATTTTTTGATAATAGCACATCTCATATTATGATTTGAAACACTCAAGGTTGTCAGCATAATGTTCACTCCCACAGTGGATGAGTCAGCTCTTCAAAACCAATAATTAGTATCCTCATTGATTCACACTATCACTGAACCCGTGATGGGTCATTTATGGCTTGCAGTCTTCTGGACACAGCCATATGGCATCCCAGTGGGATCCAGGGCACTGACCCTGGGCTATTACAAGGGATACATGGTTGGCATGCTAGACTGCTGATTAAATATTAACCACAGCAGACACATTATTTCCACTCTGCTTTGAAATGAGTCTTTAATTAGAAAGAAAATAACAGCAGCAGATGAAGTTTCATGGTTGTTGCCAGAAGTAAATATTTTGACCCGTTTCCTGTGGTACAAGCTCAGAAAAGTCCCTGGAGACTTTCAGGCTGCCTTTCAGACCAAATACAGGTGTCTTGAATGGTATCCAGCTGTCAGTCATCTGACACAGGTAAGGAGATTTAAATAGGAGAGATGACTTGCCTAGATAAAAGGAAAATACCTCTGTTAAATTTAGCCATGTCTTTTTCTAGAAAGAGCTACTCCTGAAGCTGTAGTGGTATGAACAACTGAAATTACTTATTTTCTTTTTTTTTCCTCCCATTTTTCCTCATAATGGAAATTCTTTTCAAAGAAATTTACCAGGAGCTTTAATTCAATTTCTTTATTATTCTTACATGTCCTGATACAAGAGGCATTGGTTTTAATTATATTCTGGGGGTAGGGGAAATAACTAGTTAAGGATGCACATTTTGCACTTCATGAATAATGTATGATCTTAGGTACATAACTTTAATGCTTTATCTCCTTATGAGATGCTGAGATAATCCAGAAATTTTTTTTCCTGAGAAATGAAGATGTATTTTTTTTTAATTCCTTATTCCTAAGACCTTGAGTTTGAATTCACTGTTTTCCTACCCCTAAGAAGCCTTCCCTAAAAATTAAGCAGAGTCTTAATGTTTAAAACAAACTCTAATTTACTTGTAATTAAATAGAAAGAGATTTGCTGATCCTTAATACTTAATACATCCAAAGGAGTATTTTCTAAA
This sequence comes from Pyrgilauda ruficollis, assembly GCF_017590135.1. Classification (NCBI taxonomy): domain Eukaryota; kingdom Metazoa; phylum Chordata; class Aves; order Passeriformes; family Passeridae; genus Pyrgilauda; species Pyrgilauda ruficollis. Next base: position 1,513,692 of record NW_024515875.1, read on the forward strand.
CAGTAATTTTAAATTTTTCATTGCAGAGAAATATAGACTTACTGTTCCCGTCAAATTATGTGCATCTCCTACAGCCTATAGGCTGCCACTTCCATGTTTTATTAAAGAGAAATATGATTAAGCCAGTTGCTAATAAAAACAGCAGTTTCATGTACATAAATTCTGCCACTCCCTTTTGAGTTATAAGCACTAAAAGTGGATATTTTATATTTCAATACAGCTTTCTCAAGGACAAGGATGAGAAGTGTCTTGGTGTGTTAGTACAGATTTTTCTTAGTTTTGGATTATAGTACATGAATATATTTATCTATCTATCTATCTATCTATCTATATCTATATAGATACACACACACACATAACCTAAATATGACCATAGTCTTAAGAACAACTTTTGCTGTGGATCAAGGCGGGAGCCGATCAGAAGCACTGGTAGTACACAGTATCAGACTCTAAATGTGTTTTATAGAAAAACTTTCTCACAGAGGGGTTCAACCAGCTCATGGTTGTTCTATGCTCATGTAAGTCTGATTTCTTCAACAGTAAATGCTTTCATCATGCTGGTGTTTTAGGACATCTGTTTTGTAGAATCACTGTTACTCTTTTTCTGCAGTACATATATACTATGGAGCTTTTTTCATAGATAATGCTTGCATCACATACGTTTGTGTGACAACTTGGTTGATTTTCTCAGGCTAAATTTCACAGCATCCCACTTCTTAATTTAGGTATTTATTGTAAAACAAGGTGCCCCCGAGTGGGAAGAATGATGCATCTGACTCCATGGATATCAGAAAGCTAATTACTTTATTATACTATATTATTCTATACCATATTACACTATATTACACTACATCTAAACTGAAACTGCACAAGCACTCAACTGAACAGAATCTTGTGACTGTCTCCTGAATGACAGTCTGAACATGCTCTTGGCCCTGATAGGCCAAGGAAACACCATCACTTTGGGTAAACAATCTCCATTTTGCATTCTACTTTGGCACAACACAGGAGCAGTGAATGAGATAAGAATTGTTTTGATAATTCTTTTCTCTGCTTCTCTCACTGCTTCTCTCAGGTTCAGAGAATGTGAATCCCACAGGTATTCTGTGGGATTTTTAGCCCTAGGGTTTTGTTGAAGACCATCATTTATAAAAACACTACTTCCTCTTCCCTCCACTACCCCAATATTCTACTCTGGGTTATACTTCTGCATATTGAAAGTGTGTATTAATTTTCTTCTATACTTTTTAATTAAATCTGGCTACTGTAACCAAGGTTTGAATTTGGTTTAGTACTCTTTAAAGTACTGATGTCTTAACACACAGATGAAAGTGAATGTTTTCTCTGTTAGGAACTAGGAAGATTGTCTGCTTAAAAGAGGTGAGATGATAACAAACATAAATTGTTGGTCATTGGTAATGAAATAATGAAATAACTTTCTACTTATTAAGTGAGGACAAATTATTCTTGAAAAAAGAGGAGCCATTAATGAAGATGTGACATTCAGGAGATCACAGGAGCTTCTGTAGGGAGAGTGTGCTCTTTGAAGTTCCGCCTTCATCACTGGCACACACTAAACCCTGCAGTAAACCTCTTAAATGTGGTAGCAATGCTCTTTGCCAGCATTTTTCCAGTTTCTGGTGTAGCTGCAGAGGTCTTGGGTGGTCTTTGTCTATTTCCTCCAAAGGGAAACTCTCTGCACAGCCTGCCTGTACCTCTTCAACCCCATAAACCATCAGTGGAAAAAGGGAGAATCTCTTCCTTATCTGTTTATCTGTGGTAGGAAAGGTGGCCACTGACATCCACCCTTCATTAGCAGATCTAGTCCAAGGACTGAAATCCGTGGGGAGATTCCCTGTGCCTTCCCAAGCCTTTGGGTTTGGGCTATTGCAACTGCTCACTCTTCCACTTTGCACCCAGCCTCTTCCTGCTACATTGAACCTTTCAAAGTTTCTAAGAAGAAATCTATTTTGAGACTTTGTGGATTCATTCAATTAATTACATGGTAGAGCAAATTAGCTGTTTTGCTTAGCTGGTATTATTGGCAATAGGTCAAAACCTGCCTGTGGCTCCTCTCTTCTAGATGCAGAGTAGATCTATTGAAATGCATACAGATTCTTACAGTTTCACTTGGGAACAATTTGAAGCAGAATTTAGCCCATTGCACTTAATTACATGAAAATTATCTTGTAGAGGTCTCATTAGCCTTTCTATTTGTGCCACTGGTTTTCTACATTACTCATTGCAGATAATATGCGAGTGATATTGGTCTGGCTGTTTCCATACAGAGAGTTTATATTCTAATACTCCTTTTGAATCCCTAGGTGTGTTCTTGGGTTTCTTTTGGTGGTGGTAAGACTTGACTTAACAAAGGGATAAATAATTTCAAGACTATAATGAACCTGCACTAGAGAAAACTCCATTAAGTCAGCAGATGTGTGTTGATTTTTTTTTTTTCCATTATGTTTTTTTCTTTACTGTGCCAGGAACTTTTCAGCATGTTGGTTTTTTTTCCAGGTTCCTCAGCATCATCAGGGCCTTAGATATAATGCATATTGGAGATAGGGGACTCATGGAAAAGTGTACTGCTTTCACTTCAGGGTTGCTGTGCAGCTGGAATGGCAAACATTAATGTTTATGGTAATAGAAAACGAATAAATTTTGCAGTGCTCAGAGGTGCGGTGTCTATTTCTGTTACCTGTTAAAAGATAATGCCATCTCTGAAGAACACTGCCCTGGGCTGTGTTCTTGTCACTCCTTCCTCCTTCATAACTGATTGAGTAATCAGTAAGAAATCCTCCTGGGGACAACTGACTGAATGTAGGAAGGAAGGAGCAACTATTTGGTAGGAATCTTCCTTGTTAATTGGAATGATATCTTAATAACCCAACCTGTCACTTTGGATATGTGGAACACAGGGCCCTAAAATACAAGCCAAAGTGATGTTCTCATCACTTGTCATCACGGATCCAAGAGGATTTGTGGATGTTTTATGTACATGTTTTATGACATTGTACTGCAAGAGAATTAACTGCATCTTATCTTCATATAAGGGGAACAGTTGCTCATCAAGACTTCCTCAGTGTTTCTGTAAAGTCTTTAAGCCTTTGCACTGTATGTAAACTAATGCAGTCATTGTGGCAGATGGAGAGATGCAGCTTCCAAAATACTTTTAGGTAGAAAATAATGAAAAATATATTCAAGGATATGCCACCATATTTGCTTGTGTTTGGGGAGTAAGGGGATTTTTATTTTGTTTGAGGGTTTGGGGTTTTGGGTTTGGTGGGTTTTTTTTGTTTTGTTTTGTTTTTTTTTTTTTATTGTTTTGGGGGTTGTTTTTGTTTTTTTTTTTTTTTTCTTGGTTGTTTTATTTTTTTGGGGGTTTTTTTTTTTTTTTTTTTTGTTGTTTGTTTGTTTGTTCAAGGTTCTTTTTTGTGCATGCTATCTATTTTCTTGCGTAGAACTAGGGACAAAGTCCCTCCCATTTCTTGTGTGCTGTACCATTTCAGATCCTGACAGCTTGTAGGGATATATCTCTCCTGTCAAATAACAGTTATAGAAAATTCTTTAATTTTTTTTTTCCCTGACCTTACTAAGCTTAGAAAATACAGCCTGTGAACCCTAACTATTGCTGTGTAAAATCTGCTGAAACACTAATCAAACAGCACATTGGCTGGCTTCCAAGGAGTGCAACAGTGCTCAGAAATGACCCAAATAATTTTTATTAATGGGCCTAACATTACTTTCATTTCAAAAGAGACAAATCATATAATAAAATGTGTGTTCAGTTGTGTTCATTAATGCTAATCAGTAGTTCATTAAACCTTAATCATAGCAATTTCGGGTCACTAATATTCAGGTAGTTTAATAAAGGCCCCAGCAGTAAAAGAGCACACTTTTCATACTCAGGAACATATTTATTCCTAGGAAACCCTACTCAAATACACAGTGTCCATTCAGGTGGCTATCAGGGATGCCACAGTATCAGATGAAAGAGAGAAAAGTATACATGGCAAAACACCATCAATGGAGTTTTAACTGAAGCACATGTACTTTTATATTATGAAGTTTTGTCACACAGACCACTGTTAATTACATTTAAGTAACATTTGAGCAAGGAATGCATCGAGCTAAAACTTTTGATGAAGGGAGTTGGCCTGTGTAGTAGAAACAGCAGGACAAAGTCTAAGTACACTGGTAATGCCTATTATAACCTATTTTGAAAGGTTGATTTATAAAACAGCATATTGGATAATACTGTGCCTCCAGTTCACAGAGTAATTAACATATGTAAATTTTCTGCGTATGTGTAGTTCTACTGAAGTCACTGCTTCTAAAGTCTTGTTCAAAGCTCATGAATCTGGCTTAGTAATTTTCTGAGATCTCATGCTGTCTTCCAGGGAAGGCTGTTACCAGCTGAACAATTCTCTCTGTATGTGTGAAGCCCAAACTGTGCTACAGACAACACTGAACAAAAATGCTTCACTTTTTACTATATATATATATATATATATATATATATATATATATATATATATTAAAAGTCAGTCACTCTGAATTTCATGCTTTTCACTCAATATACTCATTCTGTGTCAGCATTACTATGTGCCAGAAATATCATAAACTGGTTCATTCCAGTTAAAATTTTATGCTAATGCAGGTTTCTACAAACATGTCAGTCCTAATTGCTTTTGTGAAGGAAACAAGCATTAACAGTTGGTTAGAAGGATGAAATCTTACGTGGAAACCTGGAATTTCTTGTTGGCAGTTCTCAAGTTCATTTCATTGAAATCCAGTTGTAATTTTTTTAAGAGGCTGCTTTCTATACTTTAGGTGGCCATAAGCAGGCATAGCAGCATGTGAATCTCTTCCTTCCAAGAAGTGTAGTGTACTGTTTTATCATCTCAGTGCAGTAAGATGCCATCATAGTGAGGTTATGCTTCAAATCTTGTCCAGGTGAGAAAATTATTATTTGACTCAAGTTGGGTCTCTACTTTATTCTGTTTTTACACTCCTCTATTATCTCTTTTTTTTGATTTAGCAGTTCCCATGGATGGTGTTGACCCATTTCAGTGAGATGACTTGATTTCGTATTGAATTTTTTTCCTCTAATAAAACATTCTGCCAGAAAGAAGACAATGATTTACTTCTTCCCACCTCTCTAGATTGAACACCATATAGAAAGTATTTATTTTTTTCCTTGCTGTAACTATCCCTTTCTCCTTTTTTTTTTTTTTTGATTAAATAAGGAAATGAAAATGCTACGAGAAGATATATTCTGCAAAAACTGTATATAGTAAATGAATGTCCAGACATTTGTATTTGTTTTCTGCTTTTCTCTTGACTGGAGTCTCATGTAATGCACTTTACCATCTCTTTACAGTTCTGCTTGAAATAAAGCTGACATTACAACAGGCTGATGATGCTTTAATTTACTTGCAGGAACTTACCAACAGCTCCAAGAAGCAGTATGGGTATGTTGTCAAACCTGTACTATGTCACTGTGATCTCCAGCCCAAAAGACAAAGGTTACAATTTTAGCGTGGCATGTTTTCTTCTCCTCTCTATTGTCATATGACATAGATAGCAAACAAATCTATGGAGACAGACAGATCTGCACACATAGGTTGGACCTCACAAACAAATAACATGCTCCATTCCTGGGAGTTTTCCTTTCTGCCCCATCTTTTGTATTCATTTGAAACTTACAGACACTTTTTTGCATGTAATATAGAAAAGTCTGAAAGAAGAGGTTGGATAAGGCCTGGAGGGAGCAGATAGCTCAAACCATGTACAGTCTGGACTTGTTGAAGGATCCAACACAATAGATTTCAAGGACTTGTTTAAATAATAAGGTGTGGTTTTGTAAAGGCAGAAGAAAATCAAAGCAGAGGTTTTTGGGAAGTCCCAAGAAGTCCCAACAGCACAAGCTCTCTGACACACACCCTTTGTGATATGCAAGCTGTTAGCAAAAAGAAAAGCAGTTCAGCCCATAAAAGGCTCATGGTTGACTGGCATGAAATTCTGTTATACTGTAAATTTTTATAGTTATGAAGCTGGCATGTCAGATGTTGAAGAATTGGTCTCGTCTGCATATGAGAACTCGGGTAGATGCAAGTTCTTCTAAACCCTGTCTGGAGTCATTGATAGTTCTTCAGCAGAGGAAATCAAAATTCTGGTTTGGTAGGTACTGTTTTTTCTTCCTTTATTTCCTATTTCTTTTTTTTGTTTTATATTGTCATAGAGAATCTTCAGTGGGGAAAAAAATGCATTTAGCTTAGCTAAAGAGCAAGATTCTCCATGAGTAATTCTAACAGACCTGTTTTCTGTGTCCTGGGATACCTGAGGTACATTGCCTAGTGGACCAGTACTGGAGTATAAATAACACCATTTATGGAGCAAGAATGGAAAGAGTATAATTAGGAATGCAAGTTGCTCATGAAACTTATGTACTGGCATTGCTCAGGGCATAAAACAATTTAAATACATTATTTCTTGCAAAATAGTAAGAATCTAAGCTTAAAATACTATTAAAATATTTGGTTTAAGACTAACAGTAAGGGGATATTTGGAACAGATTAATCCCATGTTTTATATAGGCTAATAAAATATTGTGAACTGGATATATTTCTAAGATTGCTAGTAAGGGGGACTGGATGATGTGGGGGGATTGCTAACATGGTGTAGAACCATTAGATCTTGCTCACTGTGGTTCAGCAAATCTTAATATGACATGAGCCTTCTCTTTCTCCTTAATGGCTGTTTGATGTCCTTCATGAAATCTGTGTGGGTGGGTTTTCAATTTTGACGTTCAGCTGGTAAATATCCACACAGTGCAGTAAAACAGTGTGTTAATTTACTGTTGTGTTTTCTACAGAAACCATTACAGGGAGGGGCAGAGCACTGAAGCTAGGAACTACACACTGAACATCTAGCACATAGTCCATGTTAACCATCATGTATGATTTAAATAGTCAAAATAAACATTTTTTGTCATACTTTTTAGAAGACTATTGTTGTGTGTGTATGTCTTGTTTTTATAGTTGCCTTTAAGTTGGAAACTGCTAGTCATCAAGCAGAAATGTCTTCTGTTAAGTTGGCAACATGAATTCCTTGTCCTCCAGGACATTACTTTCCCCATTTCTGAGATCCTTTCTGGACATTTTAATGTTCACTATGGTGTTCTCCACTTTAAAAATATTAAATGTTAACTTGTCTTTAAGGGGCCTCAAAATGAGTTTTATTCTCTAAAGTCCTTTCAGCTTGGCTGTGGGCTTCTGATTTCAAAGGGAGACTTTTTCTACTAAACACTTTCTGTCTGTAGTCTGACTCACTCTAGGAGAGACTAGTGAAAATGGTGGGGAAAAACACACTAAGATGAAGGGTTTGTCTTTTTTTTTTAATTAACTGATAAAAACCAAAAGAAATGTATTTGAAGTATAAATAAGACAGTTTATTTGAAGTGTAAGATATTGAAGGAGAAAGTTAATAAAAATATATGTCAGGAAAACTTTAATGAAATATAGAAACTCTAGGGGGAAAAGGGTAGTAAATGACATATGAGAAACCAGGTTAAATATGTGGAATATAAAAAGAAAAATGTACAAGTGATCTGCACTCAAGTCAAGGGTCAGCAAGGCTCTTGAAAAACCTGAATGGAGTTATAAATTAATGAGTTTAATGTTGCAAAAATATGAAATGGTTTGGGTTTTTGTTTCTTTGAAGTATTTTTCCAGAAAAGCACTCGAAGATCCCAGGCAAGAGATGATGATAGGTATTTATTCTGTGAGGAAAGTAAGGGTTATAATGCATTAGATGTCTGAAAATTAAAACAGCAGCTGAATTGTATCCACAAGTGTTCAAAATAAGTAAGGAAAAGGTCTTAATTGCAAAATGTAGAGGAAAGTAATGTGTAGATAAATGAACAGAGTTTTCTGCAGCTTGCTTTGGTGGAGCTGTGTTGTGGTAGTTGTATGTTGTCATAGCAATGCCTTATTTTAAGAAAATGGGAATTAAGTTTGGAAACACTTCATCAATTGCTGGATATGGCAGCCTGTATATATATGTTGTTTTGCAAAAAAAATATACCACCACAGTAATTCAGCGGAATTTGAAAGTGGGCCTAGGGAATTTGGAAGCACAAATTGCAGTGAAAAATTATAATGAAAGTAAGTACTCTCATATCAACTGAAATCCCCATGAAAATCAACCCTAAATTATTGAGGGCTTTTGTTGGTTTTTTTGCTTGTTTGTTTTCCTAGTAAACGGATACACATAGGCATTGGGAGAAGTTTTACAATTTAAACATGTTTCATCCAGGAGTACAGGTTTTTCTGCAGCAGGTGGGTTTCAGTTAAGTCTCATTGTCTACATTCTTTTCATTTTGTTTTCCTCCTCTTTACTGTGAAATGTCTGCTGGGAAGGGGCTGGTGTAAGACCCTTCGTCCAATGGGGAAATTTTATCTGAAAATTTGAACTAATTTAAAGCAAGGATGCTGTAAACTGACATGACATTGGGGAATGAAATTACTTTGGAATCCCCATTGAAAAGAACCTAGGCCATAAGAGTAGATGTCACTTTAACTAGACATTATAGCCTGAGTGTCCAAGGCTTGTTATGAGCTGTTCACAGGGAAGTCTGAAATCCTGTGTATGCATGGACATTTTGTATCACCAAGAGGCTGTAGGCAGATGGCTGCAGGGATTTGGGCTGTTGAAGAACTCGAGTCCTTAATATACGGAGAGTGTGTACTTGAAAAATTGGGTAGCTGGTGAGCACTTTACCTGAAGCACACATTCTAGGCTTGGTGGTTTGGTTTTTATTCTGCTATAATCCACCTTAAGCTCTTGTTGGTTTTTATCTTATGTTTAATTTCCATCTTTTATGTTTGATTTTCATTCTAAGGACTTTTTCAAGTGAGGAGTTTTAATAACATTTGGAGAAAAATTAAAGTATTTTTTTCTCACTTCTGTCCAATTGGCACTGCAGACAGATGGAAATATGTGACTAATATAATGGGTCAGTGTATCCCTATAACTTGAATCAAAATAGTCTAGTGAAACTAAAGGCCCTGGCCTTACACTTTTCTTTTTGATCCTAGCCCAAGGCAGACCTAAAGATCAAAGCATGCCATGTCAGCAGGTATAAAGATGATATATTGCCTCTCTGCAGTATTCTCCAAGTCTGATTTATACTGCATGGTGCACAGAACTAGTTGGATGATAGAGTGTAAATGAAGTGTTGGTGAATATTTGGATCATTGGGGATGAATTTTTGAGGGAAAACCAGCCAGGTGGTTCTTTGGTTTGTCATTCTTATGCCTTATGTAATGTCAAAATGAATTGTTTTTAATGCATTTTAGAGCATTGACACCTCTACTTGTTCACGTAGATGTGAGTCAAAGAAACATTTTTTCATACCATCTTCCCTCTAGCAGCTAAGGAATTCCTTTGATGGGGTTTCACTGATTTAGAAGAGGACTTCTTCAAAAGCTCAATATTTTCAACTGCTAAATCCTCACGTACGGCAGTCTTCTTTGATATTTTCTTTTAAATTAAACTTAGTAATCACTAGATATGACAGCACAGACAACAGCAATGCCCATTTTGTGAAGTGCAGGCTTATTGGGAATAATTTCCATCCTGGAATAGGAAGAGAAGAGCTTCAGAATAGCACTTTTCACAAGGCCTCGAGAAAGGAGGTTTTCTGCTTTTTTTCCTTGGAGGTAGAAGCAGAATTATAACTATCCCAGTTAAAAATGTTTTATGGGAATTGTAGTTCAAGAACCTCCTACTCACATTTCCTTGAAGTAGGCTACAGATGGAGCCTGTAAGACTTGTGACCTGTCTGAAAATGGAAGTTCTGGTTGTTGTCAAGATGCAGCCCATCCTGAGGTGCTGGAAGGAACACGAGAGGCCCTTCAACTGCAGTTTGCATGAGGTGGGTGAGAATAAAGTGAGACACAGTTTGTTTTGGCTTTACGTTCTTCTGCCTGAGGACATAATTGAGGGTAACCTTTGTTTTACTTTCTTTATCTGTAAAGGAAATGAAAATTTGACTAAGATTACCTTCTCAAAAAAATTAAAAATTGATGTTTAATGGCTTCACTTACGTGCTCTTTACAGATTCCCTCCAGATAGGCCCACTGAATATTAAATATCTTTGTCTATGTGTCAAGCAACTGGCTTTCAGGTTTCTTTGAATACCTAGAAGTTTTTTTCTACTAAAACACTAGAATAAACTACAGAATAAAGGCCAAACAAATGTTGCCATTTTGACACTTCAAATCAAAAATCACAGTGGGCATCTGGTGGGTTTTGTGCCCATCCTACTGAAACATTTTAAGGATCTGGTGAGTTACACTGGTGCAAAAAAGCAGACAGCAAAATGAAAAACAGAAAGCAAACATTGGAATCAGATTATTTACACAAAGCTCTTTTGGAATCTGTCTTTACTATGCCCAAAAGCACACTAGAAACATCATAGCCACAAACAGAAAATGTCTCTGCCTCTGAGAGCTTGGTATGTAATTAAACATCTTGGTTCATGTGATCCCAAGAATTTACTTGAGGGGACTCAAGTGGAAGGGCTACATTTACTCTAATACAGTGATACAACAATATGCCTTACTACATTTCTGAATTGAGATGCATTCAATTCTTTCTGACTGTTTTTAGGTTCTAGTTATTGACATGAACCTCACTTCTGTCAGGTTGTATACAAGGAATGGCTTATGGGGGAATTTAAATTAGGACAAGATTACGGTCTGAACAATATGGAGTGTTTGAGGGGAAAAAAACCAAACAAACAGAAGACCCAAAATTAATACAAAGTTGCTTTCTGAAGCCTACCTTTGATTGCTTTTATTAAAGAACAGAATTTCAAAAATAAAAATAAAAAAATCAAGGTAACACTGTGATTCATTCTGTAGAGATGAACTTACTGGGACACTGGGGATGCTCAAATGCTGGGAATGTTGGCATTTTCTGAATGCTGCCAGATGCAGATTTAACAAAGACCTCCTGTAATGTTACAATATCCCCCAAATGCTGCCATGCACCGTGTTGGTGTGAATGCCCTGTGACTGGATGGCTTTAGCAGATGTCTGAAACCATCACAGACAATGGCACTGCTGTGACACTGCTCTGTGACAGCCTCACTAATATCACCTTGTGTCCTGTGGGGCAGCAGGGAGTTGGGTTAGTTATGGTGAAGCCACATGAATTAGGCTGAAACTTCAGGGCTCAGTTCTGAAACTTGAGTTACTTAGGACTGCGGATGTCTCTGGCTAACCACATTAGACAGAGGTATAAATTATGCCATGAAAGCCTGTAGTTATTCATTCTGGAGCTCCTAAAATGCTTTGATGTGCATGGATTAGATGGTGAAGGTACCCTAGCTGAGCTGGCAATATCCCACAGAGGGCAGATACATGCATATAGCATGAATATGAATTCTCTTTGAGGTCTTACAGAGAAACAGGGTTTACATACAGATCTGACAAACTATTTTGGGTTTCTGTAGGAGGATTTGAAAAGTGGAGTATAGAACAGGAAAAGGCTGTGTATGGAGTGTCACTTTGAAAGTTTCAGGTAGAAACCTGCATGTGCTTTTAAAAAGAATGAATAAAGTAACATTTTGTATGGGATAGAAACAAGCCGGGAAAGGTCATGGTATTGAGCCTGGTGTTTGTAGTGGCTTCGTTTGAAGGTGGAGGTAAATGAATGGAACTTGAACACCAGTGATTTGTCCTTGGTCCAAGGGGACTGAAATGGAGACAGGTCCAAGCCACACCCTAGTCTCTGCCCATTGTCCATTCCTCGTGTCTATAATCTGCTCATATGTGAGAAGTGTGCATTTTTAACACAGATAAATCAAAATTTATTTATTTATAGCCACAGGCCTATGGGCAGGCTAATAATTGAAGGATTCTGTGTGAAGGAGCACTAGTTGTTGCAGTGTGTTGTCATGGTGTGCCTCAGTTTCCCAGTCCCTCCCCTGAAGTTTCCTTCCCCAGGTGGGTTGTCAATCACCTCTCCTTTCCCCACCCTTGACCCCTGCTGGGCACTGTCCATCAAACCAGAAATTCCAGAAGGCATTGAGTGATTGGCAGGTTCAAAGGATGCTCTCCACCCCCTGGGGGGCCATTGGCTCACCCAGGTGTCCCTCTCACCTGAGACCCCCTCCGCCTGTACCTGGCTGGTGCTCCCTGTGTTCCCTCCCCTGCCCCTCTCCCCAGGTAAAAGGGCAAGCACAGCACAAGGTGGGAGTTCTGTTGGAGTTGTTGCAGGATTCAGAGGCCATGCAGCCCAAAATAAAAACTCTGGATTAAAAACTCTCCATCAGGTCTCGCTCCTTCCTTCACCATCACCTTAAAGGTTTCTCCAGTTCAGGAAGGCCTGAGGAGTGACCCCCTCAAAGCAAGCTCCAACCTGCAAGCACTGGAGCTCGGGGCATGCCCGGACTTGTCCCCATGTGCCCAGCTGCAAGCACAGGTACTGAATAGCGTCTCTGGGGAGAAAACTCCACAGGTGTGGCTATTTGGTTAGCAGCTGGGACCAGACAGACCAAGGCAGTCCCGTTCGGTAATATTGGTAAATTCCAATAACTAGTCAATATGTTTATTGTCCTCTTGATAATGAGTGACAACCCCACCATGAATTTTATTAGGCCATGTTAATTTTCTGTTTGTTCTCAGAGCTATAGTGTTTTAGTGTTGTTTGTTGTTTTTTGGGTAGTTCTATTGGTTTTTAGGGCTTTTTTTCCATGTTTCTTTTAATTATTGTTCTTACATTTTTTTCTCAACTTCTAAATGAGGGAAAGAATTTCATCTTTTGTAATGACAATTAAACACAGTTTGAAAGATCATAGCCTGGATGTAATAGCCAGATTCTTGGAATTAATTAACTCAGGAACTAAGTGGATAATTCAAAACAAATAGTTTCTCAATAAATGGACCCTCCAGCATTCTTAATATTTTCACTGGGAAGATCATATTGTTGTCATCATTGTTCCTGTAAGAGCGGATACTACTGGTTCCAACTGAGGCTTTCTTTCAGAGCTCTTGTCCTCCAGACTACTGAGAAATTTGAATGCATCACATTTTCTCATGTATTTCTTTTCGGTGGGTGTTTTGGTCCTGTTTTTGTACCTGTCCTTTTGAACTTAGAGGGGTGATTTGCTTGTCACGTAGCTGTGTATGCAAAATCCCCTCGAGCTCATTGAGGGGAGAGTGATTTACGGTGCAGTCTTGGTTCAGCATGTCAAGACAGCTCTGATCTGAGTCTAGATCAGCTCCATCCTCATTTGGAAGCAGTGTCCCTGTGTCAGAGGACAGGTCTCAGTAGGGTCTTCATCCCACATCTTAAGTGGTCTCTTAGAAGGAGTGTGTAAAAGATAAGGACGAAGACTTTGTTTCATGTTTTTGTAGAAAGTCACACCTGAAGCAGAGCTCTGATGTAGTATTTCTGATGAGCTGTGATAGAGAAACATTGTTTTCCAAAAATGCTTCCAAGACTTGAGTTTTCCAAGTTCTGGAACCATCTTCACTAGAAGCTTTGATTTGTTGTTGTCCAGAGATAACAAACATGTATTTCAGGCCCCTCCTTTATCACTTTGGAGGGGCATCAGCTGGAACAGTTGAGAGCACTGTCTACACTTTAATATTCTATATCTGTAAGATACTGTAGTTAACAAGAGAAACTGAGAAAATAGAAGGCAAAATAAAACAATTGCTATTGTTGGTCAGAGATATGAAGCAAGTTAAAAATTTGGTTCACTGGTAATTCCCTTCAATAGTAGTGTCATGGACTATGTGTTTTTCTTAAAATGGTTTTGATATTTACTGATACTCTTTGAAATTTTTTGGTTTTATCCTAAACTGTACATTGTGTAGAGTGTCTATAGCTTTTATTGAGCAATAATTCTTTGTAATTAATTCATGAAATAAAATACCATGATTGAATGATGTAGAGATACATGCTTTCACTTTTTGAAAAATGTTCTCAAATTTCATATGCTGTTGCTTCAAATTTTGTCAATTCTTTCTATGAACGCTTATCCTCTAAAAAATTATTTCCTAGGTCTTAGGGGGAGGCAGAAAGTGGTGGGAAAACATGTCAAATACCCTTCATTGAAAATCGGTAGGGCTATTTGTAGGGTTGAATGTTACTCAGCTGTAGCTCAGCTCTCTCTAAGGTTGTGGAATTGGAAGCAGGGGAGAAAATGACTTACTAGTGTTATGTATATTTAAGAGGGTTATTGCCTTCCCCCCAAGTCCCTCTGAGCTGACTCCCAAACTGCTTGAAATCTTTGAGGGGCTGTGCAATGAGAGAGCTCCTAAATGAAAAGGGAAGACGCTAAATTAGTTTGTGTTAGCAGTGTAAGGAGACAGCAAACAAGGATATTATTGCCAATATATGCATCTACAGATCACGCTTTTAAAATAACTCATTTTGTGATAAATTTTTTCTAAATTGTCTTTTTGTCTTATCACTTGCAGATTTTAACATGCTCTTTACTTAATAGGAAGTCTGGATAACTTACATAAATACTTTGGGGATGTGTATATGCTTATTTAAACATAAAATCTGGATTATAGTAGTGAAAGAGTTAGCTGCAAAGTAAGTAGTTATTCATGAATGTGATGCTGCAGGTGCCAGTACTAAGGTTGCTGAAGATTAACCAGGGGGCAAGAGTGGGTCAGCACTAGTTTCAGGATAATTTTCATTGCTTAGTATGTTGAAAGTTTGGAATTCTTGTATGAAAAGAAAAATCAGCTTCCAAATAAAAACAGGAAGGAAAAAAAACCCCAATTTTTAGACTACTATCTGAGACAGCATAGACTTGCCTAGAACAAAATATAAGCAATGCAGTCCTGCTTTTCAGTTTGGCAAGATAACCCAAACACATAAAAATAAAGGAAGAGAATCTTGAGTAAAAAGTAATCTTAATGATGGTACAAAGAAAAGGAATGATTTATTATTTGAAACAATAGTCCAAATTTGACCAAGCTAGAAAGACAGGTAAATAAGATGCATTTAATTCTAATTTGTCATACATTCCCCCTCTTTAAATTTAAAAGCAAGATAAGCTACAAAGTATTTTAAAGATAATGAGGAGATTTTAATTTTGTTAGGGAAAAAAAATCATTCTATAATGTCTGCAGATACCTAATTATGTTGTGTTCCTGGAGGAACAGACTTACTTGTCTGCTTTGAAATTGGAAAGATAATAAAGCCATTTAATGTTGTAAAACTTAAATTCTTGTAAAACAATATCTTTACCTACAATTTCTTCAAAGTTATAGAAGCCTCAAGCTAGACATGTATAAACACTAGCAGATTTTAGTGATTTTTGTTGTGTTAAAGAAACAACAAATCCAAAAGAAAAAAAAAAAAATCACCCCATAATAAAACACCTTTTCCACACAATTACATTTGTGAAACTTCACCCTTGAAATATAACACAGATGAAGATTTATTTCTCTGCCATTTGTTCCTTGCATTAATCTTCAGGTCTTTTAATAAAGGTGGGGAACAAAGGGTCAGGATGACTCCAAAAAATGGTAATGGGATACACGGAGCTCTTCACATATAGGTCAGTAGATCAAGTCCAGTCAGGATGAATGTTGCCTCAACATCAAACCTTTTCCATCCTGTCATTACTCTGCAGCTCAAAGGAATATAAACTGAGCAATGTTTCTGCTTTCTAGTAAACTGGTGACTGGTGCTGGGAAAAGCTACTGCCCCTCTGGTCCAGGTCAGTGGTGAGGACAGGAATATGGGATTTGACTCCATGCCCAGCTACTCTGACAAGTGACTGAAACATGTGGATGAGAGCAGCAGTGAAACTTGCTTTATTGCTGCCTCAGTTGCTGTGTTTTTCTTCTTGATCTATGAAAGATGTTAGCTCAACCCCCTCAGCTCAGTAGTAACATGTTAGAGGAGAGAAGAAACAAAAATAGAAGTGGGATGTGTCTAGATCCCAATGGAGAGAAAAAAAACCCTCCAAAATTAAATGAGATATATCTAGCACAAACATAGACCTATCAGTAGGTGTAGCCTCTGAGAGTAGGGTAGCAAAATCAAAATAGATTTAAGTTCCCATATAATTTTGAAGAGTTGAGAAATGCATAGAGCCTGGTAGAACCTGCTTCAGAGAAACTAAATTAACAAAAGCCTGTCTGGCCTCTTGCAAATGCTGACTCAAATAAAATAATGCTCATAGTGTTCATCTGTTATAATTGAGTGTCTAATACTTGGTTTATAAATGGTTGGAAGATATGGGCTTTTGTTTATGTGTTCAAAAGGGTATATGTCTCTTCCCCCCCCCAGCCTTTTTTAAAGACAAAAGTATACTCTATAGCTATTGAATAAAAGAATTCAAGGACAAATATATAACTAGGAAAAGGGCCAGCCATATCAAGAAGCAAAATTGATAGTTTTACATATTTTTCTTAAATGGATTTCATACTGTGTCCTGCTAAAAACTTGTCATATTTTTCCTGGACTTTTTCTTTTGGAAATGGGTGATTGTATATTCAGCTGCCCTTGGTTTGGCAGGGGCCAAACACCATGTAGCTCCAGTTCTGTCTACTGCAGTGAGGGCTGTCCCATTTTGATTCCTCTGTTATCATCTCTCATCTCTCACTAAAACCAGCATAGTTATACAAGTGTAAACAATCCAGCCTCAGGGGTTGTATCCTTGTGTTTTATTTGTCTCTATCAGTAGAATACTTTAAATGAAACATTCTTCTGCATGTGTTACAAAGAAACCAAAACAAACTTGATATGTCTAAAACTCCAAGGAATTCAGAACTGAATGTGAATTTTATGTTAAAAGACCAGAAGCAACTCTTTAAACTTTCTGATGCCTACAAAATGATGCAGTAATTGAATTACAAAAAGCATTTGTAGGAGTTTTTTTTATCCTTTCTACGTTACATGTGTGTGGCTGTGCCAAATCAAGGTTTATCTGGTGCAGTGTTTGTCTCAAAGGAGCTGAAAGTGGCTGCTTAGGGAAGAATATAGGGAAAGGTTTGGTGTATGATATTCCCTCTGAACCACAAGTGAAGGTCTTTGTGAGTTAAAGATAATTTCTGTGTATTTAACAGCCCTTAATGCATATTTCTTCCTTGGCGTTGTCCAGCTTTTTTTTTTTTTTTTTTTTTTTGAGGCCATGTAAGCTTTTAATGCATTGCAGAATCCTGTGGGTTGATGCATCACAATAAAATCACAAACTGAGTGTAGAACCTCCAACAGCCCCCAGCTGTGAGCACCTTCAACTCTTGTGGTATTGGGAGAGGCAGAGAAGAGTCCATATGGGCCCATCTTCCCATTTTGGCCCATCTTCCCATATTCCCCTTTGTGTGCAACAGGATGCAGACAGACCTGGCTTACAAACTCCTCTCAAATGTTTGTTCTTTGTTTCTTTTCTCCATACTGAGGACTGGCCTATGCTCTTCTGATTTAATTTTTTTTCAGGTTTTAACAAAACTGAGTGACATCATTAAACCTTTTTAAGTGGTTATTCTAAGCAGGAGGCCTAACAACAAACAGCCCAAAGCCTGTGGTCTAGGATTCCCAAAGGCCTTATTTAGTAGAAGGGTTGCATGTACCTATTTCTGCCTGAAGTCATGGCCATAGTTTTGAAAATGTCTTCCATGAAAAATTACAACCATTTTTTAGATGCCTGAAAGTGACTGTAAGAGATTCTTAGACAGAACGAGTTTGAGAAAATGCCTCTTAAGGTAGTTGATCATTGTTTTGCTGGTATATCTGGTACCTGAGGGAAGGAAGCTGTTGTGACAAATGCATTTCCACTGCAGAATTACCTCTGGGCAGGGAAGGTTGAACAACAATTCCACTGACTGTAAAATAATTGGAAGGTCCCTTATTATTGGTAACAATACCAAAGTTATCTATGTATTAGGCTGTGTTCTTCCAGATAGCCTTCCCCTTGGAAAAGGTATTTTTACCTTGATAACTTCCAGCAAAGCCCAGCAGCCCCCATCAGTCATCACGGCAGGTCCCACTGGTGGTCAAACAGTAACGAGATTTAAGCAGTGAGGATTGACTCTCCTTATCTCAGCTGCCAAGCCTGCTCCCTGCAGCCATGGCTCTGGCTTCCCTCAGGAAGGGGGAAATCAGCATTCAGATGCACATCCTGGAAAACTCAGTTGTGTGCGGAACTGGGGACACCCCCTTACTGCAGCCACTGCTGGTTCTTCCCTCGCTACCAGGGACCATGGATTATGCCTGCCTGGAAGGAAGGAGCTGTTGGAGCTTGGTTTGGATTGTCCTTGCAGTGTCAAGGACTTGCCATCTGTTTAGTGTTTATTCTGCTAGTGGATTTTCAGTCTCAATGTTAAGGTTGCTAATGATTGATTAATCCAGCTCAGTATGGACAGAGCACACCAGGCAGTTCTAAACTAATTGCAACAATTTCTCTGATGCTGCCTTTCACAAAATGTACTGTCTGGACACAGATGAGCAGCAGCAGCTCCATTTCTAGCTTTGACCCTGAGCTAATTAGGACAGATCCTGCTCCCTTCCATTCACTGGCATGAAAAAGAGAATTTAGAAAAGGTTTTTGAAGGAATAGTTTTGTCTGATATGGTTGGGGTTTTTTTTTTCCTTTCCATTTTGTTTGGTTCATTCTTTTAAAGGAAATTATATTATGAGGCTTTCTGTAAATTCACTTCTGTCTGTCGCCATTAGGGAATAATCAGAGGTATGAGAGCATGTCCACTGGTTCTTGAGAAGAATACATTATGCTTGACAGTGTGCATGTGTTGGTTTGGTTTTGAGTTTTGTTGTTTGCTGTGGGGTTTGGTTTTCAGGCTTTTTTGTTGTTGGTTGTTGTTTTGCTGGCTTTCTTCTTTTTTTATTTTTTTCTTCTTTTTTTTTTTTTTCCTGTGGGTTTTTGCGTTTTTTTAAAGGAGAAGAGGATGGAGTTGTCCAATGCCCTGTCCTTTGTAATCTACCATGTTCCTTAGTGCGATGTGCAGCTGGTTGCAAGCCAGCAATGTATGCTTATCCTAATAGCTGTCTGATTTCTAAGTCGGGAGACTGTGAAGACATAGAAGGAAGGAAAAAAGAAATTGGAATTGGAATTCAGGCTGCACAACTTTCCATGAGGGTATTCTGGAAGAAAGGGTCAGTTCTGCCTGTGCAGGTTGCAGAAGTTCCTTCCCTTTACAGGTTTCTGCTATATCTTGCTGTTACATTGAGCGTCTTTTTCACAACATCACATTGTTCATATTGTGCAGAGATAGCCTTCAATAATGCATTCACATAATAATGACCATGGCATTGAGTCTATTCCTTATTCCTAATGATCAACAAGAAACTCTTCTGCATCCTGGCCACAAACACAAAAAAAACCCCAAAAAAAAACAAAACAAAAAAAAAAAAAAACAAAAAAAAAAAAAAAACCAAAAAAAAAACAAAAAAACCCCACCCAAACCAAAACAAAATCACTTATCAGCAAATCTGACTAGAAAAATTCTTATGAAATAGAAGTCAATTTGCTCTTACAACTGTATGCATCAATTTTTCTGAACCACTCGGTGTTTGCTCTGTGAACATCTGGAAGGAAGATGGGGGTGGGTGTGGGGAGGAACACTTTCAAAGGAAACAATCAGCGCTAGAACTGAAATCAGAGCTTTTGCATTTAAAGCAGCTTTTCTCTGAAACTGAAGATCAGTGTGATTCCATGCTGCTCAGATTCCAGTGTTAACATGTCTCTTTAGGTTTTGATGACAGTTAACATGAATTCTAATGACAATTTCACTAAAAACTTCATTTCATATGACATTCTTTTTATTTGTTCTCTTGTGCTAACTGACATTCTCCATTTAATAAATGCAACTTCATGCAAAATTGTCACGTATGACAACTATTTTATTACATGCCTTGAAAACCAAGACATTTTTCAGATTACAGGCATTTGCACAGAACAAGATCAAGGTGTACTCACATTTGGTGTAGCAAGTATCAATTATGCTGCAGGACACTGTAAGAGTGTCACAGGAGAAACTGGAGGACAAAGCTGAAGGACAGCTAGTATGGCAGGTGTACAGAAGACTAATGTATATTTAGTAAAACATTTTTCCTTTTTTTCTTCTCCTTATTTAATATCTATTTCCCTCTATTTCTTATCGTCCTGTGTCTCTGTCTTAAAATTACTATCCAGCTAGGTCCTTAATTCTAGACTTACAATATGTTTTTTATGTTATGAATCTTGTTTGTGTTTATGTAGCACTTGTTGATGGGCAAGCAAGTATTCTTCACTTTCTCTAATAGCCTTACTGTAAATGATTCTTTTACAGAAAACACATAAATACTATGATTCCCAGCATTATGATGTCATAGCACCTATAAATACCCAAAGTACAGAAATGCATCCTTCTAAATGGAGAGTTTATAGTCCTCTTGTGGATACCTTCCAGCCCAAGGATGAGCAGCTCATAACTCTTTTTTTGACAGAATAAATAGGAAATCCATGATTCCTATCAAGTTCTGTGGAGACACCCAGACACCCAGATCCATATGCCATGCTTTGCCTTGTACATGTTTGAAGCACTTACAGACTTAATTGCTATGCCCTGGGGAATCTTCAAGACTACTGTTGGCAGATACAAGTGATATTAACAAGACAAATATGTCTCAGTATATTTACCAGGTGATTACTGCTGTTTCAGAAGCAGTAAATAATTGTATTTATTCATCTGTGATGCTTCCATGGGAACAAAAGGAAAGCTGCATTTTTTTAATTCTTTTTTTTTTCTATTTGAGGGCTGGTTAAGGATAGGGAAGTGGGAAGAAAGAAGTGGGTTTAAATGGTACTATGGCAGAAGGCACGTAGTGTAGTTTACCATTACCTGTGTCTCAACAGCAACATTTAAAACCACAAGGTTTTCACCCTGTGTATGCAAGTGATGTGTAATGCCATACACCCTATGTGCTAGCATATGTAATCTCCAAATGCTTCATCTGTGTCTCGGCATTCTGTTCCTTAAATCACTGCAATATGTTGAGCAAGCAAAGAACTTATCATATAACCTGATTTAGCATGTGTTTGTTTATATTTACAAAATGTTAAATATCCTGTCTCCTTTCTCTCATCTGCACTTCTTGTTCTCCCTGTTTCTTCTCCCATCTTCCCCAAGAAATTATTAATCAACACTTGAATTGTGTGTGTCCCGATATGTTCTGACTTTCATAGTATTTGGCTTAAGGTAACTAAATCAACCATATATATTCAGCATAAAATCTTCAACCTAAAGCTCTACATGAGAATGAAAGAATATTTTCCCCCTTTCCCCTCCAACTAACCCTGTTAGGGCTGAGTCAGCTCATGCTTTTTAAACCTAAGCTTTATTTGAGGATAAGCAGACATAGTCGTGCATGGAGGCCGTGTGGTACTGTACTGATGTACTAATTCTGCATTTTCTTACTTTCTCTCTCAGCTGGAAAATCCCATAAAAGGTGTCTATAATTTCGAAATCTTTTCATAGAATTCAAGAATTTATGGCAGTGAGCTTCTACTTTTTGCAATATGTACACAATAAAACCCCCAATATAACAAAATCAAAGTCACAATTCTTAAGAAATGCCAGAGTGGGATTGTAGAAAGAGTTTAGTTTTTTGCCTGTGAGTCCCCACTTTGTTTGACACATGTGCAGTGCTTGCCTGATGAGCAGATGCTTTGTTTTCTCCCTATCCTTCAGCAGAGGTGTCTACCCCCTGTTAAGTGCTGTTTAAAATTCTCTTGGGACATGGCACTATTGGTTTTAGTATCTGCCCTCAAAAATGTACTTATTTTCAGAAAAATGCTGCAAACTGAAGTGCAAGGTCTTGTAGCTGGGTCAGGTCAAGCCCAAGCACAAATAACAGGCTAAGCAGAGAATGGATTAAGAGCAACCCTGAGGAGAAAACTTGGGGTGCTGGTGGGCCAGGAGCTCACCATGAGCTGACCATGTGCCCTAGCAGCCCAGAAAGCCAAATATATCCTGGGCTGCATCCAAAGCAGCATGTCAGCAGATCCATGGAGATGAATCTTTCCCTCTGCTTTGCTTTCTTAGACCCCCCCAAGTGTCTGCATCCAGCTCTGGTGTCTCCAACATAAGGACATGGACTTGTTGGAATGAGTCCAGAGGGCCACAAACAATATCAGAGGACTGCAACACCTCCCCTATGAAAACAGCCTCAGGGAGCTGGGGTTGTTCAGGAGAAGACAAGGCTCAGGGTCACTTTATTGCACTTTTCTGTACCTAAAGGGGTCTACCAGAAAACTGGAGAGGGAGTTTTGACAAGGGCATGGAGTGACAGAACAAGGAATAGTGGCTTCAAAGTGGAAGAAGGTAAGTTTAGATTAAATACTAGGAAGAAATGCTTTATGGTGGGAGTGATGAAACACTGGAACAGGCTGCCCAGAGAAGTTGTGGATGCCCCATTCTTGGAAGAACACCTGTACCAAGTTGGATTGGGACTTTGACCAACCTGGTCCAGTGGAAGGTGTCCCTACCCATGCAAAGGGGTTTGGAATGAGGTGATCTTTGAAGGCCCTTCCAAACCAGGCCATTTTATGATTCTATGATACTGGAAATGTATGGAATTATCTCCTTTGTGCTTCTCTGTTTTGTAATGCCTGAGGAATTTTGGTATTATTTTCTTTTTAACATACATAACATTAGTCAACACTATATGTGGAAAATATGTTTATGACACTTACACTCATGATTCTCACTGAGCAGTTCCCAGAGTACAAGCTCAATCCCCAGCTGCAGTTATGAGGTCTCAGCATTTCTGCAAATTGTTTTTCGAATCAAAGAAAATGGGGAACACATTGTAAGTAACTAACAGCAAAACACTAAATTAAGTAACTTGCTTAACTTGTGATAGGAACATCAGTTCTAACAGAATAAGGACAAATATTGTATGTTTTTGTTTTTTACTCCATAAATTTTACCCTGTCTTTCTCTCCATTTTTTCTGATCACTGAAGAATGGGGAAGCTTCAGGAAACTTTCATACTCAATATGGAGTGATGAGAGTTCATTGAGCAGAGACCTGGCCTCTGCTTCTCATCATGTTCATCATATTCTTTGATCCTTGCTTGCACATTACTTGTTGGGAATTTGTTGTTGTTTTCTGATGTGCTAGTAAATTTTCCTCCTTAATGTTCTTACCCCCCTGCTAGCTTTACTTGTTTTCCTTGTTCAGCCTGTTCTGGCTCTGGCTGCCTGTTTATCTGTGACACAGCTGCAATTATAGAAAGAACGTCTTTTTTAGTTCTCTGCAAAATTTCTACACAACTGTACAGCATTTTCAGCTATTTCAAGACTCCTATTAGTCAAGAAAATTTTAGGAATAAAGGTCTTACAGTACTACTGGAGACAGTGTAATTGCAAGAATAAAGATCAACGTAGAAATTGTCTCAGTGTCAGGGATAGGATGCCTGTGTTTGATATTGGCTTTCCAAATACTTCTGCTTATTTTTATACTTGTGCTCCCTGAGCATGCCTGTTTTGAGCAGAAGAGAAGCGTGAAGAATTTTTTAAAATATTCCCTTTTATGGCAATGGGAAAGACCATATTTTTTTTGTAAACAAAATAGTATTAGGTGACTGCTGCTGTAAAACACAGTATGGTTATTGTGAAGTATAAAAAATTATTCTGATAGTGTGATTGGTAGGAAGCTTGAGAAGGGATAAAAGGGTATTATCTCACATGGTAATGTTTTGGAGATATCTGCCCTTGGTAAGATCAAGATCAAATTTTGTCTTTCTAAAGACAAAATTTATGACTTAGAAATATTTTCAGGAGCCTTGGGGGTAAATGGTTTCTGTCAGAGATGATTTAGCAGAATCTGATGGGGAAGTGATTCCATTTGATGCATCATAATCATCATCCCAGACACCCCGTTAATTTCTTTGTAGAATGCTAACAGGAACGTCTCACTGCCAGCTCTTCTCACAGACACCCTGCTGAAACAGTGCGCAGGGCTGCCTGCTTACTGCAGTGCAAATCTACATCTGCTTTAGTCACACAAAGGGGCCTGAGAGCAGTAGGCTTGAATGGGACTTGCATGGGGTTATCTTGTAAAACAGTCATGTCGTTCTCTGCTTAAGACTACTTTCTGGTAAATTTAAAAAAAGTTAAAACTACAAAAGGGCAGATAAAAAGTGTGAAACTGCTCAGATTACTTTTTTCTGATAACCACCTGATTTTTTTCTACCCTTTCCAAGACAACTGTAGTTAACTAGAAAATTCCAGATACAGGATTTTCAAAGTCTTTGCTATAACCACTGAAGTTCTGCTATGCAGAACTCATTCTGCATAGCTGTTATCATCTGGTGGTCATGCACTTATCATCTGTCGTTGAAACATCAAGTTAATTGTCCGATATATCTTACATTCATAGCTCTGCATCTGCCCATTTTGAAGACATCCATCTTCCATACTCTTTGCATCCATTGTTTGTATATCTTGGAAGTCACATATTTCCACTTTAAGAGAAAGTTTACAATAGCTTGCAAAAGTGTATAACCTTGACTGTGTAAGGTACCCTGCAGGAGATCTTCAACCAGCAGAAACACACTGAAATGAAAGAAACTGTGCATGTACACATAATCTCAGCTAATTCTTTTTAAAAAGTGAATTTATGATTTCCAAAATTAGATTGTTTGGTGTAGTTTTCCCCCCATGTGTTATTTCTACTGTAATTATATTCTTGCAACTGCTCTTTCTGCATTTCCACTAGCATGCTTTACCACACTGTAATCTTGCCTTTAATATTAAAACCTTCCCCAAGTTTTACATTGCTTGCCCTCTGACCCAGCCAAAGGAAAGGAATTGCCTTCCCTTACATTTGATAAGTATTTACCCTGTGCTTTCTCAGAAAACATGGAGACATTGTGAATCTTGATTTTCAGCATTATCGACACTACGTGTTCCCAGCCTGGTTATTAGCCTGACCAGACCACTCAGCCTTGCACTTCCTTTTACATCCCTCATTTCTTATGGCAATGTCTTTTCTGCTTCCTCTGGCTGTGTAAGGATCAACAGATCCGGACTGGTGTGCATCTGGCTGTACCACAGAGCTGGTAAGATCAGTGCATCCAGAGCTCCGAGTGCTTGTGAAATGAGAGGTGAAGAACTGGAGCAATGCAGTAACGTGAAGCAGGGTATTGAAGAATGTGAATATCTACTACAGGAATTCTCAGAGCACTGGGACCAACTTAGGCCACTCCTGAAATGTTTGTGTGAGCAGTACAATGGGACTTGTTTTATCTAGTTTTGGGTACTTTGGACAGGGAGATAAGCCACAGTGTTCAGTTGCAGGTGTTTTTATAAAAGATGCAAAAATAAATGTACATTTAAAATAGGAAAAAAAAAGTACAATTTTTTACTGGTCCCTTTTTCAGATTTTTCTGACTTGGTGGCCACCTAGTCTATCATCTTGGAAGTTCAGATTTTCTTTGGTTTTACTAAGAAGGGGGAGGTAATTCTAACCTCATAATTGATGGTATTGTATGCTCAATCTATATATACAGTGCCCACATATCTTGTCCTCTATAAGGCTGGAACTTGTATTTAAAACTTACCACTTGCACTGCAGTCAGACACAGCAGGTTTTGTGCTGTGTAGAAAGTGCAAGCTAAAGGTCTTAGGTTACTGTGAGACGATTTGAAAGTATTGTGTTCCCTTCAATGAAAGAAGATTGTTAAGATGTTCATGGAAACTTTTACTTAATTGTTTAAAGATTTATCATCCTGTTTGTTATGCATGGTTAAAACCTTCTTTTCTTATGTGAAGATCATTCCTAAATGTCCTAAATGGGTTCTTTATTTTGTAATAATTTGCACAACCTTATTTTATTCTGCTGCACTGATATGAATAGTTCTCTGAATTAAACTGAGATAACACTAGGTTTTTTATGGAATAAACACTACTTTTGAATAGGAAAGGAAGAATAATTGAAAGAGATATTCACTGACATTTTCATATCAAGGTAATGCTTTGTGACTCTGCCAGCAAATATTTTCTAGCTTAGTCAAACAATGACTTTAATGTAGCAGTGAAATAACTATTAATCTGAGGTTGATAACTGCAGTCTTGTTTTTCTTGTCTCTGCCCCTGCTGAGTCCAGTCAAGTTTCCCTGGCCTCACACAGCCCTGCTGAAAAAACATTTTTTTTGAGGTCTTATCAGTTTGCAACCTGGTAGAAAGTAGCTGCATTTATCTGTGCTTTGCAGTGGCTCCTTGCAGCAGCACATTGTGGTGTTGGGTGTTTTTGGGATGTCTGCTTTGGCATCCAGCTGCAGTTGTTGGCACTGCATAGTACCAAGACCTCTCTTTCTGCTCTTCCTCCTTTGTCTGACTTTCTGGCTTTCTCACTTGGGTGACTGCAACAGGTCCTAGAGCTGAGCTGCCCTTGCACAGACCCTGCTGTAGAGAGCTGGGCTGTGCCTCCATTCTGCACCTGCACTTCTGCCTAGCCTGAGTCTGTGCATTGCCGTATAACTGCAGCTTCTCCTCCTCTGAATTTTTAAATTATTTTTTTCTTTTAAATCCAGTATTCTAATTTTTTTTCCTCAACAAACCTGTAGGTACAACTCTACTTACGCAAATGAGCACAGAGAGGGTACATTTCTATTTCCTCTCAAATCTCTATGCCCTGTGTCCCAGGTCTTTTACTGCAATAAAATTTTTACTCCTTTCCTTTTCCAACCCCTTATATATAGCCTGCATAAAACCCGTGTTGAAAGCATTTTCTGAACTCTCACCACTTTTGGAGAGCTCCTACCATTTCTCACCTATATGAATAGGGCTGCTGTTTCTAAACAGCTTTTACCTCTCCCCTCTTCCTTACACTGTTTCTTCCAAATTCTTTCTCTGAAGTGTCATGGAACAAATGGAATTAGAGAAAATTAGAAAAATAATTTTGATAAATAATTTAGATAAATAATTTTTTAAAATACCAGGATTTTTTTAACCTAAAATATATTTTCCAACAGTGGTTTTTTGCCACTTCATTGAGTCTTGTTCTAAACATCTCATAAGGTAGGATACCTTCTAGACACAATTCTGTCTAATTCATTTTGTTTTTCCCCTGATGGTCAGCCTCAATGGCCCATTTTTCTAAAAGACTTCCCATTATTACAGTTATGTGCTTTTAGACCATTCAAACACTACTTTACTATCTTCTTGCTTTCTATGCCTCCCATGCTTTTTCATGTACTCCTGTTGGTGTTTTTATTCCTGATTCATTATGGCTGTGCCAAGTCGCATATTGTGGGGTAAAATTTGCCTCTGAGTTGGTAATTTGGTACAGAGGTACAATGGAGCAATATTACCATGTAGCAGTGTGCAGGTCTGGGCTTTTAACTTTTGAATACCTGTGTTACTTTCTGTCTACTCACCCACTGTTCTGTCATTTTTTTTCTTCCTGTTTCCAGTGAGATCCCTGCCACTCTAATGGGAGCTTTTTATTTTCCTCCCAGCTTCCCGCTTTAAGGTACAAAATGGATTTCACAGAGCTTTCAATTTCTTTTGGCCACAAACCTGCTTATTTTAAAAGTAGACTAATCTCAACAATTTAACAGTAACCTTCAGTCTACAGAGTTAGCATAATTGCTTCTAAATATATGTAGAACAGAAACTAAAATCCTGCCTAAATGGCAGTCTAAAATATTCCAGTTGAATGATAAGCACATTTGTCTTAAGAACCATTAGCATTTATTCTTTCAGTGTTTTCTCTCTTCAGATTTTTATCAATTTAAATAACTATATTTTTAATGTTCATGTAGTAGCAAGCAGAATTTGGCTTCTACTCCATCTTTCATATTCTCTCATTTTAATTAATTTATTTATGTGCATATCTAATCTAAAGGCAAAGTCATCAATCACAGACCATTGGAGTCTTTGAAATTTTTTAATTATAATGACATCACATATGAATCTACAAAATATGTAGCAACTGTAACTGCTGTTGTGGTCTGTACCAAGGTATTACATACTCTTGTCTCAAACTATGGGGCAAAGAGAGAATTTGTTTAGATGGATACCAGTGGAAATAGAGGGATTTTGAACAATTTCCCAGTTTGACTGAGGAGTCATTACAGTCCCTGGTATTTTATAAAATTTTTACTGGTCCTGTTGATCCCTTATTTAGAAATATAAAGAACAAGGTGTGGATGTTGTGGACTAGCTGATGGGGGAAGGAAAGAAAGCTGTTAACTCAAATTTGCTTTCTTGGTAAATTTGAGTGACAACCTCTGTTAAAGTAGCCTTCCAACCTCAGCGTAATTAAATGCATGCAGGCATCATGGCAGAGCAATATGCAAATGGAAAGGATGTTTGCAGACTTTTGGCCACTTGAAGATCATAGGAAGAGGAAGCTTTAGTGGTGTTGCTGTAGATGATGCAGAGTTTCTTACAGCTCCAGATAAAAATCTAGAAAGCATAAGGAGACACTGCTGCCTTGAGATGGTAAAATGGCTTAATATTGGGCAGGAAAAATTTGTCTGTAGAGCACAGTAAGAAGAGCAGAATGCTATGGACCACTTCGGAAAGAAAGGATATAATACCAAATAATTCTGTATTAAATTAAGATAGTGCCATGCTTACTTTAATTTTTTTCTTTTCCTTTTAACTATGAGAGACACTGTATATGATGCTTGATATGAGACTGAAGATCAGGAACTACTGTGAGGAGTGTCTGGAAACGACCTGAATGGTCTCATGAGAAATGGAAGATGAGATCCTGTGGTATCAGGAGATGACTATCCTGAGGGGCAGGTATGCACAGCTACTTTGGTGGGTCTTAAGTGGAAACTTCATGTCTTCCATTAGCACAAGATATTGTTATGGCAATGATCTTTTCCAAAAGTTTGAATCACAACTTATGGCACAAGCATGTCTAATGTGTCTCCAAGGGATGGGGCCTCCCTGCCTGTGTCCATCTATGAAAATTACTTACTTGCAGGGACAGAAAATCTGTCTCTCTTCCCCAGATTTTTCCTCTCTCCTCCAGATTTTTCCACCAGAGTATTTCTGTGGCCATGTAATATTCTTTTCTTGAGTGCAGTACTATGCTGCATCTCAGTATATCATATAATATAAATCATCATATAATGTAATGTTATTTAGTATCATCATATATCATGTCATATCGTCTTAAATTACAATTTACCAAAGCATAAATACACAGGGATCTCTTTTTATTAGCTTGTGCTTTTTTGGTAATATGCTACCTTTTTTACCCTTTTTCTTATGTTTAGAGGAATTTTTGTCAAGGTTGGATTTTTTTCATATTAGGTGGGTTTTTGGGAGTGGGGTGAGTTTTGGTTTTCAGTTTTTTCCCTTTCCCTGTTTGGAAAGCATGAGGAAATTGCTTACATTTTTGGCAAAAAATGAGAGAGAGGTGACAATTTATGATGCATCCAGACTTCCACCTGTATGTAATAAACCTGTGGCGGGGATGTGCAACAATACAGCTGCTGATGGTGGGCATTCTCCTGCCTTCAGATACTTCAGAGCTTGAGCTTCTTACTTTTGTTCATAAAATAACACTAAGAAAGATCTGAGTAAACTTGATGGAATGGTGTATAATGCTTTTAACATATTGAGTATATCCTTTGGGAAGGATATTGAGCATCCTTTGGGAAGAATCTCATGGCATTAAAAAATAATCTCTGACATACTTAATATGTTCTAAACTGGATAGCATTTAGTGAGTCAGTCAATCATTTGCCTGCTTCTGTTAGAGATGTGTTAACGTCTGCTTTGATCCCCTGGGAATTTCAGTGAGATACACTGGCCATGTGCGACACATCCAAAGGTGGGATGCTGGAAGCAGCATTTATCCTGCTCCTTGTCTTTAAGAGGCAAAATTTAGATGAAATCACAAAATACAGACTAACCCTCTCTGCTGGTAAGGAAAATGTTAATGGTTATGAGAAGCTGTCTGCAATTGGAGTGGGACTATACCTGAACACATGTTAATGTTTTTAATTTTGTCCAAGGAGAGGGAGGGGGAGGAAGTCTGAGTCTCTGCTGAGGGGCCCCAAGCTGAGCAGGCAGCAGATACATGGTATGCATAATGTCACACTTACTGGGGGTCTCCTTTGGAGATGTGTCCGAGCAGGTACAAATCCTATCCACAGCTTGTCTTTGCTGACATGAAAATCTCATTCCAGGGACTCCTTATGACTTCAGTCAGCTTATAAAGCTGCATGGGAAGGTTAAGAGAAACAGAGGCAGGTACCAAAAAGATGGGAAAAATCTACTTTTGAATGTGAATATTTAAATTTTGTGAAGCCGGCAGTGTCAATTGATTTCATATGAGAAAGGTGGGGGTATTTTAAAAGGAGAAGTCAATAAATGAAATTAAACTGGGCTTAGAGTTCTTTTTGCCATATTGGATAGGGCATTGGTAGAAGCTACATGATTGGAATATTTATTAAACGTGAAATTGCATTTGTTACTTCTCCAAACCTCCTTCTTTGGCTCTGGAAACCCTAGTAAATCAAAGATTAATACTGCAGGGAGAGCTGGTGTGAGTGATTAGCACTACTTGCAAAGGAAATGTACCTAAATTAGTGTTATTTGCAAAGAAGGCATTATTCAACCTGAGAATAGATTAAGAGAAGCAAGTTACTAATGAAGTTACTTTCTGTATTAAAGGAGCCTGATAAGAGATTATAGAGCAATGTCTAGAGCAAGGAGCATATCTATCCTCACAGTAGGCACATCACTCAGCAGACAGACTCTGATAAGTGATCACTCAATGGAAGGCAGAAACAGATTTCCTTTTCCAGATCTACAGTAGTGTGTCACTTAAAAGAAACTGAGCACTTTCATGCCAGTTCTGTACTTGATACCATGTGAGTAAGTTATGCTGAAAGTTTTTTATTATTGTTTGTTGGTGCTTTTTAAAAAATTTTTCTTCTTCATTAAGAAATGCAAAAAATAAGAAAGGAAAGTGTGGAAGTGGGAAAATTTCTGAAATGAGTTTCTCTCTGGTTCAGGACAAGGTCAGGCCAAGAAACCATGTCCCTGTAGACACAGCTCCTTTGTGTGTTTGCAAGCACCAAATGTCAGCCTATGTTGATACCTGTACAAGCATTTCTAAGTATATTTAAATACAGGTTCCCTTAGGATTAATGGAAAATTCTTGCTTTTTCCCCCCTGCATCTTTAGAGTTAATAGATCAGAAACATGTTTCTGTGCTTGTGTATATCAGTCTCAAGCAGACAGTGAGAGGTTCCAGTGCCACCAGCTGTGAGAGTGGCTGTGGTCCTATTCACTACCATGCAGCACTATCTTTCTTGAGAAACCCTCAACTCAGTCCACTTTGTAGGCAATTTTTCTTTGGTTGCATTGCTTGAAGCTACATTTCTTGGATAGCAGACATTTAGAAAGTTCTGGTTATTCAGGTCTTCAAAGCTGCCTGCTTTCAGAGACTGTAAAACAGGACATTCAGGAGCACCAAACTGTGTGCCTGGTGGTTGCTGTGAGTGCTACTAAGGTGCTGCAGAATTTCAGGTTTCACTTTTAGATGCACATCAACAGTATCTTTAAGTAGCTGAGGTTAGGTAGGACATTTTTCTTTGTTCTCTGTTTTTTGTTAGTTGTGTGCCTTTACATGGAACTTTACAAATGGACAGAGAAATCTGACTTACAGACTTGAAAGATGGGGAAAATGGTGTGCAGAATGTTGTAAAGCATCCATTCACCAAGCTTGTAAAAAAATTTTCTGAATTTAGAACCTAAAATAGCACAAGCCTCTAAACAATATTGGATCTGGGAACCAGAAGTTTCCCAGAGAGGTGAGGAACTATTCAAAAATTTAAGTTGTAGAGTGTGTAGGAGCTAAATTTTATTAGTTATCTTTCAAATGAAGAAAGAATCTGGCCTCTTCTCATTAGACATTAATGTACACCGCTTCCTTATTTAGCCAGTTGTGCAAACCTGTGCAGTTTCACTGGGCTGCAGCAATAAATTCTTGTGTGTGCTCCTGAAAACTCAAGTTATTGCCAGCTGAGTCACAGGCTATAAATGTACTGGGTTAGCTTATTCTTCTTGGTGATTAAAAGTGGTTAGCTAGGAAATACTGAGACTTGCTGTAAGACCAATATTAGAAAATTTTGAATTTCTACCAATGTTTTGGTGTCTTCTGATTAATTTAAGTTTTGACTCACAGTTTTTACTTGGCTTCTGAGTTTGATTCTTTAAATTGTCTACCAAAATCCATAGATCTGTGCCAAGTTTTGCTGCTTAAACCTTAATTCATATTTTGAAAATGCACCTGTGCTCGCATTTTCAACACTGCCATCTGAGGTTTTTGACTGGCAAAAGCTGAACCCGTAAAAAGCAGGACAATATGACAAATTCTTTGCCACTCAGTCCTTGAGTAT
The DNA here is from genome assembly GCF_017590135.1 of Pyrgilauda ruficollis. Taxonomy (NCBI): domain Eukaryota; kingdom Metazoa; phylum Chordata; class Aves; order Passeriformes; family Passeridae; genus Pyrgilauda; species Pyrgilauda ruficollis. The sequence goes on from NW_024515875.1 coordinate 1,546,119, forward strand.
GAGTTCAGTGAGTGTCCCTGGAAGGCAGAGGAGTGCAAACTCCCTGTTCCCTCATCTTGCTTTGAGCACTGATAACAAAGGAGAAAGGAGAAGATGTGGAAATTTGCTCTACAAGAATATGACAGGGGCATAGCTACTTAACTCTGAATCAGTAAATATTCATGAAGAACATATTGGGCATTTACAGGTTTCCCCCAGAGGCAAGTAGTGATTTGCATACAGATGCACCAACAGTACGGAAATGTCCTTAGAGCTCCTAGGAAAATACTTGGCACCACTGCTTGGCACCACTGTATTCTGGGCACAATGCTTCTGCCAGCTGCCTAATCTGCAAGGCCAGCTATGTTCAGATTTCCCCTTCATGGCAGATGAATAATGGAGTGTCTGCCACACAAGTACTTCATCCTGTGTCTTGGTACTGCTCTTTCATGACCAAAGACCTTCACTGACTTTTGAGAACTTGTTTTAAGTGTGCTAATGTAAAGAGAGTGCCAAATGAGTGTGTGATATCTATTGTTTATGGTTAGCTTTTGAATGGTCTAGGGAACTGTGAAACATAGAGTTTCAGATTGGTTGTTGTTCTTGACTTTCACTCTTTTGGTGAAATCAAGTTACTTTTTCCCACTCCCCCCTTAATTCTGATTGTGGTCAGAAAGATGTTACAAAAAGACTTTCAACAGTTTAATAGCTAGCAATAAGCTCTCCAGGTCCTTTTTCTTTCCCCTACTGCAATCTCCTGTTTGCTTTTGCCTCCATTTCACATGAGGAGTCCCTAACAAAATGGGTAGCATCTGTCTCATGCCCAGGAATGCCTGTTTCTCATTTAATATTACTTTAATTTGTGTTATGTTTCATTTGCTTATAATATCACACAGTGCACAAGAAGTATGGCAGGCATCTCTGATAAAAGGCAGATGTCAAGAACCTACTGTCTCCTGAGGTACATGTTCTGAATTATCTGCTGACAGACAGGAATGGTGCAACTCTGAGTCTGGGTGGGGAGGCTGAGGAGTGAAAGATGTTTAAAAATAACTTTTTGTATACTTTGTACTATATGTATACTTTGAAGAAGCAAAATGTAAATGCCAGCCAAAGAACATGGATCTTGTTCTGTTTGTTGTGCCAATCTGAACTTAACATTTTGTAGGACTTTAAAAAAACTGTGTTGTTCTGTTATTAGCATATCATCTTTCTCAATGGATAGACTTAAGATGTAACAGCTCTGAAGTTTTTTTGTGGGGTTTTTTGTTTGTTTGGTTGCTTTTTTTTGTTTTGGTTTTGTTTTTCAATGATGTAATAAGGTATTATATGCCCTGTTGAAGTAATTTTTTGTCATCTTGTCATCATAGTATCAGCTATTGCCTCTGCCTCTCTATCTCTTTTTTCCTTTATTTTCTTTTCCAGCCCCCAGGGTTCTTGTTTATGATAAGTAGAAAAAGGAATTAAATATAATTTCTTAGCTCTGACAATGCCTACCTGTCAATGTGTTTAAGTGCCTCCACCATTTTGGCTACACACTTCCATAATTCACTTCAATGAAGTTTATTGTACAGCTAATAGATTTTATTGGATTACTGCCCACCTGCAGGTGATTTTCTACTTTCTGTGTGAGGAGGGGATGTTTTCTTAAGGATTCTTGCTTGTTAGTGGTGCTTGAACTTCAAAAACCCCGCTCCACTTCTGTTTGGTCTCTGATCTTACAATAGGATTGCAGTCGAAAGGTGAGGCTTCAGAGCGCCGCCACAAAACATGCACACTACTGTAAAGAAAAGAAATATTTCAGCTTTGTAATTTAATGGCTTTTTTTTTTATTACCTTGTAGCTCTTTTAGATTCTTATATGTAGGTGGCTATTCTGCAATAGGTATGATGCTAGTGACCCTTAAGGGTGAGATAGAATGGAGTGGGTGTGAGGATCCATTAAAGAAAAACTTGTGTGGTATAATTCCTCTTTTTGAATGCTATTTTAAAAATTTTATAGCGAGAGTGTCAAAGTTCACTCCAAACTGAAATTTGTTTTTTATAAGCTTTCTTGTTTAAAGGCTTTTTTATTATTTCCAAATTTATACTGCATATTTTACAGGGTTAGCTATGCAGTAAAGCCCAGGTGCTATGGTTTCCCCTTTTCGTTAATTCAAAAATTATGATATAATTTTAAAATGGAGCTCTGTGAGTTTCTGAGTTGAACAGCTCACTTTAAGTGTATATAATTCAGGCTTGCATAAAACATGAGAACTATGTGCAGGCATACAATCTGAGTCTATGAATAATCTTTCATAGACTTCGTGGCCTTATAGGCTGTTGCCTAATACTTTGAGGACATGACACAACAAAAGACTCATATGCCCACAGAAAGTAATATAGCTCTAGAATAAAATGTGAATACTGCCAGATTGGTGCCAAAGCAGCAATTAAATGTGAGGAAAAGATTCTTTGTTGTCATTGCACTTCTTTATTGGTATGAGACGATGCATTGACTTTAGTACATCCATAAGCATGGCCATTTCAAACTCTTCTAGTTTATTGTGTTCATTTTAACATGTCGATTTTTATAGTATGAAACAAGGCTTGCTTCCAGTTTTAGAGAATGAAGTTTAGACAAAATTTGAAGAATTTCTGTAGGATATATTAGTAGCTGAGAGAAGGGCAATGTTCCATTTTGTGAATAGTTTCCTTGTGTGTTGAATAAGGTTGTTGGTTTGCTCTGAGGCTGGATTTTCAATTTATGGCAAGGATTTTTAGAAGGACATTGTATAATGTCAAAGAAGGAAGTCTGATAAAGTGCAACCAAACCCAATTAGCCACACTACAGTTTTTCTTCTCTGATAAAAGCATGAGAAAAAGCTTCAATGCTACTGAAGGACTGAGCAGGTTCCTCAAGCTTCTTGCTGTTCTTTGGCAGAGAAAGCTGTTTACTGCACCTCCCTAATTTCTGAAGACATTAGAGACGTAGTTTGTTACCAGTGATGCCTCCTAACATGCTTGTAAGTACACTGAACCTCTGCTCCAATGTCCACCCAGCTGGCTGTGGCTGGCCTAATTTGAAAACACACCTGTGCAGTGATAGAGAAATTTTTTCCTTTATTCCTAATGAGAAAAAAAATGCAGGTCTCAGGTTAATTTTTTTCTCTGAGCTTAATGTCATTCAGACACATTTCCCTTTGGAGAAGAGGGGTGCACTAAGCAGTGTAAGGACTGGGGTCTTGTTCCTTCAGAAGATCCCGTGTAGCAACTGAAACTGAGGGAGAGTGCCTGCATGGATCTTTGACCTTGGTGTGTATCTGTCTGTGAGAGAAAATTGTGTCTGCTGTCTCTGTTTAAGGTCCTGTTTGAGAAGCATACCTGAAGGGATGAGTCATACATTGCTATGCTGGTGGAGTCTGTTAGCAGATCATCAGCAATCAGTGGCTCTGTCAAAATTTGTACCAAGGTCAAAGAGCGTATAGATTTGACCTCTGCCCTGAGTCACAAGGAAGTCATTGATCCTGTGCTATTAGCATCATCTTTTTGATATATCCAAGCCTAAAGCGTGTTTTTGAAAAGCTGCTTAATGCTGGCAAACAGCATGTGCTGGGCTCTCATTTTTCTCTGCCAAGAAAAGGGAAGTAGAGCACAGAGAATTAATTAGTGAGACTGTCTTTGAATGTAAACTTTAAGTAGCTGGTAGGTAGTCCTTTCCATTAGAAAAAAACCCCTTTTCTACAGTCATATATTTAGCTTTCTCAGAATGGAAGCAATGGTGACCAGCTTAACATAGCATTTTTTGCACCTTCTGCTGTGTTCATGGAGAGGCTGAACAAAGGCACATCCTAACGGTGTTGTGACACTTCTGTCACTTGAAGTTCAATGTATGTGTAGTTTCTTTTTTCTGTGAACTTCTCATTGTAGCTTTTGATGACTTTCTTCTGTGCCCCTGGTGCTTCAGTTGGTTTTGGTAATTCATTTGGAAAATTGCTCCAGTCCCAGTATGAGGGCTGCCACTGGGAGTAAAGAGTCTTCCTTCTTGCCACTTTATTAACAGAACTTCTAGTCTTGCCTTTGCATGGTTTCCCTGTGGGCTGGGTGGCACCTACCTTCTCACCTTGTGTGTGTGTGACAGTGAATGTAACAAGCCATACAGCGTCTGGGATTCTTACCAGTCACAATTTTAGACAACTGATTTAACTTGGTCTCAATACATTTTTCTATAAGAAGTGGTAAACACTATTTATTGTTCCAGAGGCATGTCAAGTCATAACTAACTACCATTTTGTCACATCTGAATGCACATTATGAAGACGGTGTAGTACAGATGGTTTTGATTAGAATGGAGCACTCTGAGGTACAGTGGCTTTCTGATTTCACAAAAAATCAACACTGCACTAGATTTCAGTTTCTTGATGCTGAATCACTGTAAGGGAAAGTCATGGATAATATAGTTCTGTTGCATTTGCAGTGTCTTTGCAACACATGTTTTTCATTTATTGCCAATCTGCAGAGACCTTCTGCAACCAGCCACACAAAATACAGTGATGGTTCTAGTGGTTCAACCCCTGCCAGCATCCAAGCTCCACGCAGCCACTCACTCCCTTACCAGGGATCAGGGAGAGAATGTTGCGTGGGTGAAAACTAGAAAACTTGTGGGTTGAGATTAAGACTGTTTGATAGGGAAAGCAAAAGCCATGCACCCAAGATAAAACAAGGAATCCAGACACTGTTTCCCATGGCAGGCATCTCCAGGACAGCAAGGCTGCATCACACATAACAGGGACTTGGAAAGACACACAGTGTCATTCCAAACATATCCCCCCTTCTTTCTCTCATCTACTTTATGTTCTGAGCATGTTGTCATATGGGATGGAATCCCCCTTTGGTATGTTGGGGTCACCTGTCCTGGCTGTGTCTCCTCACAACTTCCCAGTCTCCTTTCCATCCTGGCTGTGTGAAAAGCAGAAAAGGCCTTGGCTCTGTGCACGCCCTGCTCAGCAATGAAAAAGCACCTCTATATTATAATCACTGTGTTCAGCAGAAATCCAAACCATAACCCTATACCAGCCACTGTGAGGAAAGTCAAGTCTATCCCAGCCAAAACCAGTACATGGTTAATGGTTCTGGGAGCTGGAGTTAGTAGGCAGCAGATTGGCAAAAGTGATGTGTAACCTGATCCCTCTGCAGACTTCTGCTACTTTTGAAGGGCAATTTTACTTTAAATGAGAATGATTCCTACCTGTAAATTTTATTTTTTCTTTTTAGAATTTCAATGAAAAGTAAGAAAAGGAACAAATCATTATGATGATTACTACTTTTCTTCCTTACTTCTATACATAGCTGGCTAATTGGCCACTCTGTACCTTCCAGGAGGCTCTTAAGGTAGAAGAGAAAAATGCCTATATGCATTCTGGTTACAAACATACCTGCATTTACCTTATTTTATTCACTAGAGAAGTAATAGAGAAAGGGTTTGTGAAAACTTTTTGGTTGTAAAGGATTTTGATAAATGCAGGAAATAAATTACAGTTGTGTTCAAGGTGATTTAAGTAAAATAGAGGTGATGAAGATGATGACAAATGTACCTTTCTTCATGCTAGCAGAACAAAATTCAGTTCAACATCAAAGGAGGATAAATAGGGATAAATGTAATGGCAACCTTTTGTTCTGTGAATGCTGTCACAGAGGGCTTGGAAGCCTGAGCAAATAATGAGAGGCAGAAAGAGAAACAGCAAGTGCATGAGAGAGACAGCACAGCAGAGAATAGGAACAGCAAGAAGAAATATCTGTCATATTAACCATAGTAGAGACAAAGGGAAAGCCCAGGAGCTGAGACAGCTTGCTGTGAGCAGTAATCTGGATATAAAAGTGTAAGGTCTAGATGGAAGATGGGATTCAGAAATGTCACATTCCTAAAACATCCTCATCACTTACTTCTCACTTAAGTGGTTTGATTACTTTGCAGCTCATGCCTTGATTCTCCCCACACATCTTTTCTTTTCCTGTTTTGTTCTTACTCTTTGATGTGTTTCGAAATTTTAACACAGTGGAGGAGCAGCCAGCCCTCTTTTACCTTCTGAAGGCTCATGTCTTGTTAGTTGCTGTAGTTACTCTTCCCACCATTCAAAGAATCACACTTTGTAGGTGTTGTGATTTAATCCCAGCCAGCAGCCAAGCCCCACGCAGTTACTCGCTCACTCCTCAGCCAGCACGACTGGGGAGAAAATTGGGAGGGTAAAAGTGAGAAAACTCATGGCTTGAGATAACGACACTTCATTAAGCAAAGCACAAATATAACAAGGAGTTCACTCACCACGTCCTATGTGCAGGAAGGTGCTCAGCCATCCCCAGGAATGCTGGGCTTCATGTTTTGTCCTTGGGAAGACGAAACATCATCAGTCCAAACATTCCCCCTTCCTATTGGGGAAATATGCCAGTCGGTAGATGTTTGGAGACTGCATAGTTACCTGAGAACATTAGGCATGAAAAATGTACATCCCAATTATAAGAAACTGCAGGGTGACCAAAGAAGGGCCTCGCTGGTGGTTTGTATTCAACACCACAGCCATTCCCCTAGGATTTTTGAGAGGTCAGAGAATGTGCTGCCAAATTTGTTGTGCATTTGCATTTTAAATTTTTTTTAATGTACATGGTTATTTTTTCTTATGCAGCCATGCAGTCACCCTGAAATGGTAATTAAGAAGCATTTATTTCAGGAATAACACCTAAGTAGAATCACGCAAAATCAAGATCACTTCAAATGTAAGGCTGCCTGGATACTGAAAAGTATTATTGCATCCAATAATTGGGTAAGAATAATGTGAACTTGTCATTAATCCTTCACTAACAATGCATGTATATATTTCCATATATAAGTATTTCTGTGAGGGTGCAGCAGAAACCTAGGTAGCCAGGAGATAAGGAGAAACAATTTGTGTTAATGGAACTGTAACATTTACCTTGACATCTGGGAACTTGTATGAGCATTTATTGTGTTTTACACTGTTTTTTAAAAAGATATAAGTGAACAACTAAATGGATAATTGCAGGTTTTATTTTATTTAAAGTCTCACTTTATAAAATCAAATAAATTACAGCAACTGTTTAGAGCCATTAACTACACTTATTGCTGGCATACATTGCTTGTGTTTTAGTCCAATGATGGCAATATATTCCACTGTGCAAAAAGAGTGTTAGTACATTTAAACTAAGGGTTATCTACTTCTCTAATTATCTTAAAGTACATCTGTTAATTCGCAAATTATTCACAGTCTTCAAACCATGCAAAGCAACAACAGGTCATACATGATCTCATGCCCATAATTCAGTATAATTTTTAAGGTGATGTGACAGAGTCTAAATGTTTCGATCTATACAATTTGACTTCAAAACTGCCTGTCTTCAGTTGGTTTCTTTGTGACAGCCTGCCTATTTTGCCTTGAGTAACTTGTTGTTAACCTGGGAAATATAAATGTTAGAATTTTTCCACCTTTTTGAAATACTGATAGGAAAAAACATACAGTGAGGTGCTTATATCATTCACAAGTAAAAAATAGCATTTGTCTTTTCAGAAATAGATGTCTAAGGTAGTAGTAGAAGTAAAGAAATTAATTCTTTTGTGATATTCATGTGCAATAAATGATACAATATTATTCCTAGCCAAAAAGAAGGATTTGAAGTTCACAGTAAATTTCACTTTTGGAACTTCCCATGGACTAAAAGTTCAGATTATTTTGTCAAAGGCTGATGCTCAGGTTTCCAGAGTGTACAGCAAGCTAAATTCCCGATGTCCTGTAACTACAACAAATCTGACAAAGACCTATCAGCCGAGACATTTGTTGGAGAATGTTAGAGATGGTCTAAAGGCTTACTGAGCTCTTTTGGAGCTGTATGCTGAAATTCCATGGTCTTGGACCAGGGAGAGTTTGCCCAGTGAGCTTGTTCCAGAGCTGCCCATCCTGCAACATTGAAGACCACTGGCTTGGGGATTAGGAGTACCTCACCTTGAGTGATGTACTTGTCAGGCTGTTCCTGTGCAGGGATTCAGTTTATGTGACGGCAAAGCAGAAATACTCTTTTAACCCCCTGATACTACTGGAGTTGTGTTTCTTCAGAGCTGTGCTTCCTGCTGGGAAGATGTACAGGCTTCTTTCCAAAGGCACACAGCACACATACCCAGAATTTCAGTGGTATTGAATCTCTCTTGGTCTGATCACTGAGCAGAATGTGCCCAGCCCAGGCCACTGCAGCTCTGTTCCAAACATTCTCCGAGATGAGGAGACCTCAGAAGGCAGTGTGGCCTCCTCCCCAGTGTCTGTGTTTGCGGAGGAGATTATCTTCTATTGGATACAGGGCCCTTTTCAGCCTCTTCTGCTGCTTTTGCTCTTTGTATCCGTGGAATTGGATTGGAACTATAATGAACTAATCCTTGATTATTTTTTGGTAATAAATACCTTTGTGATGTGTTGTGAGCAGACTGGAAAATGTATAAGTTTTCCAGGCACAGTTTCTGCAGTGTGTTTATTTGCTACTAATTATGTTTTCTAAATCTGAAAAAGGGAGAAAGGAATTTAAAAAAGGAAAAAAAGTCAACTCATGTGAATTAAATGCAATGTGATAAAATCACTAAAGAGGTCCATGAAATTTAGTGCAGGTACATTAATTTACTTTGTTTGCACATGACATATAAACATACTAATACATGTCTCTTCAAATACATATTTAAGTCTACAGACTGCAAAAAAAGTGTATTTTATGTAGCATCATATACAATTCAAAGCAAATGTTTTAAAGGTAATAAGCATGTTTTGCATGCTGAGAGAATGTGCACAAACCCAATCTGCAAAGTGGATGAATCCATTATGTAAATCTAAAGTTGTCAAAGTGATCTATTATAACTATTTCTACTGTCAGCTGTTCCACATAGCACAAATTCAGCAACATACTCATCTTGATAGGGGAGAGTATTTAGATATTGTACCAACTACTTATTAATCTTACTGATTTCCACAGCACCTATCACAATGACAATTTTTGTTACGGGGATTAGTGCTGAAAACAGAAGATGACAATCAAAAGCCAACAAAAGAAGTGTCATGTTCGTGACTTGAATATAAATTGAAGGCTATGATGGAACAACACGGCTTGGAGCATTGCTGCTGGAGGCCACCTTTCATCAGAGGCTCATGTTTAGAAACTGGAACTGTTGGGAGGGAACAAAATGTCACTAGTGATGGCTGTTTGTAACTTATGTGAGAGACGTGCTCTCCATTCGGTTCATAGTATGCTACATACAAAACAAACAAAAAAAAAAGGATCTAAATGGCTCTAATTTGAACATCACTGGTGCTTTCTGAAAAGAGTTTGGGGGCTACTCTTTTAAGCATCCAGAACTAGTCATTGAGTATTTCTTCTCTTTTATTCTCACGGAAGGTACTTCTCCAGGCTCACTGCAGGTGAGGCAGTGTTGTAAAAGATTTTTCTGTCACTGGTTTTGCTATATTTTCTTGGCATGCTAGATAAGAATTTGCACTGTGAGAAATTTGGTAGTTCAGTGCAAATGCTAATCAAACATTTTAAAAATATTCTGCTTGTGAAAGTTACTTTAATTATTCTTGTTGTGTCCGCTTTAGTTTTAAAAGACAAAGTGAAATATGCTGCTGCATCCCAACAGTTGTGTTTCTTCCTAACCAGTAAGAAACCTTAAAGCTTTGAGCCAGGTCCTACAAAACTTGTCCATTATGAAATGTGTTAGGGTTTCATGAAAGAGAAAAAGCACATTAGATAGCATTGTGAAGTTAATGTATGTGAGCTTGAAAGGATTAACCAGCTATATAGCCATTAAATTATTGCAAACTAGTGCTTTATTTGCTTCCTTTTTTTATTTTAGTGATTGCCCCATGCAAATATCTTTATTTGCATACATTTCCAGATTAAATAGATTTGGATGTTGGCACCTTCCAAAAACAGAGCACTACAGCTCACCATAGTTGATTTGATGTTGGCTGGACAGCTGTACAATTCTGTAGGGACTAAAGAATGAGGCTCCCACATTTGTTCACTACAGGAAGAGAGCAAAGTGCCAAGACACGCCCAACAACTCAGCGTGCACCCAGGTCTGGGCTCCAAGTTAGCAGAACGGGTTAGTCAGTGAATGCCCTGAAATCCTCCTCTTATTGTTTGACATTGGGGTTGGGACTTGGAGGCTATTTTTGTGGCTTGTTTTGTTTCATTTCACTATAAAATTTGCTTTGGACCAGCAGAACCTTCCCATCATTGTTAAAAAAATAGAGAGCATTCCACCAAAAAAAAATCTATTTTGCCAAGAACTGCCATTTTTTTTCAGGAAACTGTTTTAATGTTTTGCAGAAGGAAGATTTTAGATGATCATCACATAGTCTACCTATCAATTACATATTATTTTTGTGAGTAGCTGATACTTTGTGACTACACAGTGCCTCCTGTAAATTAACTCTGTTTGGTGTGGAACAAGCTGGGCAAGCTGGAGGTCTGGGTTTCAAAGATCTCCATTATGGCCAGGTGTTTCAAAGCAGCACTGCTGGCATTTTAGAGGGGCTGTGATGGCTCCACATTTAATACTTGTGAATTTTTCTCTGCAGACTGGTGTGCATCTTGGCACAAGTGGAAGGAGAGGCCAAGCAGAAGGCTTGCCAGCTGTGGGCCAGATGAGACCCAAATGCACACCCATGTGGGCAGCCACAGTGTGTCACCAAACGAGTGTGTTGCCACCCTTGGTGAGTCATATTCCTTGTTGTCTTTGGGCAGAACTGTCAAGGAATAACCACTGTTGTAGTAACATTTTCTGCAGAACATATGGAAATTGCTCTGTAGTTGAGTTGATGATTTGTTTGGTGGTGTGTTTTTGCCTTTTTTTTTTTTTTAAGAGGTGGTCTGTTTGTGTTTGCCTTTTTAAAAAAATTAAATTTAATATAAAGAGATCATGAAGAGTTTATTTCCAATAAGTTCAGTTAGGCACAAATATATGCCTTGCACTTTAGGTGTTGAAAGGTTGTTCTTCAAAGCTTGAGATGAGAGCCCCTGCATGAATGCTAATGCACACATTTTAATGTGTGAGCAATTCCTTGCCTTTTAGTGAATTTGTCTGGATTTTCTTGGGTATCTTTGTGCACCCTCTTTTATTGCCTTACTAAGAAGTAAAGCTGGTTAATTACAGTTTTTTCCTGGAAAGCATTATCCATTATGGTATTACTGCTGAAAGAGAAGACTGCTTACTTGGAAATATTCCTTTGGCACTGTTTGAATCATTGTTATTCATAAGACTGCATTTTGAGGGTGTCACACCATTCTCTTTTTACTTTCCATGAAAAGTATTTGACAGTTTTAAGATTGTTCAGCATTTTGTGGAAAAAAAAATATTTAGAGTCAAAAATATGTAATTTCATGAAATGATGTTGTAAATATTTTTCTGATTAATTTTAATCAATGGAAAATTATGTCCTTCAAAACCAGAACTTTATCTGATGTGTACAGGAGCCTGGGAATTGCTAAGGCAGAGCAATGCTCCACTTTGTGTCATATACCTTTCCAGAGGCTGGCTGGGGATCTCCAGCCCTCCACCAGGTAATGTTTAGGGACAGACCTAAATTTGGAGCCAGGGCTTTGCTGTTATTCTGTTCAAAAAAGGAGTGTGATTTTAGTGAACTTGTTGCTCTGTTTTATTTTACACCAGTTTTGTCTGTACCTTGTGTTTCCATTAGAGATTCAGATCTGTCATTTTTTGTATTTCTTATTATATGATTATGGTTCTGTTGTGTTGTCTGCCAATAACAGATGGCTTAGTTCTTTAATATAACAGTTATTTGATGTATGTGTCTATCTAAACAAAGTACCTGATGGATATCTGGTACTTGAAAAACAAATTGTTATCAGTCTTATTGAAGGTAATAGAAATATTTTAAAATAAAATTTATCACATGAATATTGAATTTTTATACAATACAGTGACACATTAAAATAAAAGACGCAAGCTAAAATAGTGAAACATTCAGGTGATTTTTCTGCACCTCATCTGTGCAGAGGCTGTTCTAAACACTAGTAAATGTTCCTGGTATATTTCCGAAAAAGTAAAAACATGAGCACTATAATCAGTTGAAATGTTTCTAATTCTCATCTGGAGCATGTCAATGCAAAAGTAGCGTATAACCCAAGAAGTATAGCTGTGCTAAGGTATTTTCATTGAAAAGAGTCAAGTTCCACTAGTTTGTATTTCAGAACTGCAAACAGCTGTAGTCACAGTACTTTTGGATAAGACAGTTCCTTTATGAAACTCTCTCTTGAGATTTGTAACCATACTTGAAATTGTCTTTAAAAGTCTGGTTTTGATAAAGAAGTGTCTTCTAAGTTTCATCCAGCTGACAGCTTCTCATATTAAAAGTTCTTTTATCCTTCCTGATAGCTGAAGAATGTTGTCCTACGACAGGAGGAAACTACAGACATGCAGTTCAAATAGATTCAGTTAAATTTTCCTGTGTGTGGACTAACAGTAGGAAGCATCTGGTCCTCCTGGCAGTCTGTATGTTATAGACTCTTCAGTCTACACGAACAGAACTTAAAAGATGAGGCAGAAGTTTAATTCATGGGTCACACTGTAACATTGTCAAATCCATTTGTTAGACCAGTGTTTCCATGTTGGCAATTTACTACTTGTTCCCAGTCTCTCCAGAAGATATTTTGCTCACTAGACTTGATGAGAAAGGGAACACTTTTTCTACTATTTTCATGACCAGATAGCCTCAAGCCGGTTCTCTTATCTTATTATTATCTTAATTTTGATTGAAGCAGAAACTGCTGTCCATGTCTGTCTTCATTGTACTCTTGGAATTTTGACTAAAATCTAGATATTTTATGTAATTGTTCCTGCCTTGTATCTTGTTTGTGGAAATAAGATTATTGTGTCCTGAGAATTGGACTGTAAAAGACAATCTATAGTAATATTTTTAAGTTAGATTTTCTTTTTATTTCTAACATTTCAATGTGCTTTTTTTCTTCCCCTTAAGAAATTAAATGAAAGTAACACAATTAGATGTTCTGTAGGATCTCTGAAAATATATGATTGTCCTGTTCTCTTCTGAGTCTGTACTACATAAGGCTCTTTTTACTTTGCAATAACCATTTGGCCTTCCTCATATCTTGTATTTCTTTCTGCCTCTCCCTGTCAGGTACATCATTAACAGGTACAGAATTTTTAAAAAACTGACTTAGATCACAATTTTTGTTGTATTGTTGGGAGTTATTAGTTTGTTTTTATATTTTGTTTTGTGAAAATCTTCATGTGGAAAGATAGTCTGATAACACAGTGTTGTCTGTAATATTCTTTAATTCCAGATCATGGTCAGTCATTTCTCTGTCCTCTCATTTCTACAGAGCTTTTCTGCTCAATAGAAACCTCTAAAACCAGAATAATTTTGTCCCAAAGGTTTAATCTTGGTTTTGTATCAATATTGTGTAATATTGATTCTTCCATCTTACCTAATGGGTCATTTGCTAAGACAAATGACCCACTTCCTACATGGGCCTGGAAATAATTTAACTCTTCTTATTAATAAGTTGAATGTAATTAATAGACATAATTGTGTAGCATGAAGAAGTGAACTATTGGATTATATAAAACTTTAAAGAAACTATAGATCATAGATAGCATCATAGAATCACAGAATATCTTGAGTTAGGAGGGAACCATTAGGATCATCAAGTTCAACTCCCTGTTCCTCACAGAACTACCTGAAACTAAAGTGTTGCGGTTCGTTTTGGGGTGAGGCACCCCGGGGATGTCCCCAGAGGCCCCCTAGGCTGTGAGTTGGCTGGCAGCAGCAGGCAGGCAAGGAGACTCCACACGGCTTCTGAGGGTGCTGATCAGATGAAGGTTTATTTGGGGTCCCAACCCCGGGAACAGCATGGCTACTGAGGGAGAAGGGGAGAAGGGGGAAGGAGGGGGAGCCTAGGGGAGGGAAGGGGAAAGAGGGGGGAAGAGGCTGAGAGAGAGGAAGGGCTAAGAGCCAGACTGATCTCCTAGCACAGCTTAAGAGGGGAATTGAAGTGGGCGCGGAATCACATTGGGCCAATGGGATGACAGATACAGGATGGTTCAGGGCAGGACCACAGGCTTAGAATATACCATACATTTTGGAGGGGAGAGACAGGGCATACCATTTACATAAAATGGAATACAACACTAAAGCGTGCGACTAAGAGCATAATCCAGTCACTCCCTGAACTGACAGGCTTGGTGCCATGGTTTCTTCCCTGGGAGGCCATTCCAGTGACCAAAAGCTCTCTCATTGAAGGTACATCCACTGATGCAGCTTCAATCCATTTCCTTGTGTGCTCTGCTGGCCACCAAGAGGGGAGATCAGAACTTCCCCCACTGCTACCCTCCTTAGGGCAGATGAGACCTGAATGAAACCATTCCTCAGTCTCTTCTTCAGGCTGAACAGGCCAAATTACCTCAGCTCTTCTTTATAAATTTTTCAGTTTAGTAATTTTTCTGGTCATGATGCTATTGCTTCTACTAAAAATATCTAGTTTTGTTTTTTCTTTTTTTTTTTTTTTTGTTTAATGTGAGAAATGCAAAACTTGAAGCCCTTTGAAAAAGGAAGTGTTGATGTTCTCTTTTTTTGTTTGTTTGTTTATAGGGTTTTTGTGTGGGTTTTTTTTGTTTTGTTTTATTTTTGTGACTTAGTTACTTTATTTCACAAGGAATCAGAATCCAAATCAACTTTCAGGTGAGTGCCTTATCTTTCCACAGGCTTCTAGATCTTTTGTATCCATGCTGATCCACATTCCATCCTTTAGACACGTAAAGTTGTGCTTACCACCTGGTTATTTCTTTCCTTCTCAATGACCTTTTTAGCATTTTACACGAGCTGGTAAAGTAACAGCAGGAAACAAGAGAAAACCACCTCAGAATAATGGTTATGGGCACACTCCTGGGAGATGCAAGATATAGGTTCAAATCCTTCCAATTAATTGTGTGGCTCCCAAAGCCCAGATAAGTAATTGCCTAAAAAGCTAAAAGAATAAAGCTTAAAATGCTTCCAATAATAGAGGAATGTAAAAGGAATTTGTGGTTTCAATAGTGATAACTTAAACCTAAATTTATTAGCAGATGACTTAATTTTCTGTGTCTGATACAGTTGTCTCTTTTGGTGATTTTACTGGTTTTTTTCAAACTAGTTTTTTGATTTAATTCCACAAACTTTTAAAAAAGTCCCCAGCAACATCAAAATATCTTGAATAGTCTTTATCACAGGTCAGCCTGAATGTTCCCTTAGCTACGTTCCCTGCAGCTAGGTCCTGTACACTGCAGAGTCTGTGGGTACCCAAGGGTGGGCAGTTCGCTTCCATTTCCTGCGACATGTCTTCTTCCAAACTCCTTACTTTAATCACAAGTTTGAGAAGACAGCTCTTTAAAGATTGCTGAGCTTGGAGAGGGGGAAGATCAGTGGATTTGTGCCCTTCTTTGGACCATTTCCTTGAAGTAAGTATTCACACAGTGGAAAGGGTTTTGAATGTCAAAATACAGGGTTTAGCAGGATTGCACATTGTAGACACCCTGCATCATAACTCTGAACTCTTTTTAACATTGGAAAAGCTTAGAGTAACTTGAAATTCAAATAAGAGGTTTGTGAATAAAACTGCCCCACACCCTTTTTTTTTGTCCTGATGGAGCAGTCTTTCTTTCAGACTGATTCCCAGTGCAGTAGTGTTCAGCTTTTAGGTTGCAAAAATGCTGTCCACCCTCCTCTGTGTCCCAAGGGTGACCTTCCTGTGACACCCCAGCCCTCTGGCTGTCTTATTTTAGCAAACTCCTCTGTGTCTGCCTCAGAAGCCCTTCAGGCTGTCTTATTCTTGGCTTGCCCTCAGCTATCCCACTGAAAAATGTCCCCCAGAATCCAAGCAACTGCTCACTGTTGCAAGCACCTTTTTCCTCTTGCAGAAGGCTGCACTGGATTGTGTGGGCAGGAAGCACTGCTCATAGCCATGGTCTATTCCCAGTCCCTTTGAGGGAAGACAATCTTTTTCACAACAGCTCACAAGAAGTGGAAGTGCTCTGTAATCAACTGGAAGGGATGCTGCCCATCACAGAGTTTTAAGTCCAACAAGCAGAACAGTGTTCATTTACCTCTTTTTGTCATCCAAAAAATGTTGTGGTAAACTTGCTGTTTCATCGGGGGTCAGCGTCAGGATGGACTTCAGATACTTCTGGAGATTCACTGAATTTACACAAGGATAAACCAGAGTTCAAACTGGACTCAAGAAAAGCAAATAGAGAGTCATGTAACCACAGAACCCCCAAGGATGGAAAAGATCCTTAAGACTGAGTCTAGCCATTAACCACATACTGCCAAGTCCACCACTAAACTGTGTGCATAAGTGCCATATCTGTACCTCTTTTAAATACCTCCAGTGATGGTGACTCAACCACCCTCCTGGGCAGCCTGTTCCAATTCTTGACAATCCTTTTGATAATGTAATATTTTCGGGTATACAGTACAAACATCCCCTGGCACCACTTGAGGCAATTTCTTCTTGCTCTATCACTTGGTCTCTTTTCCCAGAACAACATCCACCTGGCTACAGAATCCTTTTGGGTAGGTTATTTCAGGTGTCTATTTCCCAGATTTCTAAGCATGCTGCATTAAATTAACAGATAAGCAAAACCCCAAAGACTGATCTGAACTAGTTAAGCACAACTGACAGCTGCAATAAAAACCCCCTATCTCCTAAATAAGCTTTATCCTCATTACTAGAGCTTAAAAACCCCAGATGAGAAGCCCAAGTGCACTAAAGCCATTGTGCAACCACACAGTATGAGACAGCTCCTACCTCAGCAAGCCTGGAGTTGAAAGAGATGAAATAGTGTTGCCCTATCACTCTCTGATAGGTTGGATTGAACTGACAGACTCCCCAGCTCAAGGTCAGTCAAGGGCTAATGCAAAACTGGAAACTCAACCAAGGTCTTCTGATCCCAGCCTGGTGCCTGAGCCAGAAGACAATCCTTCTAATCGTGCATAACATGACCATTTGTTTTCATATGCAGTGCTCTCTTTCATGCCAGTGCTTCTCCAGCACCTTTTTTTCATGGCATTCCATCTCTGCCACAGAGCTTTCCTCCTTTAGGTGCTTTTCTGGCAACATAATAGCTATGAAAGTAATTCATGTGCATCTATATTCTTTGGACACAGTTTTCAAAAAGGAAAGGTTTTGATAGATATAACCTGCACCAATGTGCAGTGGTCCTGTACATTTTTCTTTTTTTTTTTTCCTTTTTTAAAATCCTATCATCTCCTATTCCATTCTTTCTTCTTTGTTTTCTTCAGTCTTACAATGCAAAATCTGTGCAAAGAAGAAATGTTTAGAGCAAATAGAAGAGAATTCGCAAAAATTGTAATTGCTAAGTAGACTATGTGATGATCATCTGAAATCTTCCTTCTACAAAACATTAACACAGAGCAAAACAAAGCAAGGGTATTTTTTAGATATGTAATGTATTTACTTCTCTTTCTGACAAAATTTTAGAAGTGGCGCATGTTCAGGCAGTGAGCACAGAGTTTACCTGTATGGACAACTGTGAAATTGCATTTGATATGCCTTTTTCTCATGAGGAGAGAACAGATGTTAGTTCAAAACAATCCTAGATCAAAACTTGCAGAACAAAAAGAGGATCATTGCTTAAAAATTTTGGGGGAGTCTCAGTGATTAACTACATACCTAACAAATATTTTTCTTCCTGTCGTATAAATATTGAAACAGGTTTTTGACTAGGAAGGAAAACCTAAAAAAATGAGTATCAGGAATCTTGGTAGGGACAAGCTTAATTAAATAAAATGAAAAAGGATATTCTTCAGTAGTTTCTAGGCTTTTTATTTGTTGTGGGGATGTAAAACTACTCTTTTGCTTTTCCTATCCTTAATTTAGGAAGAAAGGGGAGATGTTTTCAGAGGTACTTAAAAATAGCTGTTCCAGCAGAGATGTGTGGTGCCTGGGGAAAGCTGTTAATCCAGTAATAACATTAGAAAGAGCTACAGAAAACGGAGGCAATGTTGGTCATCCTGCTGTCCTCCTCGTTTCTGGCCTGCTAGTGACACTGTTACACCAGGGACGAGGCCTGCCACGGAAACCTGGATGGCAGCAGGCAGAGGAGGGGCTGCACGCACTGATGCCTGACAGGTGAGGGAAGGACTGACACGTGTGGGATACATGTTCATAACATGTCCAGAACTTTATTGCTCCAAAATGTCAGGTTTGAAAACTGGCCCTGGAAAAGTATCCAAGAGAGTGCATAGAAATGTGCTGAGATTGTGGGGAAATCCCAGCTGCAGATTAACCACAGTAACATCAGACCAGGGTCTGAATAGATCACCCTTCACAGCAACAAATGTCTGTGTCACAGATGTGTCACAACACATTTATTTGTGGATGTGATAGTAAAATTAAATTTTATTTTTCTGGTTACGAACAGAAAAAACCCCACAATATGTGTTGGTGGATTGGATCTTTTCATTAATCTTCCAGTAGAGAGCCCAGAATTTAGTTAAGAATAGCATTGCCCTTATTGGGACTCTTTTCTAGAATTCTGTAGATCTGCCCAGCATCCCACTCACCTATGCAGAAGCCACTGGAAATCTTTTGGTATTTATTAGATTTCAGGCATTGAATCCATAGCATATATGAGCAATCGGTTTTACTGAAGAGCGCTCTTTCAAGATAAACATGATGCTCAATAGTTATCAACCTACAAACTACAAACTATGCAGCTCATTTATACGCAATAAATTCTGAATAATAATCACATTTCAGAAACATGAAATCCAGCCATGAAGCATTCTTAGATAAAACCAAGGACAAAACCTGTTGCATAAATCAATTTCTGTAAATGGATCACCTCCCCATTATCATACTTATATACACTTATCCCAAGTGTCTATGATGGGGCTACTCAGTTTATTTTTGCCAAATCCCATGTGCTGCCCAAAGTGAGCACTGACAGGCCAAGCAATGTAAAAGTCATCTCAGTTGCCCAGGAAAATAAGCAGTAGTCATGGATCTTGGCCAAAAGTAAAAGACAATGCAAGTGGGATTTTGGTGAAGTATGGAGAAAATTATCTAATCAGCCACTCTAACACCTCAGGCTGTTATCTATTACCCTGTGTAAAAGAATGCAGAGAAAGTACTTTCTACTCTGTCTCTCTCCACTTCTAATACGAAAGCTTGGTGCATTCTTATTTCATAATTTTCAAAGAGAAGAAAGGCTAAAATCTGGTATTTTTAAGTTGGTAATTGCACCAAAATCTTGTTTCATCTCTTTTTTCTACCTCCTTACCTAGGTCCTGTCTGTAAATATGTTGACCCAAATAAAATGTGGTCTCAAAGCATATGATCAACAATACCAAAAATAGAGTAAGACTAAAGACTGGTTAATACTGTTTTCCATGCACGTGATAGAGCTTTGTGAGCCATATAACTGATTAGTAGAAGCATGATGCTTCCTTTGTAACTTCACCAGCCTCGCAGCAGTAACTTCAAAGGCAGAGTTTGAAATTGGTACACCCTCTTCCTCTTCCAAAAGCTGAGTGCTGTGGTGCCTCAGTGTGAAATGCCTTACACCAGAGTGGGAACTCTGCAGAAAGCCAGCAGTTCAAGATGGACCTTGTGTCAGCCAGAAGGCTAAGAGCAAAGGTAGTTATTGTCAGCCCACACTGCATACAGATCTCTGAGGGTTTAACAGTCAGAAATTATGGGGAAAAAAGGTAAAGAAGTTTTATATTTCTCAAGATGTCACTGCCTCTTTTGGGGTTCTAGGAAGCACCTTTGCCAACTTAGGTCCACATGCTAGCTGCTGCACTGCCAGCATGTATTGCCTGCATGGAGATGATTGGTGGTCAGCTCTGCTTTTTAAAAGGCAGATAGGGAAAGGAAGAATGTTGGTCATGGCACCATAATTTGTATAAAAGTACAGTTGCTTGCCAGACGGGTGTTGCTGCCAAATGTCCAGATGTGAATCATGGGTGCATCAGCCTGTTCCATCAGATATTTGCTGGTTAATTTAATCTGAAATAATTTTTTTTTTTTTTTTGGTTGTGCCACGATAGGGCTTCATTACGAGAGACAGCCATACACAGCAGGAGTTTTTCGGCAAAGGAGATGCTTTCCTCGGCTGCCAAAGAGTTGACCTTTACATTTCTGTGCTGCTCAGTATATCTCAGCCTACAATTTCCACACCCCTCTGTTACCACTTTTGTTATTAATAGTGCTTCTGTTTCCCTAGCATTTCTCTACTCCCAAGCAGCAGCTGGTTTAGAATCACCCTCCTGTCAACCTTTGGTAGGAAGAGATTGGTTAGATGCCTCTAAACTGATCTGCTCTTCAGGAATGTCTGCTAGAGAGCTGTTCTGAGGAAATCAGTAGCAGCCTTAGGCCAAGTGCTAAATCTCTGCTCTCCTGGATCTAAGCCTACTTAAGTCAAAATGTTGTCCTCGTTTTTCGCCTGCCATTGTTTACTGATCTTTCTTTAATATATTCCCTCCCCCATATCTTTCTATCTCGTGCTTTGTTTGCATGCTTCTGTTGTGGGTTGTTGTAGATCTGATCTGTAAGTAGTAATTGAGGTTTTGGAATTTAAATCAGTGGCTGAGGGGTGCCATTCTTGGCATTAGAATTCAATATCTCACTGTTTTCTTTATGTCTTACTTTAGCAAACAGCTTCTAGTTTAGGTTGTCCACTTTTGACAAGACAGGATAGCAGCTGGAGGAATTATTTATTTTATCGTGATGTTCAAAAGAAAAAAAAAAGGCTTTTTCAGCCAATTTCTGGATCCTAAGAGGGCATCAGTAATATTCATCTTTATTTTAAAGAGTCTAAGAGATCTTCAAATTTTACACCTTGTCTAGAAATGATGCTTCATGATTACAGATTACTACAGCCTTTCTATTCAATGTTTTCCTTTTCATTTGCTAAAGGATTTCTCTGCCTCCCAAAACTAGTCTGAAATCATGCGAGAAAAAGTACGTGCCTGTGCAGTTTCTGTGAAAGCAGTGGGTGGAAGGTTACCTGTAGTCTTCAGGGCTGAGACTAAATATCTTGTGTCGTATTCCATTTTATTTAAATGGTATGCCCTGTCTCACCCCTCCAAAATGTATGGTATATTCTAAGCCTGTGGTCCTGCCCTGAACCATCCTGTATCTGTCATCCCATTGGCCCAGTGTGATTCCGCGCCCACTTCAATTCCCCTCTTAAGCTGTGCTAGGAGATCAGTCTGGCTCTTAGCCCTTCCTCTCTCTCAGCCTCTTCCCCCCTCTTTCCCCTTCCCTCCCCTAGGCTCCCCCTCCTTCCCCCTTCCCCCCTTTTTCCTCAGTAGCCATGCTGTTCCCGGAGTTGGGACCCCCAATAATCCCTCATCTAATCAGCACCCTCAGAAGCCGTGTGGAGTCTCCTTGCCTGCCCGCTGCTGCCAGCCAGCTCACAGCCTAGGGGCCCTCTGGGGACAGCCTGGGGTGCCCCCACCCCAAAACGAACCACAACAATCTTGTAATAATCAAAATCCAGAGAGATTATTCACTGCTGTGTATGAAACCAACAGGGGATATCTTTGGGATATGAGGGTTTACAGTGTACGTTCTCTGAGACGAGCTTATTCTTATATTATTCTTATAGAGGAAGACTCTGTCTTCTGTGACATGTCTGCTTCTTTCAGCAGTGCATGTGTAAAAACACATTTGTATAATTTGCAACATGTCTTTTTCAAGCACTTGCTAGCAAATAGTCTGTAATGTGCCTCATGCTGGTTTGTCTTTAAAAAAAAAATAAATGTTTTGAACAGATTTGATCCCATTCACTTAAATGTTTTGAACAAAATGTTACTGGGATATTTAGGACACAGATTTACTGTCTGTTCATGCTATCTGTAATGACCCAGTAGACCAGAACATCTTCAGAAGAGCTGTCACAATCTATCAAGTCAATGATCTGTGAAATATAAATTCCCTGTGGAAGTTGTTATGGGCCATTAAGTAAATAATAATACCTATTTTATAAACTGTATAATAACTTTATATTTATTATAGAAGATCAAATTTATATGATAAAATAAAAATCAGCCTGAGTCTCCAACTAAGTCTTAAACTTCTCCAATATTGAAAAAAACTTTCATTAAATTTCATTTTGTCACACACGTTCTCTTTATGACCATATAGTGTAAAATTGGTATAAAATGCCAAAGTATCCAAACACTATAATTTTCATAGCATTTTCAGTCTAGATTTTAGAGCAGGGTCCTTGTCTAAGCTGGCTTAGATAACAAAATATTCTTCAACAAAGCTGAACAAGAAACTTCCTGAAATGTGCACGAAATTACAAAATACAGCAATTAACAAAACTAATTGCTCTGAATTCTCTGAGTTCTCTGTAAGACATTAATTTTGAGAGCTCCATTCAGGAGTTATATTGGAGCATTTTAAAATATTTAATGTGTTTTTCCCCCTGAGGTACAGGGCAGGACTCTGTTCCCCATGTTTTATGAAGGAGAATCTGAATCACAGAAGTTAGAATCTATCTCTCCTAATAATAATCATGTAGAAGTTAGGCACTGAGCCAAACATATAGGCTCTGAAGGAGGCCAACATCCTCATTGCAGGATTCAGCCTAAAAGGGGTGTCTGAATCATATGTTTGTGCTTCTGTTCAGAGCTGTGATTGGGTTGACAAAGCCTCTTGTCTCCAGTCTGTTCCTCCGTGCTGCCTTGCAGGTGAATTTCTCCCTTACTCATGGCTGAGTTTCCTTGGCAAATCCGGTCGCTTCACTCCATAAGAGCTCCAGTGTATGACCCAACGTTACCAAGGTCAAAATCCAGAGACCTTTAGTTTGCAGGTAAGGTCTTTAAACAAATGTTTCATTATGTGGAGGCCTTAAGGTGTTTGGGGCTGTTCTACCTCTGTCTGCTGGTAGGTTTGGGTGATAAATGCTACTCAGTATTTATCAGAGGTAGCACAAGTCTTATAGCAAACAAATGAGGTGGCCATATCCACTGCATGATCTACTTACAGTATTTAAACTTCATATTTTTAATAGTGGCCTGTTTTCTTTGGAACATTTTTCATTTAATGACTTCATAGGGCCCAAGTTTGAATCAAATGTCAGAACCCTGTATGGAGGGTTCAGGGGTACAATTATCAGAGGACTGAATGAAGTTTGAAACAGTCATAGGAAAAGGTAAGGGAAAAATACACCAAGTGATCAGTAACAAACAGAAAACTAGAATCAGTTGGTATTTGCAATGCAAGATGATTGCAGGTGAGTTGGTGGATTTATTAACACTACTGGGAAGGCTTGTATTTATTTCTTTAGTACCAGAAGACTGAAAGATATTACCAGTCTTTACAGCAGTGTAGGGGCCTCTAAGCTTGATCATTTTCACAGGCTAATTAGTGAAAAGTATAAATGATGAGTGTAAACATGGAAATACGTGACCTACTTGAGAAGAGTCATCATGACTGCTTTAAAGTTCAGTTTTATAAGCCTCTTGGCCTCCTGTGAACGGACTACAAACACATATAAGAATGAATTTATTAGTAAAGCCTACTTAAATTTTAAGGGGCTTTTATCAAAAGCTTGCAAGAACCAGGCTGGCAATGGATAAGATGAATTATCATGGATAAATAATCAGTTAAAGATGGGAATGAAAGCCAACAGAAAAAATTCAGAGTTTCGCGTGGTTGTCTGTTGCACATTGTGGCAGTCGTCGTATTTGTAGAAGACAGAAAAAGGGATGAGCGGTGGTGAGGATACAAAGTTTTGTCAGAACAAGGATGAACTGAAGAACAGATTAAGGATTTGGGCTGGTGAAAGACTGGGCAATAAAATTGCACAATAAATTCAGTATAAAATGTGAAGGGACATACTGGGAAAAGGCGTTGTGGGCTCATGTAGGAAATGGTGGACTCTGAGACGACCATTAATATTCAGAACTGAAATCTGGGGTTGTGATACCTGCAGAAATTTAGGTATTTTTCATGCTGTGTAAATATTTTGTTAGACAGTTACTTCTTTTTGTAGTTTTTTGTAATATATCAGATGACACTGCCAGTTTGAAAAATAAATCATCACATCTCTCCATCCACAGTGGATAATTACCAGCATGCAAGCTGAATTCTGTTTAGAACATGACTGATTACAACTAAAATTGTATAGCATGACTCATCAGTTGGTAATTAGATCTCTCCTCTTACCGTACCTAAGTCGTGTCACCATAATCTATAATGATAAAGGAAAGAATGACTGATTTCATGCTTTTGGCAAGCAGAAGCCACAGCTTTCTAATACAGTCACAATGAGGAAATTGATAGGTTTCTTTTGTATTGACTTGCATCTTTTTACACCTTTCATTCAGAGCATTTTTGCTATCCCTTAATTGATTTTTTTTCCTAATTTCCCCTTCAACTTCCTCTCTTACATTCAGAATTCTCATCAGCAAGCAAAGACAAATGAGAATAAAGAAGGGAGCTATGGCTTCAGTAAGGACAGACTTACATGAAAAAATACTAGAAAAGAAATAAACTGCCAGAAAACACACATTATTAAAAGTAGTGCACTAAGAAGAGCTACTACTATAAGAACTGTGTTGAAATAAGGCTGGTAAATGTTAGGTGATCATGTGCTGTCTCAACAGAGTCTGGATCTAGAGTTTGACTGTCCAAAACTACAGATTAATTTAAATTTTGGGTTTGTGTGGATCTGCATACATTTCCAAGAATGAGGATGGGTACTGTGGCTGTAATCCCTACACATTTTGCATATTTAACTTAGTGGGTTCTTTTTATCTCATTAGCACAATTAAGCATTGCAAGTAATTAAAAGATGAATGTTGATTTGTGGGCAAGTTTTTCATGTCATCCAATCTGTATTAGAAGCAGTGGAATAGCCAAATTATATTAGTATGTTGAAGTACTTAGGCAACAAAAGAAATGAGAATTAAATAGATGAATACTTAACAACATCATCAGCTTTATAGCCTCTGCATGATGTAATCAAGATGCAAATATTTTACACTGCTGTAAGCAGGAAGAAAGATGACCAAGAAGATCCCTCTTGACCCTACTTTCCTGTGCTTACTAAGAAACAAATTTAATCTAGTAGCATCAGTGTTAATCCTGATCCACATATTGTGTGCTGTGTGCAGCTGTAAGCACATATATGACTGCCTGGGAGAAAGGAGCCTTTGTGTTTGACTATACAGGTATCTGATTCAGTGGAAGACTGGAAGGAATATTAAGATTCCTTTGCATTTGACTTATAGCTCAAATGCAGATTCAGGGTTTTTGAATGATGAAAAGCTTATTTTCATAACTATCCTTCAGTTCTAATCGCAATACAAACTTAAAAGATGTATCCACACATTAATAATATTTTAATCATTCCCAAATGCAAATAGAGATGCATAATTTTTCCATAAATCAACAGTGTTATACACTTTATGAAACTGTATGTTCAATGCTATCTTCTGGAAAAACTAATTAAAATTGTCAGTTCAGGAAGTTAATGAATGATAGTATTTCCCATGTAATACTTAATATAAAATATTTAGAAACTAAAACTAGTTCAACAAGTACATGGAGAAAATCCACAGGTCAGATGAAAGGTTATCCTGTAATGATGAAAAATGCATTCCTTTTATGTAAATGTGCATAATATATGAATAATGGATGTTTGTTATGTAGGCAATGTAAAATTTATTATGGCTTTTAATATTCAGTGCTTGGGCTTTAAGTGCTTTGCTTTGTAAATGATGAAATAGGTAAGTACATCTGTGTCATTTAACATCCTGAGTATTTAGTGTTAGAACCAAGTTGTAGTTATTTGCAAAGTTTAGAACTGTTTTAAAGACCTTTGCAGTTTGGATATGGTGGAAAATTAAATCTAGTGATTTGTTTGAGATGCTTGAAACTTTTACTAAAACCGCCCTAAAGATCCTGGCAGTCAAAATAATTGAAAGATAACATGTATTCCACTAGGATTAATGAATTCCTTTGTGTATCTAATACCTACACAGAGGTATGAAGAACAGTTTGTGTGTTTTCTGGGGTTCTTCCTGCTGGTTTAGTGCTTCAGGGCTGCTGCAAGCAGCATCCTCTCTTCTGAAAGCTAGGCAAGGGGAAAGCATATTCTTCCTCTTGGGCTGGTAGCGTGTGTCATATTGGGTAATATTTTAGGGTGTGCACTGTAGGAAATGGAGACCTTCTCAAGAAGGCAATAGTTTAAAGGTTTACTAGTTTAAGATTTAACAGCTAGTCCAATCAGTCTTGTGAACAGTGAATGAGAGGAAAAGCATATTCTCTGCTTTCTTCCTTGTAAAGAAAGGCTCTAGGGCTAGTCCTTTCTTTGTAAGAGCCTTCAAACAGGAATGAATGAATGAATGAATGAATGAATGAATGAATGAATGAATGAAAGAAAGCTTGTAGCTGCTTAAATGGGAAAGTCACTGGCTCCCTGTGACTGGTTCCCTGGAACTTCCAGAGAGCTGGTAGAGCAAGCCCTGACAGCTGGGTGTGGAGTGGCTCAGCTCATGCAATAACCCTTTTCCCCTTTTTATTATTTAGAATGGGACAGGGATCACTGCCTTGTAACTAACGTTTTCTTTTATACATAAGCCTTTGGAAAACAGCCTAGGTGAGTAATGGTTGTAAAGCAATGAAGCACCTTTCTCTAAACACTTCATGTTAGCCAGCTTTTGTCAGGCTGAACAAAACTGCATTTTTTACTTCTGGTCTCGTATTCACACTGCCAGATGGTACTAAAAAAAGAAAAAGAGGAAATGAATCACTCTAATAATTTTCGTTGTTAGTGCAGCCACCGCATATCTGCTTCATCTAGATTAATGTTCCCATGGGGCAACTGGTGATCTCCAAGCTATTTCAGACTGATCTTCCCTTCAGCCTAGTATTACCCATCTGGATTCCACAAAGCTGCTTTGTCCAGAGGTCCATGTAGTTATGCTGCAAATAAAATCAGTAGCTTAAAATTTTCTACCACGTTTTCCTCCCATGCAAGCTCTGATAAGAAATCTAACTTATTTAAGCACCTGACCCTGGTAGAGTCATGCTAAACTTCCTCTGGATTGAAGTGCTGTGAATTCTAAGGTGAAGAGTCATTTTTCATGCTCAGGCATGGATAGCAGGACACCAGCATTAGAACACCATGAATAAGATACTGGACAGTGCCTCTGATTTTGGGAATGTTAGCAATTGCTGCATAATAAGAGCCATGTTTGGTGACTTTCTCATATTATTTAGATTTCTAGTTAGAATGATGATAAAACTTGCGTTTATAAATTAAGGCCAAGCATCTGTCCCTTTGCAGCATGTCTTAATTTTCTTGCTGTTATTTTGTTCTTGTTATAAGTGTGGAAATATATGTTGATACTAGGTGCAAAATTAAAACAATAATAAGATCGTCTTCATCCCCTAAGCACTGAAGCAATGAAAGTTGCATTAAGAGGAATTGAATGGTCTAGGCTGTAGGCATTAACTTCCAGAAAGCATTTCTCATAGCCACATGTAGCAACAACCAGAAAGCTGGAAATGGAATTCAAAATCAGTATGTGAGACTAATCCTGCTCCCCAGAGCAAACTGGATGGTCTCAGGCACTTGAGCTGAAGCCTGCCTCAGAGAAAAACAAAAATCTACCTGAAAAATCCAATCCATTCTAGTCCATAAATTGTTGCACAACCCTTGCATGTTGGAGATATAAATTCACCACTTATTATAAGTTATTAATTGAGTTTTAAATACTTGACATACTACTAAGATGTAGTACTGGTTTTGGGTTTTCCCTTCCCTAACACAGTGCAGTGCAATGTTTCTTCCTCATTTGAGGAAAGAACATTTCTCAGTTTACTCTTTTACTGGGGTCTGGAAGTCTTAGCAAAGACTGCTGCCAGAAAACAAGCCATATACAGTGACAAGTGTTGCACCATTGTGTGATTCCAGTTGTAGTTAACTCATGTGTTCTTGTGTGGTTCCCACTTTAATGAGGTTGTGTGCTCTAAGTAGAAAGATAAAAAGATGGTATCCCCATTTCACAGGCATGGATTTCACACAGGTCAAAGAGCTGCCTCTGAAACTAGAGCACTTAACTCTAGTTGCTTCAAGATGATCCTCCCTACCCAAGTTTTTAGCCTTCTGTTACTGCCAGCAATTTCTCTGATGTTTTAGTTGCCTGCAGTTCCCTGCCTAACAAGGTCAGGCTCCTTTGGAAGCACATCAGGCAAAGGATGTTCAAATCACTGCGTGATCAGGTCTGCCTTCCTGTTCCAGCTGAGGCAATTCTGAAACCATTAATATGAACACTTCAGCATGGTTATGTCTATAGGAAGAGGATGCTCTGCAGTATTCAGTAACCTTCTTTATATTTTCTGACACTAGCTACTAAAACATATTAGGCTAAATGTGCATATGTCGCATTTTTGAAACCCCTTCTCAAATGTTCCCTCAGTAACACTTTCCAACATATTTCACTGTTGTGTGCTGTTAATACTGTAAATCTTTTAACAGCAGAACTGTCTGCTTCGGTGGTAGCCAGGGTGTTTGATCAAAGTTTTCTACTGGTGCTAGCTAAAGCCACAGACCTCCATTGGGCTAGGCACTAGCTTCCATTCTTTTGCTTTTATGGCCATGTACGATGTGCTGTCTTAACCAGTGCTCTGGACAAGATAGGTTGTGTTGAGAGTCTTGAAGTAGAGCTGAGTAACTTTTCCTCTTCTGCTGTGGCTGTCCCTGGAGCAGTATATAAGATGAAACTGAGAATTCTGTGCTATTGCTGTTATCTCCTCTTGTATCCCTGCTCTGTACTGGCAGTTGCCCAGTTGCATTTGCAGACCTACTGCAAGACTGAATGCATCTTCTCTGGTGCCTTCTTAAACCACAGTAGATCATGGCCCCAAGTCATGCCTTCCTAGCCAAAACATTCTAAGAAGGATTGAGCCAGCTGTATTTTCCAACTGTTTGCATATGTTCCCTGCTCTTTTAGGGAGCTATTAAATGACCCTGCCCCTTCCCCTCCCTCCCCATCCCTCCTTCCACCACCTCCCCGTATTTCCATTTGCTTTAGAAACAAACCAGCTTGACTTATTTGCAGTCAGCCACAGTGCACTAATGCGTGGAAGTGACAAATAATGCATGATGTGTTCCTCACAGTGTGCATTCTTCTTTGAAAAGGTGAATGTAAGGTAGTTTGAATATTGTATGAGATCAAGCACCAAATTTTGAAAAATGGACCTTTTTTCCTTCTAGAATTCAAAGGGGAGACAGTTCAGAAAGCAAGTCTCATGTAAGGATGGGAGAAGGAGTGAATGGGAAGAGGGCTTGAATTTAATTTAACCATAGAATGAAGCACCTGAAGTGATCATCTTCTGCTTTTTTCCCCTACACCTGACAGATTTCTCTTCTCAATGACGGTTTAAAGCTGCGGCTGCAAGAGCTGGAACAAGCAGCAGAGAGCAGTACTGAGCTACCTGTCTCTGATGGAAGTGTTTTCCATAAGGGCAACTGGTCTACAGGAGGAACAGAGGAACAAAATGCGATGCTAATGTCCCCTCTTCAGTTCATAAGCTGCTGTGACAGTCTTCCTTTCTGATAACTGTAATGAGACAGAGAGCTGAGGCAATGGGACCATTTGTCACAGTCCCCTCATGCACCTGGGATGAAACCAGGCTTTGTTTTCCTTCAGACTGTGCCTTGGTAAAAGCTCTCAGATAAGAGCAGAAAGGAGGTGAATAATAAAAATCAAAAAGGGAATACAATAGAAAGACCAAGCTGGGGGATTGACAAGAAGGTGTGTTTTAATTGAAAGGTTAAATTGCCTCTTACAAAGCCATATTTTTTTGTCCATTTCAATGGCAAGTAATCAACAAACAGTCATTAAACTGATGAGGCTGCTTTCTTTAAGATCAAGGCATTTTTCAAGTGGAAGTGCTCGTAAGTGAACTCTTTTTAAAACAAGAGTTTTGTTTTTGGTTAATGAAATAAAAATCCCCAGGGAAGGAGGCCATATAGAATGAATTAGATGGTTCAGATTTCATCGGAATTATTTAGTGCTAACACATGCTTTGTGTTTCAGATGCAATAATGGACCTCATGTCATTTATTGGAGTTTGAGACCACTTCTGCTTTCCAGGGATGAAAAGAGAGCTGTTTGTCAGAAGCACCACCAATTTTGGTTGTATTTATTTCTTACCTCCCCTCAGCATTTTGGCTCCCTGCATCTCCTGTGTGCTGTATAGCACCTGCAGGCATAGAAAGAAGGAAATAAGATGCTTGTATTTTGTTGTCTACATTGCACTTTCTCCACAAATGAACTCTTTTCCATTAAAAATTATTTTTCATAATTCCTGTAATGTATACTCCTAAATTGACTGTTTATCTTCCAATGCCTAAGCACATCTCAGGTTCAAATATGTAGTGAGCCTGAGTTTATATTGATTGTTAGTACAGGTTGTACACTCTTAGAGAAAAATCTTTCAGAACCCCAATATCCTCTTAATGTTTTTACCTGTAGGGAAAGAGAATAGAAATCTGTGAACTTGTGCCTTGTGAACTCCAGCCTCATCTTTATATTCTATCAGATAATCAGAATTTTTTGTTTGTTTTTTGTCCTTTTCCCCCAACACAAAGAAGTCAAGATACCAGGTGTGAATTCACCAGTCAGCTGTTTCTACATGAGTTTACCTGGATGTTATACTCTTTGCACTCTATGTATTAGATATATGTAATACACTCACTATGTATTAGAGGGGTAAAGGTGATACATTTGTAAGAGGTTTTATGTGATTTTAAATAGATTTAAAAGATTTCTAAGACCTATGTTTTTAATATATCCCATTGAAAGTGAATATATATAAAAGTTTCTTCCATATTGTGTTACAAATTTTATAAGCTACCGTTTTACAAGTTATCAGTTTAATAACTGAACTTACACACATTGAGACTCTTTAAGCCCAGGCAAGGGTGAAAGGCTAGCTACAGTAATCACCTCAGCTAAGGCCTTTGGACGTGTTTGGCATGTCAGTGTCTCTGCTTTTATTATGTACTAAAAGAATAGTTCAGCCTCCCTTCTTGTAGAGGGAAGTGAAAGTTCTCCTGTCTCCACACTGCCCAGGGAACTGATTCATAGAGGCTTGATGTGTCCCATTCAGCTACACAAATAACATCCAAATTGCTCAGGTCTGCTTCTCTACTATTCCATTAATATCACTCCAGAAGCAGACCTAGTCTGCAGCAGATGAGAAAGCCTTTTTTTTTTTTTTTTTTCCTTACATTAATGGTATTTTCCTCTCAGTCAGCCTGGTTATCCAGTCTGGCTGTTTGGT
Organism: Pyrgilauda ruficollis; assembly: GCF_017590135.1. Classification (NCBI taxonomy): domain Eukaryota; kingdom Metazoa; phylum Chordata; class Aves; order Passeriformes; family Passeridae; genus Pyrgilauda; species Pyrgilauda ruficollis. Next base: position 1,577,483 of record NW_024515875.1, read on the forward strand.
GACATCCTGGCTGTACAGTGTTTGAGGACTTAATCAGGCAGCATACCTTCACCTTCCTTTGTACTTCTGTGGTCTTTTTATACTCTGTACTGCTAATCACTCTCTAAATCTGACAACCAGGATCGCCAGCATGAAACAAAATGTGATAATTTATTTTTCAAGCTAACACTCAAAAATTTCAGAACAAGTTATATGAATTTAGCTCTGGCTTGAATTTAAACTAATATCTAGTCCTGTGTTATTTAATTTCAGAATGGTTGATGTGAATTTGCCTGGGATCCACAAACCAGAGCAACAGTCTCCTGCTCATTAAATGAACCCCTGACGTTTATGAATTTATTACATTCATAAGAGGGAATTTTCTAAATTTAGGGAAAAGAACTACAAAAGCTGCTTGTGCTGCTGCATCTGTTTTTGCTTATGAAAGTCAGTAAGGCTTTACCTAGACACGTGTGTCATCTCTCCTGTGCTTCTGTAGCAATAAGCAATTGTCATAGTTTAACCCAGCAGAGAGCCAATCACCATACAGCCTTGGTGGGATGGGGGAGAGAATCTGGGGGAAAAAAAAGTAAAATTCTTGTTTTGAGATAAAGGCAATTTAAGTGTGAAAGTGTGAAAATTTAAGTGTGAAAAAGAAGAGACTATAGTGATGATGATGATGGTGATAATAGAATATAAAAAACAAGTGATGCACAATGCAATTGCTTATTCCCAGGTCCCCAGCAGTGCCCCCCTTAGCCAGCTTTCCTTATAGTTTATATACTGAGCAAAAAATCCCATGGTGTGGGATATCCCTTTGGCCAGTTGTGGCCAGCTGTCCCCTCTGTGTCCTTTCCCAGCTTCTTGTTCCCCTCAACCCACTGGCTGGTGGGGCCATGGGAGAAGCAGAAAAGGCTTTGATTTAGTGTAAGCACTACTTAGCATCAGCTAAAAACATCAGTGTATTATCAACGTTATTCTCATTCTAAATCCAAAACACACTATTACAGATTACAGCAGCTCCTAGGAAGAAAATTAATAGTATCCCAGATAAAATCTGGACAGGACAGCAACAATTTTTGAGATTTTGAAAACTGCTGGCTAAAAGGCAAAAACAACTGAGCTTTTTACAGAAAAAAAAATCTGAAGGTTTTTCTGTAGTTAAAATGTAATATGCTCTGAGCATCACCACTTGATTTCCAAAGCAGTTTCATGAAACACTTTTGTGAAATGCAAAAGAACTTTCTTGAACAAAATTAAACAGGAATAAAAGGCAAGCTTCCAATAATAAAAGCTAAGCTTCTAAGGAAGATTAACCTCTACTTCAAGAAAAGACTAGGAACTTGAAAGCATGCCAATTATAGGTATAGAAGTGTATAAAAAAGCAGATGTTGTATTGTGAGTAAGACTGAGCTTGGAAGCTCAGTTCCATGTGGATATGGAAAGAATTGATTGGAAAGAAAAAAATAATTTTATTGAACTGATGCTGGAACACTTAGAGTTGATTTTGTTGTGTGTAGTTTATACAAGGGCTAGGATGTGATTAAACATTAGCAATGATCTGTCTCTCTTTATGACAAGCTTTCTCTGAGTACCCAGCAGTTTGTCTAAGAGTATGGAATTGTCTCTGCCCGCCATAAAAATTGTAGTCATCTGCTTAGGAACAATGTATTCTAAGACTTTCCTACTGGTGCTATGTTTGGGTTTGGCTCTTTGTGTATTCTGGTTATATGCTGATGAGTTATAAGCAGAAGAAGATAAACTTTTCAAAGTTCTTTCAGCTGTCATTTTGCTTGTAATGCTGCCAAAGGCCAGTACTCCTACTACCTCAGGATCCTGTCTCCATCATTTTCCAGTTAATGATGAGCAGGACTGATACTACTTCCCTTGTACACTCTGTTTTGCACTTTTTGTTTTGATCTTTCTTCACTGCAGTTACATTTCTGGTTAAAAAAACAATCAAACAAAAAAAAACAAAACAAAACAAAACAAAAAAAAACCAAAAAACAAACAAAAAAAAACCAAAAAAAAACAAAAAAAAAAAAAAACCAAAAAAAACCACACCACAAAAAAACCCCAACCAAACCAAAAACAAAAAAAACCCAGAAGTGTCATTCTTGAATGCTCACTGCAAGCTACCAGCAGCATTTTTGAGGTTATTTGAGCAATGGTCCTGGTAACAAGAGCAGCAGCAAAATCCTGTCTCAACTTCCCACCTATCCTGTCTCAACTTCCCACCTCTCCCCTTTTTGGTAATAGTAGTCTAAGAGAATTTCAGACCTATAAATACCTAACATTCAGTCTCTCTTCCTTTTTGTGGTTAATTACTGCATCTTGCATGAATGATGTTGAAATGTTTCTGTCATCACAAATGAGGTTAAATCATTCTAAGGATGTAGTGCAGGGCATGGTCCTGAGGCTGTCACTAGCATTGCTGATGTTTGTGCAAGGTAAAATATTTTTGTACTATCTGTTGCAAGTTAGCTTCAAATAGCATGAGTAGAATAGAGAAGGGATAATTCTTGAACATTAGTTTGGTATCTTCAGTGACTCTTCAAAGTCACAGAGCATGGAGGATGGGCTAGATTGAAGAGGAAAAATGGGGCGTGATAGCGGGATAAATCATGTTTTGTAAATTTGGCCATCTGCTCCTCACCTTCCTGTGCAAGACTGTGAGTAACTGGAGTTATGACTCAGCTGCCCAGAGAATGGAAAGTGAAGGTTTGAGACTGAATGGGATCTCTGAATAAGGACTGGCTTTCTTCAAGGATTTCAGACTTATTTCTTCATAGGTTTTTCTCATTCAGGTATTTTGATGCTACCCTGTGTCTGCGTGTATATATTGTCTATATTGTCATATACATGTAGTACATGACAATACAGAAAATAATCTGTGCACATGCCCATTAAAGAATTGATATCCATACCCATCCAAATGAAATTTCACAGTTTTATTCACAGTTTTTGTGCCACTGCTCCCAAACAAAGGCTCAAATGCTTACTTGTTGCTAGCCTGAACATGTAGCTATAAAATACCTCCAAGTCATATTTCCCAGGAGCAGCAATATGTCATTTGAATGTAATAGTTACAGTGCTGGGACATAACATATTGTACAGGTTCTAGCGTCTCCAAGACCTAAAAGCTTTACTTGCAAAAAGAATGACAATTTGGTAGCTAATCATTCATAATTATTTGTAGAAAGATTTCAGCAGTCATCAAATGCCTTATATATCTTGAACTGTTCTGTGGGTGACTTCCCTGAGGTGACTCATTTTCCTTAATCTTGGTTTTCTGTATAAAGGCTTTTTCCATGTTATGTCAACAGCAAGTCATGGTGTGTTACATCTGGTTTTATGACTTGGTCATCCAGGATTCACATTACCTACATGTTGTTTGTGTTGTAGGTAGCAGATGCAGAATATATTTAGTTTGTAGGAGGGACAATGAGTGTTTGTCCAAAACCTACTTTTTCTTTTTGAATTATTAATGCAGGGAAACTGAAAGAAGTTTCACATTTTACCCAGAGAATTTTATCTCTAAGAGGTTCTGTGCTTTACAAGAAGTTGATTGGATTCTTCTCACAGTTCTCACCACCTTTGTTATGTTCCTGATGTGTTCTACTACTGATACCTTGGACTGGCTAGCTAGAACAAGGCTAGACAGAGTTAAAGTAGGTGTTTATTAAAGGCCTTTAATAGACACACCCTGGGAAGCACAAAAGCCTCACAGAGGCTACACCCAAGATGGATGACAGTCACGAGCTTTTTGGTCAGGTACAAATTTGGTCTAATTGCATATCAGAGGTTAATTGTCCAGTTACAGCTTCAGGTAATGAAGTCACATTCCCCCAGCTTGCATCTCCTTATTCACCTTTGTTTATACTTCTTGGGGCCCAAGGCTGTGATGGTGACCTCAGTTCTCAGGCCTGGAAGGATTGTTTTTTCTGACCAAACTGCAAAGAGAGCTTACTAACACACTATATGAAGTTCAGAGTTACACCTAATGCAGTACAGGACCTGAAAAATATAAAAGCTAAAACTTAAAGCATCAGTACTCCCTGCCAAATGTCTTCCTCCTCCATCTTCAGATTATTCCAGAGCAGCTAATATTTATTTCTTAAGTGACTATATATGAATCCTTTCAAAGAGTATCAATCTTCCCCAGGCTTCTGAAGGGGCCACAAGTGAAGAATTATGTGAATTTTCCCGTTCTGTAGCCCTCATATGAAGTATGTCCATTCTGCAGCATGCAACTGATGTAGTGTTGGCATTATTCCTGTTTGAGGTTGTTGATGCTGTGGATGTGAGAATCGAGTGCAGTCAGTTCACAGGGCCAAGTTGGGTGGGAGTACTGATTTGCTGGAGGGCAGGAGGGCTCTGTAGAAGGGATCTGGACAGGCTGGATCACTGGTCAAAGCCAGTGGTGTGAGGTGAGGTTCAACAAGGCCAAGAGCCTCATCCCAATCTTGGGTCACAACAATCCAGAAAATCTTGGCAGAAAAAGACCTTGAGGTGCTGGCCAACAGTGGGTCAACATGAGCCAGTGTGTGCCCAGGTGGCCAAGAAGGCCAATGGAATGATTGTGCATTAAAGAAGGTTCCTAATCTGGACCTTTGTGCTTCTAGTTCTGAGTGGGTTTCACTATACATCTCTGAGGATTGTACTGACACTTTTCACCTTAATAATCTTTCTAATCTCAGTAGCTAAATTCTGACTGGGAGCACCATACAGCTAGAGTTGAGGTAACGAAACCTGTTTCCTTTTCCCACAGAAATTTTGTTAGAGAAAGGAGGTCTCAGACAGAATTTACTCTAAGTACTGTCATTGTAGCAGAAGAACCATAAGAAATTATTAACCATAAGAAAGATCAGTACTGGCTGAAATTTATGGTGTTACATATGCTTGTGTAATCAGAACATAACAGTAGTCTTTGTTTCACAGCTTGCTTTTTCAAAATAGGAACAGAGTTACAATGTTGAGATATAAAAACGTAATTGCTAGTGACCTTTCATTTATATGCCACCTCTGCTTAAAAAGTTTCAGTTAAAAGCATTTCCTGTGTAGGAAAAATTGTCCATGTTTTCTGCTAGACTTTGTCTGAGGAGTAGCTCAAATGTGTTCAGTTGGTGAAGAAATTCTGTCTTTCAGTTTTGTACAAAGACCAGCATTCAAAATCACTTTTTATTGTAGTCACTGTGCATGTCCTGTCTTTCAAAACAAAATTTATACTTCTAACTAGTTCAGGCACTCTCAGAAATTTTGCCCTTCTCTTCACGAAGAGAAAAAAACATTATGATAATTGTATGATGGCCATTTCCAAACATCTGTTGGAGAATTACCTCATCATGCTAACAAAGCTAGAATTGTCAGAAATATTGCCATATTACCAAACTAGAATTATTGTAAAACGGTTTAAATATTTTAAGTTGTGCCTCATTACACAGTAATTGCATACTTAATAATACAGGATGTATACTACTACTTACAAGGAAAGTTAATTAATTTAGCTTTCATATTTGTTTTTTTTTTTTCCTTTAAAAAAATCTTTCTGAATGCTTCATAACTTGCATGTGTTTATTTCATACTATTGCTAGCAGCCTTAAATCAGAAAGTTTTAACTTGGGAAAGAATATTACACACTTCATCTAAATGACCATTAAACAGCTCTGAGTGTGTTTCATTTTTCTTGGGACACTCCATGTTTATGTTTAATAGTGAAATGGACATTCAGATCAACAGCCATTGATGCCTTGAGAGGTTAACTAGAAGAGGCTAGACAATGCTAAAGGAATAAAATAGGTATTTATTAAAAGGCCTTCAAAGAATACACCTTGGGCAGTACAAGAGCCTGGCCAAAGTTACACCCAAGATGGACAACAGGTCACACATTTTCACACTTTAATATGTTTTGGTCCATTTCCATATTGGGGTTAATTGTCCAATTCCAGCTTCAGGTTATGAAGTCCTATCCTTCCAGATTGCTCTCCTCAATTTGCTGTTGTTTATAGGTTTTGGGCCTGAAGTTGCAGTGGTGTCCTTGGTTCTCAGGCTGGAAAAGGATTGTTTTGTCCAACTAAACTTTATATATATATATAAACACTATATATGAAGTTCAGAGTTACATACTAATGTAGTAGAGAATCTGGAAAGTATGAAAGCTAAAATTTAAGGCATCATCACCACCAAAGAAGAAGGAAAAAGAGAAGTCAAAATAATCACTTCTAGTAATTATTGTATAGCATTTGCAGCTGTTGAACCAAGAGAAACCAACATTCAGGGTGCTGTTATCCTGCTACTTGAACATCTGTGGTCATGTGCTCACTAAAATATTTTTGATAGAGTTTTTTTTTTTTTCTACTTAAACCAAAAATCAAATAATTTCTGGCTTGTAAGATAATTTTAAGTCATTAGGACTAAGCAGTTACTATTAAGCATGTCTTTGAGTTTTCTTCACCAAAGGTAAACTGAAGTACTTTATTTTCCTGAAATGGACCCCAAAGCTTTGTTGGTGCCCCTCTCAGAATCCAGTTAAATTCAGATCGACTTTCTCACCATATATTGTGGTGTCACCTAGGTCTGCACATCAGCCTTTCTAACTAGCACATGCCTAAAAATGTGTTTTCCTTTCCCAGCCAAACATATGATACAGAATTTCTAATATTTGTAACCTCTGTATTTATCACACTCATGATGAAAGTTTGATTATTTTGTGGGATTCTGTGTGCTTTAGCAGGCTTGTGAGTCTTTCTTAAAATATTATCTACAGTACTGTCAAGAAGCATTAAGACTATTTTTTTTTTGGGTGTCCTGTGTCCTGGCCAGCTGATCCAGCCTGCTGTTACTGTGGTTGCTGTTTGTTTGCCTGGGACAAGTCAGCTTTCTGCCCTTTTTTGTCTGTCATTGGAACTTGGAAAAAAATGCCTTTTTGTTAACTGTAGGGCTGTGATGAAAATCTCACAAACTCTCACAGGCTTTCTCTTTTACTTCCACTTGTGTTCCTGACCATTGCTTTTTATGGAGTTACTGAGAATGCTGTGGCCATTTCTGGGACCCCAAATCCAGCTGGGATTTTTTTCCAAGGTATTTTTTGTTTCATGTATTTAGGGACTGTGATGTGAACATCTAGCACAATCCATTTTGGGGAGGAGAGTATCAGCAGAGGCCAAACTGCATTTTATTATTGCTCTGCAATTGTGTGACCCAAATATATGGTAGAGTTTGCCTTCTGCAGTCTTTTTTTGCAAAACTCTAATACAGATTAAAACCCTTTTCTGTCAATACTTCAGATGGGTGATAGCAGCTAGCTGTGGTGACATGTCTAAATCTTTCTTCTCTGTAAATTAATGCCCATTTAACCGTGTGCAGTGGTCAGATGTGGAGATAAATTGTAGCAATAACAGTGTAAGGGAATTTCAGATGCACAATTATTTCTTTATCTGTAGCATCTACCTCTTTGCAGAGAGGGACAATATTACTCCAGGGAAACTCTTGATAGTATTTGGGTAGCTGGTTGAGTGTTTTTATTCATTTTGTCTGTTGCTTAGTTTTGCCTTTTTTTTTTTTTTTCCTGTGAGGATGGAGGAGTTGGGAGAAACAGGGATGGGTGAGTGTTGGTTGTTTTTTTGTCAATCAACAAGAACAGCAAATCTACACACTTTTTTATTTTTTAATTTGTTTGGGTTTTTTAGTTGAGTTTATTTTATTATTTTTTCCTGGTGGTACCCATGTTGATAACCTTTTGCTTAAGACAAAGTACTTGTAAATTAATTTTATATCTTTCTAAACTTAACATCTTTTCTTCAGTATACACTTCAAAAAAAGTTAGCTGTCAAAATAATCAAACCTAGTAAGTACAAAGCGCTAACGTTGTTGATAAAGTCTGAGATGGAAACTGTCAAATGATTGAAATTTTAATTACTTTTCCCCTTATTTGTGACTTTGAATATAAATGAATTCTCCTAGCAACCTGGCAAGCTGGACAGTTATGGGAAACAAGGCCTAAAACTTCTCATGTGTTTTGGATAGCCTTCATGGCAATACTTCCCTGCTGAGATGGAAGACATGATCCTATTTGGCCAAGTATTGGTTATATTAAGTTCTGGTTTTGTCTAGGGGAGTGAGAAAGTGCTTTTATATCCTTCTGCTTTGTTCACCTATTGATTCATGGAGGAAAGATCATCTCTCTCTTTTATATGGTCATTCCGTCCTACCTGTAGCTTTTGCAAACACTTTTTCTTTTGTTTCATTAATTACATTGGAAACTTGACCTGAAATTAAAAGAGGCCTCTTTGGTTATTAATTTCTATTTACCATTTTCTTTGCTACTTTGAAGCTTTATTGTTATTGCAGTTTTATGGAGGAAGTTTTTTATTTGTTTTTTATCCTAAATGTGTAGTATTGCTTTGGCTCCTGCTTTTTGTCACTGATCACAATTTGTAAACTTATAGAAATTTCAGTTCTGTTTAATTACTACTATTACAGACCTGATTTCACTTGGCTGTGCCAAAACATGGTTCTGGGGCTTCCAGCACAGGGGTTTTATCTTATATCCATCCCAACAGTGGCTGAGTTTCCTACAAAGAAGTCTGTTAAAACCTGTAAAACTGTAAGACATGTTCCTATACTTACAGTATTTTTAATTTAGAAACTGTCTCTCACCTCTCCCTTTATATGGAATGCAGTTCAAATTTCTGTGAAGGCAGTTTCAATACAGTTTCTTCTGAAAGTTAACTGAAAACTACTAAAATCATCAAGAGCTTCAGAGTCAATTATTGTCAGAAATAACACCACTCCTTTTTCTTTTCTGCTTTTACCCACTGCTTGAAGACAAAGAGAGAAGCAACATTTAAGTATTTTATACTTGCTTCCTTGCTTCTGGAGAGTTTCAGTTCTACTGTTAAGCTTTTAACTGCTCTTTTTGTGGAGTCTCCTGTAGCTACTCCAACTGAGCAACGTTTTTGTTCAGAAATTAGTTGCAGTGAAGGGAAATATGGTAAGGCTTCTTCTACTATCCTTGTCTGCTTTCTGACTGGCCTTAGCATTGCTTAACACCTAGTGTCTTCCTATTAAAAGAACGCACTTCAAGTTACTTAAGCCGGGATCTCAGTTTGTTATAAAATCCACCAAAGTCGTAATTAACTTTCTCACAATGAATAATAGCAAGGCTCCGTCTAAACTATGATACCTCATGGAATATCCCTTAGCATGCTTCTCTTCTCTTGTTAGGCCTAGACCACCTCCAAATATCATAGGGAATCCATCCTTCCTCCTTTCTTTGGGAAAGCAATTTTTTTCGAAAGTTTAAAAAAAAGTTGGGATCCTTTTTCTGAGGAAACTTCAGAGTGCTGCTGTGATATTATTTCTGGAGGGACTGTTTATGTGGACAGAAAAACAGCTTTTTCGTTCAGTCTTTCAGCTTGTTTTGTCCCTACAGATTCATAGAAGTAGTCTGAAACTGGCAATCAACAAAATCTTTTCACTTAAGATAGTGCCCAAAATAACTGCCCAAAATAGTACAGGCAAAATGTATACTTAAATAAAAAAATCGTTAAATTTACCTAGCTTTTCAGACTGTTCTGTAAACTGAAAGACAGGAGAGGTGTCATTTGTCTTCAGAGAACCTATCATAACTTGAATAATAAAATTCAGAAGTAGGAAAATGGCTATTATATATGAATAATTGCAATGAGTATTTCCCATTTTGCATATTTGATGCCATATCAAAGTATATTGCAATATAACCCACAGGATCAAATATAAAAAGAATATTTTAATTAGAAAAGAGTTTTTATTTCATTTGTGATAAAGCCTATCAAAAATATATTTTTTTAAAAAATCTGCACTTTATTCAATTAGAAAAGCTCAATTAATCAACAAGAGCCAAATGAGTTCTGTTCAAACTAATGAAACATAACACCGTTTACTCCCTTTATCCATTCATTTTTTTAGAGGTCAATTTTGTGACTGTGCTGCTGTAAGGCTATTTCAGTAGTGAGGGTTTTTTGGAGTTTTTTTTTTTTTTTTTAATGCTTTCCAGTCCCAGCATTTAGAATGAAGCTGCAGAAGGATTAGTCCATCTTGCAATTAGTTCATGTGCAGCCACCAGAGAGCCTGGTAATAACAGCTTCCGACAAGAATGGATGGTTATTGAAATAGAATTCTATCTCCTGTAGAAATAGTGGGGAATCGATAAATTATTATTCTATAAATTATTAAATCTATAGACATAAGATGACCATAAGTTCAGTTCTTTCTCATCAATTAATTAAATGAGAACATACACCCATTGTTACCATCTGTCTATTAATTTAATAATTTATTGAATAATGGATGCTGCTAATACAAGGTTGAACATGACAATATCCATCTTCAGTGCTAGTCCAACATTAATGAGCTTGACACTACATTAGTCTCCTCCATCTTTTTGGGAAATGTCTTTATTTAATATGATCCAGCAGAATGTGTTGTCCGGATTTTTAACCTGGCAGGTCCATAATTTCTGACAAATTTCTGTTCCACCAAAAATTTGGCTTCACAAAAGGCACCAGGTTTTTGAGCAGTAAGGGAGTGTAAAGCTCTAAAATGGTGCCATGAAAATAAAGAAGAGGAAAGAACAAGACTGATGTGTTTAAATGGGTCGTATAAGTAAGCCCTTGTAAAATGGCAGCTCTGATGGGAAGAAATGACTAGCTTTTGCAAGAATCACTTGGTAGATAATGTACTCTTAAGCTTGATAGCAAATTTCAGATTTTTTATTAACTCTTCATACAAGATTCAAAGAGTTCTCATAAGCTGTCTTAATACCATCATCCTCTGTTCTGAGAGGGGGGACTAGAAATTCTCTCCATTTTTTTTTCCAAACTGTTGCAGTTTGAACACAGTTCAACAGTAACACAGTTACTGCTGAATCTAACAGAAGGCATTGATGTTCTTTTCAGTTCTCTGAGAACATTTTCTGGTGAAGCTGGCTTCAAGGGAGGTGTGCTGATGTACTGATGTACATCATTAAAAGCTAAACCAAATCAAACGAACACTTGCATATCCCTGTGACCTCCTCAATTGTGTTGTACAGAGCTTCAACTGGCTCTTGCAGGCTATATTGATTCTATATTATCACATACACCAAATGGTCTTTGAAAATCACATTAACTAGATAAATGGCCTAAATACATTTAATTGACTTCACATGTTTCACTTCAATAAAATGAAGGAGTGTCAGAAAACAACTTACATTTAAATTTGTTTCTCTTATCTCTGATGATTAATCAAAAGATTGTTTTTACCACTGGATAATCACTGTTATATGGTCCTGGTGGTATCAAATAGAAGGTGATGTTCAGGAAAATTAACTGAATTCTAATTGGCTTGAAACTAAACGAATAAAATGGATAGAGAAGATCAAGCATGAAATGTGTAATTAGTTCAGATATAGCAGGCCATATTTTTAGATATTTGAATGTCCTTTGCTAAATGGAGACTTGTAATGGCTGAAAAAGAAAGTGATTTAATCATACAGTCATTGTTATTAAGACTTTATACTGTTACTTGTGCAAGGTATTTGCAATATGTTACATTTCTTTAGTTAGAAGATCTTTGATTCCAGGTCTATGATCAATAAAATATTAAAGCATGCACACTTTTTCCAACTAGGCCAAATTAAATATTTTATTATAAGAACAAGCTTTCAGATTTTTGGCAGATTCTTTGTTATTTTGATATGGATAAATTGAAAAAAAAAACCAAATGGTCATCTTACCCCCCTCACAAAAAAGGCATTGAAATTTTTAGAAGACTTATCTTGAGCAATACCTTCAGACATTTTTTGACTCCTCTTGTACAGTGGTGCAATACCAAGTCTCAGATGGTGCCTGCAGATGTGACTAATGGCATATTCATAGCTTTGACAGATCAGCAGCAGTGGCAACATTAGCATAAGTCTGGCCTTATTGGCTTCTTGTAAGGCAAACTCTTATTGAATACACTTGATAGAGGTTTTCCCTGTAATGGAATAAAATTTTGTACCCTAATTTGGACTGGAGTTCAGTTGCTGGAGCCTATGAAAAGACTTGTAAGAATTTCTGTGGGAAGAAGCTCCTGGTGTGCTACAACATGTGAGGATACCCCTCTTCCCTCAAAAAAATCCTATCCCCACTACAAATTCAATCTAGCCAACTGATATATTAAACTTATAACATTGTATGTCACCAAAGAAGTGGAGGAGACTGTTTTGTAGCATCATCAACACTAACTTTCATACAGACAGTATTTTTCTAGATGTGGCAACAGATGGCTCCACTTACTAAAAGAATACAACCTTATTCTTATTTACATTCTCTTAGTCTTTCCTTCAAGCCAAATTCACTTGCAACTCAGCTCACCAGGGAAATTAAAGCACAGCCTGAGACAGCAAGACTGGGGATTACAAGAAAGGCATACCTGCATTCATAAGAGGTCCTTGCCAGTTGTACCCTGCGCAGAAAACTGCTGTAATACCTCTGCTGCTGGTTAGCTTTCAAAAAAGAGTATTGAAGTAGTAATGAAGTGACACATATACTTTCTGCTGTCGTTTCAAAGAAGGATGAGTTTTATCTCCCTAGCAAATTGTTCTAAATATGTAACAGGAGCTTTACTTCTAAATCAAAGATTAAATATTTCACTGAAAAGAGATTATCTTTACTACAGCATATGCATTTTAGAACTCTAGAATGTATAGTATGTGCCATATGAAATATCTGATAATCACATATATTTCCACACAGATATGTTTTATTTATTTATTTATATGTATAATAAAAAGATAGGGAGAGGAGAATGAAACGGGAGTGCAAGAGTAACACCCAGCTATGTGTTACCCATGAAAGGATGAGTAGGTAGTAACATTGTGATTTATTGGAATAATGGCGCAGAAATTGACTTCCCCTGTCATAAAGTTGTGGGCAAGCTCTTTTTCTCTCATGTTAATCATAAGTCACCATTTTGCTTTTATGCTTGAAAAGAAACACCTCAGAGTACCTCAGGCAGTAACCAGATAAAGAATGGTTTTCATCCAAAGGTCAAGTCCTAATCTTACTGGAATTTCCATTTTTATGCCATCTGGATGCAGGTAATACAGCACAGTATTTAGGTCCAGATCACTGTTAATAGCTCTGGTGACAGAAACTCCCCTAAGGGTGAGAGTCTTTAACAAGGAAATGTCAATGCCCGACTCAGAGAGAAGTAATCTTCTGTGAGATCTAACAGTGATTTAAGTGACCACCATTGGGATGTCATGGTACAAGTGTGTGATGTATCATCAATACTGCAAACACAAATAAAATCTGTCAGGGAGAACTCGGAACCAGATAGAAAATACTGAGTTTCTCTAACTCCATTGACTAAAATGCTCTTGGTTAAAAGCCAGGAAATCTCACGTAGTGCTCTGAAACAGAGCCCTTGGCTGCTGCTAGCCCAGTTGTATTTGGTCTGGATCTTGGACCCTTATCTGCCTCCATATCCGTGATGGAGAAGATCAAGCAGGAAGTCTTGCTGTTCTGAAAATGCTGTCCAAATGGCCAGTGGTATAGCTGCAACACAGTAGATTTTGGATTGAAGGTGATCCTGTGTTTATTCTGTGTAATGGTATGGAAAATACTTGACATGGCTTGGGATGTTGCTCTGCTGTCTTATGGTTTCTTAATGATGTTGCTGAGTGTCCTTGCCTTCTGAAATGAGGAGGAAGTCATACAGAAAGACATATCTTCAATCTTCTCCCATCAGAGACTGTGTGGGGTGCCCTGAGCCCTTCTGTCAGACATTTCTCAGAATCTTGCTCCAGTTCAGTTTTAGATTTTTGTAATCACATTTTTTTTCCCTCTCTTTTCTTCAGGGACTTTGAAAGACCATGAAATTCAGGAGAGCTCTGGGAAAATTCTGGACACTGCAGGTATGAGGCATATTTTTTGTGGTAACAATTTTAATTTACCAGAAACTCAAATGAGCAGAAAGATGAGAAAGAGCCCACATAAAGACCACTGACTTTTATTTGGGAATCAGTTTTATTGATTACTCTTTCTGCTTCCAAAGGTAATTTGCTTTTAGTAATGATACTATTTTTATATTTCTATGAATTCTTGTTATTGTTAATAAGCTACTGGGTTAGCTGGATCCTCCTGGATCAATCACAGATGGTTCCATTCACAGTGGCTCAAAATGCCTAGTTTTCTCGTAAATTATTTGTACCTTCTCATAGACTGAGAACAATTTTTTGTCCTATATACCACTGTTACAACTTCTGTCAGAGGAACTTGACTCAAGGTCACCTGCCTGCCCATTTTACATTACTTATTGCACTCACATATAGCAAAAAATTGTTTTGAAAAACAAAAAATGTTTGTGATAGGTTTTTTACCATATGGAGAAATGTATGGAAACCTAGAACAGTAAAGCTGCAAATTGGTTTGTGTGCTAACCGCATTTACTGATGCAGTGGGATAGAAGCAAATCTAATTTTGGGATGCCTTTGCTTTACTTTTCTGGACCGCTGGATATTTTATAGTTATGTATGTAATTTCTTTTAAGAGATTCAGGAAACCACTAGACATTTGTTTCAGTTGTGACGTGTGAATTTTACTTCAGATGTCATCTGTGAACTCTGTGAATAAAACTTATATTAAAGGAATGTAGCCCAAACTTGAGGCAGTGGAACAGGATGCAGTCGGCACCTGTAGCTGCCTCCTGTGTCTGATGCCACTGTGGTGTTCCTTACCAGAGAGTTCCCAGGAGGTGTGACTGACTGCTGTACTGTTATACTAGGATCTCTACAAATATCACTCATGACTCAGTTCACACTGCCAGGAGTCCCTCTGGAAAAGGGAAGCTCTTCTTAATAATAATAATAAATAATTAATAAATAAATACATAAATAATAAAATATATTAACAACAACAACAACTAGTTAATTTGAGGCTGATGTGTCTTGTGCCTAGCTCAGCTTTGCAGGAGGGATGGAGGAGTCAAGTTTCTTCCTGGAATCTGCACAGTCAGGTAACACATGAACAAATTCTGCTCAGTGGGAGAGAATCACAGAGGTGCTTACAAGCAAATATCCAGAGAGACTTAAAGGAGAAATAAACACATCCTTTTCCCTTGTCTACCTCAGTCCAAACCAATTTGCTTTCATTTTTGGTGCCCCAAGCAGCTTCTCTGCTTCCAGCAGTCTTTTGCAGGAGGAACATGAGGGTTTTCTGAGTGCTGGTGCCTCTGAGGGCTTCTTCAGGAGTAACAACAGTTTATGCTTTCCCCTTTATTCAATGCAATGTCTAAGGGCACCATCCAGTTGACAAACAGTAAGAAGAGTAATTGAAGAGAATAAAACAATGTGATGTTGCTACTAACCATCATCTAAAATGATAACAGTCTGTAATGTACTCTAATTATCTAATTAATTATACTATTAATCACTAATTAATGCATATTTTAAGAGATTGGAAAAATGTGCTTTAAAAGTGCTGCAATTGTCTGGCTGTATCTGTGATTTGACACTGAAAATGCTCACCAGAAAAAACACTCTTGTCTGTAACACAGCAGATTTCCTGAGGGGCATGCAGAAGTCAAAAGACATTACTTTCCTGCAGTGACTAGACAAATCTTGAGATCACTTGAAACAGTATTGGGGAAAGACTGGCATTTTCCTTTTGGCCATAAAGATGCTCATCCTATTCACCACTTTGCAAATTTACTCAGAAATGTTTCCAAACAATGACTAAAATGTCTCTGGAACAATGTGAGTATATAAGACTACCATTGTGTCTGGAAACACCACAAATATTTGTCTAAGCTGGAACAGACTTTTGATTTTTTAAAATACATATTTATTAATAGGAAAACTTTGTGGCAGGCATATTTTTCTCATTACAAGGGACAGCTTCCTTCCTGCTTGAGTAAGTGTGCTTACTGCTTAAGTGCATTATAAATTCTGTGCTTTTCTGCATAGAATGAGTCTCTTCTAAGTTTGCGAAGGCCACAATTTCTACTCATGGAGTTGCCAACAGTCTTATGAGTGTGGTATAAAAACTGTCCCATAATATCCCTCAGAGCCTTGAGTAGGGATGGTTGTCCTAAACCAGTCATCAGTCCAGGATGACTGTTTCTTCTCACGTATGAGTCAGCTGGGAGCTGTGTATGTTAATCTCAGTTATGCCATTGTCACACCATTGCATTGCAGCAACAGTTATTTCATTAGATGTCTATTGTTTTTGTCATCCTGTTCCCAGGGTGGAGGGGAAGGTAATGCATGGTAAGGAATGAATGATGCCTGGAAAAAAGCATTATGATTGTTTCTGATTTATATAAATTATAGGTTAGATGTAGCTGTCATCACGAAAGGATGCTGGGATTGACAGATTTTGTGGATAGGATGTTGGAAACTTAGTTACAAAGAACACTTGTTCTGTACATAAGCTTGAGACTTAAATTTTTTTAACTACCTGTTGTGTTTACTAGAAATTTGGACTGAATTTATGTTGAGTACGGGGTTGTTTTCTATTTTCTGATTTCTAATTTCTCTGAAAAGTTAGGTGTTTACACAGTATTGAAAGTACTCTTAATAAAAAGAAAGATTCGAAGTGAACCAGCTTCTCCCTTCCCTATTTTTTCTCACCTAATCAGTCAGCCAGTCGTAGCTGATTGCATCTTATCTATACTTGAACACACTCTGTTTAATCAAGATTAAACTTGCTTTTGCAAGTTGTAAAAATCTGTCAGTGGTAAAATTAAGAACAGTGTAATTTTTAGTTGGGCACTGCATTTACCAAAAGCCACAGAAAATGAATAAAACTGTTTATTAGACAAAAAAATATGTTTGTGAAAGACAAGCTCTTTCCTTCCCAAGGGCTTTCAGCTCAAAGAACAAGGTTTAGGTTAGACTGTCAGGAAGTGGGAAAACCAGACGAGCAAAGAAACAAAACAGAGAATTTTATGTTTATAAATCAGTTAAAAAAATTAAGCTTTTTCAATAAACAATTGAAAAGCTAACTAGATGCTCAGCTGGACTATGACCATGGATAAAGTTCCAAAGGAAAGAGAATATAATGAGTCTGAATCCTATTTTATTAGTCATGGACCTTATATTTTTCCTTGATGTTAAAAAAAAAAAATTGCAGAGGAATCAAATCTGTATCCTCAGTAACAAAAAAATAATTCTCCTAGAGCAGTTGTAATAATTCACTATAGGAGCCCTGAGTAATAATTTCTGGATTTCATCATCTAGATTCCTGGGGATGGGTAAACTGGGTTAATTAGGGAACCATTCTCCCTTGGGAGAACTGGAGAATCTTGTCTCCAAGTTCTGAGTCTAGCAGGGTACTGCCTTGCAAGATCAGTGACACCTGAACCCAGGACAGGAAGTTCTGGTCTCCACTGCTCCCACATTTCTCTTATCCACATATATTGGCAGGTATTGGAATTTTCCTTAGGAAGCTGGGGAGCTGAAATACTGCAACACATAATCCCCTTGTAATGTTTTACTTAGCCGAGTGTACCACAAGTTTAGAAGCAGATGGTTTGTATTTTCCCATGGAAGATTTAGAAAATTGTGGGCAAGTCCTTACTCTCAACATGATAAACTTCTGAGCATTTTTGCAAAATACTCAGGAACACCTCTGTGGCACAGTTTCTTTCTGTATGGCTGGGTAAACCGTACAGATAATCCTTACAGCAGCTCTGGCTAGGAGGAGAAAGGCTGTCCTGGTCAGGATAGGTCAGGCTGGCTCTTCCCTTCCTGCTGCTTTGAGTGCCACGGGAGCTGCCCGTGGTGTTGCTTTATCCTAAGTGTCTGTGGCTGGTGTCAGCACAGGGCTCTGGATCCAAGGAGAGAGGGTTTGTTCATGAGAAGTGGAGAATCAGAAAAAGGGCATAAGAACTTTTGTTTACTGTCTATTTAACCGTGTTGGGAAGAATGGCAAATGGCTCTGGATTTTGTCCTTTTTGGGTGTTTTTAGCCTATAAACAACTGAAGCAGCTTTGAATTTTGTCTGGAGCTTGAATGGCTCAGGCAGAGATTGCTGAGGCTCTGTTTACCACAGCTCAGATATGGAACAGCTGTTAAGCTTCTGGATTTTTGTAACATTGTTAATATAATTAGGTTGCATACAATACTCTGTTCCAATCTAATTTTTCAGTGATGCCGCATTTGACATTCTGTAGTGAACATTATCATTCCTCTGTACAGTTGAAATTCAAACATCTTTTTTTACCACTGAATGATTTTCTTGCCTTTTCTTTTAAAGAAACATATCTTTTTAAAAAATTCATCTTGCAAGAAAGAACATCCCCAAAACATTCCTACTGCGTGCACATTCAAAGAGTTCTCTGTTCAAAAGCAGAAGCCTAATTGTTAGTGAGTCACTTTCAATGTCTGATTCTGTTAAATATACTGCAGATGAGATCTAGGCAAAGATAAAAGGAATTTTAATCCTGAGTTGAGGAAAGCAGCTTTACAGTAATATCTCAACCACACAGGAAGGAGACCCTTTTGTGATTTAAACATGAAGTTATTGTTTTAAAATCTCCTTTGAAAATAACAGATTTACTGTTTAATGTAACCCTTACTCCACTTGGGTTTAATTCAGGATAAATATTTTGGCTTTTTCTCTGCAGGTGCAGTTTGATATTGACACATGTATAGTGGTTCTAGTGCTGTTATCCTGATTTTCTTTGTGTCCTTTAATCACCTGCTGATCCAATATTTCCTCCATTTTTTTCTCCCTGTGTAAATACTCAGTGACCTCATCTCATCTCTGTGCAGACTGCAGGGCAGCTGTCAGCCTTACACGTGATGTTCTTCTCTCCTCCCCTCCCCACCCCCCAGACACTGGGGTCTGAATAGTTCTTAATGAAATTTACATATTCATGAAAATAAAGTCTTAAGCACAGGAAACCAACATGCAGAGTTGCATTAATGTTGTAAGGTCTACCATTCAGGGTTTTTATGTGCAAACTGTTCCCATAGCTGTGTCTGTATTAGTCCAAGATCAGTCTTCCAACAATGGCCGTGTGTTTTTATGTGCAGCACAATGACACCTGGTGTGTTTGTTTTGCCATTTCTCACTCGCACCAGTTACGAGCATGCATAATTTTGATAACCTTCTCCCATCTATTGTGTGAATGAGGTAAATGACGCGTTCCTCCTTTCACAGATATGGACAGATGAACTGACTTCCTCATGAGCAAACAGAAGTTGTGTTGCGTAGCCAAAAATGCATCCTCTGGCTACTAACCCAGTCCTTAGCAATGTGGCTGAGAGAGGAGTTTGCTGTATGTAATGTCCTTGGAAATTGGTACAGAAGTTTTGCAGTTGTTCAAGGACAAATTAACAGCAGCAGTCTCCTGATTTTCTGATTTTTTTCTAGCTTGCATATGTGAATTGCATGACTAGTATAGAGGGCAAACCTTGGGATTCCTATTCTGCAGGCATCCCTTGACTCTGTATCAATGCTTCTGAGAAGGAAATATTCCTTTGATTTTTTTTTTTTGTCTCATCTCCTCTTTAGAAGTCCCCTGAGGGAAACACCAAAACTATCATATTCCCATTGTCCTCATTTATCTAAAACTCAATTTCTAGAAATTAAGTCTGGTATTGTTTGTCCTAACCCAGTACACATGGAAAATAGTGCGTTACCTTTCTTCTGCAGCCTTTTTTCTCTTTTTCATATTTGTACACACTTGCAAGGCCACCCTACCAGTCTTCCTACAAAATAATGCCAGTCCTTCAATTGCTCCTTGGCAGTAAATTTCCAGATGCCCACTCTTTCCTATTACTTTCCCTTGGAGGTTCTCTCATTTACAGTTGATACTGGTGACCTCCCTCTTTGTCAGTGTCCCCAGCAAGTCCCTCCACTTTGTAATGGCCTCATCACACACTTTGTGACATAACTGTCAGCCAACATATGAACTCTAAAACATTCACGATGAAGCAAGAAAACAAATTCCATTTGCTGAATGTTGATTTCTGAATTGACACTCACTTGACCACTAAGTTGTGTTTGTGGATTGTTCTATACCCTCCTTATGCCTCTGTCGATCAGTCAACATATCTGTATAGTTCACCTATTTCGGTCATCCCTTTGCTTCCTCTTTTGGATTATTATTGGTAGTAGTACTTATCTTGGGTTTGTGTTTTTGGTGAAACTTTATATATAAAACTAACACTTCTGTATTAGTTTTCCTGAACTTCCTTATTTTTATGATTGCCTTGTCCTCTTTGATTTCTCTTAATTCAGCTTTACTCATCTGAGAATGTCTGATCATATCCTAAAAACAAGTGAGAAGCACATCTCCAATGAGAATGCCACCAGCTGGACAGTAACATGTTCAAGTGCTGCTGTCCGGGCTGTGTAACTGGCATGTTACAGTATGAACATAAGCAGAAAATCTTCTCAGAACTAACCCTGAGCATCCTCCTTGTACCTTTCCACTGTGTCTGCTGCCATCATCAAAAAACTCTGCAAGCTTAGTGTTCTTCAGTTACTATTTTGCAGAGGTTCAGGTTGTGTCTACACAGAATTGCTTTACTTTAACTAATGCAGGTGACATAAACACTGGAGGCATAAATCTAAGCTTTTGGTGCAAGAACTCAAGGAATCTGTCCTTAACTGTCTACTTTCTTTGTGTTTTAGTAGTAAGAATAAAGTTTACATGAGCGTGCTGCACTGTTCTGCAATCGCAGCTCCATTTTGGTGTACAGGGAAAGTTAACAGCATTAGAAGAGAGAAATTGTGTTGTCAATTTTTCCTGTATTTTTGTTAACCATAAATTTTAAAAAGGGGGTATGTCATCTGAATCTCCAGAAAGAGTACTCTAAAGTTTTGAAATTTATGTAAAGCCTGCATGAATTTAACTTTTTCTCTTCAAGCCTTCAAATATCCTGTCTTTAGCACATGGGCAGGTGATGTTCTGCAACCAGTCTACTTGTCCTTTCTCCAAGCATCTGTTTTCTCTCTGATCACATTCTTACAAAAGAATGAAGGAAAAGCAATATAAAGCTGAGTGTCTTTCTTTCACATAATCTGTGATTGTGATTTTATCTAATACCTTGTCTACCAGCTTTGTTTTTAATTCAGGCTTCAGAAAAAAATTTAGTTAAGTCAAATTGATCTCATGACTGCCATGTAAATGAGCATTGGCATCTACCTTCATTCTACTGAGAGAAGATCAATTTTTAAGCTGGGTAATTTAGTCATAGCTTAATATAGAGAAAATTGACTGGTTGAAACATTTATTGTCCCATATAGTAAAAAAAAAAAAAAAAAAATACATGAAACTTCAGCCCTAGTAATGAAATCAGTGGTTACTAAAGGCTAAGGGTTTTGGGTTACCATTTATACAGTTGCTATCAAGTCAACTGAAAGTCTCATGCTGCCTCCAGAAGGACTTACATCAGACTTTTAGGTAAGAGTATACAACATATTGCTTTACTCTCAGTAAATGCATAACTTCTCTTTCTCATGCTGTATCCTTGAAAGAGGTCAAATATAGAAGATGGGTCTTTAAAACAAGGCATTGTAACATGAAAGAGGTAACCTAGAATACTGGGAGGATTGTTTTTAATATAAAAATGTATTTTCTAAACCTATCTTCATCTTTACTTCTCAGACCAATCTATTTCAGGGCTGCTGATCTACAGGTTAAAGGTATATGTGCAGGAAGTTTGTCATTATTAGTTCAGCTCAAAAGGATATGCATCATAGCTATATTTCTACTAATGATGTTTGACTGAAAATAAAGTATTGTTTTAGATAAATAAAGGAAAGCCTTATTGTAAAAAATGCCAAAATTTTAAAGGTTTTAATACAGTTAAAAGCTTTTTTTTTTTTTTACCCATAAGGAAATAATAAAGAAAATAAAAGGAGTGCTATTGAAGGGGAAAATGTAGTGAAAAGAAAATAATAGATCAATAATAATTGATTCATTTCTTCAAGTCCTGGAGGTAAAAAATTAAAAGTGTGGAGAAAAATTATGCATTCGTAACAGAGAATATTGCATCTCAATCAGGGAACTCTAAGTGTTAATACCAGATTATGCAAGTAGTTTGAACTAGCCTGTGATTTTGTGCTGCATGTTAGATATCAGGAGAGGGAGCAGATTGTCTTGTTTTTAGAAGTGTGATATAGTGTCATGTGTGAAAGTCAAGCTCCCTCTTCTCCCTCTTGGAAGCTGTGCTTGTTTCTTTTATTAGTGGAAATTTAAATAAAATTTACAATGATACCCTGATATACAGTAAAATGTGCTCTAACTTCTAGAGAACATGCCTAATGCTGATAACTAAGGAGTGTTAAAGATAGAGGTTAACCATTCCTGACCTCCTTTTTGTAGTATTTTACTCTCTTCTGACAAAAGCCAGGACTTTCAGACTTATTCTGGCAGGAATGTGAGGGGGTTAAGCCCTTTGGCAGCATATGCAGAATGAGCATAAATGCCAGCTTCATTGTGTCAGTCTCAAAGGAATTTTTTTTCCCTGGAGCAGCTGTGAAGGGAACTAATGAAACACTGAGCATTTGTTAACTAACAAGGTTGGTGAATAGTGAGTAACTAATTTACATGGCAGGCAGCAGCTTTCAATGAAAACCTTCATTTTTTTTGTGACTGTGGGTGTAATAATGATTTTTATCACTGCTGTCATTGGGGGCAGACTGTTCTCTTTACCTCTTCAGCCTCTTCAGTGGGCAGAGGGAAAAAAGGGAACAGTACAGCAGAGCAGTAGTTGGCATATGACAGTAAAAAACTGGCTGCAGCTCTTGCCATTTTTTTGCAGCCAGCAGAGGCACAGGCAGCAGAAGTGTTTACAATTTATGTGGTTGGGTGGGTAACAGCCACTTTTCTGCTGTCAAAGCCAAGGCCAGCAGATGTTTACACCAACAGGGGAGTGTCTGAAAGACAAACCGCAGCTGGTCCTGATCATCTGATGGAGACTTGGACCTGCGAGCGGCAGAGTGGATGGACAGGCCTGAGTGCGGCCTCAGTGAGGACGGGCGGCGCTCCCTCTGCCGCGGCTGCGTGAGGGACAGCCCGGCTGCCCACAGAGCTCCAGCAGGGGCCGTGTGGAATTGCAGCCCAGCGCTGTGCAATGGCTGCTGTGCCCTGAGCAGCAGCCCCTCAGCGGCAATGACAGCAGTCGGCGGCTCCCAAAACCACTCTCAGAAGGTTTGGAGTGGCATCCCAGAAGGTGCAGAGGGCATGGCTATGCTGGGCAGAGCTGTCTGGGGCACTGCAGGTCTTCCTGCAGCACAGGGCTCTTCCTTTGTGTCGGGACAAGTACGTGGCCCGTGAGGGGACACAGGAACTACCAGGCTGAATTCAGCACCCTCAGCCTGATGGGAAATTATTACACAGGGCTGGGGTTTGAATTGTGCAGAGGCAAATGGGATCCCTTCTCCACCAAGAGCAACAAAATTAAATCCTCTCTGTAAAGTAGGCCTCACACCCTTTTCTTGGTGCCTACATCAGGGAATTTCCCTTTTTAATTTAAAAAATAGGAACAGATGGTGCTGCCCACTTCTCTTTCCAATCCTTTTTATTCCGCAGCCTTTTTTGTGAGCAAACTTGAACAGGATCTGGAGGGTTAAACTTGCGTCTCATCCTCTCGATCTTGATCCAATTTAAACTTAGTCCTCATCTCCTCTTTGGAGAGTCTGTGCTCCACAAGGTGTTATCAAACTCTGGATAAAGGGTAGAATCCACCTGTGACTGGTATGAAAACTGTGCCACCATGCAGAACAAAATGGTGGCAGAAGCAATGTGCAGAACTGACTTCTTGTTACAGTGGTTGTCTTTTACTAGTTGACTATAACAAAGGATTCCCTCTTTAAAGACAAGTAACCATATTCAGCCCCATAAATTGTAAAAATATATTTTTTTGTATAGGTAAACCATTTCAACAAGACGCAGAAAAAAAATTTCTGCCCAGCAGCAGGTACTATCAAGATTTTCATACCAACTGATGTTTTGTAATGTGTTTGCACAGAAGGGGAGGAATGGATGTACCACTCATCCTTCTGTAATGCTAGGTCATGGCACACGGTGGGATATAAAAATGGCTCTGTCACATCTGCCTTTCATCAGATGCCAGTCCAAGAAATGGTCTGTGAAGCTTGGGAGATATTAGCAGAAAGGAATATCTAAATTTTTGTGTCTTTGTCAGGACTGTGAGGCCAAAAGGCTATAGCAAATCTGGGTATACAAATGCAATGTAACATAAATTGGGTGCTTACAACTTTTAAATGCTTTCATGTTCAGTGATGTCTTGGTAAGACAAATTTCATAATCTGTCCATATACAGACTATGAACATCAAGGTCCTGCACAAGTTTATGATGTTATTTTCTAAATCTGCATGTATTTCCAGTTTTAGGGAAAAATCTGACTTCAACCATAGGCAATGCCAGTCGTATGAAAATCACATGTCATTATTATGAGAGGCCCCATCCCTGTCATTGCCTCTCAAGAACATCCCAAGTCAGAGTCCAGCTACTGATAGGTGAAATTTTGAGTGTCCTTAAAAGACCCAAAAAAAGGTAACATTTATATAGGTGTGGTAGTGATCAAGGTGTCTTTATTACACAGTTCAATGAATTCTTGTGCACTCCATGTCTTCTGCCAACTCTATTAGCTACTTGCTCTGACAAGTAATACATTTAATAAGAAAAAATGAAAAATACCATTCTGTGTTCAAACATCCTACAAATATCCATTTAAATATATTTTTACACAAATTCCATAGGTTGACAAGCTTGTATTTGAGAAAAAAATGGCATTTCCTAATCCTATATTTGATTTTCTCTGTTATGGACTAAATCCAATTGCCTGGAGTGGAATAAACCTTGGTAAAATATGATATTTGTCTTTGTTAATCATGCAGAACACACACAGCTCAAAAATATACTGAGGTGGAATAATGAGCCCTCAATATGCATCCTGGAAAATAAATTCTGGAGGAAATGGGCCCTGTGCTAATATCCAATCTGATAACCTCTTCCTGCTGAAAAACCTACTGGAAAACTTGAGATGTGGATTGTTGCTTTTTTGGGTTTTTTCCCCCTTCCATCAGTAGTTCTCTTGCACAGGTTTTTCAAAAATATTTTCATGTTCAGAAGGTGTAGGAATGTTTTACTCTCCCATAAGCTCATATCATTTGCACAGCTCTCCACTGGCTTCCCAGTTCTTCACAAAGATGATGCAGATTCACCTCCTTGGTATCTGTGTCCCATTATGGATGGCCATGCTGCTGGATAGAGTCACAGTGCGGGGCTGTCCTGATGTAAGTTGTGTCCTACACGCATGCCCTTGCCAGAAAATAGCCTTCTCAGTCTTCAGAATTTTGAGGAACAATGTTAATGAGTACACTTGCTAGCTAGCACACCTTATCCTTCTCCTTGCTAACCGCAAGATCATCTTTGGCATTACTCTTGGCTGATGTGACTCTTTAGCCTCATGAGTTTCCTGATCTTATTACCCTAAGGATATCCAAAGTCTTAGAGGAGTCTCATTTTCACAAAGGTGAAGATAACACAGGAAAACCAGAACACCAGAACACCTGTGTTCTTACTTACCTATAGACCATAAATATTTATTTGGTCCATCTAATCTACCCCCAGCCCCACTCAGTGCAGGCGAGATGATCCATTTGTGGAAGGCTTTGGTGGCTTTGCTGGAATCTAAGCTCTGAAGTGCAATGGTCCAGCTCAGTGGACCTGTCCTGGGTCTGGCTGGATGTTAGTAGGACTGACTCCCACCACCCATTATCATATTTTATAAAGGGAGATTATAGTCTGGCAATTCTGCCTTTCCTCTTAGCCAGTTAGTAAGCAAATTAACAGTATTGACTCATACCAGATACAATGAATGCATAACTTCCCCTTTTGTCTCCTACTCTAATACCTGCCTACTTTTCTTAATTGAAAATCAGTTTGATTTCAACAGGTTTTTTTCTGTCAATCCATGTTTCTCAGTCCTTGTTGTCTGAAATCTCTCTGTTCCTGAGTTACTTGCTGATGAGTAGGCCACAGTCATTTCAGCCGACCCATATACCACAAATTACATATTCTCACTGTAGACATTTTTATCTCATCAATTTACATTTGAATCTGTTGGTGTTTGCCTGTTGTTAAAAAAATTGTTAGTGCTTTATCCATTTATTTGCCATTATCAAAATCCATTTGCCTTTATTTAGAAGGTGTCTTTAAATACAAAAGACCTACTAAGGATCATGACAGCTTCTAGGTTTGCTTTAGGCAGAAGAAAAAAGTTTCAAGGTGGAAGAACACCCACCAGCACACAAGCTGTCCAGTGAGCTGCAGAACTTCAGCTGCAGTAGGCTTTTCTCTGTTACTGAGAATCATTTTGATTCCTTGTGGAACTGGGTTATCAATTAGATTAATCAATATTTTAATCCAGTGTGATAATTCTCATCTCCTAGCCAAACAAATACTGTCTGAGAATTCTAGTTAAACAAACTTCTTTTCATGTGCTGTATGCAAATTACTTGTTTGTATTATAGATGATGTGTAGTGACCACTGAGGCAAAGACAGATAGTAGTGAGCAAGAATCAGTTCTTTATTTTACATCCCTGACTAGCCTTTGGTCATCACTGGCACTGTGGGATTGTTCAGTAGCTGGCGCAAAATACTTCCTCACTGGAAGAATTAAAATAGGAAAGGCTGAGTGTTGAATAAAAATGCACATTTCATAAAGTTTTTCAAGATAATTACTGTTGCTAAAATTCTGGGATTTTTTAGGATTCATGGAAGTTCTTGCAGATAAATTGCTGATGAACTGAATGTACATGAAGGACTAATTTTGACCTCCTTGAATAATGATAGCACTAACTTGGTACTTTCTTTTTGTGTCTATGTTAATGAATGACATTTTGTACTACTTGACTAGATCTAATTTCCGGCATTCTTTCATGTTCCAGGCAGCCAAGTCACATTTTCCCTCCTAAGCATGTCACTAAGATTACCTTTTCCTTATAATCACCTATCAAAAGGATTTTGTGATAGCATGGGGAAGAGTGATGTATTGAGGTGTACTTCAAGAACCTGTGGGTAGCACTCTTTGCATTTTTCCTTTTAAGCTCAGTTCTAGAGGTTTTTGGTTTTTTTTAAGATCTGAATGCTCAGCAGGGGTGCCATTTTGACTTTGAAGAAAATATCTGCCTTTTCTGATAAAATTAATGTGATTCCAATAATAAATGTTCAGCTTTCACAAACTGCTCAAATAATGCATTTCAATTGTGACAGGGGGAACTGTGTCTTTGTCAAAATTAATGTCCCATGGTTACTGTAAGCCTAATGTAGAATCCAGTTATATCCACTGGAATTCTTTCAATAATTCCTGGAAATTGTTATAATGGGTCACGTTTTAATTGTGATTTCATCCAACACAATGCTTTGTAAAATTTACATATTGTGGTATGTGGGCTTTAAGATTAGTGTTGGGTTGGGGATTTTTTTTTTTTTGCTGTTACATCACTACTTTTTAATAGTTAAGCCATGCTTTCTCAGCAAAGGAGTCTATTTTTTGCTTTGCACTTGTCCTGTTCTTGGGAAAATAAACTGATTTGTGAATTTGTAAAAAAAATCAAAGAAATTTAAATTTCAGGCTGGTTTTGGTTTCTTACAACACTTCTATCATCCACACTCTGGGAGCTGGACCAACACAAAAATATTTGCATAGGCTGTTAAGTCATTGGACTGAAATTCTGACTTAGCTGATATGAACATATTTTATTATTTTCACTGAGACAATTTCTTCTATACCTGGCCTGGTTTTGACTGGGGTAAAACAATTTTCCTCGCAGTGGTTAGTATGGGACTTAGTTTTGAATGTGTGCTGGAAACAGTGTTATTAAAGCAGGGATGTTGTACTGCTGAGCAGGGCTTGCCCAATGTCAAGAGTTTTTCTGCTCCTTACCCCGCCAGTGAGTAGGCTGAGGGTGCTCCGGGAGTTCTGAGCAGGCACAGGTGGGATAGCTGACCACAACTGACCAGTGGGATGTCTCACTCTGTCTGGCATCATGCTCAGCATGTAAAGTGTAGGGAAGAAGAAGGGGAGACTTTTGGAGTGATGATAGTCATTTTCTCCAGTTCCTGTTACTCCCTGTGGTGGAGCCCCACTCTTCTGGGAATAACTGAACACCTGCCTGCCCATGGGAAGTGATGAAGGAATTCTTCATTTTTCTTTGCTTGTGCACCACTTTTGCTTTACCTGTTAAACTGTCTTTACCTCAACCCACAATTTTTCTCTTACTCTTCCAATGTTTTCTCCCATCCCACTGGAGGAGCAAGTGAGCAGCTGGTGGTATCAGTTGCTGGCTGGGTTTAAAACATGATGATGGTGAGCAGACAACTGATGGAAAAAATCTATTCAACCAGCAGTCCCTTCAGATAGGAACTTGAAATTGTCTTAGAAGGTCTGTGCTATCTCTTTGGCCTCTGCTAATCACACCTTCACATATTTGATTTACCAGCACATTCATAGATATGAAGATGCCTTGGACATATTCATATCAAGGTATTTTTCTATGAATATTTGTTGAGTCCTGTTCCAACTACTTCTCTATTTTTTTTAACATATATGTATTTTTACACTTTAGAATTACCAGGCAAAAAAAAAAAAAATCAAAATGAAAGAAAATAATCCAGGAACAGAACTATAAAACTCACTGACTAAACCATCCCACTGTTCAGGATGGTCTTTGAGACAGTTCACAGGCTTTGCAGCTGCCCTCTCTTCTAACAGGGGTTTCCTTCCATGAATTGGGTGACCAGCTGGTTAGTTATGGAAACATTAGATTCAATGAAGGATAGATATTATGAAGATGTAAAGTGGATGTTTTGGGTACTGTTTAGGCAAAAGAGGTTTTCAGGGAGTAGTCCAATTATTTGCAAATACACAGGTTCCCCTGAACTCATTGGCAGCAGCCCAGGCAGTTTTTTCATCTGAAGATCTGTAATCATCCCTCTTCAACACTTTCTGAGAAGCTGTGTCTCATGTCTCACGATGAGTTCCTTATGAGTATTCTGTTTTTAAGCATGCAGTGTGCAAATCCCTATCTTTAGCACCTACTTCTCCAGGAAAATCCCTGTAAATACATCTAGATTTTTACTGGTTTTGAATTATATGGTATGTGGCATTGAATAATAGTTGCCTTACAATATTCGTGCAATTGTAGGCATAGGATTTCTTTCCATGTTATGAAAGACTAGTATTTATTACAAGAATTATGTCTATCCAGGCATGTGCTCATCTATGGATGGAACAGTATTCTGACAGCAGCTGCAATGAACTTTCAGCATGAAATTTTCTTTTTTTTTTTTTCCCAACTGGCTTATAGAAGTTTATTTTAAATCACACAGAACGGATGGCAAAACTTGTGAAAATGCTGCTGTACTTTGTAATACGTGACTATGATGAAATTCACTGCACAAACAACGAGGTACAAACAGCAAATAATTTACAAGCATTCCATAGGCTCATAACAATGCATAAAACACGTATTTCTAAATGATTAAATGATGATTCATACACTGTAAATAATGATTTATAGAGAGTTCAAAGCAGAGAAATTTGCTGGTATTAATTGATTGCTGTAGATAATTCTCTTGGTTCAGTCATTCATGGTTTGGACATGAATGGATTTAAATTAATAGCTGGTACTTTAAGAATTTAAATCCACTGAAAATGCCCTCAGAACATCTAGCTCCACTTCTGTGAGAGTTCTCAGTTTATTCTGCTTTTTTCATGATTTGTTTATGTGTTTATTACTAGTATTTTCAGAATGTTCTTGATGGCATTTATGTTTATTTTTTACAAAATTACTGCCTTAGCCCTT
Source organism: Pyrgilauda ruficollis (assembly GCF_017590135.1). NCBI lineage: Eukaryota > Metazoa > Chordata > Aves > Passeriformes > Passeridae > Pyrgilauda > Pyrgilauda ruficollis. The sequence continues at coordinate 1,607,325 of NW_024515875.1, forward strand.
AAAGGTAGCAGACCATTATTTATTTTTATGTCATATCATTTTTATTGTTAAGCTTAATCTTTACTAGTGTTTATAAATTTCCTGCAAACAATTCTCAGCACACAATTAGATTGTGTTGACTGCTGCTTCTTGTGCCAGATGATGATTAGAAATTGTATGGAATTCAAAACATTTCCAGCTCAAGGAAAACATTTCGTTCATAGACTAATATGCAGTTGGATCCAAACTTTTTAATGTTTCCAATAAATGCCTCTGGGCAAACCAGAAGTATTAGTAAATAGGACAGATAAAGAAAAATATCAAAACCCAGCTCAAATAGCTACAGAAAACCAACTAAAAACATTTGCCAGTGCTCTGGAGAATTAAACATTCATTACGAAGTCACTGTGTAGTGTAACTGGGAAGCAATGCCATCACACACGCAAATGATACCTCCTAAACCTTTGTTCATCATCTGAACATTTACATAAAAGCCAAATATTCCCCAAAGAGATTAAACTTACCTAGGCCCAAGTCTCTGGTATGACTTCAGAAAATGAAATGTACTGATTCACAAGTGTTACAAACTACAGAAAATGAGCCATGGCGTGGCCTAGCTAAAGGCAAAAAAACTTGCAGTACTCATGTTCATTTGCAGAATGGTTTGTGTAGCCTGAAGGTATAGTGGTTTTTTATATAAACCAAAAATTAGCAAGTAAGAGGCTGAGAACCCTGGCACTTTAGTCTGGTTTCAACCCTGCTTGTCAGATTTGAAGCCTCCATGTTCCTAAGAGTGAACTTGAGACTGACAGTGGCAGTGTGTGAGGAAGAGGAGGAAAGGAAACACTTGTGTTCACTACGAAAAACCACTGGGAGAGAGCATAAGGCTCCCAGTGGCCTCTGGATGCTAAGGCAGCCTTCAGCTGAACAGAGGAAACAGCTTTTCTAGCCAAGAATAAACAGAGAAGTTTGCAGCAAAAGTCGTACAGGAAGAAGAAAAATGAAACTGTGGACCACCAGTCACAGTGGGCTTTGGTGACAGATGGACGAAGAGAGGAATCAGGCATGGAGGGACAGATTAGAATTCCCTATTACCAACATGAAAGATGATCAGTGGAAAGATATCACATGAATCAACAAGTACCTGGGTGAGATGCCAGAAGCAGAGTTGAGGAAGGTGTTAAGTCTTCTGTCCCAAATAGCCTGTCTTGGAGAGACAGCACAACAGGCTAAGTAGTTATGAGGTACTGCTTTTGTTAGTGGATGAGGGATTGGCCACTTCAAGGTAAGAAAAAGCCTTGCCAATGGGTACCAGTGGACACCAGAGGGTTTCTGGCTGGCGGGCATCTGGATTAAAAGGTGCCTGAATGTGTTATGTTTGCTCCAAAGCTTTTGGACTACTGTTCATCTTGTATCTGGTCCTGGTTCTGTACACTGACAGGCTACATGGAGGCAGATTGACAGTGAATTTGTGCTGATGCCTTCAAAACCTTAAATAGAGTTCACTGTACATCCCAGTGGTGTTGCAGTTTTCCTCCTGCCTAGTTGTATGTGTGCATATGCTACCTCTCACTTTACGTCCCAGCATTTCTGGCAGAGAAGTTGTGAACTTCTTCCTGTGATCTACACATCCCCTTTCCTCCATCTCTTGTCAGTACCTCTCTTAACATCATCATAAAGTTATATTTAGAATGATTTCACATGACACAAGAGTGTGTGATTATGTACCTCTGCATGTGGCATTTTACTCTTGATCTTGCTCCATTTTGTTATTAGGCCATGCCATTTGGTTGCATCAATTTGTATTTTAAGAGAACTATTTATAACACTTAAAAATAACTTGTGAAACTGCTGTATATGTGTTCTGTAGCACATGTACAGCTTAGTATGTGAAGAAGAAAGTAGGCTTTTTCCAGTTAAGTAAAATAGCCAGAAATATGTTTTCCACAAAACTAAGTAGCTTTCCCTCCCCCCCCCCCCCCCCTCCATTCACTCACAAAGTCTTCTTAATGTTATTTATGTGTTCTCCCAATGCACATTAACAGCAAGCTGGGCAGTGGTGGTGGGTGGCAGCAGTTTAATATTTTACAATACTAAAAATACTAAGAAAAGATGTCTTGTAACATCACCAAGGACAGACATGCTGTAAACGCAGGAGGTCAGTGGGATTTCAGGGGGCCATTGTCTTACCTTGGTACCTTAGAAACCTGGACTAAATGCTATGCCCTGGAGCAGCTAAAGGTTAAAGAGAAGAAACTCAGGGAAGAGAATAATGCTTAAGCTGCAGTGACATACAAAGACTTTATAGGGAGGAATGAGAAAGCAAAGGAAGAAGAGGAGGGATCCAGGGAGCAGCTGAAGAAGCTGCTCACCAAGAGAGGATCATTTGTAAGAAACAGGAAGAGAAGCTGAACAAGGAGAACAAGGGCAAAAGAGGTGACCTGCTGAGGAGATTGCAGCAAACAGGTGATCATGGTGGCAGGTGCTTGGGGACAAAGTGTCAAAAGAGTCTTAGAATGTCCCTGCAGCTCCAGCAGCTGCATCTGCCAGCTTCGGGATCTGCCAGCCTCTTCTCGAGCCCCTCACCTCTTCTTTGCCACCTGCTAACTGATGGCTGCTAATTGCCTCCAAGCACCTACACGTGAAAAGGTAGACAGAGATGCCAGGTAGTAGAGACAACCCCAGCCACATCCACAGCTATTATTTCCCCTCCCATTTCAATATTTTTATATGACCCTGCAGGTGTTTCTACTGGTGCAGTCTCTGGCTGCTGTCCTAGAGCAATCTGGGCATCTTCACAGCCTTACCTTTCCAGGAACAAATCCCTCTTGCGTAACTGTGGTGTGCACTCATTTTGTTAGGTCTCCTGCTGCCTTGGACCTCTGCCTGATTGCAATTGGGTCCTTCAGAGACAGAGTCATTCTTGTTAGAGCTTTCACCCAGCAGTGCTGTGAGACCTATGTAAGAATAATCTTTCTCATTTTCTGGAATCCCAGCTCTGAAACAAGTTCTTAACAAAAATGAGCACAGCAGAGCACCTAAGGAGGCTCTGATAGAAGCTAAAGCTAGAGAAAATGAAGATAGCTGGGTAGGATTACTGCAATGATATTGTTTTCTGGGTTCCGTATTAATTTGGTTTTTTATATGTCCTGAACATTTGTAGATTTAAGTTCACTGTAAGTCAAGCTATAGCACAAGTACAGAATTAGGATGGTGAGGATGTCTGTTATTCATTCATTCCCTTGGTATAATCTGCCCAGTCAGATATGCTCATGTCAAATTAGAATATGAGGCTTATGTTGTCCCTTGTGCTTATCTAACACAAGGATAGGCCACAAGAAAATTCATCGATTTTGTGTGCTTCTGCCTTTAGTATTTTTTTTGAGTGAATCTGGCTGTACCAAAGTCTGATTGTTCCTATTGCCCAATGAATTTTATATTACAGAAGTAAACAAAATTGAGTTTCTGTAGTCCTTTTGATTGCAACCCCCTCCAAACTTGTTGCTGAGATACGTGTACTGAGATACATGCATTTTTTTCCTTACTGTACTGGATCTGTATTCTTTAACAAAAGAATCTGCACCAATAGTTCTAAAAAACTATTTGTATGCTGAGATAAGAACAGTTTAATCAAAAGTGTTTGATTTCACTTTTAAAAAATCAACTTCTCTTAAAGATAAGTTTGTTTAAAATGTGATAACTTTTCTACTGCTGATTGCTATGAAGTGTGAATCTGGAGTAATAAAATTGGGAGATACCTGGTTGGTGTGAGAAAAAGGATTGGGGGCAGCAGTAAAATTTAAAAATGACCAGGTACAGGGCTAGAGTCTAGGTCCTTTTGCCATCTTTTCTCAGCACGTTGGCTTTGTCATGTCACTTGGGGCAGTGGTCTGAGTGATTGTAGAGCTACAACTCAGTGCCTTGGTCCTGAGCACAGACCTTGTCCTGCCTCAGTGTCATGTGTGGATGGGGATGTCATATCAATGGCATAGAGGAAGTTGAACAAGCTCTTTTCTAAGATATTTCAGAATTTCAGCTTCCCTCTCAAGAATGGAAAGATCCATGGCATGTATATCAATTTTCCCTCTTAGACCTTTGGGTTATCACTTGGGCTGATGTATCTTGGGGTCTCTTGCAGAAAAGCTCCCTGGGCTGTATCTGCCCTGAGGGTCAAAGTAATGTGATGTTGTAGCATTGTGTCACTCGATTTGTCTCAAACATCCGACTGGGGGGACATTTCTTCCAGTGACGTTACACAGGATGGAGCTGAAGTAGAATGAGAAATCTCAGATCTGAAATTCCTTCTATTTAGGGGAAAACTCAGAATAAAATTTGTTTCGACATTTTCCCACTTTTTGTTCTGCAAGTTACAAGTGTGTGAGTTCCATCAGATTGTTTCTGTTTGGTTTTATACAATAGAACTGAGGAAACAGTATCTTTCCAAGCCACTTAAAAAAAAATAAAAATTGAAATTTACAATATTGTTATTATGAGTCATCAATTTGTGATCAATTTCACAAGCTTGCAACTATTTTCCCAGAAGGATTTGCCCCATTTGATTTTCAGCTTTTTTTTTCTGAATAAAAGCACTTGAAACTCTCATTTTTTCCTAAGCTACCTGCAAACCACATTAAAGACAGACAGTACTAATGCTGAACTGATGTCTTTCAAAAGAATACTCTTTCTCCATTTTATTTTATTTTATTTTATTTTATTTTATTTTATTTTATTTTATTTATTTTATTTTATTTTATGTGGTAAGCATATCAATGCCAATTCTAGAGGTTACATAATTTGTAGTATCTGTGGTAACTACCTATAAATAGGCCTACCTATACTGGCCTGTTGACAAGCCTGTGTGAAAACTCAAAGTGAAACTGTGGAAAAACAGAAAATAAGAACTGTTGTCTTGCCACAAGCAGATGAATTTCTATCATATTTGTAGTCTTGGAAATTTACAGCAACAGTTTTGGGTGAGGAAAAGGGAGATGTGCTCACTTCAGTTATCACACTTCCATAACAATAGCAACAAAAAAAAAAAAAAAGTCCCGAAAGACTGTAGACAAAACAAAGCACAGGGGTAGGACAGAGACTCAGAAGTAAGCAGGGAATTTTCATGAGGAATTTTTGAAAGCGCTCGGGCTCAATCTGGCTGCAGCAGTATGTCATCTTGCAAAGATCTAATTCCTATTTGTTCTGCCTGAGGAATACCTCATCTTATTTATCTGAAGATAAGAGAATGTAAGATAGAGATTCTCTCTCGCGGGCAGAACCAAGCTGAGAAAGGGAGAAAATTAAACTGGCTTCTCTGCAGCTGGCATAAATCAGAGCATGCAATCATTTTACGAAACCACAGGCTCATCTCATTGGCACACATATGACCCTTTAAGATTATTCTGCTGCTGCATGACTTCCAGGTGATCAGGCTAAAATGGTCAGTGCTGAATTTCTGATAACATGCATTTAATTTACACACATGTGAGAAAGTTTCCAGAAGTGCACTGAGAAGGAGAAACCAATTGAAGAACCCTTCTAGTAAATTGTTAATAGTTTAAATACTCAAATCAAATAGATTCTTTAGACACATTTCAGCCAAGTGGAGACATGTAAATGAACCTGATAAAACATGCAAAAGTGGTGAAACAGCAATAGTTTCATCTTGCTGTAAGCATGGGTTAGACTGCTTTTAAGATGGCTTTCACCTTCAAGCAGTTTAGAACAGAGATGCATTGGAACAAGCCTATGATTTCTGAATGCCTTTCATTTAAAGAAGGACTTTGTTTGCCATTCAGCAATTCTGATTTAAAATTGCCCAATTTGGAATGATCCAGTACTCCCTGTCCAAAGGAAGTATAATAAACATAGAAATTTCTTTGACAAACTTCTCATCTGTTTAAAGTATGAGATACTTAAATTCTATCTATGCAAAAAATTCATCTGCTTCCTTTTGTGTGCAACATCTACATTCAGAAAACTCTAAGATTAGTCCGTCACCTTCCTTCTTCCCCTCTAGGACTATAGTCAAACACAAGCAAAAATTGTTCCTTTTAGATTGATTTCAGCAGATTATGAATTGATTCCCTCTTGTGATGGCCCAGTGGGGTGGGACAATACTGGATGACGAGAGATTTCATGGGGGTGTAAGGCATGACATCTGCATCCAGTCTCTTCTTGGGCTAAGAGACAAGGAGGAAACGCTTTTGTGGGCTGCCTGCTTTAGCCAGCGGTGTGTGGTGTGATCCATGTAAATGAATACCTACTAAGAATGCTGCACAATTCTGCTCAGCCTGTGTGCAGTCACAGAGCCAGAGGCTGAGTAGCTATAACCACCCAAGAAGTTCAGTAATAATCCCTAAAGACCATTACAGCTGAAATGCCTTATTGATGTTGTGAAACAAAATCATAACAGCAAAAAGCTGGAGTCAGAGTATGTATTTGGCTGAGTATACGGAGTGCAGCTGCCTCTTGGCAGTTTCATTTGTACCTGAATTACTGTAGCAAATTTCTGCCTCAGGAAATAAGCCAGAAATTAAAAAAGCTGAATGAAGGACTTATGTGTTTAAAGATCTCTGATAACCTTGCTGGGACTTTAAAGCCTGTAAGGAAATAGACATCTGCATAATGAAATATATCTTTCAAGTTACATGGCAAAGTTAGTATATTTCTACTTTTCCCTACAAAAAGACTACTTGCATCACTTCATGTGGAAGAGGTGCATTGAGTCCATATGTAAAACAAAAAGATGGTCAAGATCCATGCCCTAAAATGTCTTGAATTCACTAAAGCATTTTTATCATGCTATACTACTTAGGATATTTTGTATTCTATTCAGTTTACCATGCTTAATAGAAATACCTATAAATGTATGTTTTCTGATTTCAAATGAACAAGAAAAAAAGCTATAGCTATAGCTTTAGATTATGGCATTCTTATTACTTGGGAGTAGAAAGGTGATTTTCAAGCCAACTTTTAATCTAGTTTAAGAGCACTTTAGTTCTGACTTTTATGGAATGATACATTTAGCTGTTTAGATTATTCTTCTTTCCATAGGATAAAATCCTCATCATATAAACATTTGATGGCTTGGTCTGTTAATTCCTGAATTAAAAAATACCCGGTAAGATGGATTTGATTTTTAAAAATTTATTTGGAAGTAGCAAAAACCACTTGCTTGAATAATAATTCTATGAGTAACTAAGCAAGCATTCATTATTGATGGCTGTGCCAACCATGCCATGTAATTAGAGCTGTAAAATGATTTCCATTTAAACCCTAATTCTGTGTTCATATGTGGTATCTCATTTCTGGAAAGTATAGTCAAAATTCAATATGTAAGTAAATAATGATGCATGGAAAGTACTGGCATGAGTGGCAGCCCACAACCAGACTAAAGTAGTAGGAGAGAAAGCAAGAATACACAGTGGGTGGGTATTTATTTTCCTTGACCATTGGCACTTTGCTGGCACACCTGGGTTAGGAGACTGCTATCCCCTTATTTTCAATTTGATTAGCAAGAGCTTGGCTTATCCAAAGATTTAGAAGAGACAAAGAATTATTCCAATCTGAAGCCTGAATTTTCTGCTTTTGTGCTCATTTTGGGGGGAAACATCTTACTGGGGGTTGTTCCTTCCACTTCCTTCGTTTTTTAACTTTGAGCGGTTCTGTGTCCTTGGCAGACATCACTTCTAATGGCAGTAAAGTCTTTGGAATTGTTTCTGTCACCTCACAGAGGATTGTGAAATAAAGAAATGGCATTGCAAACACTTGCAGTTGTTCAGAGGATGCAAGTTCTGACACACTAGGAAGCTTCAGGTGAATTGGAGAGCTCTAAAGACACATTCTTTGGTTGGAAGAAGTGTTCAGGTTAGATTTTAACTGATGGCAAAAAAAAAAAAGGCAAAAGTTCATCCTTAAACTTCAATATTTATTTAATATTTTTATGTGTAAAATACTGGAAGCTATGTTTCCTCCCTGAAGCCCCCTCAATTCCACTAACAATGCTTTTAAAGAGTAGAAGATGTGTATCTATAAGTGCAAAATTATTGACTAATGTATTTTTGGGAAAGTGGCTTATGTAACTAGTATGATTGTTTGGGCTGGAGCCTGAAATATTGGCTGGAATCTGAAACAGTCTGTGCTGGGGATTCTCTCTCAAAACTCTTGAGGAAAAGAGTAATAATACAAGTACCTGTATTACTGTGTGCTCTGCACAATTTGGTCTGCGATTTTTCAAGGCTATTGAACACCTTCAACCTCCTTTGAAATAACTGCTCACTAACAGAACATCTTAGAAAGTTTGTACTTGACTTTGGATTCCTTATCATTCAAAGGAGTGTTTGTGCTGTTATTTGGATGAGTTCCACTGCAGTGTCTGTTACATATATTCAGGTATGTATTTATACTGAGGGTGCAGAGTTCCCTTAACCTTTGATATTTAGATCTGGGGAAGTGGCTTGCATCCACATCTCAGAAAGATACATCTCTTTACTACATCCACCAGCAAACTTTGTTTGCAGAAGCATAATTTTAGATTTCAGGATTCTTAGATTTATAATCCACAGCCAGCTACATTTCCCATATAATTAATTTTATTTAGATATTCAGAAAAAAACACAAACTCTGACTTACTTTTGCATCTGAAACATTTCAAAGTAATTAACACTGATGTGTACAATACTGTCTTATTAATTACAGTCCAGATCTCTATATACCACAGAGTTTGGAGGTCATACTATAAGGATACTGCAGAATTTCAGAGCAAATATTCAGACTTTCCAGAGTCCAGGATTGTGGTGAAGCTGAATAAACTTCTATTAATCTATAACATTCCATATGTGTTGCTTAGAGATGTAAAATTTAAAGATTAAATGAACTGTGGTATTAGCTTAAGTTCAATTTAGAAATAGGTTAAAAATGTCTTTTTGCATGTAATTTTTTTCTTATATATCAAGTATATTATGCTTGATGCACAGAAAACTTGAAACCAAGATTTCCTGGCGTTTCCAGATTTTGGTAGATGGATAAAATTCGATCACATAGTCTACACATAGTTCTGAGGAGATAATGAAAGATGCTACATTTTTCCACTTCTGTTTCCAGCTGATCCTGAAATTCTTGGCTGGTGGAACTTCTGCAGCTTCCCACAATTGGAGATCTCTTACTCTAAGAAAAAATAAACACATCTTGCAAGTCACTTAAAATGCAGAGCCCCTGTCTTATTCTGCTATTTTGAATTTCCTGGACAGACAAAAAATGTGAGGGGAAAAGTCTGGATTTAATGATCTGGTCAAGGCACCACAGTTCCCTGTGTAAGATGTCTGTACCCCAGCTGCACTTGTGACCCTGACAGAAATGCAGCTGCAACAGTGGGGGTTGCCAGTCACAGGGAAATTATGAATCCTGAAGTGAAACCAGGTGGAAAGCAGCCTGTTAGAAAGCTTGGAATCTGCTGCCAAAAATTATTTAGACTGCTCTGATTATCACGATTTTTAAAAGCAATTAAATGAACAGCAAGGTTATAATAGCACTTTTCAGTAGTGTTTATGAAAAGAAGCATGAGGAACACAAGGTTAATGAGATTACAAGCAAAACTGTGATATTGTAATTGATGGCTGAATTATGATAGACATTAAAGTTAACAATTTTTTTCTTAAAAGGGTACTATTAACCCAGTTTTGGAACAGAAGTTTTGGTAAATGTTGGAAATGAGCAATGCTTTGTCCATTTTTTTTTTTTTTTGAGCTTTTGTGCCACATTATGAAATCTCCTAGTATAAGTTTGCTTCCATTAGTACTTGGTGGGATGGATATGGAACAAGGGGAATATTTTTGATTAGAAAACAACACCGAGAAAACACTGGGCACTATACAACTCCAGCTCATTCTGCATAAATGAAAGTCTGTTGCAACTTGTTGTTCTGTACTGAGTGAACACCTCAGCAAGAGTTCCACCTCTTCTCTGAAAACCTGGTAGTTAAGCCACTTAAAAGTGCACAGAATCAGCTGTAACATGTGCTTCTAATGTATACCTTTAAATTTAATTACTAGCCTTCAAGCATGCCAGAGCAGCATGTATTTTGTTAATCAGGCACTGAGTAGCTGTGGCCAATTTTGTTATTTTTCTCATTCATGTCATTACAAGCAGAAAAGAGAAGTCTTTCCTTGAGCAACACATGTGAGGAAGCTTTCAGATCTCATAGAATATGACTGCTAATTTCACTGCTACTTCTGCAGCGTGTCATAACAGTGCTGCGTCCAAGAGCAAGGATTGCTCAGAAATTATCAGAATAGCACAAGTACTACCAGAGAAGAAACTTACACTCTACAGATAAATAGTGGAAACTAGCCAGAGGATAGGTGCCATTGCAAGGCTGTAAAAATTTGAGTCAATGAATGTTAGTGGCTGGATTAACTCAATTTTAAGAAAAAATAATTTAACATAGCTTTTTTCTGCATCTGCTAGTTTGCAGGACTGGTATTTTTCATATGCAGTAAGCTGCTGTGTGCCATAGAGTGGTGAGGCAATGAAGCAGGAGAAACTGAGTTGAGATTTGTGAAATGGACAAATATTTAAATTAGTAAAGGCAAAGACTTCAGCAGCATCCTCTGAAATATTGTATATGTAGGGAAGTGTTAGGCCAGTGGCAAATCTATTCCTGGGATATGTAACATACTGCCAAACTCAGAAAATTAAAAAATCCATCTAGTGTCAGTTGTTGCCTGATCCTCCTCCCTCTGTGGGTTTGTGTTCATGTAGGAAAATACAGATCCTCAGGTTGGTTGTGAATATACATTAACTATCTGCTCTCAGTGTGTTTCCACCAATTTTTCCCAAGTGAAACATTGGCCTGGATTTAGTGGAGGTAGAAATATAAGTGATTTTTCCTCCATTCTCTTTCCCAAGAAATATATTCTAACACCTGAAAAGCTGATAAGTCATTTGGAAAGACAAAATATAGGTCGTGCCTCCAGAACTTATTCACTGCAATCTCTACTCTTGCTGCTTCCTGCTCAGTGGGAAAATGTGTGGAAATCCCTTGTGTAGATAAAGCCCAAGTGATCTCAGACCAGTAACATCCAGTATTAACAGTGTAGTCATATTTTGTTTACCGAGAGAGAAAGAAATCAAGGTTACCTCACAAAAGGGAGGTTTTGCTTTCCCTGTGTTTGTGAGGGGATTGGTTTTTTGCTTTGCTAGTGAGGGGTTTTATTTTTAGTTAGATGGGTGGTTTATTTACTTATTAGTTGGGATTTTGTTTGTTTGTTTGTTTGTTTTTCAGACAGTTCTTGCCAGTTGAAGGCCAATTAAAAACAAGACAAACTGAGAACGACCTTATTCTTCAGCTGATGACAGAAGTTACCAGGCAGGGTTCCCAGTGACTCAGAAATAGGGATGAATCTATTTGACATCGTAGAAACACTACTTTCCTCTGGCAGAAGTTTGTATCACCTCTGTTGTTGCAAACAAAATAGGTCAGGGTCAAGAATTTGGCATTTTTCAGCAAAACTTTGTTTCCTCTGAGAATTTCAAGGCAGATTCACTTTGAAGTGAGGGAGTCAAAAGAACTAAATTAACATCTTGTCAAATCTACTTCTCTTCCAAAAGCCTATTTAAAATACAGTGGCACAGATGCTCTCTGCCGTAACCAGAATGTTTCAGAGCAGGATGTTGTTTAAATTTCACTTGTTCTCTCAATGTTCTTTCCCATAATAATGCCAGTCTTTTTGAAGAAACAAACAAATGAAATAAAAGCTTAAATAAGGTGGCTCTTTAAGTATTTGTGGGGGAATTTGTTGTGTTCCATGCTCAACAAGAAAGCCTTTGAAAATAAGCAACTTATGGGAATGTTTGGAGACCAATCCCCCGCCTCCTTCCCTTCCACATTCTCTGTCTTCCTGGGCTCACCTGAAAAGTGGTCAGCTAGTCTGCAGCAGGAGAGAAAAGGACAAGCACGTGGAAAGCCAAAGAAGTTTAACCATTTCATTCTCAGGCTTGAAGTCTCATCAAGGCAACCTCAGAAGAGCTCTGTGAAACAGCAGCAGACCAATTTCTGTTACTGGATGGAGCACTAGGGTCAGGCAGACAGTATTCCAAAGGAAATTATGTCTTCTTCAAATTATAAAGGTCAGAGGGAGAGAAAGGCCACTTTGCTGCATATTGAATACCTCCTTTTATGTTTAAGTTCATATTTGTTGGATATTTACAGTTCAAGTCACAAACTACATCCAGTGCATTGCATCCTGCTGAGGCCTTTCTGTAGATATGGAAGAAAAAAGAGGGAATATGCCTTGCCTGTTCCTCATCTGGCCTTTTTTTCCATTTTTATTTTATAATATTTTTGGTTTTGTACTCTTGGGTGGTATACAGTTGACTTAAGCACTAAAAGGGAAAAAAAAAATCTCGGTGTATTAATTTTTTGAAGGTGTTTTTTTGTGCACCTCTGTGTAAAACAGCATGTAAGTGTCACCTTCCTAGCGTGATGCTTTTTCTCATATTAGTCGTATTCATTTCCCCACTACATTAAGGATAGAAGTGTTGCCTCAAGACCTAATTTAGGCTTTGAACCTCCACCAGACATCAGGCCAGCAGCCTTCCTGATCTGAGCAGTCCCATTTTCCATTCACAGATGGGTCCCATCACCACCTGCCAGGCTGTGTACTAATGTCAGTCCCAGTATCCAACTAAATGAACTCCAGTGGGACAAAACAGAAAAAAGGTACAGCATGCTTTTCTATTTTTTTCATACCTCTAGGTGCAGTTGTTTGGCTCTAAGAAAGAGACCTCTCCTCCTGTGGCCTCTGTGTAATAATATCATAAATCCCATTATTAGCATTAAAAGTAGTAATGATCATAATATCATAACAGTATAGGTCACATCACACTCAGGGTGTGATGCAAAGCACTAAAGCATCAAAAGAGCTCTTAATATGTCATGAAAGGTTGCAGAGAGGTGCTTTGTGATGCTTAGAAGCCAGTACAAAGGATGTATAGTTTTTAGATTTGCCAGTCTGATGTCTCTTTGGTTGACATCATGCTTTCACACAAAGCAGTGGGCATCTTTCTTTCCAGTCAGATCTTCCTGCATGACCCCATCCCTCTTTCTTTTATTAATTGTTTAAACACATGAAGTAATGTCTTTCATATGTTAATGTAACTGGTGCTTGAATAAAATAAACCATCTCTGGTTTTAGTGTTGCGAGTGTTGTCCTTCAGTGTTCACAGTAAAGAGGATTTTGAATTCGGCTGAATAGGAGCAGCCATTAACGTAAAAGCCTTGCAGATCAAAATCATTTGAAGCAATTAGGAGCAAGGAAGAGCAAAAGAAAAAAAAAAAAGGGAGATGAAATAGCACTTTCCACCTAAATTCAACCATACACTTAAAATGCATTTATTTTTGAATAATGTTCAGAAGCTCCAGCAAAGGGATAAAATAAGACAAGAAAAGCTGTTACCCATTTACCAACTGGAGACCTCATTTTGGCACATTTAGGAGCCACTGCTGCACCTGCATTTTCTTCACATTAGAAAGTCATTCTCCCTCAAAGGAAAAAAACCCATATAGTATGATATTTTTAAAAGAAGATATTTTACTTCCAGTCCAAGGCATAGAAAATCATGACATACACTCATGTGTGTTCCATGTTCCTTGACCAGGAGGTTGATCCAGCAGTACTGCAGAGAGGTTCTTTATTTGCTTTTCTACTTCCTCTGCTTCCTCTTCTATAACAGTCAATTTTAATGGTATTTTGGTGCAAATTCTCGTTTTCTTTAACTCTTACCGCCTTATCCAATACACAGGAATTAGGAATCCCATACAAATTATTAACATTTTCAGTTGATCTTTCTCTTTATTTTTATGGATCCTTTCTCCCATCAATACTTTATTCTTCTTTTCTTTTTTTCCTTTAGCTTTATTTCTGTTAATTGCAGGTGCTTTGCACCAGTGTTGTTTGGCGGTTTTTTTTTCTGTTGTAGATATTTGGAGTCAGCTAGGTTTCTGATATACTGGTTTTACTTTAATCAAAGACATGGAGATGAGGAATGGAATTGAAGTGGGGGGGCATTGCCAAGAGGGTGAACAGTGCTGAAGGTTTGAATGCAATGTAAATCACAGGGTATTCAAAAGGCTTGGAAGCAAGAAGGAAAAGATGGACCAGGCTTTTCCCATCTGACTGTTAAATAAGCTTTTTGGAGAGAAGTTCAGTAAAGGCCTTTCCCCTCACAGCTCTGGTTTTTCTATTTCATGAGCCTGCAGCAAAATTGTAATCGTTTCAGAACGTCTGCGTTAGCACAGATGCCTACAGGAGGGAGGATAAAGCCCAGTAGCATTTTCAGCAGGAGTTCTGGACCAGCACAGTGTTTCAGTGAAGATGCTATTAACATCTGCTTGTCTGCTGTTCATGGTTTAAATCTCAGTGGGAGCTCATCTGCTGGGGGAAAGGTTTCAAGAAAGGTCAAGTGAGAAATATTCTCTGCCCCACCCCAGGTTTTGAAGGGTTTGTTTTCACAGTGACTTTGTTGTTCTTCCTCAGGCTATACTACAAAGTCATCTGGACTGAAAAACACATGTTGCTCATTGTGCATAAGAGATGGGTTTTCCTTGTGTGGGAAGCAGCGCTGCCATTCGCCTTTTCTCTCCTTCCAAATAGTAGGAATACTTGCAAAAAATCTCTCTCTGAACAGAAAAGTTAACCTGCACTGCTCTTTCTGCTGTCATCAAAATACAGCCAATTATCATTGCCTGTATTGGTGATTTCTCTAATTGGTTTCTGCTTAGCTGTGATGGGGCTTTATCATTAAAAGAAGGGATAAATAAGGAAGCAAACTGTGGTTATGTATCTAAGTGATACAAACTTCAACTAGACCAGAACACTTCAAAATTTAGGATCTGAGGATTCTTTTGCCTGAAGCGTGACGATTTTTCATAGACCCCAGGAAAGGACAGAGTGGTATTTATTTTAATGCTGTTATTTCTACCCATTGGGAAGTTTCTGTTTGTTCTAAGGTGGCAGAAATAGAGCTAAGCACTACTGTTAATATTTGCATTTCAGCAGGTTTGACGGTGACCTTCCTTCCCCAGTTCACTCAAATGAAATTAAAAGATGTAAGGGAAAAAGTTGTAAGTTCTCAAAAAGGACTGTCTTCAAAAGTCATGCAATAATGCTGTGGACGGATTTTAAAATAGGGCTTGTTAAATTTATGATCGCTAATAACATTTGTAGTTTCAGTATGCAAGCAAAGATAAGGCCACTCTAATTTCATGCTTCAGGAGCTGAGATGATTGCCCACGGGGGGTCAGGAAGGATATTTTCTCTCCATGCATATACAGCACTGCACAACTGCTTGGGACCCATAATCACCCCTCACATCCAAAGAACATGCCTAGCTTTAAGCACATACTTAAGTGATATGCTGAGCTGGGGCTGTCAAGTTTCCTTATTACCATGGGTAATATTAAGTGTCCATGTAGCATTCTTCAGTTTCAAATGCTATAGAAATACTGAATCAAATTCTGCTAATTCTCATAGTAACTCCTTTCAGCTGAGTGTGGTGTCTGCAGGATTGCCAATGACCTATTGGGTTGTCTGGTTTGTTACCTAACATATTCTATAAACTTCCCCAAAAGGACTACATATGTGAAACACAAGTCATTCAAGACACCTAAAATACTTTGAAGTACTCCACTAGAATCACTGGGCTTCTCTAATTTTAGGTTTGTGATCACTTTTGAATTTCTCAGGTAATGAATCTTTGGTGATGAAATTATAACTAACATATATATGATCTATGTTTTTACCATTTCCCTATGTGAGTGGCAAACAACAAACAAATTAAAAAGTGTATCATCATCTAAAAACCTGTAATGAAAAAGTAGAGAAATGGATGGGAGAAGCTAGCCTTTGATTTCAAGGATGTTGCATAGTCTGTCAGGAACTGAATATAATGCTAGTTTTTTAAAGTACTTCTAAGACCGAATTACAGTAGGTACTTCAATATTCTCACTCAACAGATTGAAAAAAATAAGACAAAGCAATTAAGTGAATCAGTCAAAACGTTGGGGTATTTTGGAGAGATTCTGTCATTTTCAAAAAAAAGAACACAATGTTTAATCTATCTTAAATGGATCGTCCTGCCTGTTCACATGGAGAGAGAAAAGAAAGTGATCCACTCATATATCTATTCATGTTTCTAATTATTTCATATGAATATTTTCATAACTAGTCTTTTTATACAAAGAGGCTTCACTATTGACAGTAAATGTTTTGTAATATAAATTAAATTCCTATAGTTACAAGGAGAAATTTTAGCAAATTTATTCCAGTTGGATTTGGGATAGATGTTTTGAAGTTTAGAAATTTTGACATCATAAATAAAAGTGATTCTTTGTCCAAGTGTCTGCTGCCTCTGTTTCTCAGTAGCCCAGACAGCTGGAGAAACACAGCATTTGCCTTCACATGTCAGTCAGTCTTTGGATGGAAAAAGCAGACATTTTGACAATGTATCCAGCAGAGGGATGCACCTCACACAGGTTTTGTTTGATAGGAATGCATTTATTTTATGTTGGATTGCTTGATGTTAGCTTGCTGTAATTTTTTACCTCACTCATGTACTCCTGTTGCTACTCCCCTGGGTTTCTTCAAGGACCAAGACTACAGTTTAGCATTTCCTCAATCTGTTTATTTCAGTCTCATTAAAATCCAATGTTTACTTGTTTCAAAAGCTGAAGATTTGCAGATTCAAGGCATTTGATTCAGACTGCCAAAGAAGCCAGATGCCACAGACAGAAACATCTCTTTGCTCTGTCCCTGAGCAACAGCAGGAGAGGAACTTAGAAGACATTTGTGTGCCCTCAGCCTTTGATGAATTTCTGGATATTTAATTTCCCTGCACCATGTGATGTAAACTATGTGATCCAGACAACACAGCTAAGGCTTGTAAAAAGAGTAACCTGAAAATTTGTCCTTCAGAACTGCACACCGTAGGAACCAGAGTGGTCCAAAACTATTTTTGACTTTTCTGTAGAATTTTATTTTATCAAGTAAATGCTGTGTGGTGGGCTAAGAGATGAGCCCATTTACACAGAACGGTGTATCAATGCACCATGGCCAAAGCAGCACATCAGCAGGTATATTTTGGCAAGGGTCAGAGTAGAGGGCCTGCTGAGTATAGTGGGGCTAATCCTACCTCTGCCTGCCTTTGTTAGTAAATGCCTACCTTCCCTCTCTATTTTCAGCCTCTAAATCTTCAGTGAGAAACTGGGAGATAGACAGATCTCTGGCTGAGATGGAGCCCATTGATAATTTCCTGTGTGAGAACCACAGGTACCATGTTTTCAGTGTACTGGAGGTGACAGCCTGATATTAAACCACACAAAGAAATTAGTGAAACTAAAGCTCAGTGTATAGTTGATTCAGGCTGGTCCAATTTTGAGCAATTTTCTTAGCAAGGAGCAGTGTTTATCCTCCATAGCAGCCATTCATTTATTCCCATTATGACAACATGGAGTTTTGGAGTTAAATGCAGTAATGTGACAGAAGCCAATTACCC
This sequence comes from Pyrgilauda ruficollis, assembly GCF_017590135.1. NCBI lineage: Eukaryota > Metazoa > Chordata > Aves > Passeriformes > Passeridae > Pyrgilauda > Pyrgilauda ruficollis. The sequence continues at coordinate 1,624,851 of NW_024515875.1, forward strand.
ACTGTGTGTTTGGGTACATGGGTATTGGTGAATACATGCCATCCATCTCAACAGTGATGCTGTCCACTGACAAATGCCTAGAGAAGAAATTTACAAAAGGCCCAGGAGGAATCCCTGTGTAATGAGACCTGTTTTAAAGTGATTTAATTGCCAGTAGTCAACTGGGAGTGTAGGTTTTGGTGGTTTTGGTTATTCTTGTTGTCATCTTAGAATACATGCAGCTCTTTTTTTATCTCTTTCTCTTTATATCTATCTCTATCTTTTTATATAGATTAATATGCAGCTTTTTTGTATTGCCTTATAGTTAAACATTTATAAACAACTGAAGATTTTGAACAAAGGAGAAAGCCTTATGCAAAATAAAAGTAGTTGCAGTAGGCTGGGGAAAATGGGTCTTAAAGTTTCAACTTAAAACGTGGTGGGAGTAGATGTCCCACATCTGTAATTGTGAGTCTAATTATGCTTTTGTTAGAAATACTGAAATTATATACTATGCCAAAATAGCAGACTAGGCAGGGGGAAGAGTCTGTATTTTATCTTTAGAATTGGCTGTATTAAATTCCAAAGGACATCTGAAGTTCAAAAAATACCTGTCAAAAAGCTTTGTATCTGAAACAGTCGACAGTATTAATAATTTTTGCTCTTTCACTCAATTTTTTTTTATCCTTTACCAAGTTTGAACCAGAACCTTCTGATTTTATGATTTTGTCATTAGCTGTGTTTTAGAAACCTATGTGTTGGCAGTAGTGTGCCTCAAAATGCAGTATCCCAGAGGAAGCAAGCATTTATCCTGTATTACATTGCATCATAATACAACATAACACCGCTTGAATTGCACACTCCAAATCTGTGCCCCAGGGGTGAAGTGTGATTATCCAAATAAGCATAGTAAGAAAATAAGGACACTTTAGAAAGTAGGAATTAACTGTCATCTTGGGAGCGAACTGGTTTTCCCATCATGCACTCCAGCGCAGAAGCAAGGAAAATAAAACACTGCTGACTGCTGGTGTGATGTAGTGTGCTCTGGATGTCAGTGCAGTTGGGATATGTGGAGTTATGCTGAGAAAGGTGCAAAATGCAGACAGGGACCCGTATTTTCAAAACTTTCTATCTTGATATTGAACTCAGTCACTACCAATAAGCTTGTGTGAGAGTCAGGAGAGAGCAGGGTATGCTGCTGCATGGTTTTTGCCACTCAAGAAGTAAGTATCCATTATACCTATGCTGAACTCCTAATGTAAGGGAAGGAATGATTGCCTAAGGTTTGGGATGAAAATTTGTGATTCTGGAGTTATGAGTTCTATTGTTTCCTTGTCTCAATGCTGATGCTTGATTTTAAGCAAGTTTCTCACATCATCAATTCCCATTTGTTCAAGGCAGGTAACAGTAGATTCCTGCTTCTCTTGGGGAAAAAAAAAATGTGTGAGAGATTATGAGAAACAGGACTTTTAGAAACCAGAGGGGTAGGCAGAAGACTGAAATCTATTTGTGGAAGTCCTGAGAGGTGTTGGCCTTTACTTTCAGTTACCTGGTGTTGCTAGCCTGGAATATTCCTGGGTTTTGTTTTTCTCTCTGCCTCAGACACGCTCCCAGAAGAGGCTCGGGTCGTGGTTTTACTGCAGTAAGTCCTGCAGTGACAGCAAAGAAGGAGGATTAATGGCAAGTTCGTGGGGGAGGGCAAGCTCATTTGTGTGAGCTCCTGATGGACATCCCTATCGCTGAGAAGCTCCTCAGAGCATCTCAGCAGACAACACAGTGTTTGTTTCAAGCCAGACTTGACTTGTTTGACGTTGCGCTGGCAAGAGAATATGAAGCTGAGGAGTATTTCTCTCTACAGTATGGCCTGAGTGTTCCTTCAGCTGCTTTTTTGTAAAAAGTTGATCCAATGTTCCTTCAGTGCTTTTCTATCCCAATAGACAATGTTTCTCAGAATCTCTGTGTGTGCCTGCCACAAGTGAAAGGCAGCTGATTTTCAGGCAGCAGATAGCAACCAGACAACCCCGAAAGTCACCACCCTCAGTGAGAAGACATTTGATCTGCCATTTGCCCAAGGACATGTAGAGGAAGCCCTTGATGTTTTGAAGAGTGCCTTGGGAGCATTCATCACCAAGATTCAGAACAAAATGCTTGTTGATTGTGCACAGAAGTATATAGCAGTAAGGAAAATTTGTCTTTCTCAAGTTTTCCTGAAAAGTAC